>NC_030434.2:909644-1549644 GCF_001660625.3 Ictalurus punctatus | reverse complement strand
ATACTTAAAGAGGAAGACGGAGTGAGAAGGTGGGATGTTGGAGGTGTTTATAAGGATTCATAGAATCCTTTTGTTTATTGTTTTGGCCTTGGCCCACCCTGAAGATATGGCTGTTTTGGTTAATTTGTATAGTTATATGTATATATTGTCTGACATAATATACCACAACCTTTTTGAACCACCTTGTTGCGTTGTTATTCCTGGCTCCCTCATTTACTCTTTAAAGATGAATCCACTTCAATCCCGAGTTGGTTACTCTGTGCGGCCCAACCTAGACTGGGCTGTAACAGTGCTGAAGAGGTTCGGCTTTGAGGATGGACTGATATCATGGATCTGTTTATTATATGTGGAACCACAAGCTTCCATATATACCAACTATGCTAAATCTGACTATTTTACTTTGTCACGCGGTACGCACCAGGGATGTCCTCTGTCTCCCTTACTTTTTGCCATAGCAATTGAGCCTCTCTCGAAAATGCTTAGAACTCTTCCTGTATTTCAGGGTATAATTCACAAAGGAATTGAACATAAACTAGCCCTATATGCTGACGACTTACTGCTTTATGTTACAGATCCAATTGCATCTATTCCAGAGATAATACGCATATTAAATGACTTTGGGAAATTTTCTGGTATAAACTGAACTTACAAAAGAGTGAATGCTTCCCCATGAACTAATCTGGCTAAAAAATAAAACAGACTGAAATACCTTTTCATTTGGAGGATTCAAAATTCAAATATCTCTTGGCTAATGTCACCCGTTCCTATTCTGCATTTATGGCGGTGAATTTTACACCCTTAAGTTCATACATGAAGTCAGCCTTTCAAAGATGGGCAGCTCTACCATCATCCCCTCTTGGTAGAATAAGCACAGTAAAAATGAACACTCTTCCAAAATTCCTCTACCTTTTCCAGTCCATCCCTTTGTTTTTACCCAAATCTTTCTTCAAGCATATAGACTAACTAATCTCCTCTTTTATATGAGCAGGAAAAACTCCAAAGTTTCCAAATTTTCACTTCAAGAGTCAACTAAGTGGTGGCCTCTCCTTGCCCAATTTTATGTATTATTATTGGGCAGTTAATATTCAGAAACTGGTGCTCTGGGTGCAGGCCCCCTCTCTTCCATAGTGCCACTTGGAAGCAAAGTCTTGTATTTCAACCTTCCTCCCAGCTATGGTGTTCTCCTCCCTTCCTATACCCCTTTCAAAATACATGGACAATCCAATAGTATGTACCTCTCTAAAAATTTTCTATCCGTTTCGCCGTCATTTTAAATCCATCTCGGCCTCAACCATGGCACCAATATGTAATAACCACCTCCCCCCCCCTTTATAGATTCCACATTCTCTTTTTGGGAAAAGAAGGGTCTGAAATGCTTTGAGGATTTTTTCATTAATAATGTGCTTGCAAACATTTCTGAATTATCCTCGTCATTCAGCCTGCCACCTATTCCGTTTCTTTCAAGTTAGGCATTGTGTCTCCCCCCAATTTGTTGTTTTTTCCTCCTTACCTACAAAATCTGCATGGGAAGAGGTGTTCAAGCTGAATCCTCATAAGGGTGGCATTATTTCATGGATATATGCAACGATCTGGTCACGGGACGATTCTTACAATATCAAAAACATTAGTGCTTGGGAAGAGGAATTGGCCCTGGAGCTTGATGATGATTACTGGGGCAGAACGTTAGATAATATACCTACCACCACGTCCTGTGCTAGACTTAATTTCATACAATTTAAAGTGGTCCATAGAGCTCACCTCTCTAGAGTAAACGATCTAAAATATATCCCAATGTTCCTGACATGTGTGTAAAATGCAATGCAGAACTTTTGGAACTCTTTCTTTGAAACTATGTCCGATGTTCTTAAAATCAAATTGGATGTCTGTCCTTTAATTGCCATCTTTGGTGTTCCATCTCAACATCAGCCTCTGAACCATAAACAAGCTAGTGTTGTGGCCTTTGCATCGTTACTTGCTCGGCACAGAATATTGCTGTCTTGGACCTCTCCACAACCCCCCTCTATATCAGTCTGGCTTAAAGATGTTCTTTTTAAAACTTGAAAAAATCAAGTATAACATCAGAGGCAGGGGTGACTCATTTTTGGGAAAATGGCAACAATTTATTACCTACTTAAATGATGTACGCATCCTGGAGGTGGATTGAGGAGAGGTAGATGGTAAATACTAATCATCTTACTTTTTTTTTTTTTTTTTCCCTGGTTGTTTGTTATTGCTTTTTGTTCCCCCCTTTCTTTTGGTTTTGGCTGTGATTGTTTTGCTGGGGTTGTTGGGTGGGGTGCTATAATATGTAACATGCAAATTTCCAATAAAAATTCTATGATCAAAAAAAGAAGTGAAAATACATGTTTATTGTTTCAAGTTAAGTTTAACTGTATGGATACACATACATATTCATGTTCATGCTTGGTTACTAGAGAATTGTTCTGCATTTTGTGAAATGTATTGGGGGGGAAGACCAATCAGAAACCTTGGATTAACTGAGTGTACTGTTTGTATCTTGTTCAGTGAAGCTGCAGTAGAGATGTAAGCAATTAAGTCTTGAATAAGTTGAATGGTAAATGCCACTAGGGGGAGGTGTAGTATGATGTGGGAACTGGATGCATGTAAAGAAGGAAGAAGAAAAAAGGAGTTGTTGGGAATGTTATGTTTATGTAAAGAGCCATGTGTGTTACCTGAGTGTAATCTTGCTTGATTTATGTGACTACACACAACAGCTGGTTCGCCGGGGTCATTAGGCTAGACCCAGGCTTGGGAAGTTGTGTTGTCAGCAGAGCAGAAAGGCGGCGCGTCATCCTCCATTGACTCTGCAGGCTGAATTTGGTTGGCTGTGTCAGCAGACTCGGGCGTGAGCAGAACTTGCTGGTCCAGTTCAGCAGACTCCAAGTCTGTTGACACGGACAAGCAAGGTTGGTAGTGACTTCGACTTCAGGCGTGAACAGAACCTGGTTGGGCGTGACGTCGGCTTCAGGCGTGAGCAGAACGAACCTGGTTGGGCGTGACGTCGGCTTCAGGACTGAGCAGAACCTGGTTGGTCGTGACGTCGGCTTCAGGCGTGAGCAGAACCTGGTTGGTCGTGTCAGTGACCTTGGACTTGAACTTGGTGTGGGACGTCACCTCATCGACCTTGGACAGGAACTTGACTTGGGAGGTCGTCTCTTTGACCTCAGACAGGAACATGGCTTGCGAGGACGTCCCATCAACCTCAGACAGGAACATGGCTTGGGAGGTCACCTCGTTGACCTCTCGCAGGAACTTGACCTTATGCTGGAGCTCTGGAGATGAGACCTCGTGGGTCTCCTGCTGGAGCTCTGGGGATGAGACCGCCTCCTGGATGTCATGCAGGAGCTCTGGGGATGAGATCGCCTCGTGGGTCTCATGTTGGAGCTCTGGAGATGAGGTCGCCACGTTGACCTCTGGCTGGAGATCTGCAGGTGAGACCACCCCGTGGGTCTCAGGTTGGAGCTTTAGGGAGGAGGTCACCCTGTTTTCCTGCTCATAATAGGTGGTGAACGGCATGGCAGGTTTATCTGTGAGGCTGCCCCCCCCAAAAAAATGTTCCAGGACAGCCTTGGATTCTGGACTCCCGAACACCTCCATGAATAATCCCACATCCAGAAAAGAAGACAATAGACTAATCCAACCAAGAGGTCACTAAAGCATAAAAAAATTTTCTGCATCGTGTAGAGACATTATATTTCTTATCTTAGCAATATTTCTGAGATGAAAAAAGACTATCCTAGTAATATCTACATGAGCATCAAATGAAAGACTGGAGTCAATAATCACACCAAGGTCTTTTACTGCTGCACATGATGAAATAGAAAGTCCATCCAGAGTTACTGTGTGATCAGAAAACTTACTTCTAGCTGGATGTGATTCTAGTACAAGTAATTCTGTCTTGTCAGAATTAAGTAAAAGGAACTTAATAAGCATCCAATGACTAATGTCCTTTATACATTGCTCAACTTTATTAAATTGCTGTCTGTTGTCTGGCTTTGCTGAAACATACAGCTGTGTATCATCAGCATAACAGTCAAAGCTAATTCCATGTTTATGAATAATTTGACCCAGAAGGAGCATGTATAAAGTAAAAAGCAGTGGGCCTAAAACAGAACCTTGTTGAACAAACATTACCTCGGTATGCATACATAAGTCACCATTTACATCTATAAACTGATAGCAATCGGTCAAATAAGACCTGAGCCAGGAGAGGACTGTTCCCTTAATACCAACAACGTTTTCTAGTCTACCACGGAGAATAGAATGATCTATAATATCAAAAGCTGCTCTAAGGTCAAGCAACACAAGCAAGGAGACACAACCCTGATCAGAGGCCACTAGTTGCTCATTTACCACTTTACCTAGTGCTGACTCTGTGCTATGATGAGGCCTAAATCCTGACTGATCCATTTCATGAATGTTATTCCTATGTAGGTACGAGCATAGTTGCTGTGCTACAACCTTTGTTAACCCTTTGGGGCTGATGAACACATGACACGTTCTGCTGGATTTTTTCATCATGACAGCAGAAACAATTTAAAATACTCTGTCATTTTTGGCCATACAGATAAATGTAAGTTATCATTAGAAACTATAAAGGGTCTACTTTTATTTATGCACAATCAAACCCTACAATAACGACAAAACCTTGTGCTTTTGTAAGCTGTCTCTGTAAGAATCTTTCTGAAGCATGTCACAAAAATGAACTGAAACTCAGGAAATACTTATCACACAAACATGAAACATATGTCTAAAAACAGCTTGAAACGTCTAGTTTTAAATAAAGCAATTCACCGTTAATTTGATCACACCCATGCGCAGAGCGCGCTATTCAAGCGGTAATATGCTGAGGCGATCGATGCAAAATGGTAAATGTCCACAACAATGCCTTAAAAAGCATCAAGTTTAATCATCAGATTCATTCACTTTCCTGTGCGTTTGGAAGCTCTTGAGATGGTCCTGGATAGTGATGATGAGTTCACATTTTCCTCTGAAGAAGAGTGGGACATCGTCGATGAATGTTTGCATTTTGAAGAGCAACTTGATCCAGCCTAGTATACAATTTTGGATGAGCTACTTATTTAGTTTTACTTGTAATTGTTGACATGCTATTTTATATAAACATGTACATATTTTACTAGTTGGAATATTTTCAGACTTGCCAGCCAGTATTCAGAGTATTGAAATATGTCCTAACAGGCAAGTTTTAATTACATTTAAATGTTGTATAGACTAAAGCAGGTACTTAAATTGTATGTTGTATGATCCATCCATCCATCCATCTTCTACTGCTTACTCCTCCAGGGAACCTGGAGCCTATACCAGGAAGCATCAGGCACAAGGCAGGGTACACCCTGGACAGGGTGCCAATCCATCGCAGGGCACAATCACATACACAGTCTTTGGACTCGGGGAGGAAACCGGAGCACCCGGAGGAAACCCCCACAGCACAGGGAGAACATGCAAACTCCGCACACACATGGCCCTGGGGGGCACTCGAACCCCGGACCTGGAGGTGTGAGGTGAACGAACGAACCACTAAGCCACCGTGCGCCCCATGTTATATGATATAAATGAAGCTTGTGTTCACGAATATCTGTTTGGGTGTAAATGTGTAAAATATTCTGTAAATATGCCCAGTCGTGACCAGACCAGACCAGTAGTGACCATATACTGGTTCCAGGAGCTGAGCTGACATCAGGTGCAAAGAACATGCCACTGTTGGATGCAGCAAATGCATGCTTTGCAAAGTACAGCACGGTAAAAGGCAGGACACTCCTTGGAAATGCCAGTGATGTTCACTTGTGTCTTCAGTTGAACAGGAACTGTTTTGAAAAATGGCACAAAGACCTGTAACTCTTATTCTTAACTCTGTCTCCTGTGAGCTGTTCATTTCAAATTTTACAATGCTTATCTGCAGTACTATGTGAGCAAGTAGGCTATGCATGGGTTGATGAATGGGCTCATACAAACCATTCACCTTCTGTAATACTCTCGTCTCTCCCTATGTGCACTGGACACTTCAGTTATTTTTCTTTCATCTTGCAACTGTTTTCAACATTAATAATAATAAATGTTTCTTGAGCAGCAAATCAGCATATTAGAATGATTTCTGAAGGATCATGTGACACTGAAGAATGGCATAATAATGCTGAAAATTCAGCTTTGATCACAGGAATAAATTACATTTTAAAAAATATTAAAATAAAAAACAGTTATTATAAATTGCAAAAAAAATTTTTTTTTTTCAAAATATCACTGTTTTTGCTATATTTTTGATCAAATAAATGCATCCTTGGTGAGCAGAAGAGATTTCTTTTAAAAACATTTAAAAATCTTACAGATCTAAAACTTTTGAACGGTAGTGTAGGTCTAAAGTTTTTAAATAAAGTCTTTATGTAAAGAAAATGTATAGTCAGATTACTTCTTTTAACTTAAACTTGATTTTGTGAAATAAGCTACAAACAATACATTCAATCCTTAAGTCTCCTCACATTCATTCTTCTAGTTCCCACATTCACATTCCTCATTGACAGGCCCAGGGGAGGGGTCTTTGTCTCCTCAGGTGTGAATCACATCAATATTCATGATGATTCACGCCACCTCGCACACAGTCTTCCTGACACTAAAAGTATCTTACAAAAGTTAAATGACTATATTGTTTTGTATAAATGAGTAATCAGTATGACTTTCACATCATTATGTAGCAAAAATTCTAGGCTACATAACCAGTTCTCAAAGTCTTGTTTAGTATGTGTTATATGGCCTTATTTCAGTGACGTAAATTTTTGTTTTTTCAAAAACCATTAATAAATGTCATTTTCTCAAAAATACAGACATGTACATACATGCTGCTCACATTTTATTGTTGCCCTGTTTGTGATGAATGCAGTGTAATTAGACTCACAGTGTTTTACAAGCAACTGAAAAAAACATAAATGTCAATGTTGTGAAATTTACAGCATTTTGGTGAACATAAGATGCCCTTATCTAGAGCAACTTACATTTATGTATTTTTTTTAAAATACAACTGAGCAGTTGAGGGCCTTACTCAAGGGTCCAACAGTTGCAGGTTGGTTGTGCTAGGAATTGAACTCATAACCTTCTGCTCAGGAATCCACTGTCTTAACCACTAAGCTATCACTGTCCAGAAGGAATATCAAAACTTCTCCAGGGCCCAAAAACACCCTCAGGCCCTAGAGTGTTATGACCTTGGAGATGAATGGGGGATTTGATATTGTTCTATAATTGGACAATTGACAGGTGTCGAGGTCAGGTTTTTTAATCGGGTTTGATAACTACTAGTTTAAATTATTTAGATACATAGCCTATGCTAAGGGAAGAATTGATTATTTTTTAGAAAGGGTTTGATTATTCTGGAATTATCAGTTTGAAGAAACATGTAGGTAATGGATCTAGTATACAATTTGATGATTTTGATGAAGAAATTAATTTAATTATTCTCTTGTAGTGAAGTAAAACATTCTAATCGTTGATTTGATATTGTTAAATTTGCTACAGTATTAAATAAGAATCGTTTTTGTTATCTTCAATTAGGCTGGAGAAATCTCTGTAATTATTTTTCTTTTAAATGGTGCTACCTTATATAGCATGTAGTCTCAATATTGTTAAACCTAGGTGACAACTCAAGGCAGCTAGCAGGCGGTCAGTTTAGTCTGCTTGTCTACTCCCTGGACTGTCAAAGATTAACTAGGCCTGTGCTATGCTGCTAGAAATGAGAGCAGCACCTTCACGAGTGTGATAGATACTGTCCGGTTCTAACAGGCTAGCCTTGCCCTCAAACCTATTCCAATTATCTATAAAGCCCACATTGGTTTTGGAGCACCACCTGGACACCCAGCAGTTCAGCGACCATAACCTGCTGTAAGCTACATTGCCACGCTGCATTGGGATGAGACCACAGCATACTACTGTATCGGACATTGTCTTCGCTAATTTATGCACCTCTACAACGTTACTCTTAGTAACCTCTGACTGACGAAGGCGAATATATTAGCTCCTACATGAAAAACTATCTTTGAAAACCTGTTCTTGCTTAAGACCCCAAGATTACCTGCTATGTCTAGTTCCCTGGGTCCCGGTATACATCTAACTAAAGCTGCTGGAGCCCCTAAAGGCCTAGCTAAGTTCACGTGCCTTAAGACAGCGTCTCCAATAACCATAGCTCTTTTAGGTTACCCAGCGGGTGCTTCACTGAGGAGAGCAAACCTGTTGGACACATGATGTGGAGATGAGTGGTGCTCCCATGGGCAAGCCTTAGCGTTAGCTTTGGCTTTGCGATTATGCCGCCGAATCATCAATTATTCGCCCCGCTGTGAGGGCTCTAATCCCAGAGTTGGGGGATTTCTATCTCCGCTTGAGGCATCTAGACTTTCCCCTACAGAAACTACACTGCTCTCACTCTCACTAACCCTGTCTAGAGTCTGCATGTGCACCTCTAATGCTGCAATCTTCTCCAACAGAGAGCTAACTAGTATACACTTTGCACAAATAAAGCTATTACTAATGACGGAGTAAGAATGACTAAACATTCTGCACTCAACATGCTGAACAAGCTGATCGTTTGCTATATTGACTGTTTAACATACCTTAGTAGAAAACTAGTTGATATTTTAGATGGATCTGACGTGGATGGACTCATACAGTGTCATAGAAGAGGGGGTGCGACTTACCAAACTCAACTAGTATAGCTTTCTATAGCAGGGGTCACAGAACAGGTAGACAACACAAAATAACACAACACAGGGCTAATCCCTAATCAAGGCTCAGACTATACAACATAAAATTTGGGCTTAAATAGTGTTGTGGATAAAAATGACGAAATAAACATGAGGGAGACTTAGTATGAGTAAAATGTAATTTTATTGGTAATTCACAGGACGGGTGGGTGCGTAGTCTGGAGGAGAACGAGAGAGGGAAGAAAATGGGGTGCGTCCTGGGGACATGGGGAGGTCAGCAAAGGTGAAGTGAGAAGACCACTGAGAGTTGGGCGGACTGGTAGGTGAGAAGAGGGACGAATGGTCGGGGCCCGGATCAGAGAAGACGACATCATCCTCAGACTGGAAGCTGGAGGAGGGTTCTGACTGTGCAGAGGCGTCAACACGCACGTTCACGGGGTAGATTCTGTATCGAAGGGGGGGGGGGGGACCCCGCATTTCCATTCCTAGGGGGGGTGCTGCGAAGATAGTTGAGTAGCACCATGATATCAGCAGTGAGATGCACAAGCTGGTAATGAGTGTCCAGATCTAGATCCAGATCCAGGTCCAGTAACGGGGAGAGGAGGGACTGACGACGGGCACCTAGACATACAGAAGCGGTATTAGTCAGATGTGGATAAATTGGAAAAACACTTTAAAGATCTTTAAGAGTAATGAGTAATACACTATGGTTGATAGAGTCAAAAAGTCAAAAAGAAGTATACGAGCTGAGGAGTGCTACCACACGCACACACACACACATACCCACACACTCTCGTACAGTCAAGGGCGGGCAAGTAGACATAACACACACACACTCTCTCTCTCACACACATACTATTATAACTTTATAAGAATAATAAAAAGGAATATTTAGATATTATAAGGGTAATATCGCATAATAATAATAATAATAATAATAATAATAATAATAATAATAATAATAATAATAATAATACATATATATACTCTTTATAAAAAACAGAATAATAGGATATGTGGGACAGTAGAAGGGTAATATAATGATATTAAGAAGTAGGAAGTACAGTAAACCGGTTTTTCAAGCAGTATATATATATTAAGAGATATACAGCAAATATGAAAATAAAATATAAACTACGAATACAGGAAAATATAACTTACTCATGATTCAGATGGTGAAGATTCTTGTAGATTAAGATTCTTGTCTCGCAAAGAAGGCCTTAATTTTAAGAGAACCATGAGGAGCCAGTTATAAGGGTGGCTGGGTCAAGCTGCCCCCCCTTGAGATAACAATAAGACCAAGGTCCCTCTAGGTTGTTTAGTCTTGTCCACGTTCTATTCTCTGGGTAATTCAAAACTCTGGTTTCTGATTCTCTGGGTAATTCAAAACTCTGGTTTCTGATTCTATGGGTAACTGAAAACTCTGGTTTTTGATGTTCTGGGTTATTAGAAATCCCTGGGTTCTGATTTTATGTGTAAATTAAAACCCCTGGTTTCAATTCTATGTGTAAGTGAAATAGCTCAAAAAGAGGTGGGTACGGTGATATGGCGCAGTGTAGAAGGGTTGTGTATAGCCCCAGTCAGCCTCCTCCCACGCTTGATCAAAGAAGCCCATGGCGTGGATCATGTCAATCAGGCTGAAATGATCCGGAAAATCCGTCAGGAGTGGTGGTCCCCTCAGCTGGCCTCTCAGGTGGACCAAGTGTTGAACGCATGTGCTGTGTGCATCAACCACAACGTGCTAAAGAACCTTACCACCCCCTTAGGACATATTCCCCCGCCGACGGGACCGTTTCGGCATCTAATGATGAGTCATATAGACATGGGAGCGGACTTCCAGGTAGATGGGAAACGCTACCTTCTGGTAATAGTGGACCGCTTCAGCCGGTGGGTGGAGGCGACTGCTACTTCTGAGGAGGATGCGGAGTCCGCAGCTAAATTTTTATTTTTTTTTAATTTTTATTTTACAATGGCATCCACTTCGTAAATAACGTCCTCAAGAATGTTGCATCGACCTTGAAGATTGATCATAAGCTAGGATGTGTATATCATCCTGAGTCCCAAAGCACGATGGATCAAGGGTACCGCACCCTAACTAATAAATTGGCAAAAATATGCGATGACTCACACCTAAACTGGGTCCAAGCCTTACCACTGGCATTGATGAAGATACGATCACAGACCAATCGTATGACGCACTTGACTCCTCATGAAATGCTTACTGGGCGCCCAATGCCTATGGCATACACCGAAGGTCCATACACAGAGCCGTCTGTGGCCCAATTGGAGGGCGAAATGCAGGATTATATGCGAATCCTCACTCAAATGCACAGACAGTTATATTCACAGGTTAGAAAAGCAATCCATGGTGGGGACGGAGTACGGGAGGATGTACGTTTAGTGGCACCCGGGGATAGAGTACACATTCGTAATTTTAAGAGGAAGAGCCCCCTCGGGGCACGTCGGGAAGGACCCTTCACTGTGGTCGCTGCAACAGCCTCGGCTGTGAGAGTTGAAGGGAGAGATCATTGGTATCACTTGAACCAGTGCATCCGTGCTGGAGCAGGTACGGGACAGCGAGGACCAGCAACCCCAAGCCCTGCCACTACAGGGCAGCCCACGGAGACGGAGGTGTTAACCGACAGGGACAGCGACTCGGATGCATCATTTATGGGTCCGGCCTACGGCACTCGAGCCCAGGCTAAGCGGCGGGCTGTGGAAGTGCTAGAGAGACCGGCCCAGTCTGATGCCGGTAGCCTAACCGGCTCTTCGCTCCTCTCCTCTCCATACGATGATATTGACCCTGTTATCTCGCCCCGAGTAGAAGCGGGTGTCGTAGCTGCCGGCCCGCTAATAACCCCACCAGAGGAGGATTTGTTATCAACACTCGCCACTCTCTGGCAATCTGATAACCTTGACGACCCTGCCGTGCCTATGAGCACTATTGATTTGGATATGCTGCAGGCCCTTGAAGTACAGTTAAGCAGACCTCCCGAGCTCCGGTCTCCTCAGGGATCGTTACACACTCCCCTGCCATCGGCTCGGGAGAGCACGGGTTTAGCAGAGTAGCTAGGGGTTAGGGTGCCTAATACCACAGGGCTAATAGTATACCTGTTCTTTTTCTATGACCAGATGGTGATGTTCAGAAGGACATACCTTCATTGTATAATTTACTGATCATACCCCTGACTGCATACAGTCCTATATATAGATTGTGACCGGTCAACAGCATGCGTGCTCCACAGCCTTCCTTTAACTGTAGTTGGAATTCGGTGTGATTCCCTGTTTGTAAACTGAATGATGACGGTTATCTAAACCACCGAGCGCGCGAGAGAGGGAGACAGCGCGTGCGAGAGATTTCTTATCAGTCCGGAGAGAACTTTAATAATAGTTTATGTGTTGTGCGTTGTGCCACATAGTTTCTTCTGCACAGACATATCGACGTCTTTGCCTGACTAATGATAAAATTGATCAGCTGACATGTGAACCTGTTCGTTTTGAGTGATATTAATAAAAAACCCTGAAAAGTAAAACCGACCCGAGGTAACAGTCTCTGGCTGATCACAATGTGGTCCGTATCAGGCTAGGTCACATCCTCCCTGTTGAGATAATGTTGAGCCTAAACATTTGGTTTTAGAGAGCAGTCTACCTTCATGAACTGACTCGCTAACAAGAGCTGGAATAACCATAACTAATTTGTGTATCGGTGATTCCTATACGGGTACGTGTCTATACAATAACTTAAGCAGTGTATGTCCGAATTCTTCTGGCGTGTGGTATTCATGTTGCATAATGCTGAATAATTTCTGCATGTTTTCTCTTTAAATGCTGGTTATGTCCAGTGATGAGTAATTAGTAAGATCAGATGGCCGTAGTAGTCTGCACATTTTAAACTCGCTGTAAGTTGTTGTATGCCTGTTACAGATGTGATATCTGAGTCTGTAACATTAGGATAAGGTGGTGATTACTTAATGTGGAATTCGGGTTTTGCAGGGAGTACGAGTGGATTAGGCAGCCTTGCATAATGGTTCCTTTTGCTGACATGTTGTGCTGATGTGAGTTTGGGAGTTAGTTTAAGTACAGTCCCTTTACAACAGTGTAGTTTGAAGTGATTTGTTTCTCTTCTGAATCTTAGAGTGGTGAATAGAATAAAGTAGTTGTGTAAATATGCAAATGTATATGTGTGGGTATGTATGTGTATGTGGGTATATATGTATACACACATATAGGCTATTCGGTGTGCTAGGGATATGTCATACAAAGTATACGAGTTAGGTTAGTATACGAGTTGCAGTATTTAAATGATACAAAGCAGTGGTCACAAACTCGAGGAATGGAGCATGTACTGCGCAATCTGTGAAGTGAATTGATAAGTCGGTAAACGGTAGGTAGCTGAGAACTGGATGCAGGTATGTGTGAGCTGGGAATTGCAGTCCATGGCAGCCAGCCATGTTTGTGGACCACAGTGCAGGATGGGAAATGTGGTTTGTGATATGAGTAGATTTAACACTACCTTAATATGGTCAAATACAGTTTAAATGAAATGGATAAAATTATAAGACGAATCTTATGCCTTTCACAATTGGGCGCTCAGCCAAGGTAACAACTTGGTGGTAAATTGAAATAAAGTTCATAGATGATAAATTTTATTTTAGACTAAGTTAAATACATATTCACATTCCTCCAAAGTGAGCGACATTTAAATGTCATGTATGTAGGGTCTGAGTGATATTTTGAGTGTGGTATAAGTTAATAAGAGTTAAAAGGGGTACATGCATGTCCAGTTAGACTAAACACTATTGAGGTATACATAAAACCAAACTCACTAGGTTGTTTTGAATAGTAATTAGGGGGATAAAAGTGACTAGAGGACTGTAAATACATATCTAGAGATCTCAACCTCATTTACTCTATTATTGGGATTATCACACGTTGGCACAAGTGGGATATTAATATGTTAGGTTAGTGTACACCACAAATTAGTAGACTAAAGGAATTTTGTTTTCCTTTCTCAATATCTATCTGGTAAATGAAAATCAGGAAGGGATAAGAATGTATATTTGCCAAGTGGGTTTATATTTTTAAAAGTCAACGGACTAGAACTATTTTACAGATTAACTAAACATGAGAGTGGAAGACCCCTTTATGAGAGGTGTTATTCGTGTGATTAGAGCAGTAGAGGTTACTTTAGTAATTTTTACCTGATTCATGGTGTTGAGAGCCTCTTCTAAATCAACAGACAGGGAAGTGCAGAGGGTACCGTGACATTGTTTTAGGACTTTCAAAACAACGGTTGTGCTGATATGTTTATATGACCTTGGACTTTTTGCAGACTGATAACATGTGAACGGTTCACTGAAAAGGGTTTCTACAAGGGACAGGAGGCTTTAGGATTGGACTGTAATGAACAAATATAGTGGGATGTCCCTGATTTAATAAGAAATGAAATAAAATAAATAAATAAATAAGAAAGCTTATTTCCAAATTTTTGGTATAACCCCGTTGTCTAATGGAAGATTAAAATGATAAATTAAAAGAGATGAAATAATATCAACTGCTAAGTTTAGAAATACAGACTCCACACAATCAGGGCCTTGTGATGTGTTTATATCGAACTTGAGTGATCTGTAAACATCAGAAGTCTTAACACGTTAAAAACTGAACTCCTCATTTTGAATTGTTTTTAATAGCTTCCCACTTTATTAAAATCAGGGTATAGTAAATCATGATAAATATTCCCCGTTTTAAGGCCTAGATCTGATGCATAAATTGAACATTTAATGATGGGTTTTGCAGTTGTGTGTTCCCAGTTGTCTGTCTCCAGTTTCCAGTACTATTGTCCTGTAAACAATATCTTCGATCCTCAGAAAAGGATGAAGGGACATGCCCACTTAGTCTAACATTATTACAGCAAGCTGTGATAACAAATGCGATAAGTTCTGCAACCCAGCCAACCCACCCAGTAACCATTATCTATAGTATGATGTATATAGAATATATATATATATATAGATTGTGTCGTCTGTTTGGAGCTGTTTGAATGCAATGTGGTTTTAGAAGAAGCGTTGGAATGCCACTTATCGAGCAAATAGTTTAATTGAATTCTGATGGTACCTTATGAACTCTGCACTCAGCGGTGGAGGATCACCTGAAGTGTGCTCAAAATTATTATTTTTTTTTTCCTTGACCAGGGATAGGTCTGGCATTTGTGTTTGGTGTAATTCATGCTGATCCTAAACATATTTCGGTAGATGCTCTACCGAATCAGGAACAGAGCTGAGTGCAGTGTTATGTGTGAGGCGGTTCCGCCTCAACGGGGGGGGGGGGGGGGGGGGGGGTGTGTTCACCCGGAGGTGGGAGACCCAGAGCAGCGAGAGAATGCTGACTACAGGGCAGCAGCGGACTACAAGAACAAGAACATGCTCAATCCTCCAATGACGAAATGGTGGGGAACACGTGAGGCTGCTGTCAACTGCTGTCAACGGGGGGTCTGCTCAGTCAGTGGCAGACAGGATGAGAAGATGTGAAGATCCATACCCTGGGTGTACGTGCTAGCCTAACCTCTCCCCAAAGGGTGGCTCTCTATAGTACGTAAAGTGCTTGAGCTGAAGACAACCAGCATACAGAGAGCATACAGACTGTCGAGTATTGTTATAAAATGTTATAAAATGTTTGTGATATGACGCACTCAGGCATGAGAAAAGTATAATGGTGCTGTTGAGCACATAGTGCTGACAGGGTGGGAATTTTTCCTCGTAGGAGGTTTTTTCGCCCACCCCTGACTGCGAAAGACTGGGGTTTGGTTTTTGAGGGGAAGCAAGAATCTGCAGGTCCCGACAAATACAAAATTGTGGGCTGACAGGCCTAGTTGAGAAAGATAGGGACGTGTAGATCCAATCAAGTAGTTAGTTACTGTAGTGGCCACTCATACGTACGGCAGTAGTAGTAGTAATGAATGATTAGGGGAACTCAGTTAAGAACGCTTATAATCGATGTAGGCAAACAAATGTATAATCAAGGTAGTTAGGTTCGAGATATATATATATATATATATATATATATATATATATATATATATATATATATATATATATAGTTAAAAGGAGAAGTAAGTTAAGGGTTAAGAGTTATGGCTAGGTACATCTACACATGTCCGGCGCAAAGTGAATGTAGGGGGGTCCTAAGGCCCATTCTCCAGCTGCCAATCTACTATGAGACCCCGGGACGCACAACGCTAGCACGACTCCCACCCACCAGGTCTACAAAACCTCCTCAGCTCCTATTCAGTGTTGCGTGGAAGCGGTTAATGTAAGGGACCCATTTGAGTACCGGGACGGGCGCAGGGACTATGGCTTCGTTAGAGTAATCCTCCGACAGCTAGCGGGTACGGCTATGGCAGAACCAGTTCCTCCACAGATATACCCGCTTAATTAAGGTATTGTATGAGGCTTCATAGCCTCAGAGGGGGAAAATGTTGTGGATAAAAATGACATGAAATAAACATGAGGGAGACTTAGTATGAGTAAAATGTAATTTTATTGGTAATTCACAGGACGGGTTGGTGTGTAGTCTGGAGGAGAGCGAGAGGGGGAAGAAAATGGGGTGCGTCCTGGGGACATGGGGAGGTCAGCAAAGGTGAAGTGAGAAGACCACTGAGAGTTGGGCGGACTGGTAGGTGAGAAGAGGGACGAATGGTCGGGGCCTGGATCAGAGAAGACGACATCATCCTCAGACTGGAAGCTGGAGGAGGGTTCTGACTGTGCAGAGGCGTCAACACGCACGTTCACGGGATAGATTCTGTATCGAAGGGGGGGGACCCCGCATTTCCATTCCTAGGGGGGGTGCTGCGAAGATAGTTGAGTAGCACCATGATATCAGCAGTGAGATGCACAAGCTGGTAATGAGTGTCCAGATCTAGATCCAGATCCAGATCCAGGTCCAGTAACAGGGAGAGGAGGGACTGACGACGGGCACCTAGACATACAGAAGCGGTATTAGTCAGATGTGGATAAATTGGAAAAACACTTTAAAGATCTTTAAGAGTAATGAGTAATACACTATGGTTGATAGAGTCAAAAAGTCAAAAAGAAGTATACGAGCTGAGGAGTGCTACCACACGCACACACACACACACATACCCACACACTCTCGTACAGTCAAGGGCGGGCAAGTAGACATAACACACACACACTCTCTCTCACAAACATACTATTATAACTTTATAAGAATAATAAAAAGGAATATTTAGATATTTAGGGTAATATTGCATAATAATAATAATAATAATAATAATACATATATATACTCTTTATAAAAAACAGAATAATAGGATATGTGGGACAGTGGAAGGGTAATATAATGATATTAAGAAATAGGGAGTACAGTAAACCGGTTTTTCAAGCAGTATATATATATTAAGAGATATACAGCAAATATGAAAATAAAATATAAACTAGGAATACAGGAAAATATAACTTACTCATGATTCAGATGGTGAAGATTCTTGTAGATTAAGATTCTTGTCTTGCAAGGAAGGCCTTAATTTTAAGAGAACCATGAGGAGCCAGTTATAAGGGTGGCTGGGTCAAGCTGCCCCCCCTCGAGATAACAATAAGACCAAGGTCCCTCTAGGTTGTTTAGTCTTGTCCACGTTCTATTCTCTGGGTAATTCAAAACTCTGGTTTCTGATTCTCTGGGTAATTCAAAACTCTGGTTTCTGATTCTCTGGGTAATTCAAAACTCTGGTTTCTGATTCTCTGGGTAATTCAAAACTCTGGTTTCTGATTCTATGGGTAACTGAAAACTCTGGTTTTTGATGTTCTGGGTTATTAGAAATCCCTGGGTTCTGATTTTATGTGTAAATTAAAACCCCTGGTTTCAATTCTATGTGTAAGTGAAATAGCCCTTTTCTGGAACATAAGAGTAAGGTAAATGAGCTCTTTTTTAACCCTATTGGTAGTGAGATCATAGTCTTCTTGAAACATATGGGTTATTTAGTGTGTAAATATAGTATAAATACTGGAGCTTAAGCTCAGGGTATTGGGATCACCTCTGAAAATTCTCATCGGTGTGGATCTCGTGTGGTGGAACGGAACAATAAAGCTGGACCCTTGCTTCTTCTCACTCACGGCTGGTGCATTTTTTTCTATCTCCAACTGGGCTCAGAGGTAGATGTGAGTATTGGCTTCTATGTTGAATTTTAAGTGTTTTTGGGTAATAGGCTAAATTTGAGCCAACAATAGATCAAATCAGAAGCTAAGCTTCGGAAGGTAACTGAAAACAGGTGAACACAATGACGACACAGCAGGGCAATCAACCAATGACAAAACAGGGTTGGAGACTTGACTAGAATAAAAAACAAAACAGACATGGGCCATAATCAAACCAAAACAAAAACATGGAAGTGCTGATTCGTGATGGAAGCTTCTCAGCACATGCTGCATACCATAGCGCTCTTTTGTTCTGGCAAGATTTTTTCAGAGATGTTATTGGGCTAATAATAACAACATTATTGCAAATGTTGGCCCAATAATTTTTTTCCATTGGGCAAACAGGGTTAACAGGTTTGCTCCTTTGCCTCCTGCCAACATTGTCCCAATGCTGGCACAACGTTTGTATAGGGAGAGCCAACATACAATGGTGCTTGAAAATTTGTGAACCCTTTAGAATTTTCTATATATCTGCATAAATATGACATAAAACATCATCAGAGTTTCAAGTATAATACTTTTGTCTCATTTGTTTAACTGGGATCTCTTTATATACATTTAGGACTTGTGTGAAAAGAAGTATAGGAAATTCTAAAGAGTTCACAAACTTTCAAGCACCACTGTACCTACCCAAATTAGGAGTTAGGCCAGTCAGTTTCCTACCTAAAGTCATATCTCAATCTGCATAGTGCCATCTAGGGGCCATCTATCACTATATATTTCCTTGAATAAAGCAGTGTATATACTTATTTTCAGGACAATTGACAATAGAATCAAATAGAGAGGTCTCATTTCTTTTTGTTGCATTTTGTTTTAATTCATAATTTAAATTCTGTTTCCCTTTCTAACATTATTTCCAATCTACCATACATACAGAGATTTAGATGCATAAAAATCTAGAGTTTAAAAACCATGTTGTGTCAATTCGTGCAGTTTTAAGATTAATCCTTGTTTATTTTTACTGAAAGTTTATATTTTTCATAGGATTAATTCAAATTAAAACAAGGCAATGTCCAAAATATACATTTTCCCTACTCTATATTGTCTTAATGGTTAAGATAGTTGTCCAGACACACACAAATATGTTTTTACGTAGAGTATTATACAGTATTATTGCTTAATATATTGTTCTGATCTGGGTTGATCTAGGCCCTGAGTCGTGATCTCTAGCAATGTGTAGCTAATGCGAGCTCCAGTAATAGCTTAACATATAACAATGTGGAGGTTACATGTAAATGGTCATTACCATTTACAGATACTGTGCTACCTGTTTTGAAACCTATTGATTTGCAGTGACCAATACCTTTAACCGTGACACGTGCCAGCAAATGATACCCTGCAAAATAACAGAGCCATGAGTTTTTCATTTAATCTGACACTTGTGTGTACACTATTTCTCTTTGTTCTTAACACAGGTGCACACATAGCACATATTGTTGCTTCCTGCAGTAGAAATTGAGCAAGGGTGAGTTATTGCAAGAGAAGAGACAGAAGCTATTAGCCAACAGCAATTCATTAAGTATTAGATTCTTAACACAACTGATCGCCTAATACCTTCACATTTTCCCTCTTCTAGACACAGCATGATCTAATGTTGCTATCTTTAACAAGCCAAGCCGAGTTCATATACTCTTGCTAAAGACACACACACACACACACACACACACACACACACACACACACACACACACACACACAGCCGCGGCTGTCCCAAGGACATCTTGCACTTGAAGAGACACACACACAGGCGCCCACACACCCACGCACACACACAGAAAGGCACGCATTGTGGTTTCAGCAGCATACCAGCACAGACCCGTGGCAGTGTGATCGGCTGTAGACCACAGAGACTGGGAATAAACCTACTTACTGGAGTGACAACAGGGGCTGTGCAGGATTTAAGTCTCCTTCCTTTTTTTTTCTTATTTATTCTAATCTGCTGTCCTTTCCTTCCTCTCACAACCCCTCCTCCTCCTTTTTTTCCCCGGGGTTGCTGTTGCTACTGTCAGCAGGAGAATATTTTCATTTCCCTTTCAGAGCATTCTAGGAGCTGTTCCTGTGTCTCTCCATTATTCATCTACCCTAAAACCTCACTGTATGTATTCAGAGAGGTTAGAGCTGAGAAGGACGTCAGATAGGGAGACGGTGAGTGTCTCAGTCAACCTTTTTTTCACACATACAGGCACACACACACACACACACACACACACACACACACACACACACACACAATTGCAATATAACCTATTTTCATATAGGATCTTAGAGTTATCTTGTGTAACAGATTGATGGATTATTATGCATTATGACTGTGGGCTATGAAATCAGATTATCTCTGAAAATCAATCGTTAATTGTTTTAGCTATACACAAACATCAACACATCCACATAGAATGCGTATTATAGAAATGTTAGAATAGGACAATAGAATGTTCATCTGTGTGTCAGCCTGGGTGTGTGTGGGAGGAAGAAAGAGCATATTAGTGGGAGAAACAGAGCATGAGATAATGAAAGTGTGTGTGTGTGTGTGCGTGTGAGAGAGAGAGAGAGAGAGAGAGAGAGAGTAAGAAGGCTGTTTTGTTGCTGAGTATGTGATAGTAATGGTGTATGACATGGAAGCCCTAAAGGAACACATACACACACATTTGGTTGTGTGCATAGTCTCTACGAGCATATAGATGTGAGTAATATTCGTGTATGTCCTTAGTCTCATGGCGTGCGCTCTTAATAATTTATGCCAGAGGCCTTAATGCTTTTGTTATCAGAATCTCTTCTGTTTCAGAGACTCTTGTATTTGTATGTTTGCCTCTTTTGTGTAATAGTGTGTTATTTGTGAATTATAAGTGACACATAGGAGACAGAGATAATGATCCAACAGTAGTCTTTTGTAAATAACATTGTCATCAACACTGCAACATCTCATGTGACATATCATTACACACATGCTGTCAGAGCCAGCCGACTTCAAGACGTCATAGTCATTTGGTCCATTCGGATTAACCCTAATCCTTTATATATATATTACACACAATGCCAGTTTCCATTAAAACATCCAGAGTGTGTGTGTGTGTGTCTGCACGTATGTATGCTTTATACACAAGATTCATGTTTTATTCAACACGCACCTGTATCACCTTGCTTATTCACTCATTCATAGGATATAAAGATGTATTGCCTAACCCCTGTTAGGATTTCAATGTCACACTGAATTCATATAAAATCATACTCTGCTAGAAAATCTTAAATGGAATATTTAAATGTGCATAACATAAAATACATCTTACCAAGTGGAAATAGTATGAAGTTTGTCACATATAACTAGTATTTCCTATTATAAAATGGCAATAAACCAAAAATAAGATTTTTCAACCTATTTCTAGACATATTTGATTCATTTCAAGCTTGAAAAGCTTGTTATCCCAGAGCTTTGTGGTTTCCTCCAGGTACTTCTGTTTCCTCCCCCAGTCCAAAGACATGCATTGTAGGCTAACTAGCATGTCCAAAAAATGTCCGTAGTGTGCGAATGTGTGTGAGTGTGCCCTGCAATGGATTGGCACCCTGTCCAGGGTTGTCCCCTGCCTTGTGCCCCATGCCCCCTGGGATAGGCTCCAGGTTCCCCAAGACCCAGTAAGGATAAGCGGTAGAGAAAATGGATGGATGGATGAAAATAGTAAAAGGATCTAATATTTGCATCTTATATTTGAATGAATTATAATAAAAAGAAATATTAGATAAATTCACTTTTTGCAATGAAGAACTAAGATCAGCACTCACACTGTGAAGATATTTTGAATAAAGGCATTGTTATATAATAATCTCATAATGAGAAATATTATCTAACAAATAATACCATTAAACCTATTTCTAGATATACAGACCTGTGAAAAAATATTTGTTGATTCCCAATTTCTTCTGTATATCTCATACTAATTTTTTCAGAAATTAAAACAAAATCCAAGATAAAACAAAAGCAATCTGAGTAAACACAAAATACCATTTTTAAATGATAGTTATTTATTGAAGCAACAAGGTTATCCAAGACCATCTGGGCCTGTGTGAAAATGTATTTGCACCTGTAGTTACTAATTCCCCCAAATCTAGGAAACTGCATTGATACTGGGGTTAGCTGGACTAGATGCCACCAGGCCCGATTACTGCAAACCCTGTTCAATCAAATCAACACTTAAATAGAACTTTTTCAACAACCTGAAAGTTGGTTAAAAGGTCTTATCCAGTAACACACTATGCCAATGTTGAAAGAAATTCCAGAAATGATGAGGAAGAAGGTGATCACAATACATCAGTCTGGGAAGGGTTACAAATCAATTTCAAAGGCTCTGGGACTCCAAAGAAGCACAGTTCAAGCCCAAGAAGTGGCCAACCTTCCAAAATTCCTCCAAGAGCACAGCAACTACTCATCCATGGAAGACAACATCAAAGGACCTACAGGTCTCTCTTGCATCAATAAAGGTCAGTGTTCATGACTCCACTATCAGAAAGACCTTGGGCAAAAATGGCATCCATGGAAGAGTGGTGAGATGAAAACCACTGCTAACCCAGAAAAACATTAAGACCCTGTTTACACTAGTGCATTTTCATTTTAAAACAGCATTTTAACATGAAAACAATCCTTGTCCACACTGGCATTTCAGCTGTGTTTCAGAAATGATCTCCTTCCACACTACACGAACGAATACGCATGTCACATGACCATTCATGCACACTGGGCATGCGCATACAAGTGTAAACAGGAAGTAGTCACTGGCAGGCACAACAAACCAGCGTTCCATTTAGGGCTTACGCAGCTTGAAATGAGATTTGTTTTTCGATTTCTCTAATCATAGCTTGCCTCTTGAGCATGTAGGCAGCTGCAATATTATAAAATACAGAATTTAACTGCACAATGTCTGCTAAGAATGACCGCAAAGCTTGCGGTGTCCGTGTTGTTGCATATACGATCAAGGTAGCGTAATGGTCATATGGTAGAGGCTTGACAAATCAGGGAAGCCATGCCTTCATTTTCAAAAGTCTTCATTTTGGTCAGAAATGTGAGCCCGGAGTTTTCAAAAGTCTCAGTTTTCGAGGGTGGAAAACGCTGGAGTAGTGTAGACGATAGGCGTAACTGTAGCAAACATTATGTGTTTTAAAACGAAAATGCACTAGTAAACAGGACCTAAGGCTCATAGGATTTTTGCCAAAACACACCTTGATGATCCTCAAACCTTTTGGAAGAATGTTCTCTGGATTGATGAGTTGAAAGTGGAACTGTTTGGAAGACAGGGGACCTGTTACAGCACAGAATTCCACATAAAGAACATCATACCTCTGGTCAAGCATGGTGGTGGAAGTGTGATGGTGTGGGGATGTTTTGCTGATTCAGGGCCTGGGCAACTCGCAATAATTGAGGAAATCATGAATTCTGCTCTCTACCAGAAAAAGGTGTCGGATAACTTTTTTGCTTCAATAAAAAGATAACAATAATATCTGTATTGTGTGTTTACTCAGGTTGCCTTTGTTTTATGCCTTTGTTTTGTTTGATGACCTAAAACTATTCAGCATGATATATACATAAAAACAGAAAAAGTCTTAGTTTATTGCCATATAATTTTGCTTCTTTCTAGAAATAAACACTTAAAATAAATTTATTAAGTAAAATTATCTAACAATAGCATAAGATAATTTCAAGCTAGAAATGAGTAAAAATATCAAATATAGTATAAAATTGACTTCATAACTTATACTTGTTTAAAGACTACATAATACAGAGAAATAGTTGAATTTGTCTATATGTGTACTGTATTATGACACATGCCAGGTGCAGTAGAAATAATGAAAGTAATCAAGCTGTCAATACATGCATGTAAAAGCGACTTTACTGTGGTGAAGCTAATAAACACATTGCCCTAAAGAATCAGAACTGAATTCTCCACAATTCTTCTACACAAGTCCTGTGCTTTGCACCATGGTGAATTGAAAATAAATACTAGACAGTGCAATAAGTGAAGATTACAGCTGCATTTTGACACTCCTGTGTCTGCAGCTCCCATTAATCTCATCCTGAACAGAAGCACAGAGATGTCTCTAAAAGCATTTAGATGAAATAAGAACTCTTTTGGAATAATGTACTCTGTATTGATGAAAACAAAAATAGAACAATGCTTTTGCAATAATTCAGCGCATCATGTTTAGAGAAAGAAGGGCTGTGTCACGTAATGGAGGCTGAGATGGAAGCAAGTGCAGGTATGGCAGTTTAATAAAACAAAGTCCAAGGATTAGGCTGAAATCAATAATCAAAGACAGGCAGTCAAGCGATCAGGCAAACAGGCAAAACTAGGCAGGGCAGAGGATCGAGGTCAACAGAGTAAACAAAAGTTAAAGATCAGATAAGCAAACACGACATACAACAGAGACTAGGCAACTGAACGCAATACTTGGCAAAGTCCTAGTGTTTGAACAGTCTCTTATATACTGTGGTGTGAGTGTGTGTGAGATTGTATACAGGTGTGTGTGTGATTAGATTGACTGTGAGTGTTCTGTGTGTGTGTGTGTGTGTGTGTGTGTGTGTGTGTGTGTGTGAGTGTTCTGTGAATTGCAGTCCATGGAGGCCATGATTGTAGGCTGCCGTGCAGTATGGGAAATGTAGTCACTGGTTTGCTGTGATATGACAGGTTGTGCTTATGATCCCAAGACCAGCTTGCCCACATTAAAGTGGGGTGGTGGGAGCATCATGAGATGGGGCTGCTTCTCTGCTTCTCTTGGTGCTGGGACATTTCACGTCATCAAAGGAAATGTGAATGGAATGATTTATCGGGATTTATTAGAGTAGGCTTTAATCTCTTCAAGAAACTGAATCTGGGGAGAAGATGGACGTTTCAACAAGACAACAACCCAACATACTGCCAAAGTAACTCAAGAAGGCCTTGCATGGCCTAGTCATTTTCCTGACCTGAATCACAATGAAAATTTATGGAAAATTGTGAAATTACGAGTCCATCGAAAGGAACCCCCATAAGCTTGGTGAATTGAAGATGATTTGCCAAGAGGAAGTGTCCAAAGTTGAGCCACAATGCTGCAAAAATCAAATTAGTTGATGTCCTAGATATCTCAAAGCTAACAACAAAAGCTTTGCAACAAAATACTAAGGTTAATTTGTGTTACTTTTTTCTTATTAAATTTCATAATTTATGCTTATGAATACATAATTTTTACTCATATTAGAGGGCTAAAAATGTGTAATACAGTTGTCAGTTAATATTTAGCAAAATGAAATACATATGGCACTGCAAAGGATTGTCACAGTAATATGATATTGATACGATTTTATATCTCACTAAAAGAAAGAAAAAAAATACAATCTTAAAGAATGTTCTTCAGTGATTTTGGTTTACTGAATAATTAAAAATACAAACAAGTATTTTAGGATCAAAGACAATTCAAAGATACTATCGATTACACAGATGTTTAGTTTGTGTAAACTGTAAGTAGTTTATTTGTTTATACGTTTTGGAAAATAGTTTAGGCCTGGTGCCAACAAATGGTACAGCCTTAATAGACTATATGATTGTACTGGTAGGAAGGAGATAATGTGCCTAAGTGTGGTCTGACTGAAAAAAAGGATATATTAGGCAGCAAGTGAATAGTCATTTCACGAAGTTGTTATGTTGGAGGCAAGAAAAATGGACAAGCTTATGGATCTGTGCAAAAGGGCCAAATTGTGATGGCTAGATGACTGGGTCAGAGCATCTCTAAAATGGCAGGTCTTGTGGGGGTCCCTGGTATGCAGTGGTTAGTACCTACCGAAAGTGGTCCAAAGAAGGATAACAGGTGAACCAGCGACAGGGTCATGGGCGCCCAAGGCTCATTGATATGCGTGAGGAGCGAAGGCTAGCCCAACTTGTCCGATCCCACAGAAGAGCTACTTTAGCACAAACTGCTAAAAAGGTAATGCTGGCTATGATAGAAAGGTGTCAGAACACACAGTGAATCACAGCCTGCTGCGTATGGTGCTGTGTAGTTGCAGACCGGTGAGAGTGCCCCTGCAGACCCCCTGTCCACCACGAAAGCACCTACAATGGGCATGTGAGCATCAGAACTGGACCATGGAGCACTGGAAGAAGGTGGCCTGGTCAGAAGAATCATGTTTTCTTTTACCGGGTGTGTTTGCGTCACTTACCTGGGAAGAGATGGCCCCAGGATGCACTATGGGAAGAAGATAAGTCAGCAGACGCAGTGTGATGCTCTAGGAAATGTTGTGCTGGGAAACTACAGTTCCCACCTGCTTTAAGAAGTCTATCACTGTGCCTGTTCCAAAGAAAAAGGTAACATATTAATGACTGGCAACCTAGCGCACAGCTCCATTATCGAGTCTCCATTTTGAGTTGCATGTTAAAGACCTGATCTGAACAGATGAATTGAAGGACAACACAGTCTCCACTGCACCACACACGACTCCCTTTTTCATCTGGAAAAGAAGGAACACCTATGTGAGAATGCTATTTGTAGATTACATCTCAAGACCATACTGTCCTCTAGACTGTACACTAGGCTCAGGGACTTGCTGGTGTGGGTCCAGGTTTTCATTCTAATCAAGCAGTAGCCACATCTGATTAAACCCATTTAATCAGTTGATCTTGGCTTTCAATGTGGCTCCTGCTTACATGGAATGAAAACCTGTATCAACACTGGCCCTTTGTGGATAATATTGGATCTTAAGGTGGGGAGAGTGGGTTCCAATACTTCTTTACCATTAACCCTTAATACAGTGCCCTATTGTATACCCATCACTATTTGGCCAAAAAAGTGTCATCAGATTTGCTTATGACACAACAATCATAGGCCTGATATCCAAAAAAATGATGAGGAGGCCTACAGAGAGGTCAGACCCCTGGCATTATGGTACCACATAAACTAACCTCTTCCTGAGCATAGAGAAGTCCATGGAACTGACAGTGGACTACAGAAAAGAGCCCTTCATCCTAAACACAACTACAATTGAAAGGTTCAGCACCTTTAAATCCCTTGGTTTCCAAATCACAGAGGATTTCACATGATTAGTATGCACTAGATCTGTCATAAATAAGGCACAATAATGTCTTTACAACATCAGGTGCCTTAAGGAGATTCTGTCTGAGCCCTATTCCTATAATCCACAGGCCTTATACATCTGTACCATAGAGAGCATCCTGACTGGTAGCCTTACCTGCTGGTTTGGGAACTGCAGTGCTCTTGAAAAACCTGCAGCATGTAGTTCAAACTGCCCAGCAGATCACTGGAAGAGATCTTCCCTCCCTCCAGTACATTTACACCAGATGGTGCCTGTGGAGAGCCTGGAGGATTATCTAAGACCCCAACCATCTGAACCACAGAATGTACTGGTTCTGTATTTGAACACAAATTAACAGAATCAGACAGAGATTCTTCCTACAGGATATAAGACTGCTAAATGTCCACAAACTGTACTTGCCAGAAAATAACTGCACATTGCACATTATATGAAACTTGGTGCTGTAATGTAGAGACTGCACTACACATAACACGTAATACAGAACTGTTTACACGGTACCTTGCACATATTAATATCACTGTTGTCTACTCTATTTTAACACACCCATGTTAAACCTGCAGGTTTTTGTGATGTAAAAAATGAAACCAAGATAAAGCATGTCAGATCATTTTCCACCTTTAATATGATATAGCAACCAACAAAATTCAAGTGAAAAACAAATAGAATATAAAAAAAGAAAAAACTTAAAATAACCTTGCTGCACACTAAGTGTGCTGTAATAATGCCACGTGACTGTGCTCAGAATTAACCAATCACATTCAAACGCATTACAAAAGTAATTATCATACACCTGCCACCAATGAAGTGATTGTGAGTAACCCCAAATAAGGATCAGCTGTTTCATCCAACTGCTGTTTTCCACAAAATGGTTGTAAAGCATGTAAGGGATCGCATGGTCAATTGGTAGCAATCAGGAGAGGGGTGCAAAAGAATTTCCAAAAAATTATATGGAACACTGTAAAGGTCAGTGGCAGAGCCTGGCAGGAGTGAGATGGGCCACCCAGTGCTGCCCCCCAGAATGATGCAGTCATGGGCACCTGCAGAAAAATGTCAGATAATGACATATGCATACAATGTGCAGTCACTCTTCTGTCCCTCATCTGTGAATCAGTGATGTCACCATGTTGAATATATACCTTTTCAGGATGGGAGCCTTGTACTGCTTTCCTTGTTATTCATCCTATTTGTACTGCTTAGAAGGTTTAACTATCAATATTTTATCTTTAACTTTGTATAGTACTTAAGTTGTTTCAATAAAACACTTAAATATATACATCCAAATAAACCCCCAATCTAACATAATCCTGCCTAAATGTGGTCTGCAGCAAAATGAACATAAGTAATCACATTAATGATTCAGTTTCCTTTCCTTGATTGGCATCATAAACATTTTCTATTATTGTATCATTAATGGGATATTCCAATGCTAAAACAAACATCCTTGGTGTCTTCTGTGTTATTATTTCACCCAGGGTGCTAAGTAAGCCAGATCCACCACTGGTGAAGGTCATCATCAACAAGTGAAGAAAATGGGGTACCACATTAGCAAGAATAGGACATCCCTCCAAAATTGATGAAAGGACAAGACGAAAAGGAGCTGCAGGTATATCTGGCAAGTACTGGTCACTCCCTGCGTGAGATATGAAAGATGTGACAACAATCTTTCATATTCTTCACATGCCTGGCCTATGGGGTAGGGTGTTTAGATGGAAGCTCTTTCTCTTGAAAAAACAAACAAACAAAACACCCAAACCCACCTAAATTTCCCAAAACATACATACAATCAGCACAAACTAAAACCAAATTAGAACTTTTTGGGAATAATTCTAAAAGATATGTTACAAGACAGATCATCACTAATGAACACCATAACAACAGTGAAACATAGTGGTGGCAGCATCATGCTCTTCTCTACAGCTGGGACTAGGGCACTAGTCATGATAGAGAAAATTAGGGATAGCTCCAATCTATCTGCAGGCCTCTGTTTAACAGCTGAAGTTGAAGAAAATTTTCACCTTCCAGCATGATATTGACCCAAAGTACAAATCCAAAATAATGGCTTCAGAAGAAGATGATCAATGTTTTGGCCCAATCAGGGCCCAGATCTAAATCCTACCGAAAACCAGTGGAAAGACGGGCTGTGCACAGGAGAACCCTTCACAATTTGTTAGATCTGGAACATTTTTGCAAGGAAGAGTGGAATAAAATTGACAAAACAAGATGTGCTCAGTTGGTATATTCTTACCCAGAAACACTGAGTGTGGTTTTACAAGCAAAATGTGCTCTACCTAAGTATTGGTTGAGGGTGTGCACACTTAGGCAACCAGGTTATTGCCATTTTTTTCTTTTTCTTTGTTTTCTGGGGAAGTGGTTAAGATGTTGGACTTCTAATCGGAATGTATTGAGTTAAAATCCCAGGACCGCAAGGTGCCACTGCTGGACCCTTGAGCAAAGCCCTTAACCCTCATCTGCTCAGTTGTATTAATGAGGGTAAGTCGCTATGGATAAGGGCATCTGCCAAATGTCATGAATGTAAAGGTTTTCCTAAAACATTTTAATTTGTTTTTGTTGGTTGCTATATCACATTAAAGGCATAATTTATCTTGGTTTAATTTTTTTTTTTACTTCACAAAAACCTGCAACTTTAACAGGGATGTGCAGACTATTATACCGAACTGTATAACCAGGATTTTTATAATACTGCACAGTTCATAGTACATCGTTTATTTATTTTTTTATTATGCACACATTGCATGGGGAGAAAGGTGACAGTGGCTGGAAGGAACCAAAGAACTCTGTACTGTACAACGATCACAAAAAAATTAAATACCCCAAGACCCTAACCCTAACCCAGATGGACATTTTTTTCTTCTTTTTTTTTTCTTCCTTTTCATAGACCCTCTGACTCATTCCATTACAAGCCTAATGGGCCCTCTTCTGTTTTAAAAGTCCCTTTTGGCTCATTCTCTTTCCTGGCTTACCTACAGCTTTCAAAACAGCAGAATTTCTGTTTCAATGTGGTTTCAGATAATTTGGTATTCCAAAGGACAATGGGCCTCATTTATCAAGCTAGATACAAACAAATTTATTTGTAAATCATTTGTAGGAGCCTTTACACAAGAAATGTGGTGTTTGTAAAAATTTGTAAGGAGACTCAATAATGATTAGTTGTGGCTCTGGCTATCACCTTGATTGATGGGCATAATCGTATGATTCATATGATCGAATGATTGGCATAAGTCAGTGGAATTTTTTATACACAAACACACACACACACACACACACACACACACACACACACACACACACATACATACATACATACATATATATATATATATATATATATATATATAGTATCTCACAAAAGTGAGTACACTCCTCACATTTTTGTAAATATTTTATTACATCTTTTAATGTGACAACACTGAAGAAATGACACTTTGCTACAATGTAAAGTAGTGAGTGTACAGCTTGTGTAACAGTGTAAATTTGCTGTCCCCTAAAAATAACTCAACACACAGCCATTAATGTCTAAACCGCTGACAACAAAAATGAGTACACCCCTAAGTGAAAATGTCCAAACTGGGCCCAAGGTGTCAATATTTTGTGTGGCCACCATTATTTTCCAGCACTGCCTTAACCCTCTTGGGCATGGAGTTCACCAGAGCTTCACAGGTTGCCACTGGAGTCCTCTTCCACTCCTCCATGACGACATCACGGAGCTGGTGGATGTTAGAGACCTTGTGCTCCTCCACCTTCCGTTTGAGGATGCCCCACAGATGCTCAATAGGGTTTAGGTCTAGAGACATGCTCGGCCAATCCATCACCTTCACCCTCAGCTTCTTTAGCAAGGCGGTGGTCATCCTGGAGGTGTGTTTGGGGTCGTTATCATGCTGGAATACTGCCCTGCGACCCAGTCTCCGAAAGGAGGGGATCATGCTCTGCCTCAGTATGTCACAGTACATGTTGGCATTCATGGTTCCCTCAATGCACTGTAGCTCCCCAGTGCCGCCAGCACTCATGCAGCCCCAGACCATGACACTCCCACCACCATGCTTGACTGTAGACAAGACACACTTGTCTTTGTACTCCTCACCTGGTTGCCACCACACACGCTTGACACCATCTGAACCAAATAAGTTTATCTTGATCTCATCAGTCCACAGGACATGGTTCCAGTAATCCATGTCCTTAGTCTGATTGTCTTCAGCAAACTATTTGCGGGCTTTCTTGTGCATCATCTTTAGAAGAGGCTTCCTTCTGGGACGACAGCCATGCAGACCAATTTGATGCAGTGTGCGGCGTATGGTCTGAGCACTGACAGGCTGACACCCACCCCTTCAACCTCTGCAGCAATGCTGGCAGCACTCATACATCTATTTCCTAAAGACAACCTCTGGATATGATGCTGAGCTCATGCAATCAACTTCTTTGGTCGACCATGGCGAGGCCTGTTCTGAGTGGAAGCTGTCCTGTTAAACCGCTGTATAGTCTTGGCCACCGTGCTGCAGCTCAGTGTCAGGGTCTTGGCATTATCTTCTTCAGTGTCAGGGTCTTATCTTCTTATAGCCTAGGAAATCTTTAAGTAGAGAAACAATTTTTTTTTTCAGATCTTCAGAGAGTTCTTTGCCATGAGGTGCCATGTTGAATTTCCAGTGACCAGTATGAGGGAGTGGGAGAGTGATGACACCAAATTTAACACACCTGCTCCCCATTCACACCTGAGACCTTGTAAGACTAAGAAGTCACATGACACCCGGAGGGAAAATGGCTTATTGGGCCCAATTTGGACATTTTCACTTAGGTGTGTACTCACTTTTCTTGCCAGCAGTTTAGACATTAATGGCTGTGTGTTGAGTTATTTTAAGGGGGACAGCAAATTTACACTGTTACACAAGCTGTACAATCACTACATTGTAGCAAAGTGTCATTTCTATAGTGTTGTCACATGAAAAGATATAATCAAATATTTACAAAAATATGAGGGGTGTACTCACTTTTGTGAGATACTGCATATATATAATCCCTTAATTTTCACAGGCTCAAAAGTAATTGGACAATTGACTGATAAGCAGTGTCATGGCCAGATGTAGCCTGTTTCCTCATTATTTCATGACAAATTAAGGCGATAAATGGTCTGGAAAGAAAGGAATGTTATTAAATAGCCGAATCAGTCACCTGACTTCAACCCACCTAAGCTGCTTTTCATTTACTGAAGACAAAAATGAAGGCAGAAAGACCCACAAACAATGTCCATGGTTTCCAGATTTCAGGCATTAATTGACTGCAAAGGAGTTTACATCCAAGTATTAAAGATAATCCTTTTATATCTGATTATGTTAGTTTGTCCAATTACTTTCGAGTCTTTGAAAGTAATTAATGAAAAACAGTTGATGCACTATTTTTGTTAAACCCCTTGAATCAAAGTTGATTATCTACACTTCAATCATATCTTGATTGCTTGATTTCAAACCTATTGTGGTGGTGCAGCGGCAAATGTATGAAAATTGTGGCACTGTCCAAACACTTATGGACCTAACTGATATATAAGATCTATCTATCTATCTATCTATCTATCTATCTATCTATCTATCTATCTATCTATCTATATAAAAAAGAGAGAGAGAGACCTTCACTAATATTGGCACCCATGTTAAATATGAGCAAAGAAGGCTGTGAAAAATTGTCTATTGTTTAACCTTTTGATCTATTGTTAAAAAAAAACAACCAAAACACGTTTTATCTTAAATATAAGTATGCAACAGTTGTTTGCAAACTTTTAGTGAATACTTTCTGCTGCCTCCCTTTACCAAGATAATACCTCTGACTCTTCTCCAGTAATGCCTGCTGAGGTTGGAGAATACATGGCGAGGGATCTGAGACCATTCCTCCATACAGAATCTCTCCAGATCCTTCAAATTTTGAGGTTCACACTTGTGGACTCTCCTCTTCAGTTCACCCGACAGGTTTTCTATTGGTTTCAAGTCAGGGGACTGGGATGGCCATAGCAGGACCTTGACTTTGTGGTCAGTAAACCATTGTTGTGTTGATTTTGAAGTATGTTTTGGATCATTGTCCTGCTAGAAGATCCAACCTCGGTCCATTTTAAGGTTTCTGGCAGGTGCAGTCAGGTTTGATGCCATGTCAGTCCATGATGCCATATATCCTAAAAAATGTCCAGGTCCTTGCAGAAAAACAACCCCAAAACCTTAAAGAGCCTTGGAGATTTTTTGGTCACTCGAACCGTCCTCTTCACAGTTTGTTGAGACAGTATAGACACACGTCCAATCCCACCTTGATTCATAACATTTCCAGTTGACTGGAACTTCTTAATTATTGCCCTGATGGTGGTAATGGGCATTTTCATTGCTTACGCTATTTTCTTATAGCCACTTCCCATTTTGTGAAGCCCAACAACCTTTTGCCGCACATCATAGGTATATTCCTTGGTCTTACCCATTGTTATGAATGAATAAGAGAATTTGGCCTATGTTTTAAGTCATACTTATACCCCTGTGAAAGAGAAAGTCATGGATGAACAATTTCCTGTAACTAGTCACCCAGGTGTACTAAATTTTTTTAAAATTTCAATGGGAATATACTTAAACTCTATTTTTCTCATATAAATTCATAGGGGTGCCAATAATTGTTGCACACCTATATTTAACAAAAATTCATAATTGATAATTACAGAAAGAAAGTAATTGACAGATCTGATATGATTCAGCCTATGAGCCATATGTCCCATAGTGTGCTGCATGCCAGATTGAGCTTCTTCATGAATACATTATGTTACTTTATGACACATGCCCTCCTGTACAACATGCTTTACCAAGATGACACTTGGGCTGGGTTCATTGTTGGTGTGAGAGACTTCTGGCCAACAGTCCCCAAAACCATTAAAACCTTGTTTCATGTGCTTGGTGTCCTCCATTTTCATGTCAAACCATTTTCCTTTCACCTAGGTCACCTTTTTTCTAATTTGTCGGGCCATTTAATTTGCTATTATGCTGCTAAATAATATTTATTTATTATTTAGATGTGAGTCAAAATAACTTCCACCTACTATGCCTCTGAGAATGTCCTTTTCTCTCACCATTTTATTCTTATTTTATGAGATTTTATGATGTTTTGTGGGCATCATTAAATGGAAATTAGCTGTGCCTTGAACATGCTTTGCACTTTATGGGGGATTGGCATTGATATGAATATGGACATGATTGTGAAGAAAATCAAAACTTTTGTAAATACTGCAGGGATCTTTTTGTTTGGTGTAGACTATGAAAATGTTTACAAAAATATCAATTGATAAATGAGACTCAGCGTGTCAGATTGAGGACTGCAATTCATGTCTCAAGTGTGAATTGCATGGAAAACATAGGGGCATCTGTTAGTTTGACCTCTGGCTATCATCCTCAAGCTAATGAACAAGTTGATAGAAGAACCTAAGAAGCTGGTTGAAAATGGTTACCTTACTTCCCTTGGGTTTAGTATTTTCAGAACTACCTGCATCATTCAACCACCCAGTTTACACTATTCCAGTACATACTGGGCTGCCAACCACCTCTCTTTCCTTGGAACACCACATCCACATGGATTACTAAAAGAACTCACCTGTTTTCAATCACACTACTCCTTTTAAATAATACACACTCTCATGGTTACTTTGTGAAGTCTCACTCCAGTATCTGATGATTCCAGTCCTTTGATATCTGCCTCTTTATATTAGTGGATTGACAATAGCCTACTTCGCTTCACCTAGTATTTCCTGGGTTGTGCCTGCCCAGGTGTTTTTGATCACCTGACCATTTGCCTGCCCCACCTTCATGTTGCTTTCAACTACACATATCCTGATACACCTAATTCAGTTCTTATTAAGTGCTAAATTGCTAGACTGGGAAAAACATAGAACTTTGCAGTGCTCTTCCTGAACTGGAATTTGGAAACTTGAAAACTCTGAACCAGTGGAAGCTCTTTATATAGAATAATGTTGTATGAATATTCAAAAAAGAATAAACAATTTTCTCTGACACTCTCCTTCCCTCAGACATTTGCCCAGGTAGCAGCCTGTCTGACCTATAACATTGAAGGTGGGCATCGAGGCAGACTGATGCTTATCCTGTTCTGAGGTGGGAACCACTGTCACACATAGGCAGACCGTAGCTATGTGGCTCATTGCTGGGACTGCAATAAGGCACTGCAGAGGAACCAATCAAAACAGCGTGTGTAAGTTAATAACAGAACTACCTACTCGCACAGGAGATTGGCACAGAGATATAAGAATTTTCTATTCATCTGGAGTTAGTTATGCTGGTTGTAGTATGATGAATATACATTTTATACATGCAGTCTGTCAGTACATTTGTAAGATGATACCACATTAATGTGTCAGTTCTGTGTACGTATGTGTTTAAAAAGTGAAGAAATGCCAATATTTTAAGATACTGTCCAAAGCTTTAATCAAAGCAGCTTTTCTAAACACTCTTTCTCAGATGAATCATGAATTCTGGCAGGGAGAGAAACTACAATATGACATACAGCACTGTACAGTACATCTGATTTAAAAGGTAAAGAGGGCAAGGCAGGGAATACAGTATGTACTGTGCTTCAGCAACACAAGTTCTATACAGTATGGAACATGCATGATAATACCCATGCACAAAACATTTACTATTTTTTACTAAACATTACTATTTCAGTAACATTACCAAGTCAGGTTTTAGCAACATTAGTAAGTATTTAATGTAATCTTATCATTAAAGATATGAGATGAATCTGTTTATATTTATGTTCTCTTTGTTTACCTGTCTGTTCAGTTTACACCAGCAGTGGTGAGCACATAAAGAGACCATAATTATCACTGTTTCAGCTTCTCATGCTCCTACTCCACATCACTAAACACACAAAGGAAGGAACACATACAGGCAGGAAAGACTGTGGGTTATAATGATCATAATCAGCATAAACAGGTGAACCTCACTGCTTAACTCATTAATTAACCTTCTCTCTAACTAGCCCTCTCCTTCCTCCACTAAACTTCCTCTCTTGTTACAGCCTTCCCCAAAATGACACCCTGCCTGCCACAGTAGCATTGCCACTTCATAGATCCAGTATCTCTGGTCTGACCCTAAGCTCAGGTTGTTGTCTGTATAGAGTTTCCCAAGTTCTTGAGTTTCTTTCTGCCTCTCAAAACATGCCAGTATCTCTAGATTTCCCCTAACTGTCACGAGTGTGTGAATGTGTGCATGGTGCCCTGCAATGGACTGGTGTCCCATTCAGTGTGTATTCCTGCTTCACACCCAGTGTTCCTGGCATAGGCTCTCGATCCACCATGACCCTGAGTAGGATAGCGTAATTTCTGAAGATGAATGAATGAATGAATGAATGAATGAATGAATATTCAAAAACACATATCTTATGAATATTTGCACCAGACAGTAAAGATTCTTTCGCATTTATGTTTCCTGTACTGAGGAAGGAAAACTCATAGAGGACAGTGGAAACTCAGACTGAAAATCTAGACTGAAATAAATGGATGAATGATTGATGAATTCTCCCATTACACTAGGATAAGAATCCAAACCAAAAGGGCAAGTCTCAGGTGTCACTGGTGTCCATATAACCTTAAACATACACATCCACCCACACTCAAAACACATACTCATAGCCACACACTGATAGATCATGTTACAGAGTAACAGAACAGCAAAATGAGAATGTGCAACACCAATTATTTTCCAAATATGACAGTAGAATATCATGCCAGAGGTAATTATGGCATCTCAGAGTAGAGGTATGCATTAGAACTGAGATCCCACAAGACCGACAGGAACATCAAAAACTTGAGGAATAAAGAGATATAGCACATTACTAATTATGTTCACTCACTCACTTTCAGGACATTGGGCATGAAGCGGGAATACAGCCTGTATTGCAGGACACCATGCACACACATTCATACTTGTAACTAAGGGCTACTTATCATAGTAAATCCACTCATTGGCATATTTTTTTAGGAAACCGGAGAACCCAGACGAAACCCATACGGACAAAGGGAGAATGTCTGCAGACAGACAGTAACCTGAGCTTAGGATCCTACCTGGGACCCCGGAGCTGTGAGGAGACAATGCTATCCACTACACCACCGTGGCACACTAATAATGTTCAATTTAAGTATAATCAGCCGTATTATACAATCTATCTCGTGTCTGTGGGTTGCCTGGATCTATGTCAAGCAACCCGATTAAACATAGCTCTGCAAGTATTTACATAACATTTAAAATAAAGACCATTTACATTTTTTCCTCATCTTAAAGCTGCAACAGTTGACTTTTTATATTTCTTACTTGTACAAATGACCTGGATAATAACGTAGAACAAGATAAAAAATAATTGTTTAGGCCATGGCTACAGCACAAGTATATTATGTGGCTGAGAAAACTCGTTTGGAAAACTGCTCTACAATACAGAGTGCTGTTTTAATTTGAATGTGCCTCTTGTTAGTTATTGTATAGATATGCCCCAACACCCGTTGATTCAAGGACTCAAGGAGTAAAAAGTGCATTCTTATTCAACTCAATCTACCTAACCATAAGAGGCATACACTTGCTATATTTTGACAAATTTCACGTAATCGTTCTTTAAATTAAGTTGCTTGTAAAAACCTTTATATCTGTAATGCTGGAATTGTATCTTAGAGGTTCATCTCATCAATTGTGTATTAATCAAATGCTGATTCTTTAATGTAGCGACCTTTGAACCACCCCATGAAATAATTTCTGTTGTAAAAGAAAAAGTTCTTGTTCTGAACATGCCATTATCCAGCACATGACTTTCATTTTTACCAACAGAAAAAGGAGTGGATTGGCCATTAAAGAAATTACACTGTATATTGTAAGAGAAAGATAGAGAAAGAGAAAGAATCAGTAATAAACTAATAAATCATAGAAAAGTGTTGCCACATAATCTGTATATACATTTTTATACTCTGTGAATACCCTTTAGACTGGCCTCGAAAGAGGGCAATTGTGAAATGCCAGGCAGCTAAAGGATGCCTATCATGTGGGCACTGCGCTAGTCTTGGTTGACATTGGCCGTTCTCATTAATAATCTATGTCAGTCCTGGCTTCCAAACACACACACACACACACACACACACACACACACACACACACACACACACACACACACACACACACACACACACACACACACAAACAAACAAACAAAAAAAAAAAACAGTGGCTCTCAGAACTAGGCTTTAATGACTCAGTTCAGTCATGCACTACACTTAAAATAGTGAAGACAGCATTTATAGATGTTTGTCCTCTGGACTTCCATTTATTACACTTACATTTTTATAAAGGGAGTGTAGAAAAGACAGATTGTCTAATTAATTGTTTTGCAGTAAATACTGAATGAAACACTTTTAATAGTTATTACCCTTCTCTTTTTGTTATTATCTCTCAATCTCAGCAGCGCACTGTGTGCTCTACCTTCTGGTTCTGCACCTTCATTTGTGCTCCAGTTGCCCATCCATTTGTATGTGCAGTTCCACTGAGGCAGACTGTGGTGGGCATGACATGATTACATTGCCTGCCCTATCCCTGCTACCTTCAACTATTCAGACCCTCCTCCTGCTCAACAACCACCTCACATCCTTGTCTGCTTCAGCATTCACCAACCTCAGCTCATTGGTGAGGCTTGACCTATCCAACAACTACCTGGACAATCTGCCAGCCCACGTTTTTGCTGAGCTGGCCAACCTGACTGACCTTAGTTTGAGGAACAACAGCCTAACAGCACTGGACCGTGACCTCCTGCAGGGCCTGGGGAGTCTTCAGCGGTTGGATGTGTCACTGAATGGCCTACGTACTGTGCCTCTTGGTCTGTTAGAACATCAGCATGGCCTCACCTGGCTCTCTCTGGCAGGGAACAGACTCCAGGCACTGGATAGGGCTGCCTTTGAACCACTTGCGAACCTGCAGCACCTTGAGCTTGGCTCCAACCCATGGGAATGTGACTGCAATTTGCGTGACTTCAAGAACTGGATGGAGTGGCTCATCTACCGAGGTGTGGGGGAGTGTTCAGACGCTAAGTGTGCATGTTCACGTGCAATGAATTGTTAGTCTATATCAAAATCTGTTCATATTTTTATAGCATAATTATCAGTTTTCTTTACATTCTTCTCTGTGTTACGCATGCAACCATAAGTACATTCTTGCTAATACCATTCTTTGTTGGGAAGACCAAGTCGAATCTACTCTATGAGATTGTAGAACTACACAAAAAGCTGATGACTCACTAGACTTTAATCCATATTTGTGTTTGTGATTGGCTAGGCTTAGGTTGTAGCAGGCAGGCTTGAAATGGATTTCAGCTCCTCAATTAAAAACTGGCCATTGTATACACAAATGGTGGGCTGTTGACCCTTTTGGCATTGTTAGCTAGTGGTTGATGCTTTGGTGGGTTTGAAACTTTAATTCCGATTACTGCAGGGTGTTGTTTACAATGGAGTGTTATAATTTCCTCTCTCTATTTCCCTCAGACTTTGTCTCTCTCTTTCAGGTGGCTACGTGGATGCTGTGGAGTGTACCCTCCCCAAAGATCTCAGAGGCCGTGACATCCGGAGTGTTCCTGTAGAGATGTTCAACTACTGCCTCCAATCAGATAACGAGAATGGGGGTGGGACTGGAGGAACAAAAGGTGGCTCTATGCCGTGTGCACGTGCAACCACTGCTCCATTGCCTGAGAGCACTGTGGTACAGAGTGAGCCAGAGCCGGTGGATTGTGCTAAGCAGCGTTACCGGCCTATAAGTGTCCGTCGTGCCATTGGCACTGTGGTGATTGCTGGTGTTGTATGTGGCATTGTGTGCATCATGATGGTTGCTGCAGCTGCTTATGGATGCATCTATGCTTCTCTTATGGCCAAGTACCAGCGTGAGCTGAAGAAAAGGCAACCCCTGATGGGGGATGCTGAGGCTGAAGCTGACCCTGAGGAGAAACAGATTTCATCAGTCGCATAGAAATAATATAGATTCTATATACAATTATGTGATGACAATGGTCTCTTTGCATTCCTGCTTCCACACCTAGTTTTAAACATGTGTGCACTGTTATGTACCATTTGGGTGTTTTAACATATAGTTATTTTTAAATAAACCATACTCAGTCCTCTTAGTGGTCCTGAAAGGGAACTAGCTGCAAATTACCTCAGTATTTTGGTGTTCAAGTGGACTCAATACAAGTGGACTCAAAAGTGGACTCAGTTTGTTGAGCTCGTTGATGAGCTCTCACGGCACTTGTTCAGATCACAACTTCTTATTTTATATGATGCAATCATTTAGTTGTGGATGAAAAATACTATATAGTGGGGGGGGGGGGGGGGGGGGGGGGGCAATGAGGCGAGGGAACTCACTCATGCTTCATGTAGTTTCTACATTACTAAATCTTTGGCATAGACCAAATACATGCATACAAGCGGTCTCATGCAATGCCATTAACCGTATTTGCATTTTTATTTTCTTAGTGAAAATATTTCTGTGGTCTGGTCTGTGTTTTTTTTTTTTCTTGTAATCATACAACTATATCATAGAAACACTGGAAAACACTGAAGAAACAGCACTGGTGGAAAACTAAGGCATATTTTTATTCAACAATTATAACAACAAATTTCAACAATTTTCAGAATATAACTTTAATCAACCCCAGAACCTGACAAGCTGTGGAACTTTCTGGAAAGCATTCTGTGTTCTTTCTAATATGCTTGAGTAAGCATGCTAACTGTGTTTCAAAACACCTTTCCCAAATCAAGAAACTGTTATTTAGGCTACAAAACTGGGATGCACTTAGAGTGCTGCTGCGAGTTCATATGTGAGCATTTATATTTAATAATCAATAATAATTAATAATGGAGAATGATCATTTAAAAATTAGAAAAAAAAGTTGTATAATCATTTCTTAATTAATTAAATGATCAGAGCTCTGTGCACAGCTCTTTTGTAAGTTCCGTGGGTGTTGCCAGGTTCTGCATATAATGTATAACATTTAATATATGACTGTATATACTGCAGATATACAGTCTCCTCTGAAAGTATTGCAATGGCAAGGCCAATTTTCTTGCTTTTGCTATACACCAAGGACATTCTTTGGATTCTTTTTGGATTTTGTTTTTGCTATACACTAAGGATATTTGGGTTTGAGATAAAAAAATTAATAAAATCAATAGAGATAATAGAACAGTAGAATAAGAATCAGAATTTCAGCTTTCATTTCCTAATATTTACATCTAGATGTGTTAAACAACTTGGCACCTTAGAACATTGTTTCTTGTTCATGACAGGTGTTTCTTGTTGCCGATTGTGTAAACAATTAATAGATCTAAATTTCTACTCTTGGTTTGAGCAGACATTGTTTTTAAACAGGATAAACTGACATGAAGACCAGATGGCTGTCAATGGGAGAAAAGCAGGTAACTTTGAAGGTGACAGAAAAGATTTTAAATCGATCATAGCCATAGTGGGTACAACAGTTTGGAATGTCCTGAAAAAGAAAGAAATCACTAGTGTACTAAAAATCAGACGCTGAACAGGTCGGACAAGGAACAGCACTTGCTAACAGAAACATTGTGAGAGCTGTAAAGAAAAAACCCCAAACAACTGTCAGTGACATCTCCAACCACCTCCACAGGGCAGGTATCACAACCCAGTTGAAGTTCTCACAACCCACAGTTTGAAGAAGAGCATAAATATTGAATAATATATATTTCACCTCTGAAGGTGAGGAGACTGAAGGGAGAAAGCTCAAAAAAAGAATCAACTGAAATATGTTGTAGTAAAAGCTTGGAAAAGTATCACACACACAAAAAACAGCTAGCTTGATGCAGTTATTGCAAGTGAGGGATGTGCAACCAAATATTAAGCGTTATTTACTTTACTCTAAGTCTATCTGTTCCTATACATTTGCTCACCTAAAAATTGGGTAGTGTGCCACCAAAGGTGTCATGTTCTAAGTTGTTTAACACATCTAGATGTAAATATCAGGGATATTGTTTATAGCATATTGTTTACAGAATATTGTGTATAGTGTACAGCAAAAACAAAAAGAATTGGCCCCGCCATTCCAAAACTTTCAGAGGAGAACGTACACTGCAAATCAGAAATGTGCACCACTTGTTTTCCCCAGAATGACTGAGAAAAAGAATAAAAATGCATCTAATTTTTCCTATGCCTGAACAATTTGGGCTAGTTATAATTCTTTTTTGTGTGTTTTTTGTAGTTGAGATGGGAATTTCAACATGAAAGTAAAAACTATGCACTCATGCATCTTTTCTTTTGTTTTGATTAGCAGGATCCCACTCTCTGAAGCTGGCAAACTTTAAAAAAATAAAATAAAAAAAAAATTAAAAAAATAGGTGTTCATAGTCGGTCACCCTCCTAATGCATACATTACATACATGCACCAACCATCTTTGTAGGAATGCCTGTACCCCTGGTCATTCATGCAGTATATGCTCTGTCACATGACACATGCAGTTTAGAATCTGCCAGAAATGCAAATAGTAGCACTGTGCAATGAGTGGCTGATTGGATAACGACATGAATGAGCCAGTTTACAGGCATTTCTATTTAAATGGCTGTTCGTAATAAACAATAGTTATATACAGTTGCTGATGCTCCTATCACTGGCATATTATTATTATTATTATTATTATTATTATTATTATTTATTAGGGGTGCTAATATATCAATTATTGTGGGGTGGAGTTTAATTTACTGAAACTGCTGTAAGTCATGTTTGATTACACGGAATCAGACAGCATTTGAAAAGCATGTTCAACATTACATTCTGAGGTGGTCTGCAACATTTTTCTTGTCCATAGGGGGTGGTGTTTATTTCGCATACCTGGAACTGTAAATCCAATCAAGCTGCAGTTTGGTATGTTGAATCATCTGTGCTAATCTGTACTCACTCTGATTCCTAATGCTGACTGGGTTACCTAAAAACATGGTATCAGTCAATCAGTATTCAGCAGGCATTTCACAGTGTTAGCATAAAATTGTCACAAAACTTGTACAGTATGCTCATCCATGGTCTCTTTAGTGTTCTATGTAACTTGGCAAGAACTGGACACTGCATACAGTATTTGTGAAGGGTGCTTGGATTCCAAGATCACTACATGTGGCTGTTATTATTATTATTATTATTATTATTATTATTATTATTATTATTATTATTATTATTATTATCTGCAATGTGACAGAAAACTGCAGCTACATACAGACAGCAAGCCTCAAGCCCAAAAAGCAGACTGGGACCACTTTGTTTTTATAAGACACAACATGGACTACAAAATGAAGTACAAACAAACCAGTACAGTTAGCTTGTGATTCATTTTAAAGGGGTATAAGTTCCTTAGTTGTATTCACATATGAACATAAATTGCTCAGTCATCAATCTGAGACCACTTGGAATGCTAAAACAGACTGTGTGAAAACAGTTTGTCTTTACAGTATTTTTCAGCATTACAATATTGTATGTGACAAATGAGAACTGATGGCTAAAGCTGAGTGCAACACCACTTCATGTCAATTGTCATCTTCATAGCAGGTTCTTTCTGTAGTACAGAAGTACAGAAGCAGCGAGAGGATGTTTTGACCAGATCAGGACAAATATCCATATGTTATCATCATGTTTGTTTTCAACTGCTTCCTTATAGATTGAAATATCTATTAGCAGCCAAAATAAATATCAGTGTTTTTCAAAGTAGAATATATGTAATGTTTCATAAGTGTATGGGTTTTCAGTCTGTATAAACAATGAAGAGGTTGGATTCTACTGTGGACTGAATTTTGTACTATTGTTACATTATTTAGAATCTGTAATACACTGACACGACAAAGATCTTAAAGATTATATATAACAGGTTATCTCTCTTTTATATAATTTAAGCTCAGAAGTTTTACCATCCACCACACTAAACACTGAGTGAAGGATAATCAGAGAGAGGAAGTACATTTTATTTTAATCCTTCTCAGTCTCATTTGCTCACATATCCATTTTGGTTGTTATTGTCACAATGCAGGCATATACTGAGTACTGCAAGCTAGTTTGCGAGTGAGATAGGTGTCTAAATTCTTTTGAGAATTGAATTAGAATGTCACTTGAATGAAGAATTTTGTATTCAGATTAATTGAAATATTAACCTGTACATGTATACTGATACAAACAGAACAAACATAAATTATATACCACAATTTTTATTTTATTTCTTAGGTGAAAATTGCAAGTTATAGCCTTTAATCATAAAGTTTGTTTGTTTGTTTGTTTGTTTGTTTGTTCACAGCAAAATGTTCATGTTGGTGATATTTCGTCATATATTAAAATTCTTATTTTGTTGTGAAAATCACAGGTAAAACATATGTTCCCTCCCAAATGGATTTCCATTCAGCTACATAAAAGGCCAAAGAATTTAGGAAAAGTTTGTTTTGATTGACTTTTGTTGGATGACTACAACTAGAAATTGAGACCCTTAACATTCGCTTGTAATGATTTTTCTTTAAATGCAGAAATACCATAAAATCTATTGTTAAATAGACATTTTTACATACACTAGCCAAAGTTTGTGGACACCTGACCATCACAACCAGATGTACCTTTCCAAAACTATGGGCATTAATATGGAGTTAGTAATAATCTCCACTCTTCTGGGAAGGTGTTCCACTAGATTTTGGGGTGTGGCTGTGGGAACTTGTGTTCATTCAGCCACAAGGGCATTAGTGAGGTCAGGCACTGATGTTAGGTGAGGAGGCCTGGGGTGCAGTCGGTGTTCCAGTTCATCCCAAAGGTGTTCAGTGGGGTTGAGGTTAGGGCTCTGTGCAGGACACTCAAGTTCTCCCACCTTTATCCAAACTTAACATACCATATCTTCATGGAGCTTCATGTTTGCTACAGGGAAGGGCCATATGTGGTTGTGATGGTCAGGTTTATATATACAAAATTTCTCTATATGTGTAGTTAAATAGAGCCATATTGTGGATTATGTTTGACATAAGGGTAATGTCCAATCATAAACGTCTCAGTTTATTCATCAGACAACAAATTAGCATCACACTGAAGAGAATGGTTATGCTTGCTGCTACAGGTAGAACCCACCCTCACCCACCCTGCATTGCTTTTATCCTGGTTGTTGTACATATTGTTGTTCTTGTGGCAAATCTTTGACCGGGAAGCACCACATACCAAATGGCAAGAAAAACACATGAAATTGGACTTTCTTGGAATTCAAGTCCAGATATCTGGATTCTAATCAGATTTGAAATCACACTGTTGTTAAATTGTGCTTACATTAGGCATTTATTTAAAGTAAATATATTTTTGTTTATTAGCAAATTCAGAATCCTTTGTTAATTATAATAGAAAATATATAGAAAAGAATCTACATAGAAATGGTGTTGACATCCTATATACAACTATTTTATGATGTAGCTATTTACAGATCAACCAAGGAAAACCAACTCTAAAGGACAAAGCACAACAATGGAGTGAACAGACAGATGGTTATACACAAGAAAGAGTGAAAGTATACAGAACAGAGGAAAGACAAAGCAAGGGCTCAAGCAGAGGTGTGACATGTCACAATATACCCCTGTAGTATAATATAATATACAGAACATTAAACAGAGACAGAAATGCAACAAAGATTGTAACATGAATACAGGGTTAGTTTACCCTACAGCATGGGTTCCCAAACTTTTCCAGGGCAAGGCCCCCCAAATGGCATTAACATTTGACCGAGGCCCCCCTTTTGCAAGATGTCTTTAAAACACATTAAAAATACAGACTTCTGAATATATCCCACTTTTATTTATTAATAATTACATCTTACATCTTTACATTACATTACATTATTGCAATTATTAGGAATTGATTGTGTGTGTGTGTGTGTGTGTGTGTGTGTGTGGTTGTCTGAGAGTGAGAAAGAGAAAACATACTAATGGGAGGGATGGGCTTGGTGGCTCCGACACAGTTTGTCAAGCCTGGCCAAACTGTTGATGCCCCCCGGGCACCCCCTGGCTGCCCCCACTTTGAAAACTACCGCCCTACAGGACACTTTATACACCACCCAGCTAAGAGGTATTAGAACTATTCTGTGGCAAATAGGGTGAGCACTTAAAGAATGCTTAACACACCTACATTTTTTGGTTATGATTTATTTCAAGCTAGTTATCTTTAATATTGATCTCTGTATTCCTTGAGATTATTTTTTTATATAATTATGTAACTATATGGGATGACACACAATTCTTTTTTTTCTCTCAGTTTGAAAAACTATTTGTGAGCTGTGTTATAATTCTATGTCAAAAATGAATAAAAATGTATTTCCATAAACTAGCTGATGTATGAGTGAAAGTAGAAGCACAGACATACACAAAGCACATTGATACACCACTACTGGGCACAAACGTTTGGAAATTAGTAAGGTGGGTTTTGTTTAAAATAAAATTGTAGAACCCTAGTCTGTAAGGATGCAGAGGAAGACTCAGCAGACAGGAGGAATTTTAACACAGCTCCAAGATGGCATTTCTGCGCACCTTAAACAATTCAACTTGGCTTTTGCCCCAATCCAGTTCACATTTTAAGTTCACGCTCTGTGTGTGTATGTGTGATCCAAACTTGGACATAACATGGAAGAGCGCCTCTGCAACACTGTGTGTTGAGATTTTGCGAAGAGCCATGGCTTATGGGTATCACGTTTTGTTCTAACACAAAGTAATGCCATCGTGCAGTTTGTTCTAATGGCCCAATGAGGTCCATGCCAATTCTTTCAAATGTGACCTACATTAAGGGAACGGGGCAAAATGGCACTTTTGGGGTAGCTGGCAGATGATTCAGCAGATGATATTTGAAACATGCCACACACCAACTGCGAACATCATCGTGAATACCTGGCCAATAGATACAGGCCACAAGCTGCATGGAACAGTTATCCATACATACATCCATACAGTTCTTCAATACCAACAACTGGATCATCTCTTCCTTGGCTTGAGTATATAACTTTTATAACTCAATATAACTTTTACATTGCATTTATGGCATTTGGCAGAAACCCTCAACCAGAGAAAGTTATATTTATCTCACTTATACAACAGAGCAGTTGAGGGTTAAGGGCCTTGCTTAAGGGCCCAGCAGTGACATGTTGGTAGTGCTGGAATTTGAACTCATTACCTTCAAACATCCTTGCCACTGATCTACCACTGACTTCAGAGCAGAGATCTCTCTTCTTAAAGGAAGAGTCACTGCCTTGTCTCCCTGTGGCAAAACTTTCACAGCAGTGGCAAGAGCTAGGCCCATGGTTGAAGTCAGCTTCAGCAGCAGATGATTCGAGAGAAAAAGATCAAAATAGTTCCAAATCCCACTAATATTTTATCAAATATGCCTCCAAATTCCAATTTATTTCTCTGTTAGTAATTTGGTAAATGCATTTTGAGTATCCACATGCACAAGGACAGCCAATACTGTTTTGCTTTTATATTTAATGGCAGATGCTACCAGTGGTGCGTTATGCCACAGGGTTTCTGTGATTCTACAACTTTTTTTTCTCTCAAGAGCTACAAAGAAACTTAGAATCATGCACCAGGGTGCAGCACTTCCATAAATTATATAGATGATCTGCACCTTTGTTCTGAGAGTAGGGAACAATGTAACTTGGACACCAAAGTGTTGTTAAAATTCTTTGGTGAGAAAAGCCATAAATGTTCCAAACCTAAATTGCAATAATTTGACTCCGATAGCATTGCTAGCATCCTCAATTCACCAAAACCCACAAAAAATGACAGGTTGTGAGTTGGCTCGGCATGATTAATTATTGCTGACCTTGGATTATTGATTTTGCGACAATTTCCCAGCTGTTACAAGACATGCACATGGCCATAATTTGGCATTGAATGACCATGTCCAATGGACAGCAGAAGCTGTTATTGCTTTTAAACAACTGAAAACAGTGATGTCATCTACTCCATGTCTGGGTAATCCAGATTATGATAAGACCTTTCAGCTCTTTGTGAATGAAAATGGGTTCATGCCTGCTGTACTCCCACATAAACACAGAGATAAAAACAGGGTTGTTGCATATTATTCTAATCATTTGGACCCAGTGATTTGAGGCCACCCTCCGTGTGTGAGATCCATGGCAACTGCGGCAAAAATCTTGTATCAAAGCACAAATTGCATGTTTATGTACCTCATAAGGTGCACCAGTTTTGATGTCAGCTCGCACAGCTCATTTATCAAATGCTCATGTGTGAACACTTCAAAACATCTTGTTTACTTTGGCCAATGTTATTATTCATCATTGCAACACATTGCATCCAGCTATTTTATTACTAAATAAGCTTCAATTTGACTTTATTTCATATTTTGATATTAATATATCAAAACCACGTGCGATCTTAACTCATCAACCTGACCTGAATGCTGACTTTGTGTTTTATGTAGATGGGTTATCTTTGCAGCTAGCAGTTGGTACTCCTTTTACTGCATATGCGAGTGTTGATGATTTTGGTGTCGTTGAGTCTTACAAATAGTCTTACAAAAGTCTTACTCCCTTCACATCTCTCAGCACATTATTTGCATTCATGAGAGCATGCATCTACAGAGGCCATTCTCTCACTGTCTACACTGATAATGCTTATGCTTTCTTTGTTGATCATGACAAGTGTAGCTCTGATGACATCAACATGCTTATGGAAGCAGTTGTGGGATTCATTGGGAAACTGGTGGATAATACAGTCCACAAAACCATAATGAGGATGTTTCTTAACCAGAAGCCATGGGTGGTAAAACCATCTGCGATGCTCTGAGATCTCGCAACACTGCCTATAGTTAACATGGATGAGTACAAGGCTGTGTCCTACAATGTGCGCAGAAATAGGAAGTAGGCGAAGCAGCACTACGGGAGGAAAGTAGAGTCACAGTTCCAACAGGATGGCTCTAGGAGCCTGTGGCAGGAACTGAGAAAGATAACGGACTATAAAACACCATGCAGAATGGTGAATGTGGATGCTTCTCTGGTAGATGAGCTGAACACATTTTATGCTCGCTTTGAGGATGCAGCTAACAATGGTAGCAGCACTAACTAAGAGCACTAATGCCAGCATGCATGCAGAGTGTCAGAGTGGGAAACACTTTCATCTACTTGGAGCACAATCTGAGGAATCCTTTCAGGAGAGTGAACACCAGGAAGGCAGCAGGATCAGACAGCATCTCAGGACACACCCTTAGAGCCTGCGCTGATCAGCTAGCACCAGTGTTCACCTCTCCTTGGCAAAGTCGTTAAACCCCACATGTTTCAAACAGTCCATTATTGTTCCTGTCCAAAAGAAACTCCAGCCCGCCTGCCTCAGTGACTCTCACCCAGTAGCCCTGACCTCAGTTGTGATGAGTGCTTTGAAAGGCTATTCAGAGACTTCATTAGTTCTTCATGATCTGACACCATGGATCTATTACAGTTCGCATCCCATCCAAATCTCTCCACTAAGCATGTCATCACACACCTCTTACACATAGCCCTGAGCCATCTGGACACCATGAAGGGAAACTATGTTGAAATGCTCTTTGTTGACTACAGTTCAGCATTTAACACTATAATTCCTTCCAAACTCACCACCAAGTTGGAGGACCTGGCCCATCCCTGTGTTAGTGGATCTCCAACTTCCTTACAGACAGACCTCAAGCAGTATGAGTGGGCAGACATGTCTCACCCTCCCTCACCCTCAGCACTGAAACCCACCAGGGTTGTGTCCTGAGCCCCCTGCTGTACTCACTGTACACTTATGACTGTGTGGCCACTTCCAACTCTACCACCATTGTCAAGTTTGCTGATGACACTGTTGTTGTGGGCCTGATCTCTGATAATGATGAGAAGGCCTACTTTGAGGTGATTAAAAGGCTGGAGAACTGGTGCCAGGAGAACAACCTCCTCTTGAACGTCAGCAAGACAAAGGAGTTTATAGAGGACTTTGGCACAAAGCAGGAGAGGAGCTACCAGCCCCTTATGACCAATGGGGTCCCAGTGGAGAGAGCGGACGTTTTTCGGTACCTTGGTGTTCGCATCAAGCAGGACCTTTCATGGTTCTCAATACCCCGGTGAAGAAGGCTCAGCAGTGTCTTTATCACCTTATACACTTAAGAGACTTTAAACTGCCCTCTAAGGTTCTGAGGAAATTTTACACTTGCACCATCAAGAGCATCCTGATGGGTAGCATCACAGCCTGTTTTGGGAACAGCAGCAAGCAGGATAGGAAGGCTCCCTACAGGGTGGTTCAAGTGGTGCAATCAACTGAGTGCATCATCTGCACTGAGCTCCCTGACCTGCAGTCCATTTACAGCATACTTATGCTATAAGTGTGAAATTAAATGTATGGACATTCATAGGTCCAAAAGAAGAGAATATTCAATTCAATCCAGTTTTATTTGTATAACACTTTTAACAATAGACATTGTCACAAAGCAACTTAACAAAAATATATAAATTTAGGATATACATTTTTTAATCTATAAATTTACCCCTAATGAGCAGGCCAGAGGCAACGGTGGCAAGGAAAAACTCCCTGAGACGATATGAGGAAGAAACCTTAAGAGGAACCAGACTTAAAAGGGAACACATCCTCATCTGGGTGACAATGGATAGTGAGATTATACAATCCCAATTCCAAAAAAGTTGGGATGCTATGTAAAATGTAAATAAAAACAGAATGCAATGATTTGCAAATCTCATAAACCCATATGTTATTCACAATAGAACATAGAAAACATATCAAATGTTTTAACTGAGGAAATGTACCATTTTAAGGAAAAAATACGGTAATTTTGAATTTGATGGCCGCAACACATCTCAAAAAAGTTTGGACGAGGCAACACAAGCCTGGAAAAGTAAGTGTTACTAAAAAGAAACAGCTGGAGCTTAATTGGCAACAGGTCAGTAACATGATTGGGTATGAAATAGTATCTTAGAGAGGTAGAGACTTTCAGAAGTAAAGATGGGAAGAGGTTCACCAATCTGCGAAAAACTGCGTCTGAAATTTTGACTTCAGTACAAAACTGTTTGTGGCAATTGCACCAGATGTTGCTAGCATCTCAGATAACTGTCCATCCAGAGTGGGCCCACACTCTGAGCCAGATCTTGCTCAAGAATTAATGTCTCTGTCCTGCTCTGTCAATGACAAGCACTGTACAAAACAGAAGTCTGATTGCTATAGGAGGCACAGAGGCCACCCTAAATCTTCCAGTTGGACTGAGGGGGAGAGAGGGATAGAGCAGAATGCAGAGGAGATCATCAGCAGGCAGAGGTGAAGAGAGGCATGCATGCAACGGTATGCCATTGTGATGGGGTCTTCAGTATGCTCCTTAGATGAGTGGAACAGCTCTAGACAGGAGAATCAGCAGCAACTGAGAATGAGGGAGACTGAAGAATGTTGGTTGCAGGCGGAGAAGATGGCTATCAGAGAGGAGAAGAGGGTGCTACTTTACTCAGTATGCCAGAACAAGGACTCTGTTGAGCTGAAGAAACTTCTAGAACATTACGGAAAAGGATGGAGGAACTGACTATCTGGTCAGAATTAGCTAATCAAGACTACTCAGAAGATCATGCACATGGAATGGGAACCTCAAAAGATAGTTAAAAATAAAAACATTTCTGAGTTTCTCAGGATGATGTCTTTAAATATATTTAATCTAAGATAAAACTATTTAACTGAACAGGTAGTATAAATTAACACAATGAGCCCCAAAAACAGTCTTTCCACCTGCATTTCAGGTTTGCTTCACACAGGGCAATATGAACACAATATTGTATGATGCATTTATTTATCTAAAATTACAATCATGATGTTATATACAAATAAAGTGTGAGGTTTTATACCCGCTGCGGTTCATTATAATGGTTGCACTCTACTTTCTTTTTCTTGTAAGGAACAGTGAAACATGCATGGAACTCTCTTTTTGTGTATGTTCTTTCTTGCTGTCTCAGTTGCAAATTCTGGTTTGGTTCATGCAACACTGCCCCCTAGTGTACATGCTCACATCACATGTTTGAACATTAAGTCTCAAAACCCTATGTGAGTGTCTACACACTATGCTCTAACATGCTCACAGATCTCAATTTACACTTCATTATGGCACAAATGAATGCAATTCATTATGACATTATGATACAAAAAACAATGGCTATGTCTGTAGTTGATTGGGAAGTATTCATCTGGCTTAGTTTAAGGAGGCTTGTGCCACCTTTTTTAAAAAAAATAAATGCTTGGAAGATGATAAAAGATAAAATGGAGGAAATGAAAATTATACGTTTTTGTGCTCTATTGAGTGAGAAAGGAGGCAACATAATCCTAACAGTTCCAACACAATCAGCCTAATCCTAACAGTCCCAATCCATTTATGCATATGCATGTGTGAATGTGTGTGTGCATGTGTGTGTGTGTGTGTGTGTGTGTGTGTGTGTGTGTGTGTATATTAAAGGCTACTATAGAATATTGCTATACTTATAAACATTATTCACTGTCAGTAGGTGTAACAGGTCTTGTTTAATAAGTTTGCATATTACTGACCAAACTGTAGGTGGCACTAAGACCATTTAGATGCAGTTTCAAACTCCAAATCACAAAGAATCGTATTGGCAGAGTAAAATTTCTCTTATTATTTTCTTTTAGAAATTTTACTTCTTCAAGTAGATTTCCTCCAGTAACAAAGACATAACTGAAACTAATTCAGGTGCTGTGCAAAAGTTTTACAACAGGTAAATATAAAAATAAAATATATTCAAATGGAATGCACAATAGGTGTGTGTTAAATAATTAATATAATATAATATAGTATAGTATAGTATAGTATAATATAGTATATTATAATATAATATATTATAATATAATATAATATAATATAATATAATATAATATAATATAATATAATATAATATAATAGTGTCATGGATATCCTGGAAGGAACTTTGGACTACAGTTCCCAGCAGCCACTGCACCACACAACATCATCACATGACCACATGACAGCACCTGATTCTCATTCACTTAACCAGTACCTATGTATATGTAGCCATAGTTTGCACTGCACTCCTTGTCTTGCGTTTGTCTTTCATTGCTGTCGTTGTATACATGGTCTTTTTAATGTTTTATTCTTGCCTTCGTGTTTTGCTTCCTGTTCAGAGTTCTTGTTTTGTGTTTTGTTTTGGTATTCATTAAAATTGAAAATTTTTGAGTCCAAGACGCCCTATATGAAAGGGAAAAGCCGAGGTGGGAGAAGGAGGGAAAATTCTCCCTAATTCAAGCCAACCGGAAGTGGCTCGACATGATGTACTCCATCATGGGTTATGTAAAGGAAGAGACTTCCAACCAGACTGGAACCATCTCCCACCCTCCCGCCCCCACTGTGGATCTTATCCAGCCTGCCGTGTCGACGGAAAACATTGTTCAGCCTCCCTACTAGTCTGAGGATGCCACTCAGCATCCCTATTCAGCTGAGGACACTACTCAGTCTCCCTGTTCAGCTGAAGACTTTGCTCCGCATCCCGGTGCGGCCAACAGCTCTGCTTTTCTTCCCTGCTCCACCACAGACACCACTATGTTTTATTCTTGCCTTAATGTTTTGCTTGTTGTTCAGAGTTCTTGTTTTGTGTTTTGTTTTGGTATTCATTAAAATTGAAAATCTGCACTTGCAGCCATCTCCACCTCTAAATCATGACAGATATATAACATAATTCCTCCCAATCATCATGGACACTTTTCATCACAACCTTACGTGCAAAAGAAAAATTGGCACCACAAAATAAAAAAAAAAAGCCTCAATCTAACTAAGGAAGAATACACAGCTGGTTTGTGTTCAAACCATCAGATAAAGGTGGGGCAGTTGTTGTATGGAGACAAAACCTTTACATCAAGGAAGCAGAGACACAACTTTCTGATACAAGCTTCCAATGGCAGATAGACCATGATATCACTTCCCAGCAACAGTCACCAATCCAGTCTTTTATCACTCTTAATATTGGGGATGACAACCATTTGCTTTTTAAATATGAATCAATAGTCTTAGGTAGAGTTTGTGCAGTTTTATAAGGAAGAATGTTGGTAAATTTTACTGAGCATCATGGAGAATCTGCCAGAGTTCTTCAGAAGAGAAGTTACTTTGTCATTAATTACTTACATCTGCTCAGAGTAACTAAGAAACTGTCTCAGAAGAGTTGCCTCACTACTGCTCAGTCTCTCAGGAATCCATATATCGTCAAACTAGTCAGCTGGGTCTCTTAGGTATCTTTAGAGGATAAATTAAAACCACACTGCATGTGCATGGATCATCAAAATTGTCTTTTAGCTATTCCCATAAGTATACTCATTCTGTTATGTTTTCATGAGGCCTAGCTGTTCTGCACATGGATGTGGCTAGTTTGGAATAACAAATTACCTAGGCCAAGGTTAAGTATATTTATCATTATGGATTCTTACATAAAGACATAAATAACATCATGGTAAATAAATATGCATTACTAATAAGTCATTATAACTACAATATAATAACATTATAAAAATGCAGGCTGCATTTTTATGAATACATTAATGGAACCATAAGACTGACTAATTAAGACATTTATAATGCATAATAAGCACATCTTCATGATTTCCTATCATTTGCATTATGGAAACTGCATCCTATGCGTTCACTTTACTTAACGCCATCAATGATGCATTTATAAAGGTTAGTAATTGTATTATAACTCACAGTAAGTATTTATAAGGCAGCACAATGCCATTATCAACAACAATATAAAATAATTCACTTACATAGAAATAAATCTGTATTGCTAATAAGTCATTACACCTACAATATAATAACATTATAAAAATGCAGGCTGTATAATGCATTATGAGCATGGGCACTGAAAAAGCAAGTGTATCACTTATAAGTAATTTTAACAATAATATAAATGTAGCTATAACCGTTATTATAATGAAGTATAGGTCTTTATGTGTCTTTATAAATATGTTTATAGAGCAGTAATACTTGCTTATAAATAGGTATAAATGGGGCTATAATTCATTATAAGCATTGGCTTCGTAGAAAGTGTTATCTTCAACTGGGAAAATAGATTCCTCACCAGTGGTAGCTGGTCAACAGGGGTGCTGGCCCCCTTTAAGTTATCCAGAGAAGGCATCTACTTAAACATGTTAAACATAAGTTAAATATATATTGCAAAATAATTATGAAATTAAATATTTTTGTCATACTATTTGCCTAAAAAATTATACTAAAAAATAAAAATAGTATTTCGTTCCTATCTGTGTGCAGGGCACCAGCCAAATGAATGTGTATGTAGCTCCTTAAACTTTTGAAAAGCAGGTGACTTGAGGCTGCTCTCTAATTCATAATTTTCAGGGCAAAACATAATTCTAGAATGTCAGCCAGCACAGACCTGTCAATTTTCCATCTGTTTCGAGCCACAAATATTTTGATCACCTCTCAAAAGAAGAAAAACAAAGATATTTGAACAAATTGCAAGTTTTGGGCACTTGTGAGCCATAAACAGCACCCGCTGCAGTATTTCAATCACTGAAAACAGCAAAGTCCCTGCCACAGCTCCACTTTGGCAATGTTTATATATATCTGGTGGAGAATCCATCCCCTTACACTGCTACCAGGATGAAAGCGTACAAAAGTACAGACTGTTATCTGTCCTTTCGATTTTGATGGGTTAATAATCCTGCCATATGGGACATGAAAGACAAGAAATTCTTCATTGTCAGAGCAAAAGTGAGTGCTAATTAGCTAACGTTAGTTTCAGGTTCACTGTAGTCCACGTTCTAGGGCAGTAAAATTTTGGTTAGGTTAACACAATATCTAATGACATAAATCCAATTAAAATTTTGTTTTCAATGTCAGGTAAACCATTCCTACAGTTTAAACTGTTAGTGCATCTGACTGAACAACAACTATCCGGTAACAACTATTTGGCTAACAAATCTGGTATAAATAACTGGCGTCAAGCGGAAGAAGTCATGTTTTGCACTTCAGGTGGGTGTTCCAATAAGAATTTGATGTCACATGAAAAGTATGAATTGGCTTGCTTCAGATTGTCCTGGGGCAGAGCTCATTGCAGCACAGACACTCCCAGTTTTGTTGTTAGCGAATCAATATTGTTTTTATATTTTTTGACATCATGTGATTGGACCGTTCTCAATGATTCTCTTTCCCACAGTTTGTAGTGTGTCAGTTGATCGGCACTGCAAGAAATTGTTAATAACGTAGAAGTAGGTGCAACATTTCTTCCAGATGAAAGAAATGTTGCTGTAACAGATGTTTGCGGTTTCAAAGTCCTGACACCAAAATGTTGTGGACAATGATGAGGGTACGGGACTCAAAACATCTTTCTGAAAAATGCAAGTGGCATGAAAGTAGCCGCAGCCATCTTGACAATGCTACAGTTTTTTAGGAAGCTTAGCGTCACTGAACAGCTAGATGAAGGCTACAGGATCGGCATTAGAAGGCATTGTTTAGGCCATTGTTTTGAGCGATTACAGCTTTTTGAGTGATTACCTTGATTACTTTATTTCTGATCATAAACCCACATTAAACTCAAATTCACTGATTCGTGGTACCTTATTGCATGCTTTAACAGTTAAGTTTACCTTTTTAGCTAAGCAGATACATTGTTAAATCACCTATTAAATGGCTATTTAACAATTACATTCAGTCCCGCATTACAGTCCTGGTGTGATTTTCAATTTGTTTGCGCCTTGCCAAAAATTTGTATCACCAGCTGCCACTGTTCATCACAAGAAAAAACAAACCACTTTTTAGGCTCAAGCCAGTGTCAAATGCAGTGTGACAAATTACACTGTTAAGGGCAGCTCTTTGTGGTACCCAGTATTTCAAGCAGAGAGAGTGTCACATAAAGGAGGCTGAGACGGAAGTAAGTGCAGTTTAGGTAGTTTAATACAAGAAGTACAAGTCCAAAGGATCAGGCAGAAATCAATAAACAAAGACAGGCAGAGGTCAGGCGATCAGGCAAACAGTCCAAACAAGGCAAGGTAAAAAGACAAGGTTGAAAAAAGAGCAAAGTCAAAACCAGAATCAACAAAAAAGGTATCACGGCTTCGTAACGGCAGAAACAAAATGTAACTTACTGTATACTTCGCAAAGAGTCAATGCATAGAAGTTCCTTTTAAACTGTGGTACTGATTGTGCTGTGAATTGGATGGAGGTGTTTGTGATTAGTATGAAGGTAAGTGTTCTATGAATTGCGGTCCATGGCAGCCATGTTTGTAGGCCGCAGTGCAGGATGGGAAATGTTGTCATTGATTTGCTGTGATATGACAGAGAGCAGTAAAAATTTAACTTTAATGATCCATACTTGCCATATGTTTTGTGAACGAGATACTGGGTTTCAGGCACAAGCTGTGGAAAATGAGATTAAACATTCTAAGGAGATGATCAAGAGCTTGTCCAGGACAATTATGTTCTAAAACATATGCCATCAACAACAGCAAGATTTTGTAATTGAAGCTCCAGGGTAGACAGGTTCATCCCCACTATTCTGTGGGGTTCCAACATTTTAGTTGTACAAAATATGTACTGTAAGGCTAGTACCAAGATATCTGAACCTGGACAGAACTGCTCTCTGAGGAAAAAGGACTCTCACAGGAATTAACACTTGAACTCTCTCCTACAGAATTAGCATCTCCACCCAATATAACCCATCATGCTGAGTGGAGACAAGAAGATCACACCTCAATACATTGCTTCCTTCTTCCTCTCTAACAGGTATGCAAGTTTGATTCTTTTATGTTGTATTATTAGCTTTGAATTTGATTGACAATGTTGAATGTGATTTTTTCTTATTCTTATTATTAGTATTATTGGATTTGGATATGTTCCTACCTGGTTAAATAATTTATTAGACTTGATTATATTCTGACTCATTCTGAAACTATTGTCTCTAGTAGCTTACGTTAAGTCCATGTTTCTGCAAATCTACGATCAGGTTAGTAGCAGAGTATAGCTCAGTTTCAAGTGGAGCATGAGGCACACTGGCTGAGACTTTAGAGCTCCGACTAACAAATTGGCATTAGTTCAAGTGTACTTGGAGTGTACAGGCTTGATATGGAATTTCCGTTTAGGACAACATGAAGTTGATGTACCACCCTAACTAGGGTGAAGTCTAAAACTCTGGTTACTGTAATAATTTTCTAGCTAAGTGTACATAGGAAACCATGGCATGATGATATAATTTAGGTCATTTTAACTTAGGTAATTTTAGTCTATCTCTGTAAATTTTAGTAATCATGACCCTGACTAGAAATAATGTTACTATAATTAAATGTTACTATCTATGGGAACTGAACATACTTTTAGATAAAAAGGGCAAGCATGGGTGGCCATCTAAATAGTATTAGTTAATTTACCTCTGTTTAATGGCCAAGACTGACTAGTTTTGTAACAGTCAGATCAGCGCACGGTCGGCGCGAGACTCTCTAAGTGACAGGAATCCGAATGAACGAGCACAATCTAAAGTATGGAATTAACCAGAATTAATCAAATGTAAAAGATTCAAACTATTTATAAACTCATGATCTATAAATAACTAGGAATTAAGTACAACAATGAGGTTTTTTTATTTATTTATTTATTTATTTTTTTTACAATTGAAGTCAGATTTAAATTTAGTGAGAACCAAACAGAATTGAAATAACAAATTTAATAATCCAAATGTATCCACAATGCTTTGAAAAGACAGAAACATGCAGGAATCCTTCTACCATATCATTGGATACCTGGATACCATCATTGGACCAGTGAGTGGACCTTACAGTACCAGACAACAGATGACATATTCCATGTCCCCAGTATAGATCTAGAAAAAAAAAAAAAAACAACTTTTATTTAAATAAAATTAAATAATTAATTTAATTGACATATTATTTCGGTTTACATTAACTGCTTTTGAACTGCTACAGTTTCAGTATGAAATTCTTGTGCACCATACAAATTGTTGAAGGCAGTGGACTGCTCATCATCTGTAGCAGACTGAGAAAGTGGAATAAATGAAAAACTATACTATACAAAAACTATACACTATACATTTTGTAACAAAAATTAAGTCTATATTTTCAACTTTTATGGCACTGTTTGACAAAGGGTATGGATTTAGGGTTAACACTAATATGTGTGTGCACTTCTGGACAGGGAAACAAATATGTCCTTATCTGTTGTATAATAGACTACTGCATGATTTGTCTAAACCATGGTGGTGTCTGTAAAGGTCGACGTGGATGCAGGTTTTCCTTCCAATCAAGCATAAGCACACCAGATTCCACTTTAATTACTTGGTCTCAGTTTCCTAACAGCTGATCAGATAATAAGGTGTCCCCCTGCTTGGTTGGAACGAAACCCTGCACGCACACCAACCCTGCTCTAAACCACTTCATTACCCCAACCAGGATAAATCAAAGAGTTATTGCTTTTAAAAAATGTCTAGTAAGATTGACTTTTTTTTAACATGCAGAACTTCTCAGCATACAGAGCCAGATTTATGTAGGAAAAGCCTACATATATACATCTCTAATCTAAAACAATTTAAAACTGATGTAAAACAAAACATTCTAAAACACAACTTGATGATGTCCAAGCAGATGCTCAGAGCAAAAGCCTTTGCCAATTCCACTCTAAGTTAAGAAAGAAAAACAACGAACCTGTTTTCATAATGATATGAGGTACTCTTTGGAATTGGTCCATCTGTCTCAATGTAAGTCTTAATACTTCTCCCTCTGCTACTTTTGTTTGTGTCCTGAAAAGTGTTTGTTAACGTTACTCAGTTAGAGTAACTCAGTAACCAGTTAGGCTAGTTTCATGTGGTCTTTGTTTTTATTTTGCACAAGACAAAAAGGCCTATGCTAAACTCTATTTGTAAAATTTTATTTATACTTTGGCATAGTTATGCAACTGTGCTTTGAATCTTATGGGCTGGTGTTTAGATGTAGATCCTCGTTTTAGTTTGCATGCCACAAGCCTCACTCTGTGGCCTTCAACATTCTGAACATGGCTGCATATTTGCTTTGCATTTGCGGCATTTGGCAGATGCCCTTATCCAGAGCGACTTACATTTATCTGTTTTATAACTGAGCAGTTGAAAGTTAAGGGCCTTGCACAAAGGCCCAGCAGTGGAAGCTTGATAGTGCTGGGATTTGAACTCAGCAAGTGCCAAATGTTGATTAAAAGTAATCTCAGTTGTATTCCTTACCTACTGAGATTAATCATGGACTTTTGATTAAACCACCAATACTCCGATGCATTACCTGAGTTAATAGATTTTGTCATTAATTATTCCTTTGGGAACTGGATATGAGGTCAAATTAGTTTATATTTTAGAAAGCATGTGAGCACTTTTAATCTGTTGGCATATAATTTCCTTTGTTTTGTTTTAAACATTAAGCATTAAATGACAACCAGAGAGAGAGAGAGAGAGAGAGAGAGAGAGAGTCATGGTTAAAACCAGTCTTTTGCTTCAGAGCTTCAGAGAATTGTGACATGAAGCCATGTTGTGGGATCACATCTAGAAGATGAAGAGTCGGTATCAGGTGCAATGAGAATCAGGTGACAGGCATATGTTGGACAGTCTTAGATGGACTAATCCTTTTCAATTGAAACTGGCAAGGTTGGAGTTTTTTGTATGGAACAAAAGTATTGCCTCAATGAAGTTTTGATTCTCTGGGATACGCAAATTCAGAATTCTTCGACAAAGTTGAGCAGGTGCTTGAGAGGATTCCTCCTACTTACTCCATTGTGCTAGTAGAGGAATTCAAAGCTCATCCTCGGAATGACAGACATACCTGGGACATGATTGGAAGGAACAATCTCCCAGATCTGAACCAAAGTGATGAAATGTTATTAGACTTATTATAAAATGTTAAATGTAATTGACTGTCAATAACAAGCATTTTGTTATATGACAATGACAAACAGCTCCTTGTACTAGCAAAACCAGATGACAAACATCACCTTAACAAAGTTGAGGAATGTATAAAGGACATTAGACACTGGATGCTGAGTAACTTCCTCCTACTTAATTCTGACAAGACAGATCTACTTTTGCTAGAACGACATGCAGCTAGATGTAAGCTTTCTGATTATGTAGTAACTCTGGATGGCCAGAGCTACCACAGTATCTAAATGAACTTTTGGTTTCCTATGATCCGCCACTCATACTTAGATCAAAAGGAGCACGCTATTTGACGATACCTCGAAGAGCGAAGTCTACAGCAGGGGGAAGATCTTTTTCTTATAGAGCCCCAGTTATGGAATAGCCTTCCAATTAGTGTTCGGACTCAGATGCAGCCTCAGTGTTTAAGTCTAGGCTTAAAACGTATTTGTTTACTCAAGCCTACCATGAGTAGACTTTCTGTTACACAAAGCACAGTGTTAACAATCTCTCCCTCTCTCCTTCTACCGAGCCACACACGACTTTTTGGAGATACTAGAGATCCTGATCCTTTCTGCTCTCCGGACCTGCTTGATCCGTTTGGATGCCCTACCTCTGGATGGAGCTCTCATCTACTCCAATTCCAGATGGACACACTCACTGTGGTTGCTGGGACTACGGTTGCTTCTAAGGCTAAACAGACTTCATATTAAACCATAATGAACTTTCCTTTACTTTTACACTATCTGTTGTTACCCAGATGAAGATGGGTTCCCTTCTGAGTCTGGTTCCTCTTAACATCTTAGGGAGTTTTTCCTTGCCACCGTCGCAACCATCTTGCTCAATTGGGATAATTTCATACATTTAAAATCTGTATCCCATGTTTATATGTTTCTGTAAAGCTGCTTTGAGACAATGTTCATTGTAAAAAGCGCTATACAAATAAAATTGAATTGAATCCTGGAAGATTGCATTTTCACTGTGTACATGGACACATTGGAGACAGGCTTTGATAGTATGTTCTCCCAGACCTTGGATGGAGAAGAAAACACAGACACACTCCAAAACCATGCTGGAGAGTATGGCACAGGCAAGGAAAAGTAAGTAGTTGCCAACATTGTACTCTCTTGTATGTTTTGTTCAGAGATTAAGAAGACAACGCTGCTGTCATGTCATACCTTACCCAGTTGGGGACCACTTCACTCAGGCTACACCAAACAACTCCAAAATTCCACCCAATATTATCTGCCTCCAGCCTGTGTTTCTCTGCTCAACCTTTGCATGAACACCAGACTTCCATGACCAAGAAAGACCCCTATAGCCCAGCACTCACCAAACCAGCCTCCCTCTCATTCTGTCCTCACTGCCCTCTGCCCTCCGGCACCTTGTAAATAAAACTGAAAGTTGTTAACTGCCATCACTGCTCTGTGTGTGTCTGTGTTCTCTTTCATCATCTCACGTTCGAGATCCACCTATTGAAAGGGCATCTGTACCAGACCTCTGCAGAAGCATCTAACTGCAACAAGTCTAGATTTGACAGACAGGAGCGCGTGTCCAATGCCAGGTAAGGAAACACCCTTCTAGCTTGTCTTTCCCATCTATTACAGTTTGTTGCATCTGTTATGTCTGTTTGTCTGGCATCTGTGCTGATTTTAATGTGTATCGTGCCACACTGGTATCATGTAGACTCAGTGTTGACCTACAATCGTCAAGCTTTGATTAACATCAAAAGCTATATGGGAGTTCATCTGCGATTTTGTCCTACTCTGCATTCTTGTTTTCAATCGTCGTTCAACCGACCCATGGTGGAGTGTGCTTTCTGGCTACCTTGCTGCTTTCCTCCTCTAAGGAAGCACTGCAGGAAGAGAGGGAATCGTGGTGGTCTTCGGGTGAAAATCAGATGGACAATTGCTTCCTGCATACAATCGATGGAGTTTCCCTTGGTTACTATAAGCTTGGAGGGACTCCACTTGATGCAATGCCCATGGGATTACAAATATGTTTTTCATCTGCCTATTTTCCTGGACTTCCTACACTCATCTAATCGCTCTGCTCCTCCACGATTATGGATTCATCAGAGAAGAGTGAACTGTTTAAATCTCTGCCAACTGTTGTTTCACTGGATCTGACCTTGTTACCTCAGTCTCCTCTGAATATGGCCCTAGGTAATGCTAGGTCCGTGTGCAACAAAACTTTTATTTTAAATGACTTTTCTGTAAGACATAACTTCGATAATTTAATCCCTGACGGAGACCTGAGTTAGTCCTGATGAGTCAACAGTCTTCAAGGAACGCTGTCTGCCGAACTGTTGTTTTATTAGTACTCCAAAGCCATCTGGCAAGGGTGATTGTTTTTAAACAATCACTTAATGGACGGACAGTTTCTGTTGGGATTTACTCGTCGTTTGAGGTACAGTGTCGTTAGAGTCGACCTCTTCTGAGATTTGTATGCCTTGATCTATAGGCCACCTAACCTGGACAATGCTTTTTAAAGTGATTTTTGTGATTTTTTTTAACTTCTATTGTTCCGTTGTATGATCTTATGTTATTGTTGGGTGATTTTAATGTCCATGTCTGCTGACCTGGTTGACCCTTGGTTACTGAATTTTGTAATATCTTGGATTCCCTTGGACTTATTCAACATATAAATCAGGCAACACATGTCCTTGGTCATACTCTACACCTTATATGGTCATTGAATCGCTGTTGATAATGTTAACATTGAAAATGCTTCCTTCTCTGATCACAAGCCCATTGTTTTTAATGTCCCTGCTGCCAGCTCTGCCATTGTGACTAGGCCTTCAGGCTATTACTCTCGTTTTATTAATTCACTCACTGCCTCTCAGTTAAGTGAAAGTTATCTAGCTAATGCTGATGAAATATCTATCTTGGGTGTTGCAGAGTCTTATTCTGGGCCTGATGATTTGATTGCCTTATTGTACACAGTTTGCTGTAATATCTTAGATTCTATTGCTCCTTTCAAGCTGAAACAACCAATTATTACTGGCTGGATGATTGTCATATCACAGCAAACCAGCAACTCCATTAACCAGGATGCACCACCAACTACAAACATGGATGAAGAGGACTACACTTCCCACACACACACAGACACGTTCACCTTCTCCAGAATTCTAATCACACACACACCTGTTGCCAATCTCATACTCACTCACTCCATGCTATATGTTCAAATGCGTAGTCTTTGCGAAGTACTACGTGTGTCATCCGAATACCAAGCCGCTGATCATTGCGTTTTCTGGCCCAGTTTTGATCTTTTCTAGCCCTCGTTTTATATTCTAGTTTTGCCTTGTTTATGCCCGATTGCCGATCGCTTGACCTACTGCCTGTTTTTGACCACATCTATGTTTTACGATTTGGATTTGTCTTCCTGTCTCTTACATAATAAAGATCTTATCTGCATTTGTATCCATCCTCAACTTCATTACGTGACAGAATACATCGCCTCGCCAAGGATGCAGCAGGAAGACAGAGGAGAAGTCAGACTAAGGAAACTATCCCCGCCTTGGATTCAATCCAGTTTCTGAAATGGACTTTCGTAGATCTCCCAGATCGGTCTGATGGGTTTTTTGGCTACCCTGAATATTTTCTGGTTGACTGCCAGATTTATTTCTCAAGCCTGACGGACCCCAAGCCCAGCGAGAAGCAATGGATAAGGTTCATTGTGTCCTGGTTTTTTGGCTCAGTCTGCCAGTGGGCGCAGCGTCTAGCAGCCATGGGATCCAATGGACTGGAGAACGTAAGTCAGTTTGTGGGACTATTCATGATGATGTTTGGCAGTCCAGAATCCATGGCAGTCCTGGAGGATCTTTTGGGCGAGCACTGCATCAGAGATGAACCTGACGTGCCATTCACCACCTATTATGAACAGGCAAACTGGGGGACCTCCTTCTCAAAGCTCCCGCCTAAGACCCACTATGTGGTCTCTGCTGCCGAGCTCCAGCTGGAGGTCAAAGTGGCAACCTCATCTCCAGAGCTAAAACCTGAGACCCACAAAGTGGTCTCACCTGCCGAGCTCCAGCCGGAGTTTAACATTGCGACCTCATTTCCAGAGCTCCAACCTGAGACCCACAAGGTTGTCTCATCCCCAGAGCTCCAGTATAAGACCAACGTGGCGACCTCATCCCCAGAGCTCCAACATGAGGCCCACAAAGTGGTCTCACCTGCTGAGCTCCAGCCGGAGGTCAACGTTTGTGACCTCATTTCCAGAGCTCCAAACTGAGACCCACGAGCTGGTCTCACCAGCTGAGCTCCAGCCGCAGGTCACCGTGGCGATCTCATCTCCAGAGCTCCAACCTGAGACCCAAAAAGTGGTCTCACCTGCAGAGCTCCAGGCAGAGGTCAACGAGGCGACCTCATCTACAGAGGTCCAGCATGAGACCCACAACCCGGTCTCATCCCCAGAGCCCCAGCATGACACCAACATGGCAACCTCAGCTCCAGAGCTCCAACCTGAGACCCATGAGGGAGTTTCACCTGCACAGCTAAAGAATGAGACCAACAAGGCGGTCTCATCCCCAGAGCTCCAAACCGATTCCCACGAGGTGGTCTCACCTGCTGAGCTCTAGCTGGAGGTCAACATGGTGACCTCATCTCCAGAGCTCCAAACTGAGACCCACGAGGTGGTTTCACCTGCTGAGCTCCAGCATGAGACCCACGAGGCAGTCTCATCACCAGAACCCCAGCATGACACCAACGTGGCAACCTCATCTCCAGAGCTCCAACCTGAGACCCACAAGGTGGTTTCTTCCCCAGAGCTACAGCATGAGACCCACGAGGCAGTCTCATCTCCAGAGCTTCAGCAGAAAGTCAAGTTCCTGCTAGAGGTCAACAAGGTGACCTCCCAAGCCATGTTCCTGTCTGACATCAACGAGGTGACCTCCCAAGCCATGTTCTTGTCTGAGGTCGAAGAGACAACCTCTCAAGCCAAGTTCATGTCTGAGTTCGAAGAGACGACCTCCCAAGCCAAGTTCATGTATGAGATCGAAGAGGCGACCACTCAAGCCAAGTTTCTGTCCGAGGTCGAACAGATGACCTTTCAAGCCAAGTTCCTGTCAGAGGTCGAAGAGATGACCTCTCAAGCCAAGTTTCTCTCCGAGGTCGAAGAGGTGACCTTTGAAGCCAATTTCCTGTCCGAGGCCGAAGACACAGCCTCTCACGACAAGTTCCTGTACGAAATAGAAGAGACGTCACAACCAACCAGTTTCTGCTCATGCCTGAAGTCGATGTCACGACCAACCAAGTTATGCTCACACCAGGGTCTGTTGATACTACCAACCAAGTTCTCTTCATGCCTGAATCCGACGTCACGACCAATCAGGTGCTGCTCATACCTGAAACCAATGTCACGATCAACCAAGATCTCCTCATGCATGAAACTGATGTCACAACCAACCAAGTTCTGCTCACGCCCGAGTCTGCTGATAATGCCAAGTTCAGCCTGCAGAATCAAAGGAGGACGATGCTCCGCTTTCCTGCTCTGCTGAGGATGGTGCTCTGCCTTCCTGCTGAGCTGAGGATACCACTCAGTCTCTCGGTTCATGTGAAGACATTTTTCCCAGAGGGGAGCGGGGTTCTGTCATATCACAGCAAACCAGCAACTCCATTTCCCAGGATGCACCACCAACCACAAACATGGCCGAAGAGGACTACACTTCTTCCACACACATGTTCACCTTCTCCAGAATTCTAATCACACACACTTGTTGCCAATCTCATATTCACTCACTCCACGCTATATAAGAGACTGTTCAACACTTAGTCTTCGTGAAGTTTTAAGTGTGTTATCCACATACCAAGCCATTGATCATTGTGTTTTCTCTCCTAGTTTTGATCTTGTTCTAGCCCTCATTTTCGATTCTTGTTTTGCCTCGTTTATGCCTGTTTGCCAATCACCTTACCTATTGCCTGTTTATGACCATGTATATGTTTCACGATTTGGATTTGTCTGCCTGTCTCTCACATAATAAAGCTCTTATCTGCATTTGCATCCGTCCTCAACTCCATTACGTGACAATGATATTACTCATTCTCTCTGACAGGCTTGTCATAAAGCAAAGTGGAGATGGAAGCATGATCGACCTTTGAGATTTTTAAAGATTGTCTAATTTTCAGAATGCAGCAAAGTCAGCTAGGTCTAGGCATTTCTCTGATTTAATCATTACACACTGTCATAGACCTAAGATTTTATTCACCACGATTAATTGAATAATTAATCTGAGTTGCCAATTCCATGGGGAATCCTCGGTTGAACATTGTGAGAGATTTTTAATGTTCTTTGCTGATAAAGTAATAGCCATTCGTTCTTCCTTCACTTCACAGTTCTCAGACCTGTCCTGAGTTCGCTGGCTATACCGGTTTTGTTTGATCAGTTTCAACATGTTTCTCTAAAGGAACTGTGTGATCTGGTTAACCAGATGAAAGTAACGTCCACTTCACTCGATGTTGTTCCCTCTGAGATTCTAAAAGCAACTTTTTCTGAAGTTGGCCCCAATATCCAGGTGTTGATATCCAGGTGTTGGGGTTGTCCCAAACTGTTTTAAGCATGCTATTGTTCAACCTTTGCTTAAGAAACAGCGTTTGGATGAAGGTTGCTTTAATAATTATCGGCCTGACTCTAAGCTATCGTTTCTGTCAAAGCTGTTAGAGAACGTTGTGCAGTCACAATTGATCCTGTTTTTAAATTCAGCTAAGTTATTGGAACCTTCACAGTCTTATCATCACAGCTTATGCTGGAGTCTGCTTTGTTAAAAGTGTCAAATGACATTTTACTGGCAGTGGATGCTGGAAAAAATATTGTGTTGACACTACTAGATCTTACAGTTGCCTTTGATAATGTAGACTATAACATGCTCCTTTGCGGCTTAGAGCATCTGTTTGGTATCAAGGGTACCGCCCTACAATGGTTCAGCTCATATCTTAAAGACAGATCCATTTCTGTAGCGTTGGGTAATTTTTACTCATCTTCCGCTCCTATTATTAGTGGTGTACCTCAAGGCTCTGTTCTGGGCCCACTTCTTTTAAACTTAAAAAGCTGGTGACTCCATTCAGCCATTGTTGAACTGTCTGGACGACATTAAAAAGTGGTTAACAAATAATTTCCTCCAACTTAATGAAGACAAAACTGAAAATTATTGTTTTTGGTCCCCTGAGACTGAGGGATGGTCTCACAAATGAGCTTCGTAACCATTTCCCCTCAATTTCTTCCCAGGTTAGGAACCTTGGTATCATCCTGGAATTATGCTTGACCAAGCAAATAAATTCGGTCCTTAAGAATAGTTTTTATCAACTACGGATTATTTCTAAACTTAAAACATTTTTATTTTTCCAAGATTTGGAGAAGGTGATTCATGCTTTTATCACATCGCACTTAGATTATTGTAATTCATTGTATTTGGGTCTTCCTCATTCATCGCTTGCTTGTCTTCAGATGGTTCAGAATGCAGCTGCAAGGCTGTTGACCAGGGCAAAGCAATATGTTTGTGTCACCCCAATTTTAGCATCACTCCATTGGCTCCCGGTCCATTTTTGGATTCAGTTTAAGATTCTGTTGTTTCTCTTTAAAACTCTTAATGATCAAGCTCCTTCCTATCTCAAAGATCTTTTTACAGCACATTCATTTAACAGACTTCTAAGATCTTCTGATAGGTTTCTTTTGCATGTCCCTCGATCCCAGTTAAAAACAAAGGGGGATAGAGTTGCTGCCCCTCGTTTATGGAATCAATTGCCACTGGACATCCGCCTTGCACCTTCTATTACCACTTTTAAAAAGAGGCTTAAAACATATCTCTTCTCCCAGGCACTTTAATCTAATTTTTACTATTATCTATTGCCTATTTATTTATTTGGTTTTATTATGTTTTCTATTTTACTTTCCTTATTGTGTTCAGCACTTTGGTCAGCTTTGCTGTGTTTAATGTGCTTTATAAATAAAATTTACTTACTTACTTACTTACTTAATTACTTACTTACACACCCATTACCTGAGTGCATAAAGGACCTGCATCCATTCTGCTTCCTCAGTTGACATTCACTTCTTGCAAACTCTAGCTTATTTTGGGCGCACAGCTCGCTGGTTCACTGCCTTGCACTTTTTGTCTGCAGGAGGACATATCCCACGGATCAGCCTCCACCAGATGTGTTTGTCTTACTAGCCAGGTTAGCTGTGTTACTCGCTGCAAGCCGCCCATGCTCGCACTACTGATTAGGTTGCCTGCCTCTCCTTAAGCCTTTTTTCCCCTGTCCTGTTCGAATTTTGTGAACGAGCAGCTGCCCACCTCAATATCAAATGGCAGGCTCTGCAAAGTGCCACTGACCAAGAGAGGGATGTTTATGACAGAACACTCCTGGGTCCACCTCCTGGCCCAAGAAAACAGCTCCTCCCAGTCCTCCCTGCATATGCCAAGCACATATGCTTGCTTGAAACACTGCTGAGGAGACCTCAAGCCTCAAGGTTTAACCTCTCCCAAGGTGGCCTGCTCATTCCCCCCTCTTCCCAGCAAAATGGACCTTTTTTTCCCACATCCATCCATCAGGCCTCTTAGAAGTAAGGAGACATTGAGGGCCCTGAGAGCCAAGTCTGAGACCTTTTATCAGCTTACCAGGCAGAGCTCCTGGTTGACATGAGGCAGCAACAGAAGAAATTGTTGTCCCTCACCCTCACTCTGGAACCAGATTGTTACTATCAATGACCTTGTTGTCCATAATGCATGCCAAGTTGTCCAGATGAGCTGGCATTCCAAGGCCCTCTCAGTGGTTGGTAGCGCATGCTTTGCCTTAAACTGTCGGATCTCCCAGATAGCAAGAAGCGGCACATTGTAGGAGTGTTGGTGGAGCCCAGCCTTTTTGGTCCTGCCATTGCTTTGATGCAGCAACTCTGCGATGACAAAAAGGAGAATGAGGCCCTGAAGCTGTGCCTACGAAGGAAATATGCACCGCACCAGGCCCCCCTTGTGTGGCCACCTAATCCCCCTGTGGGATGCCATTTCCAGAACTCGAGCAGACCAAAGCCTCACAGCAAGCCACAAACTTAGCAGGCTACTCCCCCTTCTGCCAAACCTTGGGGGAGAATGTCCTTCGCCACAGCTGCAATCAAAAAAATCTTTAGCCCTGCTCCCTCTGACTCCAAAAGGAAGCAGCCGGCCTGATGCACAGCCCTAGGGGGTTTTGAGTCCATGTTTAGGGGTGGCCAGCCCTCCAAACTCCAGTTTTGCCAGTCCTACTCCAGTCCTAGCCCACCTGTCCAAGACAAGGAGGCTTTCGGTCAGTGGGGTCAGCCCCCACCACCAGTGGGTGCTCACCCAGTGTTCTTAGTGACTTCACCATTCTGCGTGTTACCCAGTGTATTTTCCCCCTCCCAGTTCATGTTGGAGGGCATCCCTGCATCAAAGGAGCATTCAGTGAGACGTGCATAAGCAGTGTCACCACACAGGTGTCCCCCCCCCCCCCCCCCCCCCCACAGCTCTCACACATTTAAGAAAGGCCCCAGTGCTCAGCCCCAGTGTTCCCCAAAACACACACACACACACACACACAAAAATCAATCGAATCAAATGAATTTGTTTCCGAGAGACAACATCTCCCAGCACCCCCACATGTTGCCCCCAAGCTGTCCATTAGATGGAGTTATTGTATCACAAATATTACTGTATGTAACCCTGGTTCTCTGAAAGCTTGAGTGGAGAGATCCACCAAGCTTGCCCTGCTTGCCGTATGAGACACGAATTTGCTCACTGAGGAAGAGGAGGACTTTTATGCACTTAGTTAAGGGGCATGCCCTTACCTGGCACTGGACACATGCTCCTGTCTGTCAAAGCCAGACTTGGTGTAAATGGATGCTTCTGCAGAGGTCAGGTATGGATGCCCTTCACACGGGTGGATCTCTCCACTCGATGTATCACAGAACCAGGGTTACGGATGCTGGCCCAAATTTAGCCTATTACCTAAAAACACTTAAAATTTAACATAGAAGCGAATACTCACAATCTGTAAACCCAGTTGGAGATAGACAAAAGACACCAGCCATGAGTGAGAAGAAGCAAGGGTCCAGATTTTATTCCCACCTCACGAGATCCACACCAATGAGAATTCCCAGAAGTGATCTGACACCTGGAGCTCAAGCTCCATTATTTATACTGTATTTACACAGTAAATAACCAATATATTTTAGAAAGACTATAATATCAATATCAGTAGGATTAAAAAAAACTTGACTGAGCTACCCTTATACATGGCTCTTCATGGTTATTAAGGTTATTAAAATTAAGGCCCTCGTCTACACCAAGCCTGACCCTTCCTCGCGAGACAAGAATCTTCACCATCTGAATTATGAGTAAGTTTCTTTTACATTTTTCTGTATTTCTGGTTTATAATTTCCTTTCATATTTGCTCTATATCTCTATTTTATATATGGTTATACTGCTTATATCAATATAAGCAATATAATATCATTATATTATCCTTCTAATATCCTACATATCCTACTACTCCTTTTTATTATTCTTATAAAGTTATAATGTTATGTGTGTGTTTATGTTATGTCTGCACGCCCGTCCTTGACTGTGTAAGAGTGTGTGTGTTAGCTTATGTGTGTGCGTTTCTCTTTCTCTGTGACTAATAAATCATAGTGTGTTAATCTTAAAATGTGAATCCAATTCATCAGTATCCGCCTAATACCGCTTCTGCTTCTTTGTATCTAGGTGCCCGTCATCTTTCCCTCTTTCCTTCATCGGAGGAATTTGGATCTGAACACTCCCTATCAGATCTTCAATAAAATTACATATTACTCATACTAATTTTTATCCACAACACGTACCGTAACCTGTTGTTCTGCCTGCCACTGTTGCGACTTGCTACAAGTGACATTAAGTGATATTAGAGTCGTTCAAGGTGCAATCTACAGGCTCAAGAAGGAAACTACTGGATCTTTTAATTTGGAACAGAAAATCCAAATAAGAAGACGCTGTCAAATAATAACTTCCGACTCATATTAAGAGATATAATGACTGTACTCCAAGTCATTCAAATTTCTTCCTCTAAAAGCTGTGACTAACATAATAATTAATTACCTACAATTAGGTTTAGTGGAAAATATATAAATTTGCTAAAATTGGAAGTAGTTAAAAAGTACTAAAAAAAGAAGAAGAAAGAAATATGTATATATGTATGTATATATGTATATACAGTATCTCACAAAAGTGAGTACACCCCTCACATTTTTGTAAATATTTGATATTTGAAATATTTGACATTTTTGCTTAGGGGTGTACTCACTTTTGTTGCCAGTGGTTTCGACATTAATGGTTGTGTGTTGAGTTATTTTGAGGGGACAGCATATTTACACTGTTACACAAGCTGTACACTCACTACTTTACATTGCAGCAAAGTGTCATTTCTTCAGTGTTGTCACATTAAAAGTTATAATCAAATATTTACAAAAATGTGAGGGGTGTACTCACTTTTGTGAGATACTGTATGTAATAATTGACCAAGTGTAATTCAAATTTAGCAAATTAAAGATAAAATAAATCTGTCTCTAATTGGTGGTTTTAAAATTACCTCTGATGTGAAGAAAGTAGATTAACTAAATGACTTGCCAAAAGAAATGTACAGTATGGAATTACATGAAATGAGTTGAATAAAAGAGATTTGAACATTTTGAATATCTTTAACCTAGGTGTATGACCACTTTAGTCTTCAACTGTACTGTGTAGATAAGACTTTTTTCTTTTTTTTTTAATTCAGCCAAACTATCATGGATGTCCAATCTTATCTGGAAAGGGCATGGTGGGTCAAGATCAACTAATTAAACAGGTGGAATCAAGTGTGGCTCCTGCCTGTTTGGAATTAATGAGATTAGTTGACTAGTGTATTCAGTAGTTGCTGCTGTGGGGAGCTGTTGACTAGTCAAGGTAGATGGTAAAGAGATTCAAGCAGATGTTATATAAAGCAAGTTACAGTAAATGCACTTTATTAGTCTATACATATTTCAGAATAGATCAAGATTTTATGGTTCAGTTGTGTGACCATCATATTCCTGCTTAGTGCTGCATTTCATTTCTTTTATTTTTTAGTTTTAGTTATTTTTCACATGCATTCACAATAATTTAAAATGAAATGAGAATTTTCAAACATAATAATATAAACATAATAAGTAATCACACTGACCAGGATAAAGCAATTGCTAATTAATTGGTGAATTAAATGAACAAGTGAATAAATCTCCATTTAAACCAGATGCCCCAGATGCTGAATGCCTCAGTTTTTGCCCCAACAGCTTTATATCTGACCACCTGCTCCTGAACATGTCACAAGAACAGTCTTGATTCATAACTTAAGTTAATGTTCCGCAGTTAATTGTCAACTGTTGTATTATTTTACACATTCAATGTTGACATTTTTTTCTTGACTAAGTTTATTTTTTGTCTATACTTTAACTATAGCCTAAAGAAGCACTGAAACTGGAAATGTACAGTGTTTCAAAGTCTGTGTATGGCTGTTAATTGAACTGTGGACTGATGTTTTCTTTGCTGTCATTTATCCACATTTAACTGCAAATAAATAGTAAAATTAGCATACAACAGTGATACCCTGAAACAGCTTCTGCTGGCTGACTTCATAACAACCTTTTTTAACTACTGATCAACCAGTTAAAATTAATTGTCATGCAACCCATAACAGATGGGTGTATTGTATTTGGATTACTAGTAGTTTATGAAATGGAAAATCTCAGCAAAATATCGGCAAGAAGAGACCATCTTTGTGTATAAATAAAAATGTATCTCAAATGATTTTTTCAAAAATAGTTTTGTCAAAATTCTTTTATAAAATTATAATATTGCCTCTTACATCTATTAGAAAAAGGGGCATTTTAAATGATATAGAGGCTCAAGCAGACAATACACCATTATAATATTCTTGAACTACTGTATTGTACTGACTGGTAGAAAGGGGACTGTTGCTAACTAATGTGTTTACAAAATGTGGTCGTCTGATATGAGTGGAAAATTTGTACCAAAATACATTTTTAAATGAACAGTTGGCGAGTAGTCCATTATTAATATACCTTAAAAATCGCAGGAATTCAAACAAACTGTGAACATTTCCAATAGAGCTAGTTGAATGGAATAAGTATCTAAACAAATACAAAAAAAAAAATCTAAATCAAGAAAAAGCAATATGTTTTTTAAACACATCATTGTTAAGACATTTATTCTTCACATCTGTAATGCATTAGACAGGTCTCTTTAAAGGCTCAAATAATGAGCTGCACCAACACCTTTTTTTTTCCGAGCCCACACATTGGGTGCTGCTTTAAGGCCAAACTAAACATTGTGATATCTGCTAATGAATAGAAATAAGTCATCAAAGATAATTCACAACATATTAGAATTTTCATTTGTACAAGACAATTTCAGTGCTTTAAGTAAACTAAATATTTTATGAAACATATGTCATTATAGTTGAATGAAATTACTTTTTACTCCCAACTCCTACCCTTGGGTGAATTACTTGTCCACTGGGCATGCCACGTATCACTAACACTTTGACTCGTTTGTAGAGCACTTTAGAGGCTTGCATGACCTCCTCTGTCTTTAAAGTGTATATAATGGGGTTTAACATGGGGGGAATAATCTGTGTCAGTGCAGAATTTATTATCCTGTCATTGGTATTTATAGATGATGTAAGAGATGTTATACTGGTGCCTAAAAACGGGAGATAAAATAAAGCCACTAAAATAAGGTGGGAAGTACAGGTTTTCATAGCTTTCTTCCGCTCCAAACCATGTGAGATATTCATCAAGGCAATGCCAATACAAATATATGAGACAATTATTAACAGAAATGGAACACAATCCAGCACAACAATACAGACTGTAGCCATGACACGATTTATAAAATAATCATTACAAGCTAAAATATAGATAGGCCCATGAGCACAGAAATAGCTGTTGATAATTACAGATCTACAGAAGGACAGTCTAGTAATCAGAGCTACAAGGAGTGCAATGATAGTTATAGAGAAAATCCAGGTAATAACAATGATTAAAGTCATTGCTGCTTTGGTGACAATGACATTATACCTTAAAGGAAAACATATAGCAACTACTCTGTCATACGCCATAACAAGCAGAGTAAGAGACTGCATGGTCATAAAGAATAAGACAAAAAACATGTTTGCCAGACAGGCTTCATATGATATGACCTGATTCTCAAACAGAAAAGTATCAATAAGCTTTGGAATAAGAGCAGAGCTGCCACCCAAATCAGAAAGAGCCAAGTTAAACACAACAATGTACTTTGCTGTATGGAGGCTACGTGCTAGATAGATGGTGCACATTATAAAAGAATTCCCTAAAACTGTGACAGCATAGACAATGCAGAGAAAGGCATAGAAGTACTTTGTGTGTGGAATATCATAAAAGCCATTTATATAAAAAGTGGAAGGGCGAATAAATGTTGCATTTTCAGAGGTTGCAGGTGGCACAGAGGTCATGTCAGATGTCATCTGGTAATATAACCTGGCAAGGAACATACAAAAAACAAACTTTATCAAATAATAATTATATTTGTTAAATATCTTACTTGCATTTAACTAACAAGAAAAATACATATCAATAAATGATATATTTTATTCAAGTACATTTGTAAGAAAGTCTATACTTTTTAAGCTTAGACCTGGTCCAGTTAAGACAGCAAATGAATACCTGTAGAAATCAGTCACATTTACACTTTTTATGTGGTAATGTCAGATCTTTGACCACACCTCCAAACAAATTGAAAATGGTTGATGTAATCATGTGATTGGGATAAAAAATCATGCTTATTTAACAATAAACTGAATAACTGTAATATGCTCATTTAATAATTGTTACAAATCAAGACTGGGACAGGAATTAAGTGCAGGAGTAAAGTCTTTATTATCCACTAAAGTCAATGTACAAGGAGGTGGAAAACAAGGTCTGAACATAAAACTAGAACTGAAGCAAGAAACATGAAACTTAAACGGGGCATGGAAACACTACCACATTTAACGTACTTAAACATTTATCCTTTCACTTGAAATGAGGCATGAAACATGAAACCAGAGCAGGGCATGGAAACATTACTGCATGGCACCATTCAAACTTTTAAGCATATACTCTAATTTTATCTTGCATTGCCTGCCTGTCTATGAGGATTTTTGTGTTGGACAGTCTCCAAATGAATCAATTCTGCAACTTTTAGAAACATTATTTCATTAAAAACATTAACTTTCGCTATAATAAGCACAGGGGTCAGACTCCAGTAGCTAGGGCTCGCTCAACCATTTGCCTGTTGCCAAGCTTGAATAGAGCAAAGTGTCTGTCACTGCAAGGTAACAAACAAAACCTGCTATGGATTTTTAAAGAGGTGGCTACTCTTACACAATGAAAGCGGAATGGATTCATTTGGAGATGACTTGAGTATTCTGTGACCATCCATGAAAAAAACTCACGTCCTTAGGTGAGGGTGGTTACAACACAGCATTCAGGAGCACTTGAGCACGCTAACATATAGATAAAAGATTTGCCACTTTGAATTTGAATTAGGATATAGTAGCTCCTTCAACCCATGAAATTGCTGATTGTGTGTTGTGTGTATGTGCCATTGCTATGTGTCCATGAATGATGTAATGCTAACGTTAGTTACAGTGTTTACACGGTGATGAGTATCCTACAATATTTTAAGAATAGGAGACCAAAGGAGGATGAACAGCACCCCCCCCCCCCCATCATCCCCCCCCCCCCCCCCCCGAGCATTTCAGCATCCCCCTAGGTTCAAAATCGCTCCTACACCCCTGCTGTACAGTATATGTGTGTGATGGACAGGTGTCACTGGATATAAAAAGTCTACATGCCCCTGTTAAAATTGCAGATTTTTGATCTGAAAAATTAAACTGAGATAAATAATGTCAGATAGCAGGAAGGTCTGTAAAAGTCTGAAACAAATCTAATATGTTGAGCAAAAATCATGAACCGGAAAAGGCAATGGTCAGGTGAACCGCAAACAACATAGACTAGGCCAAATACAAAAGCTAGGTATCGACTGTAACAAAGACTCAGTGATGTGGTGGTGAGGAAGGCCTTAAATGTTTTTGTAATTTTATTTGGGTGACCACTGAAGCTTTATTTATTTTTACTATACTTAATTCATATTTGTTGATGCGTTGTACTTCATAGTTAAAGGTTAGTATGAGTGTAGGATGTAACAGACAGCACAGTAGATGAGACAAAACAATAGACAAGACAGTAGATGCAACATGGACATCAGGAAGGAGGGTGGAGGAAGGATATGGGAGCTATGTGCAAAGAGTACTAACTGGAATGTTGGCTGAGTGTGGTGTGTGTGGTATGGCTTTGATTATATGGGACTGTACTGTTGGCTATTGCGAAGTGATTCCCTGGTAGGTGATGAGTGGTGTCCAAATAGAGTTAAATTTGTTAGTTTTATTTGTGATTGGGCGGAGAGTTTTTCTATTGTTATAAAGTCGATTATTAGGTTTTCCCAATGTGTGATATTAATGTTATTCTTTGATTTCCAGGTGTAGTATGGTTTTCTTGCCATTGGTTAGCGCTGTAAGAACTATTGCGTTTTCCTATTTGATGATCACAGCTATATCTCCATACAAGCAGAGTGAAGGGGTGAGTGGGATGGTGGGATTTAGAAAACAAGATAGTTCCTTAGTGATTTGTTTCCAGAAGTGCTTAACTGAATGGGTCCCATGCAGCTTAATTGTGAGAGACAGGGAATGTGCAAAGTGCAAAACATCGAGGGGGACAGAATCATGTCAGAGTTTGTGTCAACCCCTCTACCATCTGCCTGTCATAAAAACAGTGGGGGTAAAAAAACAATTTGCACAAATCCAAATAAAGGACATATTGAAAAATTTTTGTTGCAATGACTCATTGTTTCTTTTGTCATTTGACATTTGATAATACAAATTTTGTTTTAAATCGCAATTATTACACACTGATTACAAATCATTTTCCACTGAGGTTTCAAGAGTACACAGAGTTACAATATGCGACTGTTGCCAGTTTTGCTGTTTACTGAAATTGTATTCTCTCAGGAATCCATTTCTTGTCATGTGGGTCTTCTGGGTATCTTCAGAGAATAAATTAAAGGGCATATTGTATGCGTTTAGAGACAGTCCTAATAGTCATAATTGCCTTTCCCCATTCCCCCAAGAATACACAGAAATACATTGTCATATTTTAATCAATCTATCATTTTTTCATCTGTTCGTGATGTGAAATCCAAGCTAACTTGGAATAATGAAACATCTAGGGTGCATAAGATAATTTCTCTGATCATAATATAAAAAAAATAATTTTAGTAAGAAAGACAAACAGTTGTATATTTCACTTGCTGTACACTCCAAGGGTGAATGGTTATAGACTGTTAAATTAAGTCATAGATCACAAGATATGTCAGGTATGAAGAGCTTAATAAATCAGTCATTATATAATAGACAAAACATAAATAACATAATGCTCTGAGAGTGCAGGTTATGTATTTCACTCTACACACTCCAGCCTCCACTGCACAGCAATGAATTCCGTGAACCTTTAACCATCGTGTTTGTGTTCTGCCTTTGGTTCTCCCAGTCTCGCTGCTTGTGACAGAACAATCTGACCACCATGGACCCAGCAGAACCAGCCCCTTCGCCATCATCGCTATCCCATCAGGGTGCACTCCTGGGCCAGCATGAGCAACAACTTCACGCCCTCACCGAGAGTCACTAAGCCATTTCACACCAGATTGGGCTTCAAACGGGGGATGCCCTAGCCTGGGCCACTGCTGTTTGGGGTCGGCAGCCCGCACTGTCATACTCCATATCTTCCTTCACCGATGAGCTCCAGAGGGCATGAGGCCGCCAAGCACAGTAGCAGAGTATTCAGTGGAGTTCCGTGTCCTGGCCACAGAGTCTGGCTGGAGCGAGGAGGCACTCCAGGGAGTGTTCCTGATCAGGCTCAGTGAGCAGTTGAAGCATGAGCTGACCACAAAAGATGAAGCAGACTCTCTAGATGCACTGATTTCCCTCACCATTTGGCTGGATAACCATCTGTGAGAAAGGTGCTGAGAGAGGTCCGGTTTGTCCAGCAACCTGGCTGAGGAGCTTCAGCCCAGTTCCCCCTTGCCAGCAGAAGAACCCATGCAGGTAGGTCAGGCCCGGCTCACTCCGGATGAGCATGACCTCCAGTTCTAGGTGGGAGCATGTATCTACTGTGGCCAATCAGGTCACTTCATCGACACCTTTCCCCTTTGCTCAAATGTAGGAGCTTGCCAGTAGAAACAGAGTTGCTGGTGAGCCACTCACCTCAGATCTCCCCATTCCAGCTCCATTTTCCTGCTACCCTGCACCACCACCTCATCTCCATGCCCCTACTTGCCTTGATTGACTCTGGTGCTGAGGACAGCTTCCTGGATCAGGTGTTAGCATCCTAGTCTGGCCTCCCCGTGGAACTTCTGGATCCCCCCCCGATGGTTAACATACTGGATGTGAGATTCTTGGCCAAGGTCACCCACCATACTGTTCCTTTGCACCCGGTTCTTTCAGGTAACCACCAAGAACTCATCCTGTTCAAGATCATCTCCTCCCCTAGCACTCCCCTGGTTTTGCGCCACTCCTGGCTAACTAAACACAACCCCCAGACTGGTTAGCCGGGAGAGTCGTCACCTGGACTCCCCTCTGCCACTCCTCTTGTCTGAAATCTGCCCTTCCCCCACAGTGTCCACTGGTGCACCTCCTCCCCTAAGGCTTCCAGACCTCTCATCCATGACCCCCAAGTATCATGACCTGGCAGAGGTTTTTAGCAAGGCCCGGGCCCTCGTGCTACCACCTCATCGCCCTTATGATTGCTCTATTGACCTTCTTCCTGGGGCCACCCTACCTTCTGGCCAACTGTATAATCTGTCCCGTTTTGAGAGGGAGGCCATGGAAAAATACATCTCGGAGTCCCTTGAGGCTGGCATCATCTGTCCCCCCCTACTCCCCCCTCCTCCTCACCCCTAGTTGCTGGCTTCTTCTTTGTGGACAAAAAGGACAAGGCCCTTCACTCTTGGATTGACTATCAGGGTCTCAACAACATCACAGTCAAAAATAAGTACCCCCTGCCACTCCTCAACTCCACCTTCTAACCACTGCATGGGGCCACAATCTTCACTAAGTTAGACCTGCAGAATGCATCCCACCTCATCTGGATCAGAGAGGGGGACGAGTGGAAGACAGTGTTCAATACCCCCCTGGGCCACTTCGAATACCTGGTTATGCCATTCGGCCTCACCAACACCCAGGCAGTGTTCCAAGCCCTGATCAATGACATTCTCCGGGATTTCCTGAACTGTTTTGTCTTTGTATACCTGGACAAAAAATTTATCTTCTCCCAAACCCCTGCTGAGCATGTCCATTACATCCATCAGGTCCTGCAGAGACTGCTGGAGAACCGCCTTATTGCCAAAGTGAAGAAATGTGAATTCCCCATTAGGTACCTGGGGTTCATCATTGTGAGCGGCTGGGTGAGGGCAGACCCCGAGAATATCCAGGTGGTCATTGAGTGGCCCAGACCTACCACCCAGAAGAAATTTCAATGGCTTCTCGGGTTTATGAACTTGTAACGCCGGTTCATATGAGACTACAGCCAAGTTGCAGCACCACTGACCAGGTTTTTCTCCACCTCTACTCCCTTTGTGTGGACTCCTGATGCCAAAGCCACTTTCACCAGACTTAAGGAGCAATTCAGCTCAGCCACCATACTGATCCAACCAGATCCCACCGAACAATTAATCGTAGAGGTGGATGCCTCTGACTTGGGAGTGGGTGCAGTGCTCTCCCTGTGATCCAGCCCTGACCCGAAAATCCACCCCTGTACCTTCTTCTCTTGCTGCCTCTTCCCGGCAGAATGCAACTATGAAGTGGGGAATAATGAGTTGTCAGCCATTAAGTTGGCCTTAGAGGTGTGGAGACACTGGCTCAAGGGGGCTGAGCAACCCTTTATTGTCTAGACCGACCATAAGAACTTGGCCTACATCCAGAATGCCAAGCGCCTCAACTCCTGTCAGGCACGTTCAATTTTGAATGTTCAGTTATACTATCCTCTACTGCCTCGGTTCTAAGAATACTAAGCCAGATGCCCTCTCTTGCCAGAAACCCCAGACCCCGACACCACCATCCCTCCAGCCAGCGTGGTGGGGGAAGTCATGTGGGAGACCACACAACCAACCCGACCCAGGTAATGGGTCACCTGGTTACCTGTTTGTCCCAGACGCCACATGTTCCCAGGTCCTCCAGTGGATCCACTGTTCCTGGTTTGCATGTCACCCTGGCTCCATTCACTCCCTAGGCTCATTGAAACAGCACTTCTGGTGGCCTACGATGGACGCCAGCATCCGAGCCTTCATCGCTGCCTGCTCTGTGTGTGCCCATAATAAGGTCCTACACTGCCCACCTGCTGACCTACTTCAACCCCTGCTGATTTTGTGTCACTTCACAAGCTTGCTGCTTAAGACACAAGCCAAAAAACGCTCACCCTAGTACTTAGGCCCATTCATGATCGATAGAGGATGCAATTTCATTAGTCTGTGACCTAGTAAACTAGTATCAGGATGAATTTGTTGATAGAAACTTCAAAGCACTTCTGTAAGTTGCTCTGGTTAAGGGCATCTGCCAAATGCTATAAATGTAAATGTAATGTAAAACTTAGAACATGGCACCATTGGTGGCAGACCACACAATGTTTAGCTGAGTAAAACTATTGGAATAGTCCATTTAAGTAAATAACATACAATATTTAGTCCCATATCCCCAGCTTGCAATCACTGCATCAAGCCGGTGACCCACTGACATAACCAAACTGTTGCATTCTTCTTGTGTGATGCTTTTGTGATGTTTCCAGGCTTTTACCACAGATTCTTTCAGTTCTTGTTTTAGAGGATTTCTCCTTTCAGAATTCAGATATTTGAATTAATTCTGTTCCTACCATCATGATTAGATCATTAGATCATCAATAAAAATTAGTCTGAATTAGTCAGAGTACATTATTCTATTCAATCCTATTACTTAAATGGAGAATATCCTTGTAAACTGTTCACTCTAAGATGAATCTAGGGCCAATAAATCTGATGTTAGGTACAATGGTTCCATATCCAACCTAAAAATATAAATATGGCATTTCAGTATTTATATCACACACACACACACACATATATATATATATATATATATATATATATATATATATATATATATATATATATATATATATATATATATATATATATATATATATATATATGTATATATGTGTGTGTGAACACATATATATATATATATATATATATATATATATATATATAAGCCATCACATGGTGCATTTTATTTGAATTACTAGTAGTTTAGGCAAAATATCAGTAAGGAAAAAACATTTATATAAATAACAATTTATCTCAAATTTCTTTTGTCAAAAAAAGTTTAGTCAGATCTTTTTAATCAAATCATAATATTGCCTCTTTTATGTATTAGCAAAAGGGACATTTTAAATGATTAAGAGGCTCCAGCACCAAATAAACCATTAACCATAACATTCTTGAAGTATTGCATTGTATTGACTGCTAGAAATGCGACTGTTGCCAACTAGTGTATTTACAGAATGTGGTGGTCTGATAGGAATGATGATTTGTACGAAAAGAAATTTAAAAATGTACAGTTGACAAGTAGTCCAGGATTAATATACCTCCAAAATCACAGGAATTCAAACAAATTGCGAAAAAATCTAGTTTAGATACAGATTAGATTAGATTTAGAACGGGTTAGAGATAGTTTCATGGAGTAAGTAACTAAACAAAAATGAAAAGAAAAAGATCAAATAAGAGAAAGCTATATTTTGTTAAGTTGTTAAGACATTTATTCTTCACATTTGTAATGCATTAGGCAGGTCTCTTTAAAAGCTCAAATAATGAGATAGTCATCAAAAATAACAATTTACAATATATTAGAATTTTCATTTGTACCTGCACAGTTTTTTCATGAATTATAATAATAATAATGAATGAAGTATTAAAAAGACAAGGTGAATTTATACATGCTAACCTTTTCATTGAATTTGGGATACAAGCGTACCTTATAATAAAGATGTGTTTTTACCATTTCTTTTCTGGTTTTTTTTTTTTACAACATGAACCATTACATGAAACTACATGACAACTTTGGTGTTATAAGTAAAATAAACATTTTATGAAGCATGTTATTTTTGGTTACAATTGAATGAAAGAATTTTTCAACAAAAAGTTTTTTTTTTACTGTCAACTCCTACCCATGGTTGAAATACCTGTCCATTGGGAATGTCACATATCACTACCGCTTTGGCCCGTTTGTAGAGCACTTTAACCGCCTGCATGACCTCCTCTGTCTTTAACGTATATATAATGGGGTTTAACATGGGGGGAATAATCTGTGTCAGTGTAGAATTTAGTATCCTATCATTTGCATTTATAGATGATGTAAGAGATGTTATATTGGTGCCTATAAACGGGAGATAAAATAAAGCCACTAAAATAAGGTGGGAAGTACAGGTCTTCATAGCTTTTCTCCGCTCCAAACCATGCGAGATATTCATCAAGGCAATGCCAATACAAATATAAGAGACAATTATTAACAGAAATGGAACACAATCCAGCACAACAAAACAGCCTATGGCCATGACACGATTTATAAATTTATCATTACAAGCTAAAATCAAGATAGGCCCATGATCACAGAAATAGCTGTTGATAATTACAGATCTACAGAAGGACAGTCTGGTAATCAGAGCTACAAGGAGTGCAATAATACTTATAGAGAAAATCCAGGTAATGACAATGATTAAAGTCATTGCTTCTTTGGTGACAATGACATTATACCTTAAAGGAAAACATATAGCAACTACTCTGTCATAGGCCATAACAAGCAGAGTAAGAGACTGCACGGTCATAAAGAATAAGACAAAAAACATGTTTGCCAGACAGGCTTCATATGATATGACCTGATTCTCAAACAGAAAAGTATCAATAAGTTTTGGAATAAGAGCAGAGCTGCCACCCAAATCAGAAAGAGCCAAGTTAAACACAGTAATGTACTTTGCAGTATGGAGGCTACGTGCTAGATAGATGGTGCACATTATAAAAGAATTCCCTAAAACTGTCACAGCATAGGCAATGCAGAGAAAGGCATAGTAGTACTTCGTGTGTGGAATATTGTAAAACCCATTTATATAAAAAGTGGAAGGGCGAATAAATGTTGCATTTGCAGACAGTGCATTCAGCACAGAAGTCATGTCAGATGTCGTCTGGCAATATAACCTGTGAAAAACAATAAGAAGTACTCTATATTGCTCCTGTTTATAGAGCAGTGCATGGAAAGACATCAAATTGCAAAATAGAACAGGAACACACAAAAAATTAACTTAATTATTATATAATAATTATATTTGTTAAATACCTTACTTGCATTTAACTAACAATAAAAATACATATCAATAAATGATATATTTTATTAAAGTACATTTTCAAGAAAGTCTATACTTTTTAACTGTATACCTGGTCCAGATAAGACAGCATATTAATACCTGTATACATCAGTCACATTTATACTTTTTATGTGGTAATGTCAGATCTTTGACCACACCTCCAAACAAACTTCAAAGGGTGGATGTAACCATGTGGTTATGATCAACAGTCACATGCTTATGTAATAACAAATTGAACAACCGTAATATGCTCATTTAATAATAAAGTGATGAATAATGGATTGATGTTTTATTTTCTGTGGATTTCAAGTTGTGTGTTACAGGTTGGCAAACATTTATAGACTATATGGCAAAAGGTTTGTGGACACCTTACCATCACACCCATATGTGCTTGTTGAACATCCCAGTCCAGATTCAGTCCCCCTTTGCTGTTATAATGTCCTCCACAAATTTGCGAAGACTTTCCCCTAGATTTTGGAGTGTTTGGATCTTAGTTCGAGTGAAAGGAAATTGTGATGCAACAGCATACAAAGACATTCTATACAGTTACCTGCTTCCAACTTTGTGGCAACAGTTTTGCAAAAGCCCATGCAGTATATAGGATTGATGGTCAGGTGTCCACAAACTGTTGACCATATAGTATACTAAGGATTAAACATGAGAAATCATGTTGTATTCACAGCATTTATGAAGGTGGGGGAAGTACTAACATAAAAAAAAAAATCAGATAATAGAAAATTATTTATTCAACATTTTGTGTATATACAGTGCCCTGCACTAATATTGGCACCCTTGATAAATATGAGCAAAGAAGGCTGTGAAAATTGTCTTTATTGTTTAACCTTTTGATATTTTGTTAAAATAATTTAATTCACAGAAATACTCTTCCGAAATACCATAGCATGTGTCTCAGGATGTGTTTTGCTACATGTTTTTCCCATGTTTTTTATATATATATATATATATATATATATATATATATATATATATATATATATATATATATATATAAATAAAAAACATGGGAAAAACATGTAGCAAGACATGTAGCAATATATATATATATATATATATATATATATATATATATATATATATATATATATATATATATATATATATATATATTTCTTTTACAGCTTCTATAACTTAAGTTTTAATCAATTTAACATGCTATGAAAATCAAGTGGATATGCATTCTCATGCACAGACAGAAAAGGTTCAAAATGTGTGCCAAATCTCTAGACATTCAATTAATCATGTAACTTATAGGTTCAATAGGGCAAGCCTTAAGAATGTAAAAGAGTTTATCTGTGAGGGCGAGTCCACATACAGCAATTTGGTAGGAATTAGTTTTCTCTTCCCTTTTATAAAAAAAATAAAAATAAAAATAATATTAATTAAAAAAAAAAAATTTATTATTATTTTTTTTTATCTAAGTAAAATTTACTTATGCGTTAAATTTGCCAAATGTATCATGTACCGCTGATATGATGGAATGAGTCAGTGGGGCATGCCACTTGATAATAATCTGCCGTAAAAATACTGCGCCTCTTGCGCTTCTTAATAAGTACTCTCTTTACTTATTTATTTCTCGAAACGGACTCTTTCCGTTTATTTTTACCGTTATCATCTCTCTCTCTCTCTCTCTCTCTCTCTCTCTCTCTCTCTCTCTCTCTCTATATATATATATATATATATATATATATATATATATATATATATATATATATATATATATATATATATAAATATCTTAGTTTTGAAGCTGTGATCTAAGAAACACCAATCTCTCTGCCATCGCAGAGGCGAAGTTCCTTGAACGTCTTTTAAGAAATCGCTTCCATGTAATACTTCTCTCTACTGTAATACTGTAATACGTACATTTCTTATTTAGTTGACTCCATTTGGCGTCAAACCAAACTGGTGATATTTCAAACAGCATGGAAGGAGAGCCTACTGAAATATAGGAAATCTCTTGGCGATGCTAGAAAAATCTATTTCTCCACCTTAATAGGAGACAACAAAAACAATTCTAGATTCCTTTTCAACACAGTAGCAAAATTAACTAGGAATAAAACCACTACAGAGAGAAACACTCAATCATTACATAGCAGTGAAGATTTCATGAAATTTTTCATTGATAAGGTTGAAAATATTAGACGTGAAATACAGGCCATTAAATTAAAACTGGACAGTACTGTAACAAACCCATTACATGACAATGTAGCAATATCAGATCAATGCTTAGAGTGTTTTGCTCCGCTTAGAGAGACCGAACTAGCTACATTAATCTCTTCAGCCAATTCATCAACTTGCATACTAGATCCCGTACCTACATGTTTGTTTAAACAGATTTGTCCAGGAGTAATTGAACCACTTCTAAATATAATCAATTCTTCCCTAAGCACTGGCTATGTACATAAATCACTTAAATTAGCAGTTATTAAACCCTTGATTAAAAAACCTGATCTTGACCCGTCTCAATTGTCCAACTATAGACCAATATCAAATCTCCCCTTCATCTCTAAGATTTTAGAAAAGGTTGTAGCAAAGCAGTTATGCTCGTACTTAGATAGGAATAACATTCATGAAATGTATCAGTCAGGATTTAGACCTCATCATAGCACAGAGACAGCGTTAGTTAAAGTAGTAAATGACCTTCTACTGACCTACGATCAGGGTTGTGTCTCACTGCTTGTGTTACTCGACCTTAGTGCAGCTTTTAATGTAATGCCATACTGTCTGGATCATTCCAGTAGGAATATAAATAAGCTCCAGTTAGTCCAGAATGCAGCTGCTAGAGTCCTAACTAGAACTAGAAGATACGACCATATCACACCGATATTATCAATACTGCATTGGCTCCCAGTAAAATCTCGCATTAACTATAAAATACTTTTATTAACCTATAAAGCACTAAATGGTCTCGCGCCACAATATCTAAGCGACCTTTTGGTTTTATATGATCCGCCACGCCTACTTAGGTCAAAAGATGCAGGCTATTTGACGGTACCTCGAATAGTGAAGGCTACAGCAGGGGGAAGAGCTTTCTCTTATAGAGCCCCACAGTTATGGAACAGTCTTCCTATTAGTGTTCGGGACTCAGACACAGTCTCAGTGTTTAACTCTAAGCTTAAAACGTATTTGTTTACTCAAGCCTACCCTGACTAGATTCTGTTCTACTACTTCGCAGTCATAATTATCTTTTTTCTCCCTCTCTCCTTTCGCCAAGCCCCACACAAATTTATGGAGATACTAGAGATCCAGATCCTTTCTGCCTCTGGATGGAGCTCAAATCTTCTTTAATTCCAGACTGCTGGGACTACGGCTGCTCCTAACGCCATACAGACTTCATATAAATCCATAATGAACTTTTTCACACTAACTGTTGTTACCCAGATGAGGATGGGTTCCATTCTGAGTCGGGTTCCTCTCAAGGTTTCTTCCTCTTAAAACATCTTAGGGAGTTTTTCCTTGCCACCGTCGCCACTCAGTGGCTTGCTCAGCTGGGATAAATTTGCACCTTTAATATCTGTATACCATGTTGATATTTCTGTAAAGCTGCTTTGAGACAATGTCTATTGTAAAAAGCGCTATACAAATAAAATTGAATTGAATTGAATTGAATTCCATACAGATGCCAATAAACAATGACTTTTATTTAAAATTCTAATTTACCTTAAGGCTGTTTTTTTGATGATTTCTACCGGTCAGTGGTAAGGCTGCGTCGGTCTTTTCATCTGCATAATACAGGGCAAACTGCCTGCGTGTCAACACGGACTTCAGGGTGAAACTTTTCCACGTGCATCCTCTGGTTTGCTTGTTGTCCAGAAAATCTGAAAGACTCATGCAGCCCACCCAGGGACGCCAAATTGTCATGGAAATTAGACAACACTCACAGACTCGTCCTCTGAAGGTAGAAAGGTTTATTGCAGAAAGATGGTTAATACAGGATAGAATAAAGCAGGATAGAATAATGAGAGCGCTCTGACGCCCTTGTACTAAACCACTACTATATATATGAAACACAGTGCATGACATAATTCTGTGTACCGATAAGAAGCAGTTTGAGGCAGTTCAAACAGGCTTTGTTTTAGGATCTTGGAAGATGTTTAGATGAACCTTGAACAGAAGATCATGTTTGTGTCTCTGTAAGCAGATAAACATTCTGTACTGATCTCAGTGACATGACATGGCCTTCTTAGGCGTTATCCTCTGATAAGAATGAAATAGAACAAGAACAAAATTCTTACAAAGTAAAAATTTATAATTTCCCTCACAACCTCATCAGGCTTTTTTTTTTTTTTTTTTTTTTTAGTTTTATAGCTCTGTGTATTCTTTGTAATTGTTTGATATTGATATTTATTTTTGTGAATTTTTGTAACAAAAGATCAAAAGGTTAAACAATAAAGACAATTTTTAACAGCCTTCTTTGCTCATATTTACCAAGGGTGCCAGTATTAGTGGAGGGCACTGTATAAAATTATGAGTAAAAATTATAGATATAAATAGTATATTCCCATTCATCCTTTACATTTTTTAGTACACCTGGGTGACTAGGATCAGGAATTTTTTCAACCATGACTTCCTGTTTCATAGGAGTGTAAATATGAGGTAACACATAGCCCAGATTTCTTTAGTCATTCATAACAATTGGTAAGACCAAGGAATATAGCTGTGATGTGCAGCAAAAGGTTGTTGAGCTTTACAAAATGGGAAGTGGCTATAAGAAAATACCCTGTTAGAAATGCAAGTTTTGGTATTGAAACCAAGATCATATAAAATCATGTTAATTTAATGATTATTGTTTATTATTATTGATTATTGATTATTATGATAAAGATTAATGTGACGTAGCACCTGACACGATTTCCCCTCGTGAAAAGCACTGGAGCGTGCTCTGAAACCCGAGGCATAAGCTTGAAGCGCAATCGTACTTCCAGGTTGTTCAGTGACACTGACTTTTTTTTTACGTCTCACACGATTATTCCCTTTCAAAGGGAACTCAATGTTGCGTGAGCTACACGCTGTGCAGAGCTCCAGCCTGAGATCCATGAGGTGGTATCCCATGCAGAACTCAAGCCAGAGGTCAACATGGCAACCTCATCTCCAGAGCTACAGCCTGAGACCTACGAGATGGTCTCACCTGCACAGTTCCTGCTGGGGTCAACGTGGCGACTGCCCCAGAGTTCCAGCATGAGACCTGTGAGGTGGTCAAATGTTGAACTCCTGTTGGAGGTCAACGTGGCAAACTCCTCACCAACACTCCAACATGAGACCCACAAGGGGGTCTCATATCTGGAGTTTAAGCATGAGGTTAATGAGGTGACCTCAGCTCCAGCGCCCAAGTCGGAGGTCAACATGGCAACCTCCTCCCTAGAGCTCCAGCACGAGACCCATGAGGTGGTCTCATCTCCAGAACTCCCGTTGTAGGTCAACGAGGCAACCTCCCATGTTGATGCCTGAGGTCGACGAGGTGACCTCCTAAGCCATGTTCCTGGCCGAGGTCAACAAGGTGACCTTCCAAGCCATTTTCCTGTCTGAGGGCGAAGAGACTGCCTCTCCAGCCATGTTCCTGTCAGAGGTCGACGAGACAACCTCCTACACCAAGTTCCTGTCCGGGGTCAACAAGACGGCCTCCCAAACCCTGTTCCTGTCTGACGGCGACAACACAACATCCCACGCCAGGTACCTGTCTGAGGTCAACGTCATGACCAACAACATTCTTCTCACACCTGAGTCGGCTGACAAGGCCAACCAAGTTCTGTTCAAGCCTGAGTCTGCTGATACAGCCAACCAAGTTCTGCTCATGCCAGAATCTGATGACATGGCCAACCAAGTTCTGCCATCCTGTTCTGATGAGGATGTCGCTCTACCATCCTGTCCTGCATAGGATGTTGCTCTGCCTTCCTGTCCCACTGAGGACATCGCTCTGCCTTCCTGTCCCGCTGAGGACATCACTCTGCCTTCCTGTCCTGCTGACGATGTCGCTCTGTCTTCCTGTTCCAACAAAGCTGATGATCCAGTGTCCCAAGCCTGGGTGCTGCTTTGGGACCCTGGCGAACATGCCCCAGCCTCATGCCTGCTCCTCGGCTCCTTGAGGAGCCTGCTATCTGTTGGACCATGCCTGTCTCGGGACCTGAGGGGCTTTGAAGTCATTTTGCCCAGAGACCCAAGAGCACCAGGGGAGGGAGTGTTTTCTGGCGCTCCACGAGTAGCCCCTCTCCTGTTATGATTTCCCTTCATGCAAAGTGCTGGAGCTCACAGCGCGCTCTGAAACCAGAAGCATGAAGCTCGAAGCACTAGCTCAAAGGGTGACTGCGAGCTTGCGGGTTGTTCAGTGACATTCACTTTGTTTACCTCTGGCATGTGTGTTTGTTATAGTTTATGTCCTGTCTCTGCCCTTGTATGTTATTGGCTGTATCCCTCACATGTTATTGTTAGTCTCAGCTGTTTTGTGTTCACTCCAGATTACGTTTGCTATTTAATCCTCTCATGTGCCCACGTTTGGGGTGAAGTATTGTTCACGTAGCCATAACGTACCAGAATTTTGATCCTTGTTCTTTTGTTTTGTGGTTTTGATACTGTTCTCATCCTCGTTTCACAGTTCCTGTCCTGCTTGCCGATCATCTGACCCATTGCTTGTTTTGGACCACGCTTTTGATTAACGTTTTGGTTTTGTCTGCCTGCATTTCTTCAGTAAAACTCTTAACTGCACTTGCATCTGTGATGGAAATTACTCATTTTTACTTCATACATATAGTAATGGTTTAGAACAAGGGTGTCAGAGCGCTCTCATTATTCAATCCTGCTTTATTCTATCCTGTATTAACCATCTTTCTTTAATAAACCTTTTTACCTTCAGAGGACGAGTCTGCGAGTGTTGTCTAATTTCCACGACAATTTGGCATCCCTGGGTGGGCTGCACGAGTCTTTCGGCTTTTCTGGAGAACAAGCAAACCAGAGGATGTACGTGGAAAAGATTCACCTTGAAGTCCACGTTGATACAGGCGGTTTGCCCTTTGTTGTGCAGAGCGAAAGACCAACGCAGCCTTACCACTGACTGGTAGGAATCATCAAGAAACAGCCTTAAGGTAAATTAGAATTTTATGAAGTCATTGTGTATTGCTGTCTGTATGGAAGGGAGTCAGTGATATAAGAAATGTGTGTATTACATTGAGATATTTCTTATAAGATGTTCCAGGAACTTCGCCTCTGCGACGGCAGAGATTTTGGTGTTTCTTAGATCACAGCTTCAAAACTAAGATATATACCAACGGGTATATATATAGAGAGAGAAAGATAATAACGGTAAAAATATTTGCTAACGGAAAGAGTCAGTTTCGAGGAATAAATAAGTAAAGAGAGTACTTATTAAGAAGCGCAAGAGGCACAGTATGTTTATGGTGGATTATTATCAAGTAGCATGCTCCATTGACTCATTCCATCACATCAGGGGTACATGATATATTTGGCAAATTTAATGCACAAGTAAATTTTATTGAGATTAAAAAATAATAATAAATAAATAAATAAATGAATAAATAAAAAAGGGAAGAGAAAACTGTAAGTTCTACCAAATTGCTGTATGTGGACTCGCCCTCACAGGTAAACTCTTTTACATTCTTAAGGTTTGCTCTATTGAACCTATAGGTTATATGATTAATTGAATGTCTAGAGATTTGGCACACATTTGAACCTTTTCAGTCTGTGTATGAGAATGCATATTCACTTGAAAGTTATAGAAGGGTTAAATATATATATATATATATATATATATATATATATATATATATATATATATATATATATATATATATATACAGTGAGGGAAAAAAGTATTTGATCCCCTGCTGATTTTGTACGTTTGCCCACTGACAAAGAAATGATCAGTCTATAATTTTAATGGTAGTTGTATTTGAACAGTGAGAGACAGCATAACAACAGAAAAATCCAGAAAAAACGCATGTCAAAAATTTTATAAATTAATTTGCATTTTAATGAGAAAAAAGTATTTGACCCCCTCTCAATCAGAAAGATTTCTGGCTCCCAGGTGTCTTTTATACAGGTAATGAGCTGAGATTAGGAGCACACTCTTAAAGGGAGTGCTCCTAATATCAGTTTGTTACCTGTATAAAAGACACCTGTCCACAGAAGCAATCAATCAATCAGATTCCAAACTCTCCACCATGGCCAAGACCAAAGAGCTCTCCAAGGATGTCAGGGACAAGATTATAGACCTACACAAGTCTGGAATGGGCTACAAGACCATTGCCAAGCAGCTTGGTGAGAAGGGGACAACAGTTGGTGCGATTATTCGCAAATGGAAGAAGCACAAAAGAACTGTCAATCTCCCTCGGCCTGGGGCTCCATGCAAGATCTCACCTCGTGGAGTTGCATTGATCATGAGAACAGTGAGGAATCAGCCCAGAACTACACGGGAGGATCTTGTCAATGATCTCAAGGCAGCTGGGACCATAGTCACCAAGAAAACAATTGGTAACACACTACGCCGTGAAGGACTGAAATCCTGCAGCATGCGCAAGGTCCGCTGCTCAAGAAAGCACATATACATGCCGTCTGAAGTTTGCCAATGAACATCTGAATGATTCAGAGGACAACTGGGTGAAAGTGTTGAGGTCAGATGAGACCAAAATGGAGCTCTTTGGCATCAACTCAACTCGCCGTGTTTGGAGGAGGAGGAATGCTGCCTATGACCCCAAGAACACCATCCCCACCGTCAAACATGGAGGTGGAAACATTATGCTTTGGGGTTTTTTTTTTCTGCTAAGGGGACAGGACAACTTCACCGCATCAAAGGGACGATGGACGGGGCCATGTACCGTCAAATCTTGGGTGAAAACCTCCTTCCCTCAGCCAGGGCATTGAAAATGGGTCGTGGATGGATATTCCAGCATGACAATGACCCAAAACACACGGCCAAGGCAACAAAGGAGTGGCTCAAGAAGAAGCACATTAAGGTCCTGGAGTGGCCTAGCCAGTCTCCAGACCTAAATCCCATAGAAAATCTGTGGAGGGAGCTGAAGGTTCGAGTTGCCAAACGTCAGCCTCGAAACCTTAATGATTTGGAGAAGATCTGCAAAGAGGAGTGGGACAAAATCCCTCCTGAGATGTGTGCAAACCTGGTGGCCAACTACAAGAAACGTCTGACCTCTGTGATTGCCAACAAGGGTTTTTAAACCAAGTACTAAGTCATGTTTTGCAGAGGGGTCAAATACTGATTTCTCATTAAAATGCAAATCAATTTATAACATTTTTGACGTGCGTTTTTCTGGATTTCTTTTGTTGTTATTCTGTCTCTCACTGTTCAAATAAATCTACCATTAAAGTTATAGACTGATCATTTCTTTGTCAGTGGGCAAATGTACAAAATCAGCAGGGGATCAAATACTTTTTTCCCGCACTGTATATAATAAAATATGGGAAAAACATGTAGCAAACCACATCCTGAGACACATGCTATTTTATGTATTGGGTGCTCATATATTGATCCTAATATCATGTTTATGCGTGTGAATTATGGGGAAGGACATTTGAACCAATTTGATGTATGGGTTAAAGAATGTGCTTTTCCTGAAAAAGGTAGTTTTAGCCTCAGACAGTTAGAACAACTGAGACTTAATTTAGAGAAAAAGGAGAGAGAGACCCCTAAAACAAAGAGTGAAGTGCAGTTTTTGGCTGACTGCAAGGCAGTTCCTGAATGGCAGAGCGAGGCACATAAAAGAGAGAAAAAATGTCAGGCAGGGCCCTCACCTGTTTCTCAGTGTGCTAAATTGCAGAAAGCTGATCCCGACCTGGACTCCGCCCCACCGCGACACCCACAGCCAGCAAGGAGGGAGGAACCTGCAGTTTCAGAGGCACCTCCTCACGATGAGGCGGCCCAGCCTATGGCACTCTATCCGAATCTGTCAGAACTGAGCCATCAACCCCCACTGAACTATGTGCCAGCCGTCCTAGCTTCACCTGTGGCATTACACATGAGATCCCAAGTGAAGAGACCAACAACGTTGCTGCCTGAGGGCTTGAGACCAACAAAATCGGACAGAGAAGGGACAATGCATGCCATGGTAAATGCCCCAATGCTAGAAGTGGTCGGAGAAGGAGGCCCAATGCTAGTTCACAGACCCTGGACATTGGAAGACATCAGGAGCAGCATGACGCATCTACCGGCTCTCCGCGAAGTAGGAGGACGAAAGTTTGGGGATTAACTTCAGATATTCTGCAGAGAATTCAGACCCACCACTCACGAACTACGACGACTGCTCATGGCAAAACTTGGCAGGGACTGGGTCAAGGTTTCACGTGAATTCCCAGAGGATGATGTCCTCCTGATCAACCCACAGTGGGATGAGGAAGTTAATGCAAGGTACAGAACACAAATCGTGGCGCTCCAGCAGAGGCTGACGAACACCTTTCCTGTGCGACTGAACATGACAAAAATAGCAATGTGTAAACAACAAGACTCAGAGACTTGATGAATTCAGTTGAACCGTGAAAGGATTCTGAAGTTCTGATGTATTCACAGCATAGTAATGATAAAAATGGGGGAAATGTGATGGAAATTACTCATTTTTACTTTGTAATTTCTTTGTTCTTGTTCTATTTCATTTTCATCAGAGGATAATGCCTAAGAAGGCCATGTCATGTCACTGAGATCAGTACAGAATGTATCTGCATACAGGGACACAAACATGTTCTTCTGTTCTAGGCTCATCTAAACATCTTCCAAGATCCTAAAACAAAACTTGTTTGAACTGCCTCAAACTGCTTCTTATCAGTACACAGAATTATGTCATGCTCTGCGTTTCATACATATAGTAGTGGTTTAGTACAAAGGCGTCAGAGCACTCTCATTATTCTATCCTGCTTTATTCTATCCTGTATTAACCATCTTTCTGTAATAAACCTTTTTGCCTTCAGAGGACGAGTCTAATTGTTGTCTAATTTCCACGACACATCTGTCTCAACTGCCATTACATAACAGAAACTGTCAGGCTGCAGAGATAGATGCAAACGCAGGTACACAAAAGCTTTATTAAAAACACTTGCAACAAATCCAATATGCTGAGTAAAAATCATGAACAGAAAAAAGACAATGGTCAGGCGATCCACAAATAGCTTAAACTAGGCAAGGCAAGAATACAAATTCCTGAAAACCAGAGCAAGGATCAAAACCAGGTTACAGAGATGCAATGATGAAATAGGCCAAAGGTAAAAACTCCTCAAAGTCAAGGGGTTTTAGATGCCAAAAATCAGACTTTATTGAAAAAGCACCAAAGACAAGATGTCTGCAGATTATCTGATTGAAACAGCCACGACTCATGCTTTTATACCGTTCTAAAACAATGATGTCAGTACATGGGGTTTCCCCCATTTTTCTTATAATTATGCCCTGAGCTCTCCTCACAATTATTTCATCATCCCCTCTGCCTTCTCTTTAATTGTGGTGCGAGCTCAATCAGCTAATTTTTTAAAAATAATTTTTTACAGCATAATTACTGTCATATCACAGCAAACCAGTGACTAAATGTCTCATCCTGCACTGCAGCCTACAAACATGGCCACCATGGACTCACTTGGTGGTCTCACCTGCAGAGCTTCAACATGAGACCCATGAGGCGGTCTCATCCCCAGAGTTCCAGCAGGAGACCCACGAGGGGGTCTCATCCCCAGAGTTCCAGTCTGAGATCCACGAGGTTATCTCATCTCCAGAGCTCCAGCATAAAGATAAGTTCCTGTATGAGGTTGACGAGATGACCTCTCATGCCAAGTTTCTGTCCGAGGTCGAAGAGACGGCCTCCCAAGCTAAGCTTCTGTTTGAGGACAAAGAGACAGCCTCTCACACCAAGTTCCTGTCAGAGGTCAACGAGGCGGCCTCCCATGCCACATTCCAGCTAAAGGTCGACGAGGCAACCTCTCACGCCAAGTTTCTGTCCAAGATCGAAGAGACTGTCTCCCAAACCAAGTTTCTGTCCAAGGTCGAAGAGGTGGCCTCACACCAAGTTCCTGTTTTACGAAGACTCACGAGGGGGTCTCATCTCCAGAGCTCCAGCATAAAGTCAAGTTCCTGCTAGAGGTCAACTAGGTGACCTCCCAAGCCACGTTCCCATCCAAGGTGGACAAGGCGACCTCCCAAGCCACGTTCCTGTACAAGGTCAATGAGGTGACCTCCCATGCCATGTTCCCGTCTGAGGTCGAAGAGACGGCTTCCCAAGCCAAGTTCCTGTCCCAGGTTGAAAAGAGGGCCTCTCAAGCCAAGTTTCTGTGCGAGGTCAAAGAGATGGCCTCTCAAGCCAAGTTTCTGTCTGAGGACAAAAAGATGGGCTCTCACACCAAGTTCCTGTCAGAGGTCAACGAGGCGACCTCCCATTCCAAGTTCCAGCTGAAGGTCGACGAGGTGACCTCTCATGCCAAGTTTCTGTCTGAGGTTGAAGAGACGGCCTCCCAAGCTAAGCTTCTGTTTGAGGACAAAGAGACAGCCTCTTACACCAAGTTCCTGCCAGAGGTCAACGAGGCAGCCTCCCATGCCACATTGCAGCTAAAGGTCAACGAGGCGACCTCTCACGCCAAGTTTCTGTCCAAGATCGAAGAGACTGTCTCCCTAACCAAGTTTCTATCCAAGGTCAAAGAGATGGCCTCACACCAAGTTCTTGTCTCACGAAGACTCACGAGGGGGTCTCATTGACTGAGTTCCAGCCTGAGACCCACGAGGTTGTCTCATCTCCAGAGCTCCAGTATAAAGTCAAGTTCCTGCTAGAGGTCAACTAGGTGACCTCCCAAGCCACGTTCCCATCCGAGGTCGACAAGGCAACCTCCAAAGCCATGCTCACATCCGAGGTCGACGAGGTGACCTCCCAAGCCACGTTTCCATCCAAGGTGGACAAGGCAACCTCCCAAGCCACGTTCCCATACAAGGTCAATGAGGTGACCTCCCATGCCATGTTCCTGTCTGAGGTCGAAGAGACGGTCTCCCAAGCCAAGTTCCTGTCCCAGGTTGAAAAGAGGGCCTCTCAAGCCAAGTTTCTGTGTGAGGTCAAAGAGATGGCCTCTCACACCAAGTTCCTGTCAGAGGTCAACGAGGTGACCTCCCATTCCAAGTTCCAGCTGAAGGTCGACGAGGTGATCTCTCATGCCAAGTTTCTGTGTGAGGTCAAAGAGATGGCCTCTCACACCAAGTTCCTATTGGAGGTTGACGAGGTGACCTCCCACACCAAGTTCCAGTCTGAGCTCGACGATAGGACCTTCCACGCCATGTTCCAGTCTGACATCAAGGATGTAACCTTCCATGCCAAGTTCCAGTCTGAAACCGATGTCACGACCAACCAGATTCTGCTCACGCCTGAAACCACGTCATGAACAATCAGATTATGCTCATGCCAGAGTCTGTGGACACGACCAACCAAGATCTCCTCATGCCTGAAACCGACGTCATGACCAATCAGGTTCTGCTCACACCTGAAGTCAAAGTCACGACCAACCAAGTTATGCTCACGGCAGAATCAGTTGCCACGACCAACCGGGTTATGTTCATGCCAGAGTCTATTGATATGACCAACCAAGATCTCCTCATGCCTGAAACCAAAGTCACAACCATCCAGGTTCTGCTCATGCCTAAATCCGACGTCACAACCAACCAGGTTCTGCTCATGCCTGAAACCGATGCCATGACCAACCAGGTTCTGCTCACACCTGAAGTCGACGTCACGACCAACCAAGTTATGCTCATGGCAGAATCAGTTGCCACGACCAACCAGTTTATGTTCACATCAGAGTCTGTTGATATGACCAACCAAGTGCTCCTCATTCCTGAAACTGATGTCATGACCAACCAGGTTCTGCTCACTCCTGAAACCGACATCACAACCAACCAGGTTCTGCTCATGGCTGAAACCGACGCCACAACCAACCAGGTTCTGCTCACACCTGAAATTGACGTCACGACCAACCAAGTCAGTTTCCTTGACCAACCAAGTTCTCCTTGTGCCTGAAACCAACATCACGACCAACCAGGTTCTGCTCACTCCCGAGTCTGCTGACACGGCCAACCCAGTTCTGTTCATGCCAGAGTCTTCTGACACGGTCAACCCAGTTCTGCTCAAACCCGAGACTGCTGACACGGCCAACCAAGTTCTGCTCATGCCCGAGTCTGCTGACACGACCAACCCAGTTCTGCTCACGCCCGAGTCTGCTGACACGGTTAACCAAGTTCTCCTCATGCCAGAATCTGCTGACATGGCCAACCAAGTCCTGCTCACACCTGAAGCGGACGTCACAACCAACCAGGTTATGATCATGCTCAAGACTGATGACCCTGGTGAACCAGCCCCAGCCTCATGTCTCCTGACTAATCCGATGTCTCCCCAAAAATTGGCTGCAGGCTGCAAATGCCTCAAAACACTCAAGGACGATGTAGCCTCAATTGTTAACCATGCAATCGAAGCACAACAGGAGGCTATGTGTGAAATGTTTTCACACATGTTGACAGAGGCTATAAAATCGGCCCTTAATCCATTCAGTGACTATGTTAAAAAAAACAGCACACTTCTCTGAAAGAAAAAAATTGATTCTCCGTATAAAAGTATGCTGTCAATCACGCGGGAAACGAAAGTGGACAATTTCCAAGGCAGTTTGAGCAAAACAGAAAAGATATGAACCTCTGCCTGTCTCAGTTAGAATGGGTGCAACGAAAGTGCAATGACCTCGAAGACCGATCATGTCATTACAATGTACGCCTGGTTAAACTACCTACAGGAATGGAAGGGTATGATCCTGTCGACTTTCTACATAAAATGCTATCTAAAGGGATCCCTGACCTTTTGGCATGCTCAAGCCCAATCAAGATCGATAGAGCTCATAGAGTATACTGAAACAACTCACTTAAACCATGATTGTTGATATTCCGTCACCTCCGCTATCCTGACATGCAAGCCATCCTTCAAGGAGCATGGAAAGCAAAACTCACTCTGCCCGGAGGAGCATGCGTGGAATTCTATGCTGATTACTTTCATGAGATGGTGCAAAAGAGGAAAGCATTTTCAGCCATAAGATCAGATTTTCTGATCTACCCAGCATCACTGAGAGTCACCCACAAGGGTTAGAAATACTTGTTTGAATCCCCAGAGGATGTTGAAAAATATTGTGGCAGTCTTTTTCAATCTACACTTACATTTCAGTTCACCAAAGTGAAATGGTAACTAGTCTTTTATTTCCATATAATTGTATTTTGATTCTAAATCCCCTTTAACCAGTTTTCATGTGCAGGTTGTCAGACTGTTACATATAAAGGTCTTATTTAACTATTGCATGCTTGTTTACCTAGAAAACATGGGCTACAGTTCTTAGTTTAAATCTGGTTGCCATTAAAATCCAGCTATGAAAATAGTTGCAATTTAGACTGTTCTTCTGAGTTTAGAAATATTAATTCTATAATTTTAATTGCTTCATTTGTTAAATTCATAGGGGGATAATAAGATGAATGGTGTTTAGACATTGCCTCGTGATCATCACAGACTTTTGCTAAAGGGGGGATATGGGAGAGGGAGGGGGCACAAAAAGCACTCAGGACAATCTGTTTTTGCATATGGCTGTGAAAACTTTCATGGTACGCTTAATAACCTGCTCTATACATTAAATGTTATTCTATGTGAGCCCTATAACTACATACTATGGTTAGAATAAACACGTTGTCCTTTAATGTTAGGGGGTTAAACTCTCCTCTCAAACGTACACGGGTTTTAGATCTTTTACACAGACAAAAGACTGATGTAGCATTTCGTCAAGAAACCCACCTTACCGCCATGGACCGCCAAAACATGTGTTATATTCCCATAGTATCATCCAGTTGTAAATCTAAGAAGAAGGTGGTGACAATTCTATTCAAAACATAACTCTAAATTTATTATTTAATACACAGGCTCTGATGATGATGGTAGGGTTGCACATTGCTGTACTTTAATAGAAGGAAAGAGGTTAGCATTTGTCAATATATATGCTCCAAATTTGTATGACGCCTCCTTTTTTCCAAATGTTCGAAAACCCTACTATCTCTCCAGGGATATTCAATTATTATTGAATCCTTCATGAATGCCATGCTTGACACAGTTTTGGACCGTTCCAACCCATTAGATACAGTAGCGCAATCTCAGTCTTCTACAGAGCTGAGAATGTTCACTAAAGATTTAGATGTGTGTGATGCTTGGTGACTTCATAATCCAACAGCTAAGGAATATACTTATTTCCCCCCAAATCACAAATCATTCTCGAGAATTGATTATAGTTTACTTTTATCATCGCTTCTTTCAGGTGTAATCTATATTTAATTTCTACCACAAAGTGTTTCTGATCATAATGCAGTATTAACACACCATCAGATTATTACAACCTGTAAACCATCCAGATGGAGATTTAATACTTTTTTGCTGCAGAATGAAGACTTTTTTCTCAACTGAGATCAGGACTGATTGAATTTATCAAATGAATTCCAATCAAGAAATGTTTTATCAATAGGTTTTTAAGGAACAATGCTATCTCCTTTTCTGCTAGACATAAAAAGAATTATCTTAAACAACTATCGGTATTAGAGAGAAGATGCGGGGAATTAGAAAGGAAATTAGGTTATCAATTTTCCAACGATACACACCAGAACTTAAATGTTGAACGGTCTATACTTAATGATCTGCTTCAAAAAGAGCAGAATATTTAATCACAAAACATAAATATTACATAGATGGAAACAGACCGAGCTGACTCCTTGCACTTTCTTTGAATCAAAAGTTCAAAAAATGTACTAACCTCACAGACATCAACAAAACATTCATGTCATTATTTGAAAAATGATATACTACAGAAATGCAACCCAGTACTGACCAGTTGAACTTAAACATACTTTCAAAGGAGGAAACTGACACCCTTGACTCTGAAATTACGTTAGAAGAACTACATAATGCAGCATTATGTTCACATAAAGGCAAGTCCCTGGGAATCAATGGCCCCCCTCTAGATTTATACTTGGCGCTGTGGGATCTACTAGGTCACATTTGGTTATGCACTATAAATGAGACCATATTCAAAGGCTGTTTTCACAAATACCTCAATACAGCTCCAATTACAGTTTTACCTAAACCTGCCAAAGATCATTCGGACTGTTCTAATTACAGGCACATCTCCTTGATTAACATCAATGTAAAAATTTATGCTGAAGTTATTGTCAGACGTCTACAGTCAGTGATACATGAATTAATTGACCCAGATCAATCAGGAGACATTACAGGACATTTGGCTTCAGACAATGTTCGTCAAGTGTTACATATTATTGCAGAATCTTTGAAATTAGAAACACCCAGCAGCCTCCTATTTATTTTATGCTTTTGATCGACTGAAATGGAGCTATTTATGGTATATGTTGAAAAAGTCAAATTTTGGTGACCAATTTATTAGAATGATACAAACGCTATACACTAACCCCATGGCCAGGGTATCCACCGTTGGACTCATCTCGGACACTTTTAATATTTTCAGAGGCACGAGACAGAGGTGACCACTTTCCCCTCTCATGATAGACTTATCAATAGAACCCCTGGTGCAGTTCGTCAGATAGTGTAAACATATTACTCCGATTCATCAATCCATTCTATCTCTTTATATGCAGATGATACTTTATATTGCTCTCAGTCAAGGAATGGTTTGATCCTTGCTCACAGTCTTCATGGAAACAAATAGAAAAAGAGCGCATTTCACCAATTCATTTGCAAGATTTTTTTTTTTATGTTCAGGCTTTTCACACAGGAAGTGCTCATTATATTATGGTCCTATATTTTCCTACACTCTCCAAATATTTTAAAAGATAGAAGCCTGTTTTTCATCTAAAACTGTATGGCACACTTAAACTCCTATTTGGGACAATTTGAATTTACTTTCTGGTGGACAACCATTTGTGCAGTCTTCCTGGGTTATAAAAAACATTCTAACATTAAATGACGTAAAATGAGAGGAATCAATTTCAAGACTTAATTGAAAGATTTAATATTTCACATAACCCTTTATTTTTTATATTTTAAACCATGTGCCGTAAGGTACATAAGGCCCATAAAGTACTTTGGGGTACCAATCTTAAAACTCACCCAGTAGTGAATTTGATTTGTAACCTGCCAAGCACAGGAACTGTTTCTTAATTTTATATTTGCTTCTTAAATCTTAATACATGTAATTTCCCTAAAGCTAGAGCTTGGTTATTGGATCTGAACCTTTCTAACAGAATTATTGAATGGGATACAGTGTGGGATAATACATTCCATGCATCCACAAACCCTAACCACCAATTCATTCATTTAAAAGTTATTCACAGAACATATCTAACACTATGCATACGATATGCTATGGGTCTATCAACCCACTCATATTGTAATTTTTGTGGACCTGGATGCCTGGACACTTTGATACGTATGCTTTGGGACTGTCCAGATGTGCAAAAATTTTGGGATATGGTGCTTGATGTTTTGTACAAAGGCTACTAGAATTCGTTTCCCCAGAAAGATCCTGTTATTTTATTGTTGAATGATAATTCTCAATTTCCTCTAAGTGAGAAGATATGGAAATTTTGGCTAGCTGCCATGACTGCTGCAAAGAAGATACTAGTTCAACATTGGAAACCTACACTAGTAGCCCAGATTTAATATCTAATTAACAATTTAATTACAACATGCTTAAATTATTTGAGTGCATTACTATAAAATTGTAAGTAGATTATATAAATTTGTAGACATACTTCAATGTGAGAATAACTTTACATTAAATGGATTAAAATTATTAAGTTTTTGTCCTGACCACGTATCGCTGGTTATATAGATATTGTAAGACCCAACAACAGGCACAAAAATTTAAGTGGGAAGTGTCTGTATCTCCATAAAGTATACGATAAAGGGATGCCATTTATATAAAAAAAAAAAAACTTGTCTGTACAACCCTTCATCGTATACCTTATTTTCTTGAGTTTTAGAAAAAACATCACGTCCTTTAGCCACTGGGAGATAGATGGGTATTTAGCAGACTTCCAGTGCAACAGTAGGGAATGTCTTGCTATAAGGGATGTGAAAGCAATAACATCCTTTTGTATCGAGCTCAATGGAACCGAGTCATCAGGAATTCCAAATACAGCAATCAATGGGCAAGGCTTTAAATCTACCCTAAGAATAGTGGATATCATGGTAAAAAAAACCAGACCAAAAACCATGGAGATCAGGGCAGAAGAAAAACATATGGCCAAGATGGCAGGGAGAGCCATGGCATTTATCACACTTGTCCTCTATGTCAGGATTCATCACAGAAAGTCTCGACTTGGACAGATGGACTCTGTTTAAAACTTTGAACTGGGAGTTCAAATTCGGTGTTTGATGAAGTAAGACGCAAAGTTGGAGGCTCCTGCTGATTTCGATTAAAATTGTAATTAATTAGCGCTTTTTGGTCATATAATATATTTTGACTTATTCTACTTCGTTTCCTTATTTGCACTTTTAACTTTGTGGCACGTTAAGATGTCTGGAAAGAACACGAAAACCTCAAGCTTGAGTTGCTGGCTTCACTGAGGAAGGACATTGCCGATATTTTTAAAAAGGAGTTTCAGGCGATGTTCAGGGATTTGCTGTCTACTATCCAGCTTGACCTGCAGGCCGTGAAGACACAGCAGGCTAGTGATAAAGTCGCTACCGATGCTAACATATCAACACTGAAAGGTACTGTTGGGGAAATGGGGCACGCTCTCTCCGGTTGCACCGATGACATAGTTCATATGAAGACTACTATCAAGTCTCTCACTGCGACCGTGACTCAATTAGAGAATAAATGTGAGGATTTGGAGTCAAGGTCATGGCGCAATAACGTTAGGATAGTGGGAGTTCCAGAGGGCGCTGACACCTGTACAACCGCTGCTGTAGCGGCATTGTTAAAAGAGGTTCTCTATCAAGAGGCCTCTAAGAGGACCAAGGCTCACGAGCAATGACCTGCATAAACACATCCAACAACAAACCCACACACTGCACTCAAACACATATTCTCACACCAGTTCCTTGTGGTTACACAACACAAGACACCAAGTGGTATCTAGTAGCCTGCGAAATCACAGACATGTAGTTTTTACTTGGAGACATGTAGTTTTTACTACTGTTGCAGACTAGAGACAAATCATTAGATGACGACCTGCACATTAACTCACACATACAAACATATTCGTAATCGTGCACCCTTCTCCTGGTATAGGTGGTATCTGTTAGTAAGCCCTGTCACAGAAATAAACTCACAAATCACTGGGACCATTCCCGACAACACTGGGGGTCCAGAGGGTAGACCATTAAGCTGGAAAGATAAACTGTCATATCTAAAATGACTAGGTTGCTGAATTTACTCTAGTTAGTATTGATTTTCATGAGAATTTCATATACCAATTTTTAATTCTCTACCCGCTACTCCGTCATACAACTGATAGAGCTTGTAGAATTATTTCCTCTTACCTTCTCAGGGGGTGGAGTCTTCATGCAGCTGGGCTCGGGAACCTTTGAAGTCCTTTCCCTTACTCTAAAAGAGTTGGAAACAAAGGAATTTACTCTTGAAGTAAGATTTACGAAGCGTCCTTTATATGGACTTCGGTTTATAAAAGAACAAAGGGATTACAATTATCTTAACTCGGAATATAAATAAAATAAAATAAAGAACAACCAGAGACTACACAGATTCTGATAATCTTTTTCTTTTAAGAAGAGAAATAAAGAATAACCATAGACTACGCAGAGTCTGATAGTTTTTTTTTCCTTCACAAGAAATTAACACAAGTAAACCTTCACCCGAGGAGTGTCAACTTTATACTCGCCATCCCTCATACATCTTTTGCTTGTGGTTTTGGGCGCTGGGGTCTAAGCTTTTATTCAAGACCACAACGCTTTCTCAAAGGTCTCCGGATGCGGTTACGAGCGCTAGCTCTGAAGCTGCATGTAGAAAACAGAAAGCATGCCCTTATTTGTGTTTTTAACAGAGAGACACAGAGGTTGGGACATTGTGGTATAGAGCGCTAGCCTTGAAGCTGTGTGGTTTAGAGCACTAGCTGTAAAAACAGGATGTCCTAATGCCTTCAGTTCTCCTGTATTTAGCCTACGCTTTTAACATTTCAGCTTCAGCTCTCATTTGATTCAAGACACTCAGTATGCTATCACATCCTTTCACTAAACAATAATTTTTCAATATCAGCTTTTCAGTTCTCTTTACATCCAGCGTGTCGAGCTGTAAATCTCTCAGGTCTCGCTGGATGAGCATAATGTCAGGAACAGCTTTCTGAGCGGCCCCCGAACCAGACGACTTTCCAATCCATCTTCCTCCATGTTGCTGGGTACCTGGGGACTGGCTTGTCCCCTTTTTCTTCTTGGCCCTCTTTTTCTCCTGACGTGATTGTGTTTCTCTGGGCTGTCAAGGTTGAGGTTCTTTACATAGTTTAATCATAACACAGTTTTAATCATTCCCACATAACATCACATAACATAATACATCAGCTTGTATTTACATTTAGCAAGAAATAATGGCAGAGCTGAGGCTACATTTTTCTTAGATCTAAATCTCTTACAACATTAGTCAATACAATAATCCTCAATTTACTGATCAAACGAAGCCATGAACAAGATAGATGAGACAAGCAAAAATCCAGTTTACTGTTCCAAAAACAACATGAGATCCCCTCATGAGACGTCCCAAAAATGATCTGAATCTAAGCACAGATTCAATGCCCTATTTATACAGTCCTATCTTTAGGTTATGCCCAATTATCTCATTCTTTTGGAATCCCAATATGCTTTATTAATGTCTTTTTTCTGATTCCCCTTAAAAACAACTTATTGGAATTTAAAGTACCATTAGAATGAGTTTTTCTCGTTCTGAAATCCAATTAAACACATTTTCAGCCATTGGATATCCCCTTATCTTCATGTTTTTCTTTTGAGTGTTTTAAATATTTTCCAAGGCCCTTACTGCCATTCCCACTAATACATACAAACTTATTCCTAATCATGCACCCTTCTCCTGGTATAGGTGGTATCTGTTAGTAAGGCCTGTCATAGATAAACTTACAAAATAAACTCACAAATCACTGGGACTGTTCCCGACAACACTGGGGGTCCGGGGGTAGACCCTTAAGCTGGAAAGATAAACCAAAGTGTGATATTGAAGTTCATTGGGTGGAAGACTTATTGATCAATCATGCCAATCACATCATTGCAGCAGAAAGAGTGCATGAGGCACACACTTTTACCGAGATTTGGTATTAAGCTAATCATGGTGATGGGACTAAGTGCCTAAGGTGATGTGATTTCTATAGTGCCCACATAAGCCAGCGAAGTTCTTTAGTAGACTATTGCTGCAGATTGGATGACAATTGGTAGTTAAAAGCCCGTATGCCAAGATATTGGCCACCTCTGTAAACCGTTCTGTATCACCTTTTGTCATAAGAATCATTGCCAAACAGTGCTACCCACACAACGTCACACGACCCCTCGTCGCACAGACACATAATGGTTATTCTATCATTGAACACATGCGGTCTGCGATACGCAACCCACCACAGACTAAAGAGATAGGGTTTGATTGGCTGAACTCAGTACTTGGAGGATGGGGCTCGTGGATATTAACCATCTGTCTACCAATAGGTCCAGTAATACCTCTTGTCTTGCTCATTTTGCCTTGTATTGTTTCTCTCATTTGGAGCTGTCTCTCATGCTCGTTGAAATCACTGACCAAATGCTGATGTTGACAAAGACTGATTACTATCCCTATGATGACCAACCTGACTTGTATCTGAAACCTGACTGGGTATCAGATTCTCCCAGGGACACTGACAATGACAACCCATTGACATCCATTTCACGTCTACTGTAAATATTACTTTGACCGTGACGATTCTCATTTCACCCTAAATGAGCTTGCTTGACTACAGGATACTTTATATCTGCAAAAACAGCCTTAGCGCCTTTATTATGTCTGTATCATGTTGAATTCAGTTGAACTGTGAAAGGATTCGAAGTTCTGATGTATTCACAGCACTGTAATTTCTCTGTTAATTTTAGTTATCATATTTTGTAATGATAAAATGGGGAAATGTGAGGGACATTACTCATTTTTACTTTGTAATAAGTTTGTTCTTGTTCTGTTTCATTCTCATGTGAGGATAATGACTAAGAAGGCCATGTCATGTCACTGAGATCAGTACAGAATGTTTATCTGCTTGCAGAGACACAAACATGTTCTTCTATTCAAGGTTAGTCTAAACATCTTCCAAGATCCTAAAACAATGCCTGTTTGAACTGCCTCAAATTACTTCTCATCGGTACACAGAATTATGTCGTGCTCTGTGTTTCATATATATAGTACAAGGGCAGCAGAGCACTCTCATTATTCTATCCTGCTTTATTCTATCCTGTATTAACCATCTTTCTGTAATAAACCTTTTTACCTTCAGAGTACGAGTCTGCGAATGCTGTCTAATTTCCACGACACTGTATACAAACGATCGATGAGTCTGTACATGTATAATCTGTATTGTTGTCACAGTGGGCACGGGTGGACACCATAGGCACAAGGGCTGGCTTAATGTGAGTACAGTCGCTAGATATGTTGCCTACAAAATCAAGGCCTTCCTCAGAGAGGGCACAGAGAGGAAAGGTGGATGGGAAGCCAAGATATACGGGAATAGAAGCATCGAGAGGGGTACTCACTGGGTGGAAGTCACAGCTCTGGCTCACGTTGTGCATCCAAGCTGGGCCATAGCTGAAGGAAGCTGCCCCCAACAGGCAGACGGAAGGACACAAGTAATGTTCATTGTAAGGTTCTAAAAAACAAATTTCCCAAAGGTCGCATGAGAGGGGGTCGAGTACTACACTCATGACATACGAGACAGGTGTGATTGGTAACTGTGTGAGCTGTATGAAACATCCAATTCAAATACAAATTGCTGCGAGGGTGGGTAGCCTCCTTATAAAAGCTATATCTCTGCAGATTTACCATTTGGGCGGCGGTGGTCCTCTCGACTACAATGGTTTGGGGTTGATCACTGCATGTTGTCTGGTTACGACAAAAAGAAAAGTGGAGGTGCGATACTGTTTTCAGTCCCCTAATGCGAGTAATACCATTTGCCTGGGTAATATTACTGACTCTGAAGGTTTGATCTGTACTCTGTTTTGTTTTTTACAAAACATCCGCGACTAGCTTGTAGCCTGTAGCCCGCTAGCATCACCTACCGCTAGCCTTGTTTACGTTTCACATTTCTCACTTACCGCTGTTCTGTTTTTAAAAAACAAACAAACAAACAAACAAATATGTCTGCTGTCTCTCCGGTTTTGAGTGCAGATGAGGACTCGCTTGAGCTTCACATGGTGCGGCTGGAACTGGAGGATGTGGAGAAGCAGATCCGCGGCCTACTCGACAAGCAGGCCCAGCTGCTGGAGCGACAAACTGCGCTGGAAACATCTTGTGCCTCTGCTCACCAAGGTAAGCACACAGCGTGGTATTTCCACTCCCAGCCCCTCTACGCCGTGTGTTTCTCTGTGCAGGGACCGTGCACCTAGGACTTTCCCAGCCGTGGTCTCCGTCACGCCAGCGCCAACACACCTCGGGCCTTGGATGAACCAGCGGCGAAAGGCGCGGGCTGGACCTTCTCCACCTCCGGTGTTCGAGATTCCAACCAGGAACCGCTTCGCCCCTCTCCGACAGACCAGACCCAACACTGTGATCGTCGGAGACTCCATTGTGCGGAACGTCCGTGTAGCCTCATCTAAAGGTAAGGTGCGCACACACTGTTTTTCTGGTGCTTGTGTCCTTGATGTCGCTGCGCAGGTATCCGGGATCCTGAAGAAGGACGAGCGCATTGGAGCGGTTGTGCTGCACGCGGGGACGAACGACACCAGGCTGCGGCAGACGGAGGTTCTGAAGAGGGACTTCTCCAGCCTGATCGAGACGGTACGAGGCAGATCACCTACCTCGAAGATCATCGTCTCTGGACCTCTTCCCACATACAGACGTGGAGCAGAAAAGTTCAGTAGACTTCTAGCATTAAATGATTGGTTAGTCTCTTGGTGTAATGAGCAGAATCTGGTGTTTGTCAATAACTGGAATCTGTTCTGGGAGCGTCCTAGGTTGTTTCGTCCTGATGGCCTGCACCCCAGCAGCCTTGGAGCGGAACTGCTTTCAGACAACATTTCCAAGGCGCTACACTCCAAGTGACTGCCTACCGTAAGTACATCTTCCAATAATAACATTCAGTATAATCAATGTTCAACTAAAAATCCGGCAAAGGTAATACATACTATAGAGACTGTGTCTGTTCCCCGAGCTATTCAAATATATAGAAAATCTCGGAAAGTCGATCTTCGTAACCTAATTAACATAAAATTAAATCATATTGAATGCACAGCCAGCACTTTTGATCTGAGGCTAGGACTATTAAACATTAGATCTCTTGCGTCTAAGGCTCTTATTGTTAACGACATCATTACTGATCAGGAATGTAATTTAATGTGTTTAACGGAAACTTGAATGAAGCCAGTCCTCCTGGATACAGTTATGTACATCAGCCTCGTTCAACTGGTAGAGGAGGAGGTGTTGGACTCATCCATAGTCAAAATCTAGTCGTCACACAAAAACCTAAGCATAAATTTAATTCTTTTGAAATTCTTTATACCAGTATAAGTTATGTAGCCACAAAAAATAAGTCAATTCCTCTAATTATTATTTACAGACCCCCAGGGCCATATACTGAATTTCTTAGTGAATTTGCAGACTTTGTCTCAAACCTGGTTGTGTCTGTAGGTAAAGCATTAATCGTCGGAGACTTTAATATTCATTTTGATAACCTGGAAGACCCTCTAAGAATAGCGGTTGTGTCCATCTTAGATTCAGTAGGGATTAATCAGAACGTAATCGGGCCTACTCATAATGGTGGTCACACTCTTGACCTCATACTAACATACGGACTAAGTATAGAAAATACTATCATTTTTCCGCAGTCTGAAGTTGTCTCAGACCATTATCTTATCTCGTTCATAATACGTATTGATCATAATATTTCCACCTCGTCTCGCTACCGCGTAAAACGTACCTACACATCAGCTACTGCACCGAGCTTCATAAATAACCTCGCAGAAACATCAATTAGATTTGGATCACCGTCAGATCACACAGAACTTGATCAGGCGACTGAAAGCTTGGAGTCAACACTCCGCTACACGCTAGATAGAGTGGCTCCACTCAAAAGGAAAATAATTAGAGAAAAAAAATTAGCACCCTGGTATAACGTACAAACGCGAACCTTAAAACAGACAACTCGACAATTAGAACATAAATGGCGTCAAACCAAACTGGTGATATTTCAAACAGCATGGAAGGAGAGCCTACTGAAATATAGGAAATCTCTTGGCGATGCTAGAAAAATCTATTTCTCCACCTTAATAGGAGACAACAAAAACAATTCTAGATTCCTTTTCAACACAGTAGCAAAATTAACTAGGAATAAAACCACTACAGAGAGAAACACTCAATCATTACATAGCAGTGAAGATTTCATGAAATTTTTCAATGATAAGGTTGAAAATATTAGACGTGAAATACAGGCCATTAAATTAAAACTGGACAGTACTGTAATAAACTCATTACATGACAATGTAGCAATATCAGATCAATGTTTAGAGTGTTTTGCTCCGCTTAGAGAGACCGAACTAGCTACATTAATCTCTTCAGCCAATTCATCAACTTGCATACTAGATCCCGTACCTACATGTTTGTTTAAACAGATTGGTCCAGTAGTAATTGAGCCACTTCTAAATATAATCAATTCTTCCCTAAGCAGTGGCTATGTACCTAAATCACTTAAATTAGCAGTTATTAAACCCTTGATTAAAAAACCTGATCTTGACCCGTCTCAATTGTCCAACTATAGACCAATATCAAATCTCCCCTTCATCTCTAAGATTTTAGAAAAGGTTGTAGCAAAGCAGTTATGCTCGTACTTAGATAGGAATAACATTCATGAAATATATCAGTCAGGATTTAGACTAAAGTAGTAAATGACCTTCTACTGACTTACGATCAGGGTTGTGTCTCGCTGCTTGTGTTACTCGACCTTAGTGCAGCATTTGATACTATAGATCACACTATTCTCCTTGACAGATTAGAAAATGTTGTTGGTATTAAGGGAACAGTCCTCTCCTGGCTCAGGTCTTATCTCACCGATCGTTATCAGTTCGTAGATGTAAATGGTGAATTCTCCATGCGTACTGAGGTTACTTTTGGAGTTCCACAGGGTTCTGTTTTAGGCCCACTGCTCTTTACTTTATATATGCTACCCCTAGGTCAAATTATTCGTAAACATGGAATTAGCTTCCACTGTTATGCTGATGATACACAGTTGTATGTTTCAGCGAAGCCAGAGGACAGACATAAGCTTAGTAAAGTTGAGGATTGTGTAAAGGACATTAGACATTGGATGTTAATTAACTTCCTTCTGCTTAATTCTGATAAAACAGAAATACTTTTATTAGGCCCACGTGTAGCTAGAAGTATTCTTTCTGATCACATGGTTACTCTGGATGGTCTTTCTGTTTCATCATGTGCAGCAGTTAAAGACCTTGGAGTGATTATTGACTCCAGCCTATCATTTGATGCTCATGTAGATAATATTACTAGGATAGCCTTCTTTCATCTCAGAAATATTTCTAAAATAAGAAACATATTGTCACTACATGATGCGGAAATACTAGTTCATGCATTCGTCACCTCTAGATTAGATTATTGTAATGCCATACTGTCTGGATGTTCCAGTAGGAATATAAATAAGCTCCAATTAGTCCAGAATGCAGCTGCTAGAGTCCTAACTAGAACTAGAAGATACGACCATATCACACCGATATTATCAATACTGCATTGGCTCCCAGTAAAATCTCGCATTAATTATAAAATACTCTTATTAACCTATAAAGCACTAAATGGTCTCGCGCCACAATATCTAAGCGACCTTTTGGTTTTATATGATCCGCCATGCCTACTTAGATCAAAAGATGCAGGCTATCTGACAGTACCTCGAATAGTGAAGGCTACAGCAGGGGGAAGAGCTTTCTCTTATAGGGCCCCACAGTTATGGAACAGTCTTCCTATTAGTGTTCGGGACTCAGACACAGTCTCAGTGTTTAAGTCTAAGCTTAAAACGTATTTGTTTACTCAAGCCTACCCTGACTAGATTCTGTTCTACTTTCTCCCTCTCTCCTTTCGCCGAGCCCCACACGAATTTATGGAGATACTAGAGATCCAGATCCTTTCTGCCTCTGGATGGAGCTCAAATCTTCTTTAATTCCAGACTGCTGGGACTACGGCTGCTCTTAACGCCATACAGACTTCATATAAATCCATAATGAACTTTTTCACAATATCTGTTGTTACCCAGATGAGGATGGGTTCCCTTCTGAGTCGGGTTCCTCTCAAGGTTTCTTCCTCTTAAAACATCTTAGGGAGTTTTTCCTTGCCACCGTCGCCACTCAGTGGCTTGCTCAGTTGGGATAAATTCACACCTTTAATATCTGTATACCGTGTTGATATTTCTGTAAAGCTGCTTTGAGACAATGTCTATTGTAAAAAGCGCTATACAAATAAAATTGAATTGAATTGAATTGAATTGAAGGTGCCTGCTGAGCAAAGAAACAACTTTGGGCAACCGGTGATCTTTAATAGACCAATTGGACAGATTGTAGCATGCCTGCTCTCTGATGCAGAAAATCAGTGCCAGGTGACTGCCGGTTTGTACTTCTTAACAAGGAGCACTGCATGCTCCACATTCTGTGATGGACGGTATAGTTGGTGTCTGCTCTAAGCAACTGTGCACCCTGGGCCAATTTAAGCAAAGCTAAGGCACATCTACGGTCTGTATTAGCAGGAGTAGGTGTGCTCGTCGGTATGGGCAAACCGTTAGTGTGTCTGCATGGTCTGTGAGGGATTACAACGTAAGCCTGCCCAGTGTTAGGCCCCCGCAAATGAAAGATTGTTTTCTGACTACCTTTTCTGACGGTAGTGAGGTGCAATGACATTTCAGTCATGGGTACTATTTTCTGGACCTTAGTGCCACCAAGAATGATACTAATAAGTACGGTCATTCTGACAAAACTTATTACATTAATGGCTGCAAGAAGCACCCGGATTTTAATGTGATGGCTGGTGCTGTTCAGCCGCATCCAGCGGTATGGCCTTGGGGCCAGCTTGGGGAACGACATCTGGTCCAACTGCATGAGCTACCTGCGGAAATGGAACTGCAAATTCATGTGAAAAGAGCTGTAGAATTTGCTGGTTTATATCTATGACAAGGACAGTGTTCAGGTGCTATTGGGGTTGCTGGGGATAAGCAAGGATATCGAGATCTCTGAGATCCTGTAGATCTAGAGTCCCCAATGGCTGCTCATACGGGTGACAGTCGTTCTCTAACAACTGCACCACTCCCTCCCCTGTCATCGTCAAGTATGAAAGGGGCTTCAGGAATCTGGTCTGGGTCTGGAATAGGGGCTGGAGGTGCAGGGACTTCCTCAGGCGGTATGTCAGCCACATCTGGTACTACCCGTGAGTCTTCGCCTAGAATCATCAATGGTCCGTGCTCTGGAGTACTTCCACCTGGTGACTTGTAGGAGTGTTGCTTTCACTTGCTGCCTATTGGCGTGCTCTGTGCTCTCCACTCCTCTTAACTTGTCCATGTGTTCTGTGGGATAGACCCAGCTGGGGGTCGTCCAGATAGCTATTGCTTGCGAAGTCTAGGTCTTCTTGATTATCTACGGAGTGTGTGTCGTCTGCTTCTCCGGTGGGGTGCAGGAGTCTACCTTTCCCTCCTTGATTAGGATGCTGGAGCCTATCTTCCCCATCCTCAGTAGGGTGCAAAAGTCTGCCCCACCCCCACGGTGCAGTGGTTGAAGTGGTACCATTGCTTCAACTTTTACTGCAGTTAGGGTTGCTGCAACCACTTTGAATGGTACTTCCATTCCAGGGTCGTTGAAGTGCTTCCTTTTGTATGTGCGTATGTTCATGTAGTCCCCTGGTTCCACAAGTCTCTCAGGCGTGGTGATGTCTTCACCATGGATTGCCTCGTGCACCTGCGAATACAAATGCCTGTGGATTTGGGTTAGGTGGTGCCCATATTCCTGCATTTCACCCTCTAGTTGTTCAAGAGGTGGGCCCTTATAGGGACCCCGAGTAAACGCCATAGGCATATGGCGGCCCATCAACTGGGACTGATTAGTCTGGGACCGCATTTTCATTAGGGCTAGTGCCAATGCTTGAACCCAGGTAAGCCGTGAGCTTTCACAGATCTTTGTAACCTCGTTTTTTATTATTCCATTAGCCCTTTCCACCATTCCCTGTGACTGTGGATGGTACACACACCCCAGCTTATGCTTCATACACAAATTCTTGGCTATAGCCTTTATAACCTGATTAACAAAATGCGGAGCATTGTCTAAGCTGATGAAATCCGGAACTCCAAACCGTGGTATAACTTCCCTACACAGAAACTTAACTATTGTTAATGCCTCCTGATTGGCTGTTGCAACTGCTTCTACCCAATGACTGAAGCGGTCTTCCACCACCAATATGTATCTCTTACCCTCCTTCTGATAGTCACTGCCCATATCCACAAAGTCCATTATTATGTGCCTGAACGGGCCCTTTGGTTCTGGAATGTGCCCTATAGGGGCTGTAAAGCTCTTGCGGACATTGTGTTTTATGCATGTCTCACACTGATTTAGTGCCTTATTAATCATGCTAGCTAAGTAGGGGGACCACCAAACCTCCCTGATTTTCCTCAAGGTTTCTCCTCTATTAGCATGGTCCACCCCATGTGCATCTTTTATGAGCAGCGGTAAGAGACTCAGTGGGGCCACACACAAGCCTTCTACACTCTGCCACAGCCCTGTGTCTCATTCTTTCTTTGCTCCTCTAGCTATCCATTTAGCTATTTCTGCCTCAATGGCCTCTTTTTGTATTTCCACGATTTGTTCCACATTATCCTCTTGCGGGTGTCGGACCTCTTCCTCCCCAGGGTTTATCAAGGCCATCATTGGTGATGTTCCTTAAGCAGCTTTCTTTGCTGCTTCATCATGTTACCCTTAGTAACAAAAGTACCATCAGTCTTGTGAGCCTGACATTTCACGATTGCTAGTTCGGCTGGCAAGGTCATAGCATACAACAAGTCTTATATAGCTGCTCAGTGAGTAATTATGGACCCATCTGCCCACTGAAATCCTCTCTGTGCCCATATAGGCCCAAATACATAACATGCTCCATATGCATATGCTGAATCAATATAAATTGTACAGCTTTTACCACTTCCTAGTCCACACGCAGCAGTCAGAGCCCTTATTCTGCTAATTGTGCTGAGCAGGGTTGGGGTAAACAGACCTCCATTACTGTTTTAAATGAAAGAGGATGCACCCTAGCCTCTACACCAGCATATCTAGCTTTATTCCCTGTATCAGCTCGAAAACACGACCCATCTACAAAGAACACATATTGTGCGTTTGATAAGGACTGATTCTCTAAGTCGGCACGCGCTTTTAGGAATTTTTCTGATTCGGACACGCATTCATGGGGCAACCCGTCTTGTGGAGTAACCATTTTGTCAGCGGGGTTAACTGTGGGGCCGACAGAATGACATAGTATCCTGTGCATCACGAGTAATGACAAAAGACTGACTGGTCAATAATGCATGGAATGCATGTTTTGTGTACAGCGTGACAGGATGCCCCATCGTAATGGAGGATGCCTTTTGGTAGGCAAATGCGGCAGCTGCCAAGGCACGATAACACGGTGGCATTCCCTTCTCAACGTTATCCAATGTGTTACTGTAGTACTCTATAGGTTGTTTACCTACACCTTGTTGCTGTTGTGTCAATATGGCAGATGCAAAGCCCCGTTTTTTTGAAATATACAAGTGAAAGCGTTTACCATAATCACGGTTTGCCAATGCAGGTGCTTATGTCAATGTGGCTTTGAGTGATTCAAATGCAGCTAACGCCCTAGGGGTCCAGGTAACAGGAGCATTTGGCTGTGTTTGGTCTGCACTTTTGATTAAATCACGGAGAGGTTGAACTATTAGCGCAAAGTCACAGACCCATGGTCGGCTAAAACCCGCCATTCCTAAGAATGCTAACATTTGTCGTACAGTTTGCGGTTGGGTTGCTTTCCTAATGGCTTCTATGTGCTTAGGCGAAATTTTGCGGATTGGCCCTTCTAGGACACGTCCTAAGTACTCTACTTTAGGTTTACAAAACTGGAGTTTTACTCTACTCACTTTGTGGCTGTTTTCGGCTAGCATAGTTAACACCTTTACTGAGTCTTCCTGACATTGTTCTTTGGTCGGGCTACAGAGTAAAAGGTCATCCACGTACTGCAACAGGGTACTACGACAATTCAGAGTATCAAGGTCACAAGCCACAACCTGGTTGAATATAGAGGGGCTTTCACAATATCCCTGGGGAAGACTCGTGTATGTGTATTGTTGTCCAGCATAAGTGAACGCAAATAGATGCTGTGAATCTGGGTGGAGAGTTACACCAAAAAATGCAGAGCACAGATCAATTACCGTATACCGCTTTGTTCTCTCAGGTATGTTTGATAACAACGTGTGCGGGTCTGGAACAATTGGTATTTCGGGTACCACTATTTGATTTATAGCTCTCAAATCATGCAACGACCTCCATTTATCTGAATTGGGCTTCTTGACAGGAAAGATTAGAGTGTTGCAAGGGCTCCTGGTGGGAATCAATACACCTGCTTTGATTAGCCCTTGTATGGTTGGTCTTATACCTTACCAGGCTTGTGAGGACAATGGGTATTGTCTTTGATATGGAAGGCGAGTGTTCCCTTTGACTTTTATCTTTGCTAGCCCTCCTGATTCAACTAACCCTACATCTGTTGGGTGCTTTGTCCATAACTTATCTGGCACTTTTCTTAGCAGTTCTTCCTCATCTGGATCTTTTCCTTCCTCTACCATTACCATCTGCTTTTGCCCTGCAGTTACCTTATGAATCATGACGCATGTTGCTACCATTGGGTCTACTGCTGTTACAGAGATTCGTATGAACTTCCCATCAGGTGACCTGTGTAAGTATGGGTTCTCAGTTGGTTTCCATTCCCTCAGTTCCCTATCCTGCTTAACCATTGGCCCTAAAACTTTAGGTTCAAACTTATTTACGACCATAAGAGAGACATGGGGGACTGCATCCTCCACCTGGTACCAATTTTTCAGTCTTTCTGGCAGTTGTACCGTGGGTGCTATCCCTTGGGGCCCACTTATTACATTCAATGCTCTCGTCCTTCTTCAGGATCCCGGGTACCTGTGCAGCAACATCAAGGACACGAGCACCAGAGAAACAGTGTTACCTTTAGATGAAGAGACATGGATGTTCCGCACAATGGAGTCCCCGACGATCACAGCATTTAGTTTGGTATCACGGAAAGGGTTGAAGCAGATCCTGAGTAAGGTAAATCACAAAGAATCTATAAAAAAATACTAACAGTTCAGAACTCATACGATGGTGGGCAAACTGTAAGGCTTCACATGACCTTCAATTTCATATGCTTCGTGTAGCATTTCAACAGGAAATAGGAAAAATAGACAAAGAGATTTCGGTTTAATTTTCAGGGTGGATGCCTTCTGGTGGTCTGGAAAAGAGTGGAAAATTCTGGGCTAGATGTCTCATTGATAGTTAGTGGATAGATAGTGGAGCATTTTTGCAAGGAAGAGTGGAAGAAAATTGTCAGGCTATGCTAAGTTGGTAGACTCTTACCCATTAATTAAATCACTGCAATCGTAACCAATGCAGTTACCAAGGATATGGTAAATGCATGTTAATGGACATGCTCTTTGTTTGCCCCACAATATTCATATATATGGTTATAAACATTGATTGTTGGAGTAAGAAATTCTAATTACATTTGTCTAGTTTATTGTTCAGCATAAGGCCAATAGTAGCAAATGTTATCTAGTGCAAATATTAACGACGATAAATTTCCTTAATAATACAAGTTTAGTTGCATGTATAGTTAAAAAAAAGAAAATTATATAAAATAATAAAAGATAATCTTACCAGCTAAGAGTGACTTAGATTGCACTATGTGGTTATATTACACACTGCAGTGTCCGAGATACACTATATAACCAGAAGTATGTGGACATCTGGCCAATGTGGTCAGGGTTCCAGTTTATATTTCTAGCATTTGGTAGATGCCCTTTATCCAGAGTGACTTACATTCATCTCATTTATAAAACTGAGCAGTTGAGGGCCTTGCTCAGGAGCCAAGCATTGCTGAGATTGGAACTCATGACCTTCTGTTCAGTAGTCCAAGGTATTAACTACTCAGCTACTACCACCCAATTCATCCCAAAGGTGTTTAAAGGGGTTCAGGTCAGGTCACTTGAGTTCTTCCACACCAACCTTGGCAAACCATGTCTTCATGGAGCTCACTTTGTGCACAAGGCCCCTTGGTTCCAGTGAAGGGAAATTTTTAACAGTTTCAACAGCTTGGTGAAGACCTACATATGGGTGTGATTATAAGTTGTCAACAGTCTTTTGGCCATATAGTGCACTTTGATACTTGATGCTTCCAGCTATTTTATAAGTTCAGCTGAAACTTTTGAGACCAAATTTTGTTCATCCCTATGAGTTAATTTGTGCCTCCTTCCTGAATGGTACAGTGTCTGTGTGCTCCCTAGATTTTTATTTATGCATACAATTGTTGGTACAATTGTTGGTACCTCCCAGAGGTCCACTTTTTTTTCTGAGGTCTTGGATGAGTTGCTTGTATTTTCCTATGATCTAAAGAGCAAAAAGGGACTGGTTCTAAATTCAGTCATAGGTGCACTCCCAACTACCACCTAATTATGAGAGTTGGCCAGTCAGAATCTTCTAAAAGTAATCACATCAATTTCTGTAGTCTTTCAGACTATTGAAAAAGTTGACTAGTTGACTAATACATTCAATATTTGCCGCTATTGTTTTGATTGTTTTTAACCTGCTTAGTCCTGCATTTTATTAATTTTATTTCTTTTGGTTTTCAGTTTTAGTCATTTTTTTGTATGCATTCACAAAATTTTCTAATAAAATGAGTATTTTCACACACAGAAAAAGTAATTTAAGTCACACTGATCAGGATAAAGCAATGACTAATTAATTGGTGAATTAAATGAACAAAAGAATAAATCTCAATTTACACAATATGCTCAATGCCCCAGATGCTGAGTGCCTCGGCTTTTTGCAATGAGAGCTTCATTGCTGACCACTCACTCCTGACTGCATGTCATGAAAACAGTCCTGATACACAACTCTAGTTAAATGTTGCAGTGTTAATTGTCCACAGTTATTATTTGACACATTCAATGTTGTGATTTATTCATTTTTTGTATTTAACAATAGCCCAAAGAAGCACTGAAACAGGAAATGCACAGTAATTCATTTGGTGTTTGACTGAGTATGTGTTAAATTGAAGTGTGTTTTGATGTGTTCTTTGTTGTCATTTATCTACATTGAACTGCACTAAATTTAGCTTAAAATACTGATTTCCTGAATCAGCTTTTTTCTGATTGAAAAAAGATGACGAGTCTACTACACTCTTAACAACCTTTATATACGACTGATCAACCAGTTGTAATGAATTGTCATGCAACCCATAAGACGTGGTGTATTTTATTTGGATTACTAGTAGTTTAGGCAAAATATAATTAAGAAAAAAACATCTTCATGTATAAATAACAATGTAACTCAAATTTCTTTGGTCAAAATAGTTTAGTCAGTATTTTTTAATCAAATTATAATATTGGCTCTTATATTCATTAGAAAAAGGGACATTTTAAATGATAAAGAGGCTCGGGCAGAAAATAAACTATTATAATATTCTTGAACTACTGTATTGTACTGACTGGTAGAAAGGCGACTGTTGTTTACAAAATGTAAACAACTAGTGTGTTTACAAAATGTGGTGGGTTAATATAAGTGATAATTTGAACCAAAATGAATTTTAAAATATAGAGTTGATGTAGTCCATAATTAATACACCTCCAAATTGCGGGAATTCAAACAAAATGCAAACAGTCGGGTTAGAGATGGTTTAATGGAGTAAGTAACTAAACAAAAACAGAAAGAAAAATCAAGAAAAAGCTCTATGTTTTTTAAGCACAGCATTGTTAAGACATTTATTCTTCACGTTTGTAATAATTAGACATGTCTCTTTAAAAGCTCAAATAATGAGATGCACCAACACCTTTTTTTTTTCCTCGAGCCCACAAATTAGTCCAAACCTTTAAGTCCAAACTAAACATTGTAATATCCACTAATGAACAGAGGTCATCAAATATAATTTACAATATATTAGAATTTTGATTTGTATCTGCACTTTTTCATGAATTAAAATAATTTATTAAAAAGACAAGGTGTATTTTTGAATGTATGGGGTACAAGCATACCATATAATGAAGGGTTTTTTTTTTCCCCAATATGTATGCCCATTATGTCAAACTATATGACAACTTCAGTGCTATAAGTAAAATAAATATTTTATGAAGCATGTGTACATGTCATTATACTTTTACTTTTTGCTACCAGCTCCTACCCTTGGGTGAATTACCTGTCCAGTGGGCATGCCACGTATCACTAACACTTTGGCTCGTTTGTAGAGCACTTTAACCGCGTGCATGACCTCCTCTGTCTTTAACGTATATATAATGGGGTTTAACATGGGGGGAATAGTCTGTGTCAGGGTAGAATTTATTATCCTATCATTGGCATTTATAGATGATGTAAGAGATGCTATATTGGTGCCAAAAAATGGGAGATAAAATATAGCCACTAAAATAAGGTGGGAAGTACAGGTTTTCATAGCTTTCTTCCGCTCCAAACCATGTGAGATATTCAACAAGGCAATGCCAATACAAATATATGAGACAATTATTAAAAGCAACGGAACACAATCCAGCATAACAAAACAGACTATACCCATGACATGATTTATAAAATAACCATTACAAGCTAAAATATAGATAGGCCCATGATCACAGAAATAGCTGTTGATAATTACAGATCTACAGAAGGACAGTCTGGTAATCAGAGCTACAAGGAGTGCAATGATAGTTGTAGAGAAAATCCAGGTAATAACAATAATTAAAGTCATTGCTTCTTTGGTGACAATGGCATTATACCTTAAAGGAAAACATATAGCAACTACCCTGTCATAGGCCATAACAAGCAGAGTAAGAGACTGCACGGTCATAAAGAATAAGACAAAAAACATGTTTGCCAAACAGGCTTCATATAATATGACCTGATTCTCAAACAGAAAAGTATCAATAAGTTTTGGAATAAGAGCAGAGCTGCCACCCAAATCAGAAAGAGCTAAGTTAAACACAACAATGTACTTTGCTGTATGGAGGCTACGTGATAGATAGATGGTGCACATTATAAAAGAATTCCCTAAAACTGTGACAGCATACACAATGCAAAGAAAGGCATAGTAGTACTTCGTGTGTGGAATATTGTAAAACCCATTTATATAAAAAGTGGAAGGGCGAATAAATGTTGCATTTGCAGAGAGCGCAGGTGGCACAGAAGTCATGTCAGATGTCGTCTGGCAATATAACCTGTGGAAAACAATAAGAAGTACTTTATATTGTTCCTGTTTATAGTGCAGTGCATGGAAAGACATCAAATTGAAAAATGTAATAGTAACACCCCAAAAAACAAACTTAATTATTATATAATAATATATTTGTTCAATATCTGACTTGCATTTAACTAACAATAAAATTACAGATCAATAAATGATATATTTTATCAAAGTACATTTTGAAGAAAGTCCATACTTTTTAAGCTTACACCTGGTCCAGTTCAGAGAGCATATTAATGTACCTTTAGACATCAGTCACATTTATACTTTTTATGTGGTAATGTCAGATCTTTGAACACACCTCCAAACAAATTGAAAATGGTGGATGTAATCATGTTTTGGAATCAACAATCATATGCTTTTGTAGTAATAAGCCCAAATAAGTGTAATATGCTCATTTAATAATAAAGTGATGAATAATGGATTGATGTTTTATTTTTCTGTGGATTTCAAGTTATATGTTGGCAAACATTTAAACACTATATGGTGAAAGGTTTGTGCAACAGCATACAAAGACATTCTATACAGTTGTCTGCTTCCAACATTGTGGCAACAATTTGGAAATGTCCATACAGTATGGGCATAGGAGCAGTTATACATGGGGGGGACATGTCCCTACCACATTTCAAAATCTAGGTTTTGTCCCCCCACTTTTTCCTAATCTAATTTTATTTTGCTTTGCCTGAATGTCTATGAGGATTTCTGAGTTGTACAGTCTCCAAATTAATCCATTCCGCAACTTTTAGAAACATTATTCCATAAAAAAATGAACTTTCACTATAATAAGCACAGGGGTCAGACTCCAGTAGCTAGGGCTCACTCAACCATTTGCCTGTTGCCATGCTTGAATAGAGCAAAGTGTCTGTCACTGCAAGGTAACAAACAAAACCTGGTATGGATTTTCAGAGAGGTGGCTACTCTTACACATTGAAAGCGAAATGGGTTCATTTGGAGATGACTAGAGTATTCTGTGACTATTCCTGAAAAAAAAAACTCATGTCCTTAGGTGAGGGTGGTTACAACACAGCATTCAGGCGCTCTTGAGCACACTAACATATAGATAAAAGATTTACTACTTTGAATTTAAATTAGGATATTGTAGCTATTTCAGCCCATGAAATTGCTGATTGTGTGTATGTGCCATTGCTATGTGTCCATAAACGATGCAATGCTAACGTTAGTTATAGTGTTCCCAGAGATGAGCATCCTACATTACTTCAAGAATAAGAGAACAGAGGAGGATGAACAGCAGGTCATAGGAGTAGAAAAGACTGAGGAGGATGAGCTTCTAAGTTGTACGGATAGCTTCCAGTTAGCCAGCTAGTTCACATCACACCGTGTTGGATGTTTGGGATGTAGGCGCTATCATTTACATTTACATTTATTCACTTAGCAGACGCTTTTATCCAAAGTGACTTACAAATGAGAAAGATACAAGCAAAGCGATATCAAGCAGAGAACAATACAAGAAGTGCTACCATAGGAGATCTATTAATTGAATTCCAGAAGAAGCAAAGTGCAGAATAGAGGTGTAAGTGCATTTTTTTATGAGTTTGTTAGGTGTTCATAGAAGAGGTGGGTCTTTAGTTGTTTTTTGAAGATGGTGAGAGATTCTGCGGTCCGGATTGAGATTGGAAGTGCATTCCACCACTGAGGAACAGTTAGTGTGAAGGTTTTGGAAAGGGACCTTGCGCCACGCTGAGTTGGAATTGCTAAACGTCGGTCGCTAATCGATTGCAGATTGCGAGAGGGAACGTAGGCCTTCAGGAGAGAGTTGAGGTAGGAGGGTGCTGTTCCTGACAAGGTCTTGTAGGTGAGCATCAAGGCCTTGAACTTGATGCGGGCAGCTACAGAGAGCCAGTGGAGGGAGATGAAGAGGGGTGTGACATGGGTTCTCTTGGACTGGTTGAAAACGAGGCGCGCTGCAGCATTCTGAATCATCTCAAGGGGTTTGATGGAGCTGGCTGGGAGGCCTGAAAGCAGTGAGTTGCAGTAGTCCAGTTTAGAGATAACAAGAGCCTGGACTAGAATCTGTGTAGCCTGTTTGGTGATGTAGGGTCGGATTTTCTTGATGTTGTAAAGGATGAACCTACAGTTGCTGAGATATGGTCTGCAAAGGTCAAGCCATCATCAAGAATCACCCCAAGGTTCCTGGCCGTCCTGGTTGGCATGAGTGTGAGTGAGCCGAGCTGTACAGTGAGGTTGTGGTTGATTGAGGGACAGGCTGGGATGACGAGAAGCTCAGATTTTGCCAGGTTAAGTTTAAGATGGTTTTCCTTCATCCAGACCGAGATGTCCGAAAGGCAAGCAGAGATGCGTGCAGAGACGGATGGATCATCAGGCTGGAAGGACAAATGGAGCTGGGTGTCATCAGCATAGCAATGATATGAGAAGCCATGAGACTCAATCACCTGCCCTAGAGATGTGGTGTAGATAGAAAAGAGGAGTGGACACAGAACTGACCCCTGTGGAACGCCAGTTGTGAGTTGCTGAGTTTCAGAAATACCTCCCCTCCATGATACCTTGAAGGATCTGTCAGAGAGATAGGATTCCACCCAGCGCAAAACCGTTCCAGTGATGCCCAGGCTGGAGAGAGTTGACAGGAGGATCTGATGGTTCACAGTGTCGAAAGCAGCAGAGAGGTCAAGTAGGATGAGGACAGATGATCTAGAGGTTGCTCTAGTCGTAAGGCTTCAGTGACGGAAAGCAGAGCAGTCTCCGTGGAGTGGTTGCTCTTGAAGCCAGACTGCTTGGTGTCCAGGAGGTTGTTCTGTGTGAGAAAATTTGAGAGTTGATTAAAAACGGCTCTTTCAAGAGTTTTTCGAAAGAAAAGGGAGTAGGGAAACAGGTCTGTAGTTGTCAACTATAGCAGGGTTGAGTGATGGTTTTTTAAGCAGTGGGGTAACCCGGGCTTGCTTAAATGAGGTAGGGTATGTGCCAGTAGAGAGCGATGTGTTAAAGATGTGTGTGAGTGCAGGTAATAGTGTGGGAGAGATGGACTGAAGAAGGTGAGAAGGGATAGGGTCAAGATGACAGGTTGTGGGATGGCTAGAGAGGAGGAGTTTAGAGACATCAGTCTCTGAGAGGAGAGAGAAGGAAGTCAGTTGGGAGTTACCCGGAGGAGGAGTCAGTCTATGCATGTCTGGGGCTGAGAACAGGTTTCTGATTGATGTAACCTTGTTGGTAAAGAAAGTTGCAAAGTCATCTGCAGTGAGAGAAGTAGGGGAAGGGGGAGGAGGGGGACAGAGTAGAGAGCAAAAAGGTTTTGAAAAGAATGCGGGTGTTGGGAGAACTAAGAATCTTCTCTTGGTAGAATGTGGCTTTAGCAATGGAGATGCTATTGGAAAAAGAAGAGAGAAGTGTCTGGTAATTGGTTAGGTCAATTGGGTTGTTTGATTTGCGCCATTTCCTTTCAGATGCTCTTAGTTTGGCCCGGTTGCTACGCAGAGCTTCTGAGAGCCAAGGACTAGAGGGTGATGTGCGAGCAGGTCTGGAGGTTAGGGGGCATATGCTGTCAAGAGAAGATGTTAGAGTGGAACATAGCATGTCGGTTGCGGTGTTTAGGTCAAGTGAGGAAAGGTGGCTTTCAGAGGGAAGTAAGGTTGTGACAACGGAGGAGAAATGTGAGGGGGAAGGGAGCGAAGATTGCGACGAAAAGAGATAGAGGGAGGAGACATTGATGGTGGTGAGGGGAAAGAAATAGAGCACTGGATAAAGAAATAGTCAGAGGTGTGGAGAGGAGTAATGAGAAGATTATGTGTGGTGCAATTACGTGTGAGGATGAGGTCAAGCTGTTTACCGGCTTTGTGGGTTGCTGGTATGATGAACTGCTTGAGGTCGAATGTGGGAAGGAGAGCAAGAAAGTCAGCTGCATTTGGCTTGTCTAGATGAATGTTGAAATCACCAAGGACCAGAAGAGGAGTTCCATCATCTGGGATGGTGGACAGTAGCGTGTCAAATTCATCGATGAACTTCCCCAGTTGACCTGGAGGACGGTAAGCAACAAAGTGCATTTTGGCAGGGTCAGTGACTGTAACAGCATGAAATTCAAAGGACTTGTATGAGCAAGAGGGAGAAAGGCAGGTAAATTTCCATGTTTTGGAGAGAAGCAAACCTGTACCACCCCCTCACCTGTTGGGCAAGAGGTATGGGAGAAGTTGAAGTCGGAGGCCAGGGCAGCGGGTGTGGCAGTGTTCTCAGCATGGATCCAGGTCTCAGTCAGAGCCAGCACGCTGAGATTGGAGTGGGTTGCGAATGCAGAAATGAAATCTGCCTTGTTGATAGCAGATTGCCAGTTCCAAAGTCCGACTAAGAATGAGATGGAACCTGCAGAAGCCGCATTCAGAGAGCACAGGTTGTCCAAGTTGCGCACGTTTCTGGGAGAATGCCACGGTCTGCGCCTGTGGCAAATAACAGGGATGAACTGATAACACATGTTAGTTTGTGAAAACAGGTAACAGCAAGAGGAATAAAGGGAGAAAAGTATACTTAGCAGCACGTGTGGTGTCTTGTCAGTGTCCTTTCTCGGTGGACTCGCGCAGGCAGACTCGCAGGTCTTTACACAAGCTCGGTCTTCACACGACAAGGGCTGACGCTTCCGCCTCAGCGTTTCTTAATTAATAAATACTGATGTGTTTCAGCTCAGCACGCCTCTTTAATTAGCAAAACAAAGAGTAGTCGCGTGAACGAGCGACTCCTGACCGAAACCGAAACTGAATACCGGAATTTGTTTTAATCTAGCAACAAGAGTACAGCTCGTAGCAACAAGGAAGCACAGTTACAGCTTCTATCTGACAATCGGTGCTAAAACTAGTTTCAACTAAAAAATCCAGAAAGAAACACTTACCAGTTACTGTTCGCCTGGGTCAGTAATCGCTTCTGCTGTAGTTACAACAGGCAGGCACACTAATATAGTCCTCACAGGTGCTGAGCACGCCTCTTTAATTAGCAAAACAAAGAGTAGCCGCGTGAACAAGCGACTCCCGACCAAAACGGAAACTGAATACCGGAATTTGTTTTAATCTAGCAACAAGAGTACAGCTCGTAGCAAGAAGGAAGCACAGTTACAGCTTCTATCTGACAATCTGTGCTAAAACTAGTTTCAACTAAAAAATTCAGAAAGAAACACTTACCAGTTACTGTTCGCTGTCCGATCATGTGAGGATCGCTCCCACTGTTGGTTGTTACGCCACCGCCGGCAGATGGCACTGCGGCACAGCCTTGGACTGGACACGTGACTTTGTTTTGGTTTCCTTCTTCCTGCTTGAGCATTTGGTTAAGTTTAAGTATGTCTTTAATTTGCTCCAGGTGTCCATGCTTTAGTTTGATTATGTTTGCTATTTAAACCCCTCGTGTGACTGCGCACTTCACGCAGTATTATAGTTTGTTACGTTAGTTATGTCTAACGAGTACATCAATATGTGTTAACATTGTAGGAGGCATGTGTAGCATGCTAACAGCCGTAGCTTCGTATCCAGTGTTCAAGTAAAGTCACTATAGACTGCGCTCCCTGTGTTTTGTTTGTTTGACTATTAATAAAGACTTTGATCTGCACTTGCATCCGCTCCAGTCCCGTTCCGTAACAGTTGGTGAGTTGGAGCTATGAGTTGGAGACTGTGTGTTTTCATTTCTGTTGTAATTCTGGAAATCATTTTATATAAATCTTCATTAAATAAAGTATATTATTCAGGGCGCACGGTGGCTTAGTGGTTAGCACGTTCGCCTCACACCTCCGGGGTTCGATTCCCGCCAGGGCCATGTGTGTGCGGAGTTTGCATGTTCTCCCCGTGCTGCAGGGGTTTCCTCCGAGTACTCCAGTTTCCTCCCCCAGTCCAAAGACATGCATGGTAGGCTGATTGGCGTGGCTAAAGTGTCTGTAGTGTATGAATGGGTGTGTGAGTGTGTATGTGATTGTGCCCTGCGATGGACTGGCCCCCCCCTCCAGGGTGCCCGATGCTCCCTGGGACTGGCTCCAGGTTTCCCCGTGACCCTGAAGAAGGAGTAAGTGGTATTAGTGGAATTAGTGGTTAGCATGTTCACCTCACACCTCCAGGGTTCAATTCCCGCTGGGGCCATGTGTGTCCTGCGGGGGTTTCCTCCGGGTACTCTGGTTTCCTCCCACAGTCCAAAGACATGCATGGTAGGCTGATTCGCATGTCTAAAGTGTCCGTAGTGTATGAATGGGTGTGTGAGTGTGTATGTGATTGTGCCCTGGGTGTACCCCGCCTTGTGCCAGATGCTCCCTGGGATTGGCTCCAGGTTCCCCTGTGACCCTGAAGAAGGAGTAAGCGGTAGAAGATGGATGGATGGATGGATGGATGGATGGATTTTCAGCGCAGTATGCCACAAAACCCCCTAGCATTTCTGCATCCCCTCAGGTTCAAAATCGCTCCTACACTCCTGCTGTACAGTATATGTGTGTGATGGTCAGGTATCAGTGGATATAAAAAGTCTACATGCCCCTGTTGAAATTGAAGGTTTTTTGATGTGAAAAATTAAACTGAGATAAATCATCATGTCAGATAGCAGGAAAGTCTGTAAAAGTCTACAACAAATCCAACGTGTTGGGCAAAAATCAGGAACCGGAAAAGACAATGGTAAGGTGAACCGCAAACAACATAAACTAGGCCAAATACAAAAGCTAGGTATTGACTGTAACAAAGACTCAGTGATGTGGTGGTGAGGAAGGCCTTAAATGTTTTTGTATTTTTATTTGGGTGACCATTGAAACTTTGTTTATTTTTATTATACTTAATTCATATTTGTAGATGTGTTGTACTTCATAGTTAAGGGTTAGTATGAGTGTAGGATGTAACATACAGCACAGTAGATGAGACAAAACAATAGCCAAGACAGTAGATGCAACATGGACATCAGGTAGGAGGGTGGAGGAGGGATATGGGGCTATGTGCAAAGAGTACTAGCTGTAATGTTGGTTGAGTGTGGTGTGTGTGGTATGGCTTTGGTTATGTGGGACTGTATTGTTGGATATTGCGAAGTGATTCCCTGGTAGGTGATGAGTGGTGTCCAAATAGAGTTAAATTTGTTAGTTTTATTTTTGATTGGGCGGATAGTTTTTCCATTGTTATGAAGTCGATTATTTGGTTTTCCCAATGTGTGATATTAATGTTATTATTTGATTTCCAGGTGTAGTATGGTTTTCTTGTCATTGGTTAACGCTGTAAGAACTATTGCGTTTTCCTATTTGATGATCCCAGATCTCCAAGTAAGCAGAGTGAAGGGGAGAGTGGGATGGTGTGATTTAGAAAACTAGATAGTTCCTTAGTGATTTGTTTCCAGAAGTGCTTACTGGACATACTGAATTTTTTTTTGTTGCAGTGATGCTTTCTTTTGTCATTGGACATTTGATAATACAAATTTTGTTTTAATTACACACTGATTACACATCATTTTCCACTGAGGTTTCAAGAGTACACAGAGCTACAATATGCGACTGTTGCCAGTTTTGCCTGTTTACTGATATTGTATTCTCTCCGGAATCCATATCTTGTCATGTGGGTCTTCTGGGTATCTTCAGACAATAAATTAAAGGTCATATTGCATGTGTTTAGAGACAGTCCTAACAGTCATAATTGCCTTTTCTTCATTCCCCCAAGAATATATATTTTAATTGGTCTAATATTTTTGTTCATCTGTTTGTGATGTAAAATCCATGCTAACTTGGAACAATGAATCTAGAGTGCATAAAATGATCATCTCTGCTCATAATATAAAAAATAAATTTTATTCAGAAAGACAAAAAAAATTACATTTCGCTTGCTGTACACTGCAAGGGTGAATGGTTATGGACTGTTAAATTAAGTCATAGATCATAGTCATAGATGTCTGGTATGAAGAGCTTAATGAAACAGTCATTTTATAATAGTCAAAACATAAACACTATAATGCTCTGAGAGTGCAGGTTAATTGTGTATTTAACTCTACGGTGGTTTAGAAATACTCCCACAGAACTGCAATACTTCTATAATAATTGACCAAATTTCAGTTATAATAAATGCTCCAACTGACTGAAAAATGTGAGAAACACTTGATAACGTTGACAAAACTGTTTGTGGACAAATGCTACACCACTAGTTTAAGAAGGTCTCACAAAATTTGCGCATATAGTATTAAAAGACAATCCAGCATATTTATAATGATTGAATGTCTATTTGTTATTTGTAGTTATTGCACGATCCCATAGAGCATTGTGTATGGCATGAATCTGTTTTAATCCATTGTGCTTCCAAAAAACTTGTGCTTTTTTTGTCCAGTGTAAGTGCTTTTGTATATATTTTAGTGTTTAGAATGAAGTCCCATCAAAAGTATTGGGACAGCAAGAATGTTTGATATTTTCTTGATGTTTTCATTATACACTGAAGATTTTGGGGTTGGAGATGAAAAATTAATATAAGATAGAATTTCACCTTTCAATATCTTATATTTACATCTAGACGTGTTAAACAGTTTACATACTGCTACATACTTTTGCCACTGACATAATATATAACATTGGATCATTTTCCTCAATAAATAAATGACCAAGTATAATATATATATATATATATATATATATATATATATATATATATATATATATATATAGATATATATATATATTATCTTTTTAATTGGGTTCTCTTTATCTACTTTTAGGACTTGCGTGAAAATCTGATGATGTTTTAGGTCAGATTTATGAGGATATTTGTCAGCATTTTGGCTAGCAAAGACGTGGGCTCCTTATCACTTAATTGTACTTCTGACATGATGTGTATAAAACATTAGGCCCATCTCATCCGGAACACTTCTTTTGGAGGATTTAAACATAACTGTCCCCATCCCATCCATTCACAGCATAAAGCGTTATATATGTTTTTTGATTTATTTGACTTTTTTTTTTATCATATTTCTTAAATTAATTAAACATTTTAACTGTAAGTGTGGTGCCAATATGTCTGAACCCAGAGAGAATTGCTCTCTGAGGTAACAAAGGGCTCTTACAAGAATTAACATATCTCTGTCCCACAAAATTAACATGAATATGAAGAAGATGAAGCATACTGGATAAAGATGACACCTCACAATTGTTCCTCTACATTGCTTCCCATACCTAAAGCGTATCTGGGTATTTAGGGGGAGATGGAAAAAGATTTGGGGAATCTGTAGACAGATCTCCTGCACAATTATGTTGTGTAGCTTCATTGAACATCTCTAATTCTCTTGTTTGTGTTTTATGTGATGTTTTTATATTATTGAAATACACTGATTATTATCTTCTGAACTGGATTAAGAATTGTTATTTAAATTACCTGGTTAATAAATTGTTACGTTTTAATCTATTCTGAACTACCCTGAAATTATTGGCTCTAATAGATTACGTTAAGTCCATGTTTGTCACAATTTGATATGATAAGCGCTGGAGCACGCAGCGTGCTCCGAAGCGCAAGCAAGCGCTTTCAGGATTCAGTGACAAGGACTTTGTTACTTATGACATGTGTGTGTTGTTGTGATTTCTGTCCTGTGTCCGCTCCTGTATCGTCATTGGTTGTTTCCCATATGTGTCATTAGTCACAGATGTTTCAGTGTGTTTCACCACTGATTATGTTTAGTATTTAAACCCCTCGTGTCTCTTTGTTCGTTGCGAAGTATTGAGTGTATTCACCGTGCCAAGCATTTGTTCATTGTGTTTTGTTTCATGGTTTTTGATCCCGTGTTTAGTTTCTCGATTTGTGTTTTGCCTTGCCTAATTTATGCCTGTTTGCTGATTGCCTGGCCTTTACCTGTTTTTGGACCACGCTTTTGATTCACAATTTGGATTTGTCTGCCTGCCTCTCTTTAATGCCTGCCTCTCTTACCTGCATTTGCATCCGTCCTAACCTCCATTACGTTCAATTACATGACAATGTTACTGAAAATCAGTGACCAGGTTAGTACAGCCTTAAATCTGGTAATATGTGGAGCACGGGGGCACACCAGCTGATATTTTAGAGTCCAGGCTAACAACTTGGCTTTAGTTAATTGCACTTAGACTGTAAACGCTAAAAGGAAATTTTGTTTAGAACAACATAGTGTTGATTGACCAATATAAATAGGGTGAGCCTTAACCTCTGATTATTGTAATATTATCCACCTACAGGGCTAACGAGAGACTCTAAGCGACACTGGAATCAACAAATGTTGAGATACATTTAATTATAAAGATTGGAATTTTAATATCTCTTAGAATTTTTCATAATTGGAGTCAGATAAAGTAAGAAGAGAATCATATTTAAAGTTAACAAATTGTTAAGTCAAAATGTTTATATATTGCATAAAGGAAATACAGTAACACCGAAGAAGCCTTCTGTCACTCTGTTGGATACCGTCATTGGACCAGCGGGTGGTTCCCTACACGCAACAGAGTTCTTAGACTGATGGTATTCTTAGTCTGTGACCTAGTGAACCAGTATCAGGATATATTTGTTGATAGAAACTTCACAGCACTTCTGTAAGTCACTCTGGATTAGGGCATCAGCCAAATGCCATAAATGGAAATGTAATGTAAAACTTAGAACATGGCACCTTTGGTGGCAGAACATGTAATTTTTAGGTGAGCAAAATGATTGAAATGGTACATTTAAGTAAATAACATTCAATATTTAGTCACATATAGTACTTGCTTGCAATAACTGCATTAAGCCAGTGACCCACTGACATAACCAAACTGTTGCATTCTTATTGTGTGGTGCTTTTGTGATGTTTCCAGGCTTTTACCACAGCTTCTATCAGTTATTGTTTGTTTTAGAGGATTTCTCCCTTCAGTCTCCCCTTCAAGGGGTGAAATGCTACTAAATTGAGTTAAGGTCTGGTCATTCAACTGCCAGTCTAAAAGCTTCCACTTTTTTCCCACAATGAAGTCCTTTGTTGTGTTGGCAGTGTGTTTTGCATCTTTGTCTTACTGCATGATGAAGTTACTCCCAACTAGATTGACTGAATTTCATTGACTGTTGAATTCAGAAATTTGAATTCATTCTGTTCCTACCATCATGATATCCATTATTATCATCAAGATGAGTCCGAATTAGTCAGAGTACATTATACAAGACAATCTTATTACTTAAATGGAGAACATCCTTGTAAACTGTTGTGTCTAAGATTGACAATGAATATAGGGCCAATAAATCTGCTGTTAGGCACAAGGGTTTCATATATATCCAACCTAAAGATATAAATATGGCATGTGAGTCTTTATATCAACATTTGTATACTTGCGTCTATGAATCTAGAGCTGGCCCGATCGATTTTGCTTTGCTCTTTGAACATTTAATTCTTCCCAAGCTAAGCAGTATCCAGTGGAATACATTGGACATTCCTCTGCCAGTCAATGAATTGAAAACTGCATTGGATTCCATGAGTAGAAATAAAGCCCCTGGTTTAGATGGAATCCGCCTGAACTATTGAGTGCCATATCTGACATAGTGGTGCCCTTTTTATTAGATTAATTTGTTTCCACATATTAACATGTACATATAATGACATTCTAGCCAAATTTCCTTACTCTCGTCCTTCAGGAAATCCCTCAACAAACACACACATACACTACACAAGACATATATTGGCTGTTGTTAAATACACTTCTAATAATCAGCCACAGTAATCATACTAGCAATACTACAATCATGCATGCTAAATAAATCAAACTCTTAGTGGCAAATTTGTGGTTATAAGCATGATAAGTCCAGAAGAAAACATGTCAGAAAAGTAGGTGATTGAAAAATAGGTTTTTTAAAGATGTATTAATTTTCATAGTCATTGCTTCTGTAGGTCATATGTAGTGCTCTGATTGTTGAATGTGTGAACAGGGAGGGGTTTGTGCTGAACAAAAGTCTCATATGCTAACCCTTTCCTGAGACCCCCCCATGCCTTTCCTGAGCCATCGGGTCCTGGCCAAAGGCCTAAATCAATGGGTTCCCAGAGGTTTTTGTGGAAAACTAAGTGAAGTTGTTTCCAGGATAGCTGAGATTAGGCAGGTGGTAAATAACATGATTCCGCAGTGTCTATGAATGAAAATTTATTTCTTTATGGTTCCTATGGCTAACTGAGTGAAGTTACTTTGTAATGTTTGGTCCAGAGCTTTCTGTTGGGTTTTCTGGCTGAGAGGATCCATTGTTTTATGGTTCTATTTTGTGGGTTGTATATGCTGCTTGTGTGTTGAGGTCCTACACTCTGGTGAAAAGAGAAATGTCAACTCCATGACACCAAGTGTCAGCTGGAAACTTTTTCTTCTCAAGCACATCAAGTGAGACACAAGGTCATTTGTTAGCTATTTAAATCAGCTACATTAGACCTATGCTGGAGTATGGATGCCCCTGGATGGCACCTTGGACTCACCAGAGTGCTGGTCTTTCAGTTAGAGTGGGTCCAAAAGAGGGCTTGCAGTATAATTCTTTGAGTAGCCTACACCACTAAAAGCTTTCACCATCTTAGACATCCTTTCACTGGAAGTAAGGCAGGAGTAGATACAGTCATTGGAAAATGAAAGTATTCCCTCCTTCAATGCTATGTTTTATTTATCAGGGCCTAAATAACAATTGTGTGGTCCTCAGCAACTTCTATAAATACACAAATAATCCCAGGTGGGAAAAAATAGTACACCACATAATTCAGTAACATGGAGAGCTACGTTTGGCAACAAGTAAATGTTTTCAGTAGGAGTTTAACAGTCTCTTGCTTTGGAGAAATTTTGCCCACTCTTCTTTACAACAGTGCTTCAGTTAATTGATGTTTGATGGCATTCATTTATGCACAGCTCTCTTAAGATTCTGCCCCAGCATCTGAATGGGGTTCAGGTTTGGACTTTGGACTTTGTCTATTCCAGCACCTTGATATTTTTTTTTTCCAAATTAAACCATTCAGATGTCAATTTGACAGTGTGCTTGAGATCCTGTGCTGTCCTGTCCATGAACCAATTTCAGCCCAGCTGTTAAGCTGCTTGACGGATGGCCTCATCTCAATAATATTCTAGCATACAGTGAGGTTTATCGTTGTCTCAATGACTGCACATTTCCCAGGACATGTGGCTGCAGAACAAGCTCGAATCATCACACTTCCACCACAATGCTTGACAGTTGGAATTGGGTGTTTGTGGTGATATGCTGTGTTTGGTGCATCTTGTGCATAATGACCAAACTTCTACACCTTTGCCTTGGTCCTCCCAGTTCATAGATTGGCCACCTCCATCTTGAACCCACCAGAAATATCCATATACTTTACACCCCACCAAAAACAAAAACTGGTTGTGATTATAACTCCACAATTCAATATTTTACTAGACAATATCAACAATCACAAAATGCAAAACAGAATTTTGAATTTAGAATTTTGCAATTCTGGCCGGTTTGAAGCCTGTTTACTCTGTAGTGTCTGTCTGTTTGTTTTTACATATTAATTCATATTTTATATTATATTCTCTTAAATTTAATACAATGCTTTTCATGGCTGTGAATTGGTGTGTGAGTTCAGACTATGACTGCCAACACCAATAAACCTACAATTATTATGTCGAACTTGATTGCAGAGGAAGACTTAGTAGGCAGGTTGAATTTCAGCTCAGAATTTTTCTCTCTCCCTCTCTGGCAGATGACAGTCTGACAGAAAGCACAAAGAAACACATAAGTAGGCTGGCAGTAATAAGTCACCGGTGAGAATCATCATATATTACCTCCCAGTTCAACCCACCTCCTCTCTGTCCACAGTTCATGCTCAGTTACGGCCATGCTGCCACTTGTAACTACTACTATATAGTTAAAAAGTGGATATAAAAAATCTACACACTCCTGTTGAAATAGCAGTTTTTTTTGTGATGTAAAAACCAAACCAAGATAAATCGTGTCAGATCTCTTTCCACCTTTAATGTGATAAACCAGCCAACAAAATTCAAGTGTAAAACAGTTAGAAAAAGAAGCAAACACAGCAACTTGGTTGCATAAGTGTGTACACTCTTTTACAATGGCACATGTGAATGAGCTCAGAATTAACCACATTCAAATTTATCATCCACCTGCCATCAATGAAGTGATTAACCCCAAATAAAGATGAGCTGTTTCTGTAAGATCCTCTTGGACAAATAGACTAAAGCCCTGGTCAGCAAAAAGCTTAGACATCATGTAGGGGCTCTCATTGTCAAAATGTATCAATTAGCAAAATGGGTACAGGAGAATTTCCAAAACATTATATGTACCATGGAACCATGAGGTCATCACCAACAAGTGGTGAAAATAGGGCACCACAGGGACATTACCAAGAACAGGATATCTCTCCAAATTGATGAAAGGTAAAGAAAAAATCTGAATCACTCCCTGCATATGACAGCAATCTCTCATACCTTTCACATGTCTGGACGGTGTAGGATATGAGATATGATATGAGACTAGTAGGGTGGCTAAATGAAATCTCTTCCTCATGAAAAACACCCATGCCCAAGTAAATATTTGCCAAAGCATGTGGCAACATTTGTTAATGTCTGATGAGACTTAATTAAATAAGACTCTTAATTAAATCACTGCAATCCTAACCAATGCAGTTACCAAGGATATGGTAAATGCATGTTAATGAACATGCTCTTTCTTTGCCCTGAAATATTCATATACATGGTTATAAACATTAATTTTTGAAGTAGGAAATTCTTATTACATAGTTTATTGTTCAGAATAAAGTCAATAGTAGCAAATGTTACCCAGTGCAAATATTAATGTAGATCAATTCCTTTAATAATAAAATGTTTAACTGTACTGTATGTATAGTTAAAAAAAGAAAACTATATAAAATTATAAAAGATAATCTTGCTAGCGTGGAATGACTTAGCTTGCACTATGTGGTTATCTTACATGCCGCAGTGTCCAAGATACACTGTATAACTGGAAGTATGTGGACATCTGACCATTATATCCAACTCTATGACAACTTCAGTGCTATAAGTAAAATAAATATTTTATGAAGCATGTGTACATGTAATTATAATTGAACGAAATAATTATTCAACAAACATTTTTTTACTCCCAACTCCTACCCATGGTTGAGTTACATTTGGCATGCCACTTATCACTACCACTTTGGCCCGTTTGTAGAGCACTCTAACGGCGTGCATGACCTCCTCTGTCTTTAACGTATATATAATGGGGTTTAACATGGGGGGAATAATCTGTGTCAGGGTAGAATTTATTATCCTATCATTGCCATTTATCGATGATGTAAAAGATGTTATATTGGTGCCTAAAAATGGGAGATAAAATAAAGCCACTAAAATAAGGTGGGAAGTACAGGTCTTCATAGCTTTTCTCCGCTCCAAACCATGTGAGATATTCAGCAAGGCAATTCCAATACAAATATATGAGACAATTATTAATAGCAATGGAACACAATCCAGCACAACAAAACAGACTTTAGCCATGACACTATTAATAAATTTATCATTACAAGCTAAAATCAAGATAGGCCCATGATCACAGAAATAGCTGTTGATAATTATAGATCTACAGAAGGACAGTCTAGTAATCAGAGCTACAAGGAGTGCAATGATAGTTATAGAGAAAATCCAGGTAATAACAATGATTAAAGTCATTGCTGCTTTGGTGACAATGACATTATACCTTAAAGGAAAACATATAGCAACTACTCTGTCATAGGCCATAACAAGCAGAGTAAGAGACTGCGCGGTCATAAAGAATAAGACAAAAAACATGTTTGCCAGACAGGCTCCATATGATATGACCTGATTCTCAAACAGAAAAGTATCAATAAGTTTTGGAATAAGAGCAGAGCTGCCACCCAAATCAGAAAGAGCCAAGTTAAACACAGCAATGTACTTTGCTGTATGGAGGCTACGTGCTAGATAGATGGTGCACATTATAAAAGAATTCCCTAAAAATGTGACAGCATAGACAATGCAGAGAAAGGCATAGAAGTACTTTGTGTGTGGAATATTGTAAAACCCATTGATATAAAAAGTGGAAGGGTGAATTAATGTTGCATTTTCAGAGAGCGCATTCGGCACAGAATTCATGTCAGATGTCGTCTGCCAATATAACCTGTGGAAAAGAATAAGTACTTTAAATTGCTCCTGCTAATACTGCAGTGCATGGAAAAACTTATCGAAATGGAAAAATGGAATAGGATAACACAAAAAACAAACTTTATTATTTATTAATTATATTTGTTAAATACCTTACTTGCATTTAACTAACAATAAAAACACGTCAATAAATTATATATTTTATCAAAGTACATTTTGAAGAAAGTCTATACTTTTTAAGCTTTTACCTGGTCCAGTTAAGACAGCATATTAATACCTGTAGACATCAGTCACATTTATACTTTTTTAAGTGGTAATGTCAGATCTTTGACCACACCTCCAAACAAACTGAAAATGGTGGATATAACCATGTTTTGGGATCAACAGTCATATGCTTATGTAATAATAATTTGATTAACAGTAATATGCTCATTTAATAATAAAGTGATGAATAATGGATTGATGTATTATTTTCTGTGGATTTAAAGTAATGTGTTACAGGTTGGCAAACATTTATACACTATATGGTGAAAGGTTTGTGGACACCTGATCATCACACCCATATGTGCTTGTTGATCATCCCAGTCCAGACTTAGTTCCCCTTTCCACTAGATTTTTGAGTTTTTGGGTCTCTTAGTTCCAGTGAAGGGAAATTCTAATGCAGCAGCATGCAAAGACATTCTATACAGTTGTCTGCTTCCAACATTGTGGCAACAGTTTGGAAAAGTCTGTACAGCATGGGCATAGGAGCTGTTATACATAGTGACGTGACCCCACCACATTTCAAAATCTAGCTTTTGTCCCCCAACTTTTTCCTAATCTGATTTTATTTTGCATTGACTGCATGTCTCCGAGCATTTCGAGTTGGACAGTCTCCAAATGAATCCATTCTGCAACGTTTAGAAACATTATTCAATAAAATAATGAACTTTCGCTATAATAAGCGCAGGGGTCAGACTCCAGTATCTAGGGCTCACTGAACCATTTGCCTGTTGCCAAGCTTGATGACAGCAAAGTGCCTGTCACTGCAAGGTAAAAAGCAAAACCTGGTATGGATTAAGATGGCTACTCTTATGCAATGAAAGAGGAATGGATTCTTTTGGAGATGACTTGAATATTCCGTGACCATCCATGAAAAAATATTTGTGTCCTGAGGTGAGGCCAGTCACAACACAGCATTGATATGCTCTTGAGCACACTAACATATAGATGAAAGATTTACCACTTTGCATGTGAATTAGGATATCGTAGCTATTTCAGCCGATGAAATTGCTGATTGTGTGTATGTGCCATTGCTACATGTCCATAAACAATTTAATGGTAACATTAGTCAAAATGTTCACACAGAGATGAGCATCCTACAATATTTTAAGAATAAGAGGACAGAGGAGGATGAACAGCAGGTCATAGGAGTAAAAAATACTGAGGAGGATGAGCTTGTAAGTTGTATGGATAGCTTCCAAATAGCCAGTCAGTTCACGTCACACCATGTTGGATGTTTGGGTTGGGGGTGCCATCATGTGAGGATCTCTCCCACTGTTGGTTGATTCTAGAAAATATCCTTCATTAAATAAAGTATATCATGCAGTTTATGGTATGCAGTAGTTTTTGTTCTAGTTATGTTATAGTCCGTCTCTCTGACTGTGCACCCGAGTCTTTATAATCTCCTCTCTCCAGTCTTGGTATTCTCAATCTTCTGTCAATGCAAATACTCTCTTACAACCACACTAATTAGTACATTCTACTCCCAAAAGTCATTATAAATGAGCATTTAAGTGCTTTATTTAAAACAAAAGCTTTTCAGTGCTGCATGCACCCCAACTACCCACCATTTCAGCATCCCCCCAGGTTCAAAATCGCTCCTACTCCCCTGCTGTACAGTATATGTGTGTGATGGTCAGGTGTCACTGGATATCAAAAGTCTACATGCCGCTGTTAAAATTGCAGGTTTTTTGATGTGAAAAATTAAACTGAGATAAATCATGTCACATAGCAGCAAGGTATGTAAAAGTCTGCAACAAATCCAATATGCCGGGCAAAAATCATGAACAGGAAAAGTCAATGGTCAGGTGAACCACAAACAACATAAACTAGGCCAAATACAAAAGCTTGGTATCGACTGTAACAAAGACGGAGTGATGTGGTGGTGAGGAAGGCCTTAAATGTTTTTGTATTTTTATTTGGGTGACCATTGAAACTTTATTTGTTTTTATTATGCTTAATTCATATTTGCAGATGCGTTGTACTTCATAGTTAAGGGTTAGTATGGGTAAGGTTTAGTATGAGTTTAGGACATAACAGACAGCACAGTAGATGAGACAAGACAGCAGATGCAACATGGACATCAGAAAGGAGGGTGGAGGAGGGATATGGGGGCTATGTGCAAAGAGTATTAGCTGGAATGTTGGTTGAATGTGGTGTGTGTGGTATGGCTTTGGTTATGTGGGGCTGTATTGTTGGATATTGCGAAGTGATTCCCTGGTAGGTGATGAGTGGTGTCCAAATAGAGTTAAATTTGTTAATTTTATTTGTGATTGGGCGGAGAGTTTTTCTATTGTTATAAAGTCGATTATTAGGTTTTCCCAATGTGTGATATTAATGTTATTCTTTGATTTCCAGGTGTAGTATGGTTTTCTTGCCATTGGTTAGCGCTGTAAGAACTATTGCGTTTTCCTATTTGATGATCACAGCTATATCTCCATACAAGCAGAGTGAAGGGGTGAGTGGGATGGTGGGATTTAGAAAACAAGATAGTTCCTTAGTGATTTGTTTCCAGAAGTGCTTAACTGAATGGGTCCCATGCAGCTTAATTGTGAGAGACAGGGAATGTGCAAAGTGCAAAACATCGAGGGGGACAGAATCATGTCAGAGTTTGTGTCAACCACTCTACCATCTGCCTGTCATAAAAACAAAAATAGGGGAGAAAACAGTGGGGGGAAAAACATCTCACACAATTTCAAGTAAAGGACATACTTAAAAAAATTTTATTGCAATGGTGCTTTCTTTTGTCATTTGACATTTCATAATACAAATTTTGTATAAAGTCACAATTATTACACACTGATTACACATCACTTTCCACTGAGGTTTCAAGAGTACACGGAGCTACAATATGCGACTGTTGCCAGTTTTGCCTGTTTACTGAAATTATATTCTCTCAGGAATACATATCTTGTCATGTGGGTCTTCTGGTTATCTTGAGAGAATAAATTAAAGGGCATATTGCATGCATTGTCTGCAGTCCTAACAGTCCTAAGTGCCTTTCCCCATTCTCCCAAGAATACACAGAAATACACTGTCATATTTTAATTGGTCTAACTTTTTTGTTCATCTGTTTGTGATGTGAAATCCAAGCTAACTTGGAATAATGAAACATCTAGCGTGCATAATATAATTTCTCTGATCATGATATGAAAAAAAATATTTTAGTAAGAAAGGCAAACAATTGTACATTTCACTTGCTGTACACTCCAAGGGTGAATGGTTATAGACTGTTAAATTAAGTCATATATCACAAGATATGTCAGGTATGAAGAGCTTAATAAAACAGTCATTATATAATAGACAAAACATAAATACCATAATGCTCTGAGAGTGCAGGTTATGTATTTCACTCTACACACTCCAGCCTCCACTTCACAGCAATTAATTCCGTGAACCTTTAACCATCATGAATGTGTTCTGCCTTTGGTTCTCCCAGTCTCTGTGTTTGTAACAGAACAATCTAACCACCATGGACCCAGCAGAACCAGCCCCCTCGCCATCATCGCTATCCCATCAGGGTGCACTCCTGGGCCAGCATGAGCAACAACTTCATGCCCTCTCCGAGAGTCACCAAGCCATGGCACACCAGATTGGGCTCCTCACTGAGCAGCTCAACCGTATCCTCCCCCAACTGGCCCAAACTTTGTCTGGACCCTAGCCCAGTCATTCTATGCTGGTGACCATTCCTGCTCCCTCTCCCAGTCCTTCACGGCATGAGGCCCATGTCCCAGACCCAGAACCCTATGCGTGCAACTTAGGGAGGTGCAAGGCCTTCCTACTCCCATCTTCCCTCATGTTTGCCCAGCATCCCCTTACCAATGCCACAGAGGAACCCAAGGTGGCTTATATCATGGGGCTTCAAAGGGGGGATGCCCTAGCCTGTGCCTCCCCTGTGTGGGGTCAGCAGCCCACACTGTTGTCCTCCATATCTTCCTTCACCGATGAGCTCCGATGGGTTTTCGATCACCCCGTCCAAGGGGAGGAGGCCACCAAGCATCTGCTTTCCCTCCACCAGGGGCCCAACGGTGTAGCAGAGTATTCATTGGAGTTCCGTGTCCTGGCCACAGAGTCTGGCTGGAACGAGGAGGTACCCCAGCGAGCGTTCCTGATCAGGCTCTGTGAGCAGTTGAAGGATGAGCTGACCACAAAAGATGAAGCAGACTCTCTAGATGCGCTTATTTCCCTCACCATTTATCTGGATAACCGTCCATGAGAAAGATGCTGAGAGAGGGCCGGATTGTCCAGCAACCCGGCTGAGGAGCTTAAGCTCAGTCCTCGGGTCCCTCCCAGTGCCCGGCTCACTCCAGCCGAGCGTGAACGCCAGTTCTAGGTGGGAGCATGTATCTACTGTGGCCAATCAGGCCACTTCGTCGCCACCTGTCCCATTTTCCCAAAAGGAGGAACTTGCCAGTAGAATTGGAGTTGCTGGTGAGCGTCTCAACTCAGATCTCCCCATCCCAGCTCCATGTTCCAGCTACCCTGCACCACCACCTCATCTTCATCCCCCTACTTGCCTTGATTGACTCTAGAGCTGAGGACAGCTTCCTGGATCAGGATTTTGCATCCTAGTCTAGCCCTTCCGTGGAACCTCTGGATCCCCCCGATGGTTAAAGTACTGGACGTGAGATTCTTGGCCAAGGTCACCCACCATACTGTTCCTTTGCACCTTGTTCTTTCAGGTAACCACCGAGAACTCATCCGGTTCAGGATCATCTCCTCCGCTAGCACTCCGCTGGTTTTGCGCCATTCCTGGCTAACTAAACACAACCCCCAGACTGGTTAGCTGGGAGAGTCGTCACCTGGAGGGCCCTATGCCACTCCTCCTGTCTGAAATTTGCCCTTCCCCTACAGTGTCCACTGGGGCACCTCCTACCCTAAGGCCTCCAGACCTCTCATCCATGGCCCCCGAGTATCATGACCTGGCAGAGGTTTTTAGCAAGGAGCGGGCCCTCGGGCTACCACATCACTGCCCTTACGATTGCGCTATTGACCTTCTTCCTGGTTCCACCCTACCTTCAGGTCAACTGTATAATCTGTCCCATCCTGAGAGGGAGGCCATGGTGAAATACATCTTGGAGTCCCTTGTGGCCGGCATCATCTGTCCCTCCTCCTCCCCCCTGGTTGCTGGCTTCTTCTTTGTGGACAAGAAGTCCTCAGTTCATCACTGAGGAAGCATCACCTTTCGATCTAACGCTATTACATTAATTTCTTCTAATCTCTATACTTTAAAATTATTTACCTTACGTTATACAAATATAACTGACACTACTTTAGATAAAACAATCGTAATGTTGCGCTGTCGCTAAATTTGATGTGTTTTTTTTTTCACAAACATCCGCGACTAGCTTGCGACTAGCTTGTAGCCCGTAGCCCGTAGCCCGCTAGCATCACCTACCGCTAGCCTTGTTTATGTTTCACATTTCTCATTTACCGCTGTTCTGTTTAAAAAATAAATATGTCTGCTGTCTCTCCGGTTTTGAGTGCAGATGAGGACTCGCTCGAGCTTCACATGGTGCGGCTGGAACTGGAGGATGTGGAGAAGCAGATCCGCGGCCTACTCGACAAGCAGGCCCAGCTGCTGGAGCGGGGATTCCATTGTGCGGAGCGTCCGTGTAGCCTCATCTAAAGGTAAGGTGCGCACACTGTTTTTCTGGTGCTTGTGTCCTTGATGTTGCTGCGCAGGTATCCGGGATCCTGAAGAAGGACGAGCGCATTGAAGCGGTTGTGCTGCACGCGGGGACGAACGACACCAGGCTGCGGCAGACGGAGGTTCTGAAGAGGGACTTCTCCAGCCTGATCGAGACGGTACGAGGCAGATCACCCACCACGAAGATCATCGTCTCTGGACCTCTTCCCACATACAGACGTGGTGCAGAAAAGTTCAGTAGACTTCTAGCATTAAATGATTGGTTAGTCTCTTGGTATAATGAGCAGAATCTGGTGTTTGTCAATAACTGGAATCTGTTATGGGAGCATCCTAGGTTGTTTCGTCCTGATGGCCTGCACCCCAGCAGCCTTGGAGCGGAACTGCTGTCAGACAACATCTCCAAGGCGCTACACTCCAAGTGACTGCCTACCGTAAGTACATCTTCCAATAATAACAACATTCAGTATAATCAATGTTCAATTAAAAATCCGGCACCGATAATACATACTATAGAGACTGTGTCTGTTCCCCGAGCTATACAAATATATAGAAAATCTCGGAAAGTCTATCTTCGTAACCTAATTAACATAAAATTAAATCATATTGAATGCACAGCCAGCACTTTTGATCTGAGGCTAGGACTATTAAACATTAGATCTCTTGTGTCTAAGGCTCTTATTGTTAACGACATCATTACTGATCAGGAATGTAATTTAATGTGTTTAACAGAAACTTGGATTAAACCAAATGACTACATAGCATTAAATGAAGCCAGTCCTCCTGGATACAGTTATGTACATCAGCCTCGTTCAACTGGTAGAGGAGGAGGTCTCATCCATAGTAAAAATCTAGTCGTCACACAAAAACCTAAGCATAAATTTAATTCTTTTGAAATTCTTTATACCAGTATAAGTTATGTAGCCACAAAAAATAAGTCAATTCCTCTAATTATTATTTACAGACCCCCAGGGCCATATACTGAATTTCTTAGTGAATTTGCAGACTTTGTCTCAAACCTGGTTGTGTCTGTAGGTAAAGCATTTAACGTCGGAGACTTTAATATTCATTTTGATAACCTGGAAGACCCTCTAAGATTAGCGGTTGTGTCCATCCTAGATGCATTAGGGATTAATCAGAACGTAATCGGGTCTACTCATAATGGTGGTCACACTCTTGACCTCATACTAACATACGGACTAAGCATAGAAAATATTATCATTTTTCCGCAGTCTGAAGTTGTCTCAGACCATTATCTTATCTCGTTCATAATACGTATTGATCATAATATTTCCACCTCGTCTCGCTACCGCGTAAAACGTACCTACACATCAGCTACTGCACCGTGCTTCATAAATAACCTCGCAGAAACATCAATTAGATTTGGATCACTGTCTGATCCCATAGAACTCGATCAGGCGACTGAAAGCTTGGAGTTAACACTCCGCTACACGCTAGATAGAGTGGCTCCACTCAAAAGGAAAATAATTAGAGAAAAAAAATTAGCACCCTGGTATAACGATCAAATGCGAACCTTAAAACAGACAACTCGACAATTAGAACGTAAATGGCGTCAAACCAAACTGGTGATATTTCAAACAGCATGGAAGGAGAGCCTACTGAAATATAGGAAATCTCTTGGCGATGCTAGAAAAATCTATTTCTCCACCTTAATAGGAGACAACAAAAACTATTCTAGATTCCTTTTCAACACAGTAGCAAAATTAATTATGAATAAAACCACTACAGAGAGAAATACTCAATCATTACATAGCAGTGAAGATTTCATGAAATTTTTCATTGATAAGGTTGAAAATATTAGACGTGAAATACAGGCCATTAAATTAAAACCGGACAGTACTGTAACAAACCCATTACATGACAATATAGCAATATCACATCAATGTTTAGAGTGTTTTGCTCCGCTTAGAGAGACCGAACTAGCTACATTAATCTCTTCAGCCAATTCATCAACTTGCATACTAGATCCCGTACCTACATGTTTGTTTAAACAGATTTGTCCAGGAGTAATTGAACCACTTTTAAATATAATCAATTTAAGCACTGGCTATGTACCTAAATCACTTAAATTAGCAGTTATTAAACCCTTGATTAAAAAACCTGCTCTTGACCCGTCTCAATTGTCCAGCTATAGACCAATATCAAATCTCCCCTTCATCTCTAAGATTTTAGAAAAGGTTGTAGCAAAGCAGTTATGCTCGTACTTAGATAGGAATAACATTCATGAAATGTATCAGTCAGGATTTAGACCTCATCATAGCACAGAGACAGCGTTAGTTAAAGTAGTAAATGACCTTCTACTGACCTACGATCAGGGTTGTGTCTCACTGCTTGTGTTACTCGACCTTAGTGCAGCTTTTGATACTATAGATCACACTATTCTCCTTGATAGATTAGAAAATGTTGTTGGTATTAAGGGAACAGTCCTCTCCTGGCTCAGGTCTTATCTGACCGATCGTTATCAGTTCGTAGATGTAAATGGTGATTTCTCCATGCGTACTGAGGTTACTTTTGGAGTTCCACAGGGTTCTGTTTTAGGCCCACTGCTCTTTACTTTATATATGCTACCCCTAGGTCAAATTATTTGTAAACATGGAATTAGCTTCCACTGTTATGCTGATGATACACAGTTGTATGTTTCAGCGAAGCCAGAGGACAGACATAAGCTTAGTAAAGTTGAGGATTGTGTAAAGGACATTAGACATTGGATGTTAATTAACTTCCTTCTACTTAATTCTGATAAAACAGAAATACTTTTATTAGGCCCACGTGTAGCTAGAAGTAATCTTTCTGATCACATGGTTACTCTGGATGGTCTTTCTGTTTCATCATGTACAGCAGTTAAAGACCTTGGAGTGATTATTGACTCCAGCCTATCATTTGATGCTCATGTAGATAATATTACTAGGATAGCCTTCTTTCATCTCAGAAATATTTCTAAAATAAGAAACATATTGTCACTACATGATGCGGAAATACTAGTTCATGCATTCGTCACCTCTAGATTAGATTACTGTAATGCCATACTGTCTGGATGTTCCAGTAGGAATATAAATAAGCTCCAGTTAGTCCAGAATGCAGCTGCTAGAGTCCTAACTAGAACCAGAAGATACGACCACATCACACCGATATTATCAATACTGCATTGGCTCCCAGTAAAATCTCGCATTAACTATAAAATACTTTTATTAACCTATAAAGCACTAAATGGTCTCACGCCACAATATCTAAGCAATCTTTTGGTTTTATATGATCCGCCACGCCTACTTAGATCAAAAGATGCAGGCTATTTGACGGTACCTCGAATAGTGAAGGCTACAGCAGGGGGAAGAGCTTTCTCTTATAGAGCCCCACAGTTATGGAACAGTCTTCCTATTAGTGTTCGGGACTCAGACACAGTCTCAGTGTTTAAGTCTAGGCTTAAAACGTATTTGTTTACTCAAGCCTACCCTGACTAGATTCTGTTCTACTACTTCACAGTCATAATTATCTTTTTTCTCCCTCTCTCCTTTCGCCGAGCCCCACACGAATTTATGGAGATACTAGAGATCCAGATCCTTTCTGCCTCTGGATGGAGCTCAAATCTTCTCTAATTCCAGACTGCTGGGACTATGGCTGCTCCTAAGGCCATACAGACTTCATATAAATCCATAATGAACTTTTTCACACTAACTGTTGTTACCCAGATGAGGATGGGTTCCCTTCTGAGTCGGGTTCCTCTCAAGGTTTCTTCCTCTTAAAACATCTTAGGGAGTTTTTCCTTGCCACCGTCGCCACTCAGTGGCTTGCTCAGTTGTGATAAATTCACACCTTTAATATCTGTATACCATGTTGATATTTCTGTAAAGCTGCTTTGAGACAATGTCTATTGTAAAAAGTGCTATACAAATAAAATTGAATTGAATTGAATTGAATTGAAGAAGGACAAGACCCTTCACTCTTTCATTGACTATCAGGGTCTTTCAATATCAATATCACAGTCAAAAATAAGTACCAACTGCCACTCCTCAACTCCACCTTCTAACCGCTGCATGGGGCCACCATCTTCACTAAGTTGGACCTGCAGAACGCATACCACCTTATCCGGATCAGAGAGGGGGACGAGTGGAAGACACTGTTCAATAACCCCCTGGCCAGCTTGAATACCTGGTTATGCCATTCGGCCTCACTGACACCCAGGCAGTGTTCCAAGTCCTGATTAATGACATTCTCTGGGATTTCCTGAACTGTTTTGTATTTGTATACCTGGACAACATTTTGATCTTCTCGCAAACTCGTGCTGATCATGTCCACCACATCCATCAGGTCATGAAGAGACTGCTGGAGAACCACTTTATTGCCAAAGTGGAGAAGTGTGAATTCCACATTAGGTTCCTGGGGTTCATCATTGAGAGTGGGTGGGTGAGAGCAGACCTGGAGAATATCCAGGTGGTCATTGAGTGGCCCAGACCTACCACCCAGAAGAAATTTCAATGGCTCCTGGGGTTTGTGAACTTGTAACGCCGGTTCATTTGAGACTACAGCCGAGTTGCAGCACCACTCACCAGGCTTATCTCCACCTCTACTCCCTTTGTGTGGACTCCTGAGGCCGAAGCCACCTTCACCATACTTAAGGAGCAGTTCAGCTCAGCCCCAGTACTGATCCAAGCAGATCCCACCGAACAATTCAGTGTAGAGGTGGATGCCTCTGACTTGGGAGTGGGTGCGGTGCTCTCCCTGTGATCCGGCCCTGACCCAAAAATCCACTCCTGTACCTGCTTCTCTCACTGCCTCTCCCTGGCAGGATGCAACTACAATGTGGGGAATCATGAGTTGCACTGGCTCAAGGGGGCTGAGCAACCCTTTATTGTCTGGACTGACCATAAAAAATTGGCCTCCATCCAGAATGCCAAGTGCCTCATCTCCCATCAGGCATGTTGGGCCCTGTTCTTTGGGTGGTTCAATTTTACTATGCTCTACTGCCCTGTTTCTAAGAATACTAAGCCAGATGCCCTCTCTTGCCAGAACCCCTAGACCCCAACACCACCATCCCTCCGGCCAGCGTGGTGGGGGAAGTCATGTGGGAGATTGAGTCCATAGTTCTAAGAGCACAACGCACCCAACCAGACCCAGGTAATGGGTCACCTGGTTACCTGTTTGTCCCAGATGCCGCATGTTCCCAGGTTCTCCAGTGGATCCATTGTTTCTGGTTTGCTTGTCACCCTGGCTCCATTCACATCCTAGGCTCATTGAAACAGCACTTCTGGTGGCCTACGATGTACGCCAACACCCGAGCCTTCATCACCGCCTGCTCCGTGTGCGCCCGTAATAAGGCCCTGCACTGCCCGCCTCCTGACCTACTTCAACCCCTGCTGATTTCGTGGCCCTTCCCAAGCTTGCTACTGAAGACACAAGCCAAAAAACTCTCACCCCAGTACTCAGTCCCATTCATCATTGATAGCATTATCAATCCTTCAGCAGTTAAACTCAAGCCACCCAGGTCCCTGAACATCCACCCAACCTTTCACATCTCCTTGCATTCCTGAGAGAATGCAATTTCAGTAAACAGTCTGTGACCTAGTGAACTAGTAACAGGATTTATTTGTTGATAGAAACTTCGAAGCATTATTGTAAGTTGCTCTGGTTAAGGGCATCTGCCAAATTCTATAAATGTAAATGCAATGTAAAACTTAGAACATGGCACCTTTGGTGGCAGACCACACAATGTTTAGGTGAGTAAAACTATTGGAATAGTCCATTTAAGTAAATAACATTCAATATTTAGTCTCATATCCCCCGCTTGCAATAACTGCATCAAGCAGGTGACCCACTGACGTAACCAAACTACTACATTCTTCTTGTGTGATGCTTTTGTAATGTTTCCAGGCTTTTACGACAGATTCTTTCACTTATTGTTTTAGAGGATTTCTCCTTTCAGAATTCAGATATTTGAATTAATTCTGTTCCTACCATCATGATATCTATTAGATCATCAAAAAAGATTAGTCCGAATTAGTCAGAGTACATTTTTCTAGTCAATCCTATTACTTAAATGGAGAACGTCCTTGTAAACTGTTCGCTCTATGACGACAATGAATCTAGGGCCAATAAATCTGTTATGAACAATGGTTCCATATATATCCAACCTAAACATATAAATATGGCATTTTAGTCTTTATATCAACATTTGTATACTTGCATCTATGAATCTAGAGCTGGTCTGACTGAATTTGCTTTACTTTGAGAACATTTCAATCTTCCCAAGCTAAGCAATATCCAGTGGAATACATTGAGCATTCCTCTGTCAATCAATTAATTGAAATTTGCATTGGATTCAATAAGTAGAAATAAAGCCCCTGGTTTAGATGGAATCCACCACAACAATTGAGTGTTTTAGGTGACACAGCGGCACCCTTTTAATTAGATTCATTTTTATTAGATTCATTTGTTTCCACATATTAACATATACATATTATGACATTCTACCCAAATTTCCTTACTCTCGTCCTTCAGGAAATCTCTCAACAAACACACACATACACACAGGACATATATTGGCTTTTATTAAATACACTTCGAATAATCAGCCACAATAATAGTACTAGCAATACTACAATCATGCATGCCAAATTAATCAAACTCTTAGTGGCATCTTTGTGGTTATACGCATGATAAGTCCAGAAGAAAGCACAGCAGAAAAATAGGTGAATGAAAAATAGGTTGTTTTAAAGATGTATTAATTTTCATAGTCACTGCTTCTGTAGGCTATATGTAGTGCTCTGATTGTGGAATGTGTGACCGGGGGGGGGGCAATCACTGCAACAAGCCGATGACCCACTGAAATAAGCAAACTGCTGCATTCTTCTTGTGTGATGCTTTTGTGACGTTTCCAGGCTTTTACCACATATTCTTTCACTTATTGTTTTAGAGGATTTCTCCTTTCAGAATTCAGATATTTGAATTAATTCTGTTCTTACCATCATGATATCTATTAGATCATCAATAAAGATTAGTCAGAGTACATTATTCTAGTCAATCCTATTACTTAAATGGAGAACATCCTTGTAAACTGTTTGCTCTAATATGAATCTAGGACCAATAAATCTGATGTTAGGTACAATGGTTCCATATATATCCAACCTGAAGATAAATATGGCATTTGAGTCTTTATATCGACATTTGTATACTTGGATCTATGAATCAAGAGCTGGCCTGACCGATTTTGCTTTGCTCTTTGAACATTTAAATCTTCCCAAGTGAACCAATATCCAGTGGAATACATTGAGCATTCCTCTGTCAATCAATGAATTGAAATTTGCATTGTAATCCATTACTAGAAATAAAGCCCCTATTGAGTGTTGAGTGTTTTGGGTGACATAGCGGCACCCATTTAATTAGATTCATTTTTATTAGATTCAATTGTTTCCACATATTAACATATATATATAATGACATTCTACCCAAATTTCCTTACTCTCGACCTTTAGGAAATCACTCATCAAACACACACATACCACATAAGCCATATATTGGCTTTTGTTAAATACACTTCTAATAAACAGCCACAATAATCATACTAGCAATGCTACAATCATGGATGCTAAATAAATCAAACTCTTAGTGGCAACTTTGTGGTTATAAGCATGATAAGTCGAGAAGAAAACATGGCAGAAAAATAGCTGAATGAAAAATAGGTTGTTTTAAAGATGCATTAATTTTCATAGTCATTGCTTCTGTAGGCTATATGTAGTGCTCTGATTGTGGAATATGTGAACAAGGGGGCTTTGTGTTGAACAAAGGTCTCATATGCCTTTCCTGAGCGATCTGGTCTTGGCAAAAGGCCTAAATCAATGAGTTCCCAGAAGTTTATGTGGCAAACTAAGTGAAGTTCTTTGTTTCCATGATAGCTGAGATTAGGCAGGCAGTAAATAACTCGATTCCGCAGTGTAAATGAATAAAGATTTATTTCTTTATGGTTCCTATGGCTAACTGAGTGAACTGTAATGTTTGGTCCAGAGCTTTCTGTTGGGTTTCTGGCTGAGAGTGTCCATTGTTTTATGGTTCTATTTTGTGGGTTGTATATGCTGCTTCTGTGTTGAGGTCCTACACTCTGGTGAAAAGAGAAATGTCAACTCCATGACACCAACTGTCAGCTGGAAACTTTTTCTTCTCAAGCACATCAAGTGAGACAAAAGGTCATTTGTTAGCTATTTAAATCAGCTACATTAGACCTATGCTCGAGTATGATGGCACCTTGGACTCACCAGAGTGCTGGTCTTTCAGTTAGAGTGGTCCAAAAGAGGGCTTGCAGTATAATTCTTTGAGTAGCCTACACCACTAAAAGCTTTCACCATCTTAGACATCCTTTCACTGGAAGTAAGGCAGGAGCAGATACAGTCATTGGAAAAGGAAAGTATACCCTCCTTCGATGCTATGTTTTATTTATCAGGGCCTAAATAACAATTGTGTGGTCCTCAGCAGTTTCTGTAAATAAACAAATAACCTCAGGTTACCTCAGAAAAAAACACAACAGATTTTAGTCATTTATAGTCATTTCCATTTTTTAATCATTCAGAAATGAGGTTGGAAAAAATAGTACATCAACTTTACACACCACCAAAAACAAGAACTGGTTGTGATTATAACTCCACAATTCCATAATTTAAGACATATCAACAATTACACAGTATAAAAACCTGGCCTGTTTGTAGCCTGTTTACTCTGTAGTGTGTGTCTGCCTGCTTTTACATATTATTTAATATTTTATATTATAAAATATATTCTCTTAAATGTAATACAATGCTGTAAATTGGTGTGTGAGTTCAGATTATGACTGCCAACACTGATAAACTTACAACTATTATGTTGAACTTGGTGTGTATGGGTGCAGAGGAGGACTCAGGAGGCAGGTTGAATTTCAGCTCAGAATTTCAGAATTTCATTGAAAGCACAAAGAAACACAAATAAGTAGGCTGGCAGTAATAAGTCATAGGTGAGAATCATCATATATTACCTGCCAGTTCAACCCACCTCCTCTCTGTCCACGGTGGATGCTCAGTCACGGCCATGCTGCCACTTGTAACTACTACTATATAGATAAAAAGTGGATATAAAAAGTCTACACACTCCTGTTGAAATAGCAGTTTTTTGTGATGTAAAAATGAAACCAATATAAATCATATCAGATATCGTTCCACCTTTAATGTGATAAACCAGCCAACAAAATTAAACTGTAAAACAATTAGAAAAAGAAGCAAACACAACAACCTGGTTGCATAAGTGTGTACACTCTTTTATAATGGCACATGTGAATGAGCTCAGAATTAACCACATTTATCATTCAAATTTATCATTCACCTGCCATCAATGAAGTGATTGTGATTAACCCCAAATAAAGATGAGCTGTTTCTGCAAGATCCTCTTGGACAAATAGACTAAAGCCCTGCCCCGCAAAAAGCTTACAAATTATGTATGGGATCTCATTGTCGAAATGTATCAATCAGCAAAATGGGTAAAGAAGAATTTCCAAAACATTAGATGTACCCTGGAACGATGAGGTCATCACCAACAAGTGGAGAAAATGGGGCGCCACAGTGACATTACCAAGAACAGGATATCTCTCCAAATTGACAAAAGGAAAAGACAAAACCGAAATCACTCCCTGCATATGACAGCAATCTCTCATACCTTTCACATGTCTAGACTGTGTAGGATATGAGATATGATATGAGACTAGTAGGGTGGCTAAATGAAATCCCTTCCTCATGAAAAACACTCATGCCCAAGTAAATATTTGCCAAAGCATGTGGCAAAATTTGTTATGGTCTGATTAGACTTAATTAAATAGGATTCTTAATTAAATCACTGCAATCATAACCAATGCAGTTACCAAATATATAGGTAAATGTATGTTAATAAACATGCTCTTTCTTTTCCCCACAATATTCATATACATAGTTATAAACATTCATTTTTGAAGTAGGAAATTCTTATTACATAGTTTATTGTTCAGCATAAGGCCAGTAGTAGCAAATGTTACCCAGTGCAAATATTAATGTAGATCAATTCCTTTAATAATAAAATGTTTAACTGTACTGTATGTATAGTTAAAAAAAATAGTCTTGCTAGCTTAGAGTGACTTAGCTTGCACTATGTGGTTATCTTACATGCCGCAGTGTCCGAGATACACTGTATAACTGAAAGTATGTGGACATCTGACCAACCACACTGATATGTGCTTGTTGAACATCCCATTCCATATTTATTCCCCTCTTTGCAGTTATAATAAGCTTCACTCTTCTGGGAAGGCTTTCCACTAGATTTTGGAGTGTGGCTGTGGAGATTTGTGTTCATTTGTTCTACAAGAGCATTATTGATGTCAGGCACAACAAGTCCTGGAACACAGTCAGGGTTCCATTTATATTTTATATTCCGTTTACATTTATAGCATTCGGTAGATGCTCTTTATCTAGAGTGACTTACATTCATTTCATTTATAAAATTGAGCATTTGAGGGCCTTGCTTTTTTCTGAGGTCTTGGCTGAGTTGCTTAGGTTTTTCTCTGATATCAAGGTCAAAAAGGCACTGGCTCTAAATAAAGCCACAGGTGCACTCCCAACTACCGCTTAATTATGAGAATTGGCCAGTCAGAAGCTTCTAAAAGTAATCATTTTTTGTAATCTTTCAGACATTTGAAAGAGTTGACTAGTTGATTAATACATTGAGTAGTTGCCACTGTGGGGAGCTGTTGACTAGTCAAGCCAGATGGTAAAGAAATGCAAGCAGATCCTATATAAAGCTAGCTAAATATACTTTGTTGGTCTACAAATATTTCAGAACAGATCAAGCTTTTATGATTCAGTTGTGTGGCAGATTGTTTTTAACCTGCTTACTCCTGCATTTTCTTTCTTTTGTTTTCAGTTGTAGTAATTTTTTGTATGCATTTACAATATTTTCTAATAAAATGACTATTTTCACACACAAAAAAAAACTAATTTAAATCACACTGATCAGGATAAAGCAATGACTAATTAATTGGTGAATTCAATGAACAAATGAATAAATCTCAATTTACACCAGATGCTCAATGCCCCAGAGTGCCTCAGTTTTTTTTGCCCTGAGAGCTTCATAGCTGAGCACTCACTCCTGACTGCATGTCATGAGAACAGTTCTGATTCATGCCTCTAGTTAAATTTTCTACTGTTAATTGTTCATAGTTATTATTTTACACATTGTATGTTGTGATTTATTCATTTTTTGTCTTTAACAATAGCCTAAAGAAGCACTGATACAGGAAATGCACAGTAATTCATTCTGTGTATGACTGAGTCTGTGTTGAATTGAAGTGTGTTTTGATGTGTTCTTTGTTGTCATTTATCCACAATGAACTGCACTAAAATTAGCTTTAAAAAAGTGATGCCCTAAATCAGCTTTTTTTCTGATTGAAAAAAGATGACTAGCCAACTACCGTCGTAACAACCTTTTTTAAACTACTGATCAACCAGTTAAAATGAATTTTCATGCAACCCATAACACATGGTGTATTTTATTTGGATTACTAGTAGCTTTGGCAAAATATCAGTAAGAAAATTTTTTTTGTGGATAAATAACAATTTATCTCAAATTTCTTTTGTCAAAAATACTTTAGTCAGTACTATAATATAAAACTACCAATTTTTTAATGTACAGTAGTCCATGATTAATATACCTTCAAAATCGCAGGAATTCAAACAAACCGTTAACAGTCAGGTTAGAGATAATTTAATGGAGTAAGTAACTAAACAAAAACATAAAAGTAAAATAAAGAGAAAGCTATGATTTTTTTTAAGCACAGCATTGTTAAGACATTTGTTCTTCAGGTTTGTAATGCGTTAGGCAGGTCTCTTTAAAAGCTCAAATAATGAGCTGCACCAACTCCTTTTTTTGGAGCCCACACATTAGGTGCTCCTTCAAGTCCAAATTAAACATTGTGATATCTGCTTTCATTTGTAACTGGACTTTTTCATGAATTAAAATAATTTATTAAAAAACAAGGTTTATTTCTAAATTAAATTATTTCTAAATTACATACCATATAATGAAGAAGGTTTTTTTTTTTTTTTTCAACATGAATGTCCCATTTTGTCAAACTATATGACAACTTCAGTGCTATAAGTACAATAAATATTTTATGAAGCATGTGTACATGTAATTATAGTTGAATGAAAGAATTATTCAACAAACATTTTTTTTACTCCCAACTCCTACCCATGGTTGAATTACCTGTCCATTTGGCATGCCACTTATCATTACCACTTTGGCCCGTTTGTAGAGCACTTTAACGGCATGCATGACCTCCTCTGTTTTTAAAGTGTATATAATGGGGTTTAACATGGGGGGAATAGTCTGTGTCAGTGTAGAATTTATTATCCTATCATTGGCATTTATAGACGATGTAAGAGCTGCTATATTGGTGCCAAAAAATGGGACATAAAATAAAGCCACTAAAATAAGGTGGGAAGTACAGGTCTTCATAGCTTTCTTCCGCTCCAAACCATGTGAGATATTCAGCAAGGCAATGCCAATACAAATATATGAGACAATTATTAATAGCAATGGAACACAATCCAGCACAACAAAACAGACTGTAGCCATGACACTATTTATAACTTTATCATTACAAGCTAAAATATAGATAGGCCCATGATCACAGAAATAGCTGTTGATAATTATAGATCTACAGAAGGACAGTCTAGTAATCAGAGCTACAAGGAGTGCAATGATAGTTATAGAGAAAATCCAGGTAATAACAATGATTAAAGTCATTGCTGCTTTGGTGACAATGACATTATACCTTAAAGGAAAACATATAGCAACTACCCTGTCATATGCCATAACAAGCAGAGTAAGAGACTGCACGGTCATAAAGAATAAGACAAAAAACATGTTTGCCAGACAGGCTCCATATGATATAGCCTGATTCTCCAACAAAAAAGTATCAATAAGCTTTGGAATAAGAGCAGAGCTGCCACCCAAATCAGAAAGAGCCAAGTTAAACACAACAATGTACTTTGCTGTATGGAGGCTACGTGCTAGATAGATGGTGCACATTATAAAAGAATTCCCTAAAACTGTGACAGCATAGACAATGCAGAGAAAGGCATAGTAGTACTTTGTGTGTGGAATATTGTAAAACCCATTTATATAAAAAGTGGAAGGGCGAATAAATGTTGCATTTTCAGAGAGCGCATTCGGCACAGAAGTCATGTCAGGTGTCATCTGGCAATATAAACTGTGGAAAACAATAAGAAGTACTTTATATTGCTCCTGTTTATAGTGCAGTCCATGGAAAGACATCAAATTGCAAAATGGAATAGGAACACACATAAAACAAACTTTATTATATATTAATTATATTTGCTAAATACCTTACTTGCATTTAACTAACAGTAAAAACACATGTCAATAAATGATATATTTTATCAAAGTACATTTTGAAGAAAATGTTTAGTTTTTAAGCTTTTACCTGGTCCAGTTAAGACAGCATATTAATATACCTGTTGACATCAGTCACATTTATACTTTTTATGTGGTAATGTCAGATCTTTGACCACACCTCCAAACAAACTGAAAATGGTGGTTGTAACCATGTTTTGGGATCAACAGTCATATGCTCATTTAATAATAAAGTGATGAATAATGGATTGATGTATTATTTTCTGTGGATTTCAAGTAATGTGTTACAGGTTGGCAAACATTTATAGATTATATGGCAAAAGGTTGTGGACACCTGACCATCACACCCATATGTGCTTGTTGAACATCCCAGTCCAGACTTAGTCCCCCTTTCCACAAGATTTTTGAATTTTTGGGTCTCTTAGTTCCAGTGAAGGGAAATTCTAATGCTGCAGCATGCAAGGACATTCTATACAGTTGTCTGCTTCCAACATTGTGGCAACAGTTTTGGAAAAGTCGGTAAAGCATGGACATAGGAACTGTTATACATGGGGGGACATGTCCCCACCACATTTCAAAATCTAGGTTTTGTCCCCCAACTTTTTCCTGATTTTATTTTGCATTTAATGCATGTCTCCGAGGATTTCTGAGTTGGACAATCTTCAAATGGATCAGTTCTGCAACGTTTAGAAACATTATTCAATAAAATAATGAACTTTCGCTATAATAAGCACAGGGGTCAGACTCCAGTAGCTAGGGCTCACTGAATGATTTGCCTGTTGCCAAGCTTGACTAGAGCAAAGTGCCTGTCACTGCAAGGTAACAAGCAAAACCTGGTATGTATTAAGATGGCTACTCTTATGCAATGAAAGAGGAATGACTCGAATATTCTGTGACCATCCATGAAAAAATATTTGTGTCCTGAGGTGAGACCAGTTACAACACAGCACTGACATGCTCTTGAGCACACTAATGTATAGTTGAAAGATTTACCACTTTGTATGTGAATTAGGATATCGTAGCTATTTCAGCCAATGAAACTGCTGATTGTGTGCATGTGCCATTGATACATGTCCACAAACAATTTAATGGTAACATTAGTCAAAATGTTCACACAGAGATGAGCATCCTACAATATTTTAAGAATAAGAGGACAGAGGAGGATGAACAGCAGGTCATAGGAGTAGAAAATATTGAGGAGGAGGAGCTTGTAAGTTGTATGGATAGCTTCCAGATAGCGTTAGTTCACGTCACACCATGTTGGAATGTTTGGGTTGGGGGTGCCATCATGTGAGGATCTCTCCCACTGTTGGTTGATTCTGGAAAATATCCTTCATTAAATAAAGTATATCATGCAGTTTATGGTATGCAGTAGTTTTTGTTCTAGTTATGTTATCGTCCATCTCTCTGACTGTGCACCCGAGTCTTTATAATCTCCTCTCTCCAGTCTTAGTATTCTCAATGTTAAGTCACTGCACCTTCTCTCTTATAACCACATTAATTACTACATTCTACTCCCAAAAGTCATTAGAAATGAGCATTTAAGTGCTTTATATAAAACAAAATCTTTTCAGGGACCCCCCCTGCGCATTTCAGTATCCCCCCAGGTTAAAAATCGCTCCTACGCCCCTGCTGTCCAGTATATGTGAGTGATGGTCAGGTGTCACTGGATATAAAAAGTCTACATGCCGCTGTTAAAATAGCAGGTTTTTTGATGTGAAAAATTAAATCAAGATAAATCATATCAGATAGCAGGAAGGTCTGTAAAAGTCTGCAACAAATCTAATATGTTGGGCAAAAATCATGAACCAGAAAAGGCAATGGTCAGGTGAACCGCAAATAACATAAACTAGGCCAAATACAAAAGCTAGGAATTGACTGTAACAAAGACGCATTGATGTGGTGGTGAAGAAGGCCTTAAATGTTTTTGTATTTTTATTTGGGTGACCATTGAAACTTTATTTATTTTTATTATGCTTAATTCATATTTGCAGATGTGTTGTACTTCATAGTTAAGGGTTAGTATGAGTGTAGGATGTAACAGACAGCACAGTTGATGAGACAAAACAATAGACAAGACAGTAGGTGCAACATGGACATCAGGAAGGAGGGTGGAGGAGGGATATGGGGCTATGTGCAAAGAGTACTAGCTGTAATGTTGGTTGAGTGTGGTGTGTGTGGTATGGCTTTGGTTAAGTGGTACTGTATTGTTGGCTATTGTAAAGTGATTCCCTGATAGGTGATGAGTGGTGTCCAAATAGAGTTAAATTTGTTAGTTTTATTTTGATTGCGGCAGAGAGTTTTTCCATTGTTATGAAGTTGATTATTAGGTTTTCCCAATGTGTGATATTAATGTTATTCTTTGATTTCCAGGTGTAGTATGGTTTTCTTGCCATTGGTTAGCGCTGTAAGAACTATTGCGTTTTCCTGTTTGATGATCCCAGCTCTCCAAGTAAGAAGAGTGAAGGGGAGAGTGGGATGGTGTGATTTAGAAAACTAGATAGTTCCTTAGTGATTTGTTTCCAGAAATGCTTAACTGAATGGGTCCCATGCATCTTAATTGTGAGCGACAGGGAATATGCAAAGTGCAAAAAATCAAGGGGGACAGAATCATGTCAGAGTTTGTGTTAACCCCTCTCCCATCTGTCTGTCATAAAAACAAAAATAGGTAGAAAAACAATAGGGTAAAAATCATCTCACACAATTTCAAGTAAATAACATACTGAAATTTTTTTGTTGCAATGATGCTTTCTTTTGTCATTTGACATTTGTTAATACAAATTATGTATTAAGTCACACTTATTACACACTGATTACACATCATTTTCTAGTGAGGTTTCAAGAGTACACGGAGCTACAATATGCGACTGTTGCCAGTTTTGCTGTTTACTGAAATTGTCTTCTCTCAGGAATACATATCTTGTCATGTGGGTCTTCTGGGTATCTTCAGAGAATAAATTAAAGGGCATATTGCATGCGTTTAGAGACAGTCCTAACAGTCATAATTGCCTTTCCCCATTCCCCCAAGAATACACAGAAATACATCATCATATTTTAATTGGTCTACCATTTTTTTACATCTGTTCGTGATGTGGAATCCAGGCTAACTTGGAATGATGAAACATCTAGGGTGCATTATATCATTTCTCTGATCATAATATAAAATTTTAATTTTAGTAAGAAACACAAACAATTGTACATTTCACTTGCTGTACACTCCAAGGATGACTGGTTATAGACTGTTAAATTAAGTCATAGATCACAAGATATGTCAGGTATGAAGAGTTTAATAAAACAGTCATTATATAATAGTCAAAACATAAATACCATAATGCTCTGAGAGTGCAGGTTATATATTTCACTCTACATACTCCAGCCTCCACTGCACAGCAACGAATTCCGTGAACCTTTAACCATCATGAATGTGTTCTGCCTTTGGTTCTCCCAGTCTCACTGCTTGTGACAGAACAAGCTGACCACCATGGACCAAGCAGAACCAGCCCCCTTGCCATCATTGCTATCCCATCAGGGTACACTCCTGGGCCAGCATGAGCAACAACTTCACGCCCTCACCGAGAGTCACCAATCCATGGCACACCAGATTGGGCTCCCCACTGAGCAGCTCAACCGTATCCTCCCCCAACTGGCCCAAACTTTGTCTGGACCCTAGCCCAGTCATTCTATGCTGGTGACCATTCCTGCTCCCTCTCCCAGTCCTTCATGGCCCATGTCCCAGACCCAGAAACCTATGCGAGTAACTTAGGGAGGTGCAAGGCCTTCCTACTCCCATCTTCCCTCATGTTTGCCCAGCATCCCCTTACCAATGCCACAGAGGAAGCCAAGGTGGCTTATATCATGGGGCTTCAAAGAGTGGATGCCCTAGCCTGTGCCACCGCTGTGTGGGGTCGGCAGCCCACGCTGTCATCCTCCATATCTTCCTTCACTGATGAGCTCTGGAGGGTTTTTGATCAACCCGTCCAAGGGCAGGAGGCTGCCAAGCAGAGTAGCAGAGTATTCAGTGGAGTTCCGTGTCCTGGCCGCAGAGTCTGGCTGGAACGAGGAGGCACTCCAGGGAGCGTTCCTGATCAGGCTCAGTGAGCAGTTGAAGCATGAGCTGACCACAAAAGATGAAGCAGACTCTCTAGATGCGCTGATTTCCCTCACCATTTGGCTGGATAACCATCTGTGAGAAAGGTGCTGAGACAGGGCCGTTTGTCCAGCAACCTGGCTGAGGACATTCAGCCCAGTTCCCCCTTGCCAGCAGAAGAACCTTGCAGGTAGGTCTGGCCCGGCTCACCCCGGCCGAGCATGACTGCCAGTTCTAGGTGGGAGTAAGTATCTACTATGGCCAATCAGGCCACTTCATCGCCACCTGTCCCCTTTGCTCAAAAGGAGGAGCTTGCCAGTAGAAATGGAGTTGCTGGTGAGCCACTCACCTCAGATCTCCCCATCCCAGCTCCATGTTCCTGCTACCCTGCACCACCACCTCATCTCCATCCCCCTACTTGCCTTGATTAACTCTGGTGCTGAGCACAGCTTCCTGGATCAGGAGTTTGCATCCTAGTCTGGCCTCCCTGTGGAACCTCTGGATCCCCCCCGATGGTTAACGTACTAGACGTGAGATTCTTGGCCAAGGTCACCCACCATACTGTTCCTTTGTACCTGGTTCTTTCCAGTAACCACCGAGAACTCATCAGGTTCAAGATCATCTCCTCCCCTTGCACTCCCCTGGTTTTGCACTACACCTGGTTAACTAAACACAACCCCCAGACTGATTAGCTGGGAGAGTCATCACCTGGACTCCCCTCTGCCACTCCTCCTGTCTGAAATCTGCCCTTCCCCCACAGTATCCACTGGTGCACCTTCTGCTCTAAGGCTTCCAGACCTCTCCTCCTTTCCCCCTAAGTATCATGACCTGGCAGAGGTTTTTAGCAAGGCCCGGGCCCTCACGCTACCACCTCACCGCCCTTACAATTGTGCTATTGACCTTCTTCCAGGGGCCACCCTACCTTCTGGTCAACTGTATAATCTGTCCCATCCTGAGAGGGAGTCCATGGTGAAATACATCTTAAAGACCCTTGTGGCCGGCAGCATCTGTCCCTCCCCCCCGGTTGCTGGCTTCTTCTTTGTGGACAAGAAGGATAAGACCCTTCACTCTTGCATTGACTATCAGGGTCTCAACAACATCACAGTCAAAAATAAGTACCCCCTGCCACTCCTCAACTCCACCTTCTAACTGCTGCATGGGGCCACCATCTTCACTAACTTGGACCTGCGGAACGCATACCACCTCATCCGGATCAGAGAGGGGGACGAGTGGAAGACAGTTTTCAATACCTCCTTGGGCCACTTCGAATACCTGGTTATGCCATTCGGCCTCATAAACACCCAGGCAGTGTTCCAAGCCCTGATCAGTGACATTCTCCAGGATTTTCTGGACTGTTTTGTCTTTGTTTACCTAGGTAATATATTGATCTTCTCACAAACCCCTGCTGAGCATGTCCATCACATCCATCAGGTCCTGCAGAGACTGCTGGAGAACCACCTTATTGCCAAAGTGGAGAAGTGTGAATTCCACATTAGGTTCCTGGGGTTCATAATTGAGAATGGTGGGAGAGGGCAGACCCTGAGAATGTCCAGGTGCTCATTGAGTGTCCCAGACCTACCACCCACAAGAAATTTCAATGTCTCCTGGGGCTTGCGAACTTGTAACGCCAGTTCATATGAAACTACAGCTGAGTTGCAGCACCACTCAGCTGGCTATCTCCAACTCTACTCCCTTTGTGTGGACTCCTGAGGCAGAAGCCACCTTCACCATACTTAAGGAGTCGTTCAGATCAGCCCCTGTACTGATCCAACCAGATCCACCGAACAACTCATCGTAGAGGTGGACGCCTCTGACTTGGAAGTGGGTGCGGTGCTCTCCCTGTGATCTGGCCCTGACACAAAAATCCACCCCTGCACCTTCTTCTCTTGCTGCCTCTCCCCGGCAGAATGCAACTATGATGTGGGGAATCATAAGTTGCTAGCCATTGAGTTGGCCTTAGAGGTGTGGAGACACTGGCTCAAGGGGGCTGAGCAACCCTTTATTGTCTGGACTGACTATAAGAAATTGGCCTACATCCAGAATGCCAAGCTCCTCATCTCCTATCAGGCATGTTGGGCCCTGTTCTTTGGGCGGTTCAATTTTACTAACCTCTACTTCCCTGGTTCTAAGAATACTAAGCCACATGCCCTCTCTTGGCAGAAAACCCAGACCCCGACACCACCATCCCTCCAGCCAGTGTGGTGGGGGAAGTCATGTGGGAGATTGAGTCCATAGTTCTGAGAGCTCAACGCAACCAACCCGACCCAGGTAATGGGTCACCTGGTTACCTGTTTGTCCCAGACGCTGCATGTTCCCAGGACCTCCAGTGGATCCACTGTTCCTGGTTTGCTTGTCACCCTGGCTCCATTCACACCCTAGGCTCATTGAAATGGAACTTCTGGTGGCCTATGATGGACGCCAACACCCGAGCCTTCATCGCCGCCTGCTCCATGTGTGCCCGTAATAAGGCCCTACATCTGCCAAATGCTATAAATGTAAATATAATATAAAACTTAGAACATGGCACCTTTGGTGGCAGACCACACAATGTTTAGGTGAGTAAAACTATTGGAATAGTCAATTTAAGTAAATAACATTCGATATTTAGTCCCATATCCCTTGCTTGCAATCACTGCAACAAGCCGATGACCCACTGAAATAAGCAAACTGCTGCATTCTTCTTGTGTGATGCTTTTGTGACGTTTCCAGGCTTTTACCACATATTCTTTCACTTATTGTTTTAGAGGATTTCTCCTTTCAGAATTCAGATATTTGAATTAATTCTGTTCTTACCATCATGATATCTATTAGATCATCAATAAAGATTAGTCAGAGTACATTATTCTAGTCAATCCTATTACTTAAATGGAGAACATCCTTGTAAACTGTTTGCTCTAATATGAATCTAGGACCAATAAATCTGATGTTAGGTACAATGGTTCCATATATATCCAACCTGAAGATAAATATGGCATTTGAGTCTTTATATCGACATTTGTATACTTGGATCTATGAATCAAGAGCTGGCCTGACCGATTTTGCTTTGCTCTTTGAACATTTAAATCTTCCCAAGTGAACCAATATCCAGTGGAATACATTGAGCATTCCTCTGTCAATCAATGAATTGAAATTTGCATTGTAATCCATTACTAGAAATAAAGCCCCTATTGAGTGTTGAGTGTTTTGGGTGACATAGCGGCACCCATTTAATTAGATTCATTTTTATTAGATTCAATTGTTTCCACATATTAACATATATATATAATGACATTCTACCCAAATTTCCTTACTCTCGACCTTTAGGAAATCACTCATCAAACACACACATACCACATAAGCCATATATTGGCTTTTGTTAAATACACTTCTAATAAACAGCCACAATAATCATACTAGCAATGCTACAATCATGGATGCTAAATAAATCAAACTCTTAGTGGCAACTTTGTGGTTATAAGCATGATAAGTCGAGAAGAAAACATGGCAGAAAAATAGCTGAATGAAAAATAGGTTGTTTTAAAGATGCATTAATTTTCATAGTCATTGCTTCTGTAGGCTATATGTAGTGCTCTGATTGTGGAATATGTGAACAAGGGGGCTTTGTGTTGAACAAAGGTCTCATATGCCTTTCCTGAGCGATCTGGTCTTGGCAAAAGGCCTAAATCAATGAGTTCCCAGAAGTTTATGTGGCAAACTAAGTGAAGTTCTTTGTTTCCATGATAGCTGAGATTAGGCAGGCAGTAAATAACTCGATTCCGCAGTGTCTATGAATGAAGATTTATTGCTTTATGCTTCCTATGGCTAACCGAGTGAAGTTAGTTTGTAATGTTTGTTCTAGAGCTTTCTGTTGGGTTTTCTGGCTGAGAGCGTCCATTGTTTTATGGTTCTATTTTGTGGGTCATATATGCTGCTTGTGTGTTGAGGTCCTACACTCTGGTGAAAAAAGAAATGTCAACTCCATGACACCAAGTGTCAGCTGGAAACTTTTTCTTCTCAAGCACATCAAGTGTGGCACAAGGTCATTTGTTAGCTATTTAAATCAGCTACATCAGACCTTTGCTGGAGTATGCAGCCCCTGGATGGCACCTTGGACTCACCAGAATGCTGGTCTTTCAGTTAGAGTGGGTCCAAAAGAGGGCTTGCAGTATAATTCTTTGAGTAGCCAACATCATCTACAAGCTTTCAACATCTTAGACATCCTTTCACTGGAAATAAATCAGGAGCAGATAGAGTCATTGGAAAATGAAAGTATACCCTTCTTCAATGCTGTGTTTTATTTATCAGGGCCTAAATAACAATTGTGTGGTCCTCAGCAACTTCTATAAATGAACAAATAACCTCAGGTTAACTCAGAAAAAAACCCAACAGATTTCAATTTATAGTCATTTCCATTTTTTAAACATTCAGAAACGAGGTTGGAAAAAATAGTACATCAACTTTACACACCACCAAAAACAAGAACTGACTGTGATTATAACTCCACAATTCCATATTTTACTAGACATATCAACAATTACACAGTGTAAAATTATGGTCTGTTTGTAACCTATTTACTCTGTAGAGTGTCTCTGTCTGTTTTTACATATTATATAATATTTTATATTATAAATTATATTCTCTTAAATTTAATACAATGCTGTAAGTTGGTGTGTGAATTCAGACTATGACTACCAACACCGATAAACCTACAACTATTATATCGAACTTGTATGAACTGTATGGGTACAAAGGAGGACTCAGGAGGCAGGTTGAATTTTAGTTCAGAATTTCAGAATTTCACTGAAAGCACAAAGAAACACAAATAAGTAGGCTGGTAGTAATAAGTCACAGGTGAGAATCATCATATATTACCTGCCAGTTCAACCCACCTCCTCTCTGTCCAGAGTGGATACTCAATCACAGCCACACTGCCACATGTAACTACTACTATATAGATAAAAAGTGGACATAAAAAGTCTACACATCACTTTTGAAATAGAGGATTTTTTGTGAAACCAAGATAAATCAAGTCAGATCTTTCTCCACATTTACTGCATATTGCAACCAACAAAATTAAAGTGTAAAACAATTAGAAAAAGAAACAAATACATCAACCTGGTTGTATAAGTGTGAACACTCTTTTATAATGGGGCATGTGAATGAGATCAGAATTAACCACATTCAAACTCATCATACACCCGCCATCAGTGATGCGATTGTGATTAACCCCAAATAAATGATGAGCTGTTTCTGTAAGATCCTTTTGGACAAATAGACTGAAGCCCTGGTCCAAAAAAAGCTTACAAAGCATGTATGGGATCTCATTGTCGAAATGTATCAATCAACAAAATGGGTAAAGAAGAATGTCCAAAACATTAGATGTACCATGGAACCATGAGGTCATCACCAACAAGTGGAGAAAATGGGGCACCACAGTGACATTACCAAGAACAGGATGTCTCTCCAAATTGATGAAAGGAAAATACAAAGCCAAAATCACTCCCTGTATATGACAGCAATCACAGATACCTTTCACATGTCTAGACTGTGTAGGATATCAGATATGATATGAGCTTGGTAGGGTGGCTAAATGAAATCCCTTCCTCATGAAAAACACCCATGCCCAAGTCAATATTTGCCAAAGATTGTGGCAAAATTTGTTATTGTCTGATGAGAACAAGGTAGAATTTTTTTTGGCATAATTGTAAAAGATATGTTTGGCACAACCTTGGCCAGGGCAGGCTTATTTGGTCAAAGCACAAAGTCAAAAAATCAGGGTTGTAATCAGAAAAAAAAATCACAGGCATGTACAAAACCAAAACACACTCCAGAATCAGGGTTGATCTACCAGGCAGGGTCAAAATAAAACCAAAATAGCAGAAACCGTGTCAAAACAGAAGTCAAAAGACAAAATTGAGTCAAAGGCAAGCTAAGCTAAATCACAAAGAATCTATAACAAAATCATCACAATTCAGAACTCGTTAATGGGCAAATTGTAAGGCTTCACATGACCTTCAAGTTCATATGCTTCATGTAGCATTTCAACAGCAAATAGGGAAAAAACCCAAAGAGAATTCAGTTTAATATTCAGGGAGGGTGCCTTCTGGTGGTCTGGTAAAGAGTGGAAAAGTCTTACACAGTAGACTCTTTCACAAGACTCTTAATTAAATCACTGCAATCGAAACTAATGCAGTTATCAAGGATATGGCAAATGCATGTTATTGAACATGCTCTTTCTTTGGCCCACAATATGTATATACATGGTTATAAATATTGATTGTTGGAGTAGGAAATTCTTATTACATTTGTCGTTTATTGTTCAGCATAAGGCCGATAGTAGCAAATGTTATCCAATGCAAATATTAAAGTAGATACATTCATAATAATAAAATGTTTAGTTGTATGTATGGTTAAAAAAGAAAATTATCTAAAATAATAAAAGATAATCAATATTTTTAAACCAATTTACTTTTTAGCCTGTGAATTGCTAGAGTTTTTCTACTTGCTAGCTTAGCGTGACTTAGTTTGCACTATGTATTTATTATACACACCACAGTGTCTGAGATACACTAAATAACCAAAAGTATGTGGACATCTGACCAATCACACCCATATGTGCTTGTTGAACATCCCATTCCAGATTAATTCCCCCCTTTGCTGTTATAATAAGGCTTCTAGTGGATTTGTGTTCATTTAGCTACAAGAGCATTAGTGAGGTCAGGCACAGTAAGTCCTGGAATGTAGTCAAGGTTCCAGTTTACATTTATAGCATTTGTTTGATGCCCTTTATCCAGAGTGACTCAAAAAAAATTAGTCATTTAGAAAATTGAGCATTTGAGAGCCTTGGTCATTAAGAGAGGAGGTGTGTCAGGAACCAAGCAGAGCTGAGATTGGAATTCATCACCTCCTGATCAGTAGTCCAAGGTCTTAACCACTCGGCTACTACCTCCCAGGTCATACCAAAGGTGTTTAAAGGGGTTCAGGTCAGGCCACTTGAGTTCTTCCACACCAGCTTTGGCAAACCATGTCTTCATGGAGCTCACTTTGTGCACAAGGCCCCTTGGTTCCAGTGAAGAGAAATCATTAACAGTTTCAGCAGCTTGGTGAAGACCTACATATGGGTGTGATGATAAATTGTCAACAGTCTTTTGTCCATATAGTGCACTTTGATACCTGATGCTTCCAGCTATTTTACAAGTTCAGTTGAAACATTTATACCTAATCCCTGGGAGTTCATTTGTGCCTCCTTCCTGAATGGTGCAGTGTCTGTGTGCTCCTTATATATATATATATATATATATATATATATATATATATATATATATATATATATATATATATATATATATATATATGCATACAATTGTTGGTACAGATTGCTCCCAGAAGTCCACATTTTTTCTGACGTCCTAGCTGAGTTCTTGGATTTTCCTATGATATCAAGGGCAAAAAGGCACTGGCTCTAAGTACAGCCACAGGTGCATTCCCAACTACCACCTAATTATGAGAATTAACCAGTCAGAAGCTTCTAAAAGTACTCAATTTCTGTAGTCTTTCAGACTTTTGAAAGAGTTGACTAGTTGTCTAATACATTCAGTAGTTGCCGCTGTGGGGAGTTGTTGACTAGTCAAGCCAGATGGTAAAGAAATGCAAGCAGATGTAGCCCACTAGAAAATGTATATAAATGGATATTTTAAACTGAATTTAAAAAAAATATAGATTAATTAAAAATAAAAACAGAATGTAAACCACCATACTTTCAAATACGTTATTTGAACCAGTTAAAATGTTTCATGTAGATAATTTCGACCAATTAACATCATTCTACACGTAGATCCCGCCTTTATTGATAGGTGACAGCAGGAGAGGTTTTTTTTTACTGCGCAGATGCACACACAGCCAAAGTGTGGAGGGAAAAGGAGACAGAAAAAAATTGAAAAATGCCCAAATTATAATTATATATTATAAATTACTGTTTGAAAGAGTGAAAACAAAGGTCAAAACAATACTACTGCTAGTTGGAGTGCTGAGGAACTTCACTGTGCAGTTTTATCCAACGTGAAACTTGGTGAGTTAAGTTTAGAGTTAGTTATGTGCTGAGTGCTATGCTAAGCTAATACAGCTATGACGCAGCATGTTACATTACTTATTTTCTTCTCTTTCATTTAGCCATGTAAATAATGTGTCAATTTGAATTTAATGCCAAAAGTGTCACATTACTTCTGAGTTATTAAATTGTTAAATTGCATTGTATAAATGTGAGCTTCAGTTATGTCAAGTGTTAGTTGTTAACACATGTTTCAATGCACGTAACTTTTGCTCCATTTTGTTTGAGTCGTGTAAAAATCAGACAGACGTTAAATACAAAAGGTATATTATTTTAATTGTATAAAAAGGATACTGGCTGTAACTTATCATTTAAAATACTTAAACCGTGATGTGTAATATGTATAAGTTTTGTACATAGATTTCATTTTGTTTTATTCTGACACTGTTTATAAAGGTCAGGTTTTTGATTCTATGGGAAGAACATTTTACAACATTTTTTCAACAGCTTGATGGCGAGCCACCCAACCAGAACCACTGTGTCTTGAAGGACGGTATTTTTATTTTATATTATTTTGGTTTTTCTGCAAAGGACTACAACTGAAAATACTCTAGAGGAGTGCCTTCATTCAGAGTAAAAGAAATTGCAGAGACATCGAAAAAAAAAAAACATTTTAATTTTGGATGTGATTTTAGTTTATTTTAGTTTTTGTTATATCCTGTGTGTGTGTGTGTGTGTGTATATATATATATATATATATATATATATATATATATATATATATATATATATATATATACATACAAAAGAAATTTAAAAATGTACAGTTGACAAGTAGTCCAGGATTAATATACCTCCAAAATCACAGGAATTCAAACAAACTGCAAACATTTGGAGTTTAGATACAGATTAGATTAGATTTAGAATGGGTTAGAGATAGTTTCATGGAGTAAGTAACTAAGCAAAAATGAAAAGAAAAAGATAAAATAAGAGAAAGCTATATGTTGTTAAGAACATCATTGTTAAGACATTTATTCTTCACATTTGTAATACATTAGGCAGGTCTCTTTAAAAGCTCAAATAATGAGATAGTCATCAAAAATAACAATTTACAATATATTAGAATTTTCATTTGTACCTGCACAGTTTTTTTTTTCATGAAATATAATAAAGTATTAAAAAGACAAGGTGAATTTATACATGCTAACCTTTTACTTGAATTTGGGACACCAGCGTACCATATAATAAAGATGTGATTTTGCCGTTTCTTTTCTGTTTTGTTTTTGTTTTTGTTTTTTGTTTTTTACAACATAAACACTTCATTACATGGAACTACATGACAACTTTGGTGTTATAAGTAAAATAAACATTTTATGAAGCATGTTATTTTTGGTTATAATTGAATGAAAGAATCATTCAACAAAAAAATTTGTTTACTGTCAACTCCTACCTATGATGGAAATACCTGTCCATTGGGAATGTTACATATCACTACCGCTTTGGCCCGTGTGTAGAGCACTTTAACCGCCTGCATGACCTCCTCTGTCTTTAAAGTATATATAATGGGGTTTAACATGGGGGGAATAATCTGTGTCAGGGAAGAATTTATTATCCTATCATTCGCATTTATAGATGATGTAAGAGATGTTATATTAGTGCCTATAAATGGGAGATAAAATAAAGCCACTAAAATAAGGTGGGAAGTACAGGTCTTCATAGCTTTTCTCCGCTCCAAACCATGTGAGATATTCAACAAGGCAATGCCTATACAAATATAAGAGACAATTATTAACAGAAATGGAACACAATCCAGCACAACAAAACAGCCTATGGCCATGACACGATTTATAAATTTATCATTACAAGCTAAAATCACGATAGGCCCATGATCACAGAAATAGTTGTTGATAATTACAGATCTACAAAAGGACAGTCTGGTAATCAGAGCTACAAGGAGTGCAATGGTAGTTATAGAGAAAATCCAGGTAATAACAATGATTAAAGTCATTGCTTCTTTTGTGACAATGACACTATACCTTAAAGGAAAACATATAGCAACTACTCTGTCATACGCCATAACAAGCAGAGTAAGAGACTGCATGGTCATAAAGAATAAGACAAAAAACATGTTTGCCAGACAGGCTTCATATGATATGACCTGATTCTCAAACAGAAAAGTATCAATAAGCTTTGGAATAAGAGCAGAGCTGCCACCCAAATCAGAAAGAGCCAAGTTAAACACAACAATGTACTTTCCTGTATGGAGGCTACGTGCTAGATAGATGGTGCACATTATAAAAGAATTTCCTAAAACTGTCACAGCATAGACAATGCAGAGAAAGGCATAGTAGTACTTCGTGTGTGGAATATTGTAAAACCCATTTATATAAAAAGTGGAAGGGCGAATAAATGTTGCATTTGCAGAGAGCGCATTCGGCACAGAAGTCATGTCAGATGTCATCTGGCAATATAACCTGTGAAAAACAATAAGAAGTATATACTTTATATTGCTCCTGTTTATAGTACAGTCCATGGAAACGCATCAAATTGGAAAATGGAACAGGAACACACAAAAAATTTACTTAATTATTATATAATAATTATATTTGTTAAATACCTTACTTGAATTTAACTAACAATAAAAATACATATCAATAAATTATGTATTTTATCATATATATGTATATAATATCATATAATATACAAGTACATTTTGAAGAAAGTCTATACTTTTTAAGCGTATACCTGATCCAGATAAGACAGCATATTAATACCTGTAGACATAAGTCACATTTATACTTTTTATGTGGTAATGTCAGATCTTTGACCACACCTCCAAACAAACTGAAAAGGGTGGATCTAACCATGTGGTTATGATCAACAGTCACATGCTTATGTAATAACAAATTGAACAACCGTAATATGCTCATTTAATAATAAAGTGATGAATAATGGATTGATGTTTTATTTTCTGTGTATTTCAAGTAGTGTGTTACAGGTTGGCAAACATTTATAGACTATTTGGCAAAAGGTTTGTGGACACCTTATCATCACACCCATATGTGCTTGTTGAACATCCCAGTCCAGATTCAGTACCCCTTTGCTGTTATAATGTCCTCCACAATTTTGGGAAGGCGTTCCACTAGATTTTGGAGTGTTTGGTTCTTAGTTCGAGTGAAGGGAAATTGTGATGCAACAGCATACAAAGACATTGTTACGGAACGAGGCTGGAGGCGGATGCAGGTGCAGGTCACAGTCTTTATTACGTAAACCAGAAACAAATAAACAGGTAAACAAACACAGGGAGCGCGGTCTCTACGGACTATACTCACTCTGGTCCCCTAGCTACGACCGCTAGCATGCTACACATTAGCACATACCCGTATACTTCCCTCACTTGACGAACTAAACCAACTTTAATACTGCGTGATGTGCGCAGTCGCACGGGGGGTTTAACTAACAAACCTAATTAACTCAAAACATAAACACCTGGGGCAAATCAAGGACTTAACCAGACTTAATGTCCAAGCGGGAAGTGAACGAAAACAGAAGAGTCACGTGACCAGTCAGCGGCCGTACCGCAGTGCCCTCTGCTGGCCGTGGCGTAACAGAACCCCCCTCCAACGGGGGTCCCGGGCCCCTGTGCGAACTGTCTTTCGCTGCGACAGAAAGCGAAGCAGCCTCCGTCGGGCAGCAGAGGAGCAGAGCAGCAGAGCAGCATCCCCACCGGGGTTGAAAGTCAGAGCACCGCCCCCAGCGGCGCTGGCACTCTGGGTGCCACCCTCGGCGGCACTGGAGGGCTGGGCGGCCTCCTCAGCCGGGCGGGGCAGCAGGACAGCTTCCTCGGCCGTGCAGGGCAGCGGGACGGCCTCCTCGGCCGGGCTGGGCAGCTGGACGGCCTCCTCGGCCAGGCTGGGCAGCCGGACGGCCTCCTCGGCCCTGCAGGGCAGCGGGATGGCCTCCTCGGCCGGGCTGGATAGCGGGACGGCTTCCTCGGCCATGCAGGGCAGCGGGACGGCCTCCTCGGCTGTGCAGGGCGGCAGGGCGGCAGGGCGGCCTCCTCGGCTGTGCAGGGCGGCGGGACGGCCTCCTCGGCTGTGCAGGGCGGCGGGACGGCCTCCTCAGCTGGGCTGGGCAGCAGGACAGCTTCCTCGGCCGTGCAGGGCAGCGGGACGGCCTCCTTGGCCGGGCTGGGCAGCCGGATGGCCTCCTCGGCCGGGCTGGGCAGCAGGGCTGTCTCCTCGGCTGTGCAGGGCAGCGGGACGGCCTCCTTGGCTGTGCAGGGCGGCAGGACGGCCTCCTCGGCCGGGCTGGACAGCGGGGCTGCCTCCTCGGCTGTGCAGGGCAGCGGGACAGCCTCCTCAGCTGTGCAGGGCAGCGGGACAGCCTCCTCAGCCTGTCCCTCTGAGGTCACCATGTTGACCTCAGGTGAGAGCTCCACAGCTGAGACCTCAGGCTGGAGCTCTGCTGTCCTCATTGCCCCCCCAAAAAAAATTTCTGGGCCAGCCTTCACCTCTGGACTGCGCAGCAAGGTGTACCTCCCCTGCAGTGGAAAGCCCCAGATGCTCAGGTTACTTTGCTGGCTGTGTTGCACGGCGTCGCTCCTTGGCGGCGGGGACGGGGAATATGGCGCGAGGGACGACACGGCGCGCAGCTCAGCTTTGCACTGAGAAATGTCCTCCGCGAGCTGTTTGCTCAACTCCAGGGACGAAGCTAGTGGTATATATCCCAAACATAATCAGCGCTAAGCGCTGGCAGCTGAAAACAATAAAGACACCCCCCCAAACAACAACCAATAACAGAACAGGGAGGAGACAGAACAGAAAAAAAAAAAAAAAAAACGCACGTGTGCATAGTAAACAATGTCACATTTGTCTACATTTGAAGACTGGGTGCTTGCGCACCTTGCACGCCCTCCGGCACTCCAAGCGCGCTGCCTAAAGGGGGGACCGTGACACATACAGTTGTCTGCTTCCAACATTGTGGCAACAGTTTTGTAAAAGCCCATGCAGTATATAGGAGTGATGGTCAGGTGTCCACAAACTGTTGACCATATAGTATACTAAGGATTAAACATGAGAAATCATGTTGTATTCACAGCATTTATAAAGGTGGGGGAAGTACTAATGTAAACAAAATCAGATAATAGAAAAAAAATTTATTCAACATTTTGTGTACATACAGTGCCCTCCACTAATATTGGCACCCTTGATAAATATGGCCAAAGAAGGCTGTGAAAATTGTCTTTATTGTTTAACCTTTTGATCTTTTGTTAAAATATTTTAATTCACAGAAATACTCTGCTCTCATGGACATCAAACAATTGCAAACAAAACACAGGTTCATAAAAAAAAAAAAGTTAAATATAGGTGTGCAACAATTATTGGAACCCCTGTGAATTTATATGAGAACAATATGTTTGAAGTATATTTCCATTGATATTTTTAAAAAATTTAGTACACCTCGGTGACTAGCAACAGGAAATTTTTCAACCATGGCTTACTGTTTCACAGGGGTGCATATAGTAGGTAACACATAGGCCAAAAAAAGGTTGTTGAACTTCACAAAATGGGAAGTGGCTATAAGAAAATTGCACAACATTGAAAATGCCCATTTTATCATGGCAATAATTAAGAAGTTCCAGTCAACTAGAAATGTTATTAATCAACCTGGAAGAGGAAGTGTGTGTATTTTGTCTCAACGCACTGTGAAGGGGATCAAGTGACCAAAAAATCTCCAAGGATCACAGCTGGAGAATTGCAGAAGTTACTTGTGTCTTGTGGTTTCCAAAACTACAATCCAAAGTCACCTATGTCACCACAAGTTGTTTGGAAAGGTTTCAAGATAAAAGCCTCTACTTTCATCCAAAAACAAACTGGAGCATCTTCAGTTTGCCAGACACTACTATAACTTCAAATAGAATCAGGTTCTATGGTCAGATAAACCAAAGTTGAGCTTTTGGAAATAAACACCAGAGGTGGTTTTGGCGCACACAGAGAGGTAGCCATATGGAAAGGTACCTCATGCCGATGGTTAAATATGGTTGTGGCTTTTTAATGTATTGGGGCTGTTTTTCTGTAAGAGGACCTGGACATTTTGTTAGGATACATGGCATCAAGGACTCTATCAAATATCAACAGATATTAAATAAAAACCTGACTGCCTCTACCAGAAAGCTTAAAATGGGCCATGGTTGGATCTTCCAGCAGGACAATGATCAAAATCACCACAAAAAAGGTTTAGTGACCACATAATTAAGGTCCTGCCATGACCATCCCAGTCCCCTGATTTTATATATATAAACCCATAGAAAAGGAGAGTCCACCAGCATGGACCACAAAATTTGAAGGATCTGGAGAGATTCTGTATGGAGAAATGGTCTCAGATCCCTTGCTATGTATTCACCAACCTCATCAGGGTTTTTTTTATTATTTTTTTTATAACTCTGTGTATTGTTTGTAATTGTTTGACATTGATGAGCGCAGAGTGTTTTTGTGAATTTTTGTAACAAAAGATCAAAAGGTTAAACAATAAAGACAATTTTTAACAGCTTTCTTTGCTCATATTTACCAAGGGTGCCAATATTAGTGGAGGGCATTGTATAAAATTATGAGTGAAAAATTACAGATATAAATAGTATATTCCCATTGATACTTTACATTTTTTAGTACACCTGGGTGACTAGGAACAGGAATTTTTTCAACCATGACTTCCTGTTTCATAGGGGGGTAAATATGAGGTAGCACATAGCCCAGATTCCTTTAGTCATTCATAACAATTGGTAAGACCAAGGAATATAGCTGTGATGTGCAGCAAAAGGTTGTTGAGCTTCACAAATGGGAAGTGGCTATAAGAAAATACCCTGTTAGAACTGCAGGTTTTTGTATTGAAACCAAGATCATGTAAAATCATGTCAGATTAATGTGACATAGCAACTGTCATGATTTCCCCTTGTGGAAAGTGCTGGAGCGTGCTCTAAAACCCAAAGCATAAGCTTGAAGTGCAATCGTGCTTCCAGTTTGTTCAGTGACACTGACTTTTTTTTTTACGTCTCACACGATTATTCCCTTTCAAAGGGAACTAAACGTTGTGTGAGCTACACGCTGTGCAGAGCTCCAGCCTGAGATCCACGAGGTGGTCTCCCCTGCAGAGCTCAAGCCAGAGGTCAACATGGCAACCTCATCTCCAGAACTACAGCCTGAGCCCTATGAGGTGGTCTCACCTGCAGAGTTCCTGCCTGGCGTCAACGTGGCAACCACCCCAGAGTTCCAGCATGAGACCTGTGAGGTGGTCTCACCTGCTGAACTCCTGTCGGAGGTCAACGTGGCGACCTCCTCACCAGCACTCCAATATGAGACCCACAAGGGGGTCTCATATCTGGAGTTCAAGCATGAGGTTAATGAGCTGACCTCAGCTCCAGAGCCCCATTCGGAGGCCAACATGGAAACCTCCTCCCCAGAGCTCCAGCAGGAGACCCATGAGGTGGTCTCATCTCCAGAACTCCTGTCGGAGGTCAACGAGGCAATCTCCCATGTCAAGTTCCAGTTGAAGGCTGACGAGATGGCCTCCCCAAGCCATGTTCCTAAATGAGGTTGAAGAGATGGCCTCTCGAGCCCTGCTCCTGTCCGAGGGTGACGAGGTGACCTCCCAAGCCATGTTCCTGTCTAAGGGTGACAAGATGACCTCCCAAGCCATGCTCATATCAAAGGGTGAAAAGATGGCCTTTCAAGACATGTTCCTGTCTGAGGTCTATGAGACGACCTCCTAAGCCATGTTCCTGGCCGAGGTCAACAAGGCCACCTCCCAAGACATGTTTCTGTCTGAGGACGACAAGGTGACGTCCCAAGCCATTTTCCTGCCTGAGGGCGAAGAGATGGCCTCTCAAGCCATGTTCCTCTCCGAGGTCGATGAGACAACCTCCTACACCAAGTTCCTGTCCGGGGTCAACAAGACGGCCTCCCAAACCCTGTTCCTGTCTGAGGGTGTTGAAACAACATCCCACACCAGGTACCTGTCTGCTCACACCTGAGTCTGCTGACAAGGCCAACCAAGTTCTGCCATCCTGTTCTGCTGCGGATGTCTCACTACCATCCTGTTCTGCCTTCCTGTCCCACTGAGGACATCACTCTGCTTTCCTGTCCTGCTGAGGATGTTGCTCTGCCTTCCTGTTCCAACAAAGCTGATGACCCAGTGTCCCAAGCCTAGGTGCTGCTTACGGATCCTGGCAAACCTGCCCCAGCCTCATGCCTCCTCCTCCGTTCCTTGAGGAGCCTGCTATCTGTTGGACAATGCCTGTCTCGGGACCTGAGGGGCTTTGAAGAGATTTTGCCCAGAGGGCCAGGACTGGGGGAGGGAGTGTTTTCTGGTGCTCCATGAGTAGCCCATGTTCTGTCATGATTTCCCCTCGCGCAAAATGCTGGAGCGCACAGCGCGCTCTGAAACCAGAATCACGCAGCTCGAAGCACTAGCTGAAACGGTGACTGTGCGCTTGCGGGTGGTTCAGTGACATTCACTTTGTTTACATCTCACATGTGTGTTTGTTATGCTTTATGTCCTGTCTCCACCCTTGTATGTTATTGGCTGTATCCCTTACATGTTTTTGTTAGTCTCAGCTGTTTTGTGTTTTTCAGCCTGATCACGTTTGCTATTTAATCCTCTCATGTGTCCACGTTTGGGGTGAAGTATTGTTTGCATAGCCATAACGTACCAGGCCTTTGATCCTTGTTCTTTTGTTTTGTGGTTTTGATATTGTTCTCATCCTCATTTCACGATTCCTCTCTTAGCCTGGCTCATCCTGTTTGCTGATCATCTGACCCATTGCCTGTTTTGGACCACACTTTTGATTCACGTTTTGGTTTTGTCTGCCTGCCTCTCTTCAGTAAAGCTCTTAACTACACTTGCATCTGTCTCAACTGCCATTACATAAGAGCAACTGTCAGGCTCCAGGGACAGATGCAAACGCAGGTACACAAAAGACACAAAAAACACTTGCAACAAATCCAATATGCCAAGTAAAAATCATGACCAGGAAAAAGACAATGGTCAGGCGATCCGGAAATAGCATAAACTAGACAAGGCAAGAATACAAATTCCTGAAAACAAGAGCAAGGATCAAAACCAGGTTACGTTACAGGTTATGTTGTGCTGAGGAAATAGCTCCTCAGCCAAAGGTAAAAACTCATCAAAGTCAAGGGGTTTTAGATGCCAAAAATCAAACTTAATTGAAAAAGCACCAAAGACGAGATGTCTGCAGATTATCTGGTTGAAACAGCCATGACATGCTTTTATCCAGTTCTAAAACAATGATGTCAGTAGTTGGGGTTTCCCCCATTTTTCTTATAATTATGCCCTGAGCTCTCCTCACAATTCATCATCCCCTCTGCCTTCTCTTTAATTGTGGTGCGAGCTCAATCAGCTAATTTTTTAAAAATAATTTTTACAGCATAATTACTGTCATATCACAGCAAACCAGTGACTAAATTTCCCATCCTGCACTGCAGCCTACAAACATGGCCGCCATGGACTCACTTGGTGGTCTCACCTGCAGAGCTTCAACATGAGACCCATGAGGCGGTCTCATCCCCAGAGCTCCAGCAGGAGACCCACGAGGGGGTCTCATCCCCAGAGTTCCAGCCTGAGACCCACGAGGTTATCTCATCTCCAGAGCTCCAGCATAAAGATAAGTTCCTGACTGAGGTTGAAGAGATGACCTCTCATGCCAAGTTTCTGTCCGAGGTCGAAGAGACGGCCTCCCAAGCTAAGCTTCTGTTTGAGGACAAAGAGACAGCCTCTCACACCAAGTTCCTGTCAGAGGTCAACGAGGCGGCCTCCCATGCCACGTTCCAGCTAAAGGTCGACGAGGCAACCTCTCACGCCAAGTTTCTGTCCAAGATCTAAGAGACTGTCTCCCAAACCAAGTTTCTGTCCAAGGTCAAAGAGGTGGCCTCACACCAAGTTCCTGTCTCATGAAGACTCACGAGGGGGTCTCATCTCCAGAGCTCCAGCATAAAGTCAAGTTCCTGCTAGAGGTCAACTAGGTGACCTCCCAAGCCACGTTCCCATCCGAGGTCGATGAGGCGACCTCCCAAGCCACGTTTCCATCCAAGGTGGGCAAGGTGACCTCCCAAGCCAGGTTTCCATCCAAGGTGGACAAGGCGACCTCCCAAGCCAAGTTCCTGTACAAGGTCGAAGAGACGGCCTCCCAAGCCAAGTTTCTGTCCCAGGTTGAAAAGAGGGCCTCTCACACCAAGTTCCTGTCCGAGGACAAAGAGATGGCCTCTCACACCAAGTTCCTGTCAGAGGTCAACGAGGCGACCTCCCTTTCCAAGTTCCAGCTGAAGGTCGACGATAGGACCTTCCACGCCATGTTCCAGTCTGACATCAAGGATGTAACCTTCCATGCCAAGTTCCAGTCTGAAACCGATGTCACGACCAACCAGATTCTGCTCACGCCTGAAACCACGTCATGAACAATCAGATTATGCTCATGCCAGAGTCTGTGGACACGACCAACCAAGATCTCCTCATGCCTGAAACCGACGTCATGACCAATCAAGTTCTGCTCACACCTGAAGTCAACGTCACGACCAACCAAGTTATGCTCACGGCAGAATCAGTTGCCACGACCAACCAGGTTATGTTCATGCCAGAGTTGATATGACCAACCAAGATCTCCTCATGCCTGAAACCAAAGTCACGACCATCCAGGTTCTGCTCATGCCTAAAACCGACGTCACGACCAACCAGGTTCTGCTCACGCCTGAAACCGATGCCATGACCAACCAGGTTCTGCTCACACATGAAGTCGACGTCACGACCAACCAAGTTATGCTCATGGCAGAATCAGTTGCCACGACCAACCAGGTTATATTCACACCAGAGTCTGTTGATATGACCAACCAAGTGCTCCTCATTCCTGAAACTAATGTCACGACCAACCAGGTTCTGCTCACTCCTGAAACCAACATCACAACCAACCAGGTTCTGCTCACGGCTGAAACCGACGTCACAACCAACCAGGTTCTGCTCACGCCTGAAACTGATGTCATGACCAACCAGGTTCTGCTCACACCTGAAATTGACGTCACGACCAGCCAAGTCAGTTGCCTTGACCAACCAAGTTCTCCTTCTGCCTGAAACCAACATCACGACCAACCAGGTTCTGCTCACTCCCGAGTCTGCTGACACGGCCAACCCAGTTCTGTTCACGCCAGAGTCTCCTGACACGGTCAACCCAGTTCTGCTCACACCCGAGACTGCTGACACGGCCAACCAAGTTCTGCTCACGCCCGAGTCTGTTGACACGCCCAACTCAGTTCTGCTCACGCCCGAGTCTGCTGACACGGCCAACCCAGTTCTGCTCACGCCCGAGTCTGCTGACAAGTCCAACCCCAGTTGTGCTCACACCCGAGTCTGCTGACATGGTTAACCAAGTTCTCCTCATGCCAGAATCTGCTGACATGGCCAACCAAGTCCTGCTCACACCTGAAGCAGACGTCACAACCAACCAGGTTATGATCATGCTCAAGACTGATGACCCTGGCGAACCAGCCCCAGCCTCATGTCTCCTGAGTAATCCGATGTCTCCCCAAAAATTGGCTGCAGGCTGCAAATGCCTCAAAACACTCAAGGACGATGTAGCCTCAATTGTTAACCATGCAATTGAAGCACAACAGGAGGCTATGCGTGAAATGTTTTCACACATGTTGACAGAGGCTATAAAGTCAGCCCTTAATCCATTCAGTGACTATGTTAAAAAAAAAAACAGCACTCTTCTCTGAAAGAAAAAAATTGATTCTCCGTATAAAAGTATGCTGTCAATCACGCCGGAAACGAAAGTGGACAATTTCCAAGGCAGTTTGAGCAAAACAGAAAAGATATGAACCTCTGCCTGTCTCAGTTAGAATGGGTGCAACGAAAGTGCAATGACCTCGAAGACCGATCATGTCACAACAATGTACGCCTGGTTAAACTACCTACAGGAATGGAAGGGTATGATCCTGTCGACTTTCTACATAAAATGCTATCTAAAGGGATCCCTGACCTTTTGGCATGCTCAAGCCCAATCAAGATCGATAGAGCTCATAGAGTATACTGAAACTTCAACTCACCTAAACCATGTTTGTTGATATTCCGGCTCCCCTGCTATCCTGACATGCAAGCCATCCTTCAAGGAGCCGGGAAAGCAAAACTCACTCTGCCCGGAGGAGCATGCGTGGAATTCTATGCTGATTACTTTCATGAGATGGTGCAAAAGAGGAAAGCGTTTTCGGCCATAAGAACAGCTTTCCTGATCTACGTAGCATCACTGAGAGTCACCCACAAGGGTTAGAAATACTTGTTTGAATCCCCAGAGGAAGCTGAAAAATATCGTGATGGTCTTTTTTAGTCTACAGTTGCATTTCAGTTTACCAAAGTGAAATGGTAACTAGTCTTTTATTTCCATATAATTGCATTTTGATTCTAAATCCCCTTTAACCAATTTTCATGTGCAGGTTGTCAGACTGTTACATATAAAGGTCTTATTTAACTATTGCATGCTTGTTTACCTAGAAAACATGGGCTACAGTTCTTAGTTTAAATCTGGTTGCCATTAAAATCCAGCTATGAAAATAGTTGCAATTTAGACTGTTCTTCTGAGTTTGGAAATATTAATTCTATAATTTTAATCTCCTCATTTGTTAAATTCATAGGGAGATTATAAGATGAATGGTGTTCAGACATTGCCTCGCGATCATCCCAGACTTTTGCTAAAGGGGGGAAATGGGGGGGGGGGGGGTGCATAAAGCTCTCAGGACAATCTGTTTTTGCATATGACTGTGAAAACTTTCATGGTACGATTAATAACCTGCTCTATAGATTAAATGTTATTCTATGTGAGCCCTATAACTACATACTATGGTTAGAATAAACACGTTGTCCTTTAATGTTAGGGGGTTCAATTCTCCTCTCAAACGTACACGGGTTTTAGATCTTTTACACAGACAAAAGTCTGATGTAGCATTTCTTCAAGAAACCCACCTTACCGCCATGGACCGCCAAAACGTGTTATATTCCCATAGTATCATCCAGTTGTAAATCTAAGAAGAAGGTGGTGACAATTCTATTCAAACATAACTCTAACTTTATTATTTAATACACAGGCTCTGATGATGATGGTAGGGTTGCACATTGCTATACTTTAATAGAAGGAAAGAGGTTAGCATTTGTCAATATATATGCTCCAAATTTGTATGACACCCGCTTTTTTCCAAATGTTTCGAAAACCCTACTATCTCTCCAGGGATATTTAATTATTATTGAATCCTTCATGAATACCATGCTTGACACAATTTTGGACCGTTCCAACCCGTTAGATACAGTAGCGCAATCTCAGTCTTCTACAGAGCTGAGAATGTTCACCAAAGATTTAGATGTGTGTGATGCTTGTTGACATCATAATCCAACAGCTAAGGAATACACTTATTTCCCCCCAAATCACAAATCATTCTCGAGAATTGATTATAGTTTACTTTTATCATCACTTCTTTCAGGTGTAATCAATATTTAATTTCTACCACAAAGTGTTTCTGATCATAATGCAGTATTAACACACCATCAGATTATTACAACCTGTAAACCATCCAGATGGAGATTTAATACTTTTTTGCTGCAGAATGAAGACTTTTTTCTCAACTGAGATCAGGACTGATTGAATTTATCAAATTAATTCCAATCAAGAAATGTTTTATCAATAGGTTTTTAAGGAACAATGCTATCTCCTTTTCTGCTAGACATAAAAAGAATTATCTTAAAAACTATCGGCATTAGAGAGAAGATGCAGGGAATTAGAAAGGAAATTAGGTTATCAATTTTCCAACAATACACACCAGAAATTAAATGTTGAAAGGTCTATACTTAATGATCTGCTTCAAAAAGAGCAGAACATTTAATCACAAAACATAAATATTACATAGATGGAAACAGACCGAGCCGACTCCTTGCACTTACTTTGAATCAAAAGTTCAAAAAATGTACTAACCTCACAGACATCAACAAAACATTCATGTCATTATTTGAAAAATGATATACTACAGAAATGCAACCCAGTACTGACCAGTTGAACTTAAACATACTTTCAAAGGAGGAAACTGACACCCTCGACTCTAAAATTACGTTAGAAGAACTACATAATGCAGCGTTATGTTCACATAAAGGCAAGTCCCTGGGAATCAATGGCCCCCCACTAGATTTATACTTGGCGCTGTGGGATCTACTAGGCCACATTTGGTTATACACTATAAATGAGACCATATTCAAAGGCTGTTTTCACAAATACCTCAATACAGCTCTAATTACGGTTTTACCTAAACCTGCCAAAGATCATTCGGACTGTTCTAATTACAGGCACATCTCCTTGATTTACATCAATGTAAAAATTTATGCTGAAGTTATTGTCAGACGTCTACAGTCAGTGATACATGAATTAATTGACCAAGATCAATCAGGATACATTACAGGACATTTGGCTTCAGACAAGGTTCATCAAGTGTTACATATCATTGCAGAATCTTTGAAATTAGAAACACCCAGCAGCCTCCTATTTATTAATGCCTTTGATCGACTGGAATTGAGCTATTCATGGTATATGTTGAAAAAACGAAAATTTTGGTGACCAATTTATTAGAATGATACAAACGCTATACACTAACCCCATGGCCAGGGTATCTACCGACGGACTCATCTTGGACACTTTTCATATTTGCATAGGCACGAGACAGAGGTGACCACTCCATGCGTACTGAGGTTACTTTTGGAGTTCCACAGGGTTCTGTTTTAGGCCCACTGCTCTTTACTTTATATATGCTACCCCTAGGTCAAATTATTTGTAAACATGGAATTAGCTTCCACTGTTATGCTGATGATACACAGTTGTATGTTTCAGCGAAGCCAGAGGACAGACAGAAGCTTAGTAAAGTTGAGGATTGTGTAAAGGACATTAGACATTGGATGTTAATTAACTTCCTTCTACTTAATTCTGATAAAACAGAAATACTTTTATTAGGCCCACGTGTAGCTAGAAGTAATCTTTCTGATCACATGGTTACTCTGGATGGTCTTTCTGTTTCATCATGTACAGCAGTTAAAGACCTTGGAGTGATTATTGACTCCAGCCTATCATTTGATGCTCATGTAGATAATGTTACTAGGATAGCCTTCTTTCATCTCAGAAATATTTCTAAAATAAGAAACATATTGTCACTACATGATGCGGAAATACTAGTTCATGCATTCGTCACCTCTAGATTAGATTACTGTAATGCCATACTGTCTGGATGTTCCAGTAGGAATATAAATAAGCTCCAGTTAGTCCAGAATGCAGCTGCTAGAGTCCTAACTAGAACTAGAAGATACGACCATATCACACCGATATTATCAATACTGCATTGGCTCCCAGTAAAATCTCGCATTAATTATAAAATACTTTTATTAACCTATAAAGCACTAAATGGTCTCGCGCCACAATATCTAAGCGACCTTTTGGTTTTATATGATCCGCCACGCCTACTTAGGTCAAAAGATGCAGGCTATTTGACGGTACCTCGAATAGTGAAGGCTACAGCAGGGGGAAGAGCTTTCTCTTATAGAGCCCCACAGTTATGGAACAGTCTTCCTATTAGTGTTCGGGACTCAGACACAGTCTCAGTGTTTAAGTCCAAGCTTAAAACATATTAGTTTACTCAAGCCTACCCTGACTAGATTCTGTTCTACTACTTCACAGTCATAATTATCTTTTTTCTCCCTCTCTCCTTTCGTCGAGCCCCACACAAATTTATGGAGATACTAGAGATCCAGATCCTTTCTGCCTCTGGATGAAGCTCAAATCTTCTTTAATTCCAGACTGCTGGGACTACGGCTGCTCCTAACGCCATGCAGACTTCATATAAATCCATAATGAACTTTTTCACACTAACTGTTGTTACCCAGATGAGGATGGGTTCCTTCTGAGTCGGGTTCCTCTCAAGGTTTCTTCCTCTTAAAACATCTTAGGGAGTTTTTCCTTGCCACCGTTGCCACTCAGTGGCTTGCTCAGTTGGGATAAATTTGCACCTTTAATATTTGTATACCATGTTGATATTTCTGTAAAGCTGCTTTGAGACAATGTCTATTGTAAAAAGCGCTATACAAATAAAATTGAATTGAATTGAATTGAACCACTTTCCCCTCTCACGATAGACTTATCAATAGAACCCCTGGTGCAGTTCGTCAGACAGTGTAAACATATTACTCCGATTCATCAATCCATTCTATCTCTTTATATGCAGATGATACTTTATATTGCTCTCAGTCATGAAATGGCTTGATATTTTCTCACAGTCTTCATAGAAACAAATAGAAAAAGAGCACATTTCACCAATTTTTGCAAGATTTTTGTTTCCATTATTTTCAGGCTTTTCACACAGGAAATGCTCATTATATTATGGTCCTATACTTTCCTACACTATCCAAATATTTAAAAAGATAGGAGCCTGTTTTTCATCTAAAACTATATGGCACACTCATAATCCTATTTGGGACAATTTGAATTTACTTTCTGGTGGACAACCATTTGTGCAGTCTTCCTGGGTTATAAAAGGCATTCTAACATTAAATGACGTAAAATGAGAGGAATCAATTTCAAGACTTAATTGAAAGATTTAATATTTCACATAACACTTTATTTTTATATTTTAAACCATGTACACTTGACCGTTTCTCTCCAAGCCTGATGGAGCGGTTCAGGAAGAAAGGCCTCGTCAGCCAGCTTTTGGCTGAGCTTTTACGTCAGACAAATTTTTGACGTAGTCAGATTTGTCTCCACTGTATTTTGAGTTTGAAGGACAATACTACCATAGTTGGATCTATACATTACTATACATACATTGGTTGCAAAATTTTGTTGTGAATGCGGCTTGGCAGCTAAAGATAACGTATCCATTTTCAGTCAGTTTTGTTAAAAATGATTCGGAAAACATCTCCCAGAAAATTAAGTTGTGTGACTCCCTTTACATTTACCTATTTTTTTAAAAACATACTTTATTTTCTTTTTTACACTATCTGCTAGAAGTTACATGTCTTGTCCAAAACTCTTCATAGCTGTGTGAGGGAAATTATTAGGTTACACAAATTGACCCTCTTGGTTCCTCATGAGGTGTCATTACTCCTCCTTGAACAGAAAACCTCATACCTGTCCATCCAGCGGTGGTTGCGCTATAACACAGTTCTATTAGATATGCCGAATGTCACTATAAAACAATGCACTATCCTTAACCCTGCTACTCTTCTTCCAACAGAGGGAGATGGGGAGCCACATGATTGTGTTGCACTAACTAACAAACTCTGCTCTCCTAGAGTCAACCTGAAGGATGTTCCATTGGAAAACTCAGACCAGATCCTTTTCGTGGATGGCTCAGCATCACGCAATCCAGAGACAGGTAAAAATCGAGTGGGCTATGCTGTAGTGACTGCACATGAGACTGTTGTGTCAGGAAGTCTCCCCTCAAACCTGTCAACACAAGCAGCTGAACTGTATGTCCTCATAGAGGCATGTAAAGATGCTGAGGGACACAGTAACTAACTACACAAACAGTAGATATGCCTTTGGGGTAGTACATGATTTTGGAACAATTTGGAAACAGGAACTTCCTGACGAGTTCTGGAACACACATAGCCCACTACAAACTGGTCTCCGAGCTGCTGGACACACAAGTGTGATGCACATACTAAAAATTGGGAAGGACCATGCATCAAAAGGGGGAATGATAGTAGCAGTAATTAAGGTTTGGTTCACAAAAAGGCTTCTCTAATTACTCTAAAAACGTTGTTTTCTGTGTTTGCGCAACTCATCATGTGGGTCGAGGTTTGAAGGTAGAGAAGGCCGCACACCCAACTCCAGACAAACCTACTTCTCTACATGGGTGGAAGCATTCCTTACATCCAAACATCACTCAAACACGGTAGCAAAGGCGTTGCTTAGAGAAGTAATTCCAAGATGGGGAATTCCCACAAAAAAATCTCCAGTGACAATGGCACACTTTTGTGAGCTATGCCCTCAAACAGGTGGGTGAATATTTGGGTTACTGTACAACCCTGTCCTCTGCTCTGATCTGAAGCCCGAAGAGTGGGTCGTGATCAAGGATTTCTGCAGAACCAGGTGGAACAAGCCAAGGTGGTGAGGACCTTTCCAGGTCCTCTTTGTCACTTATTCAGCAGTGAAAGTCAGCTAACGAGCCACATGGATGCACACCAGCCACTGTAGGAGAGGTGCCAGAGCCAAGCACTGAGCTGGATAAGACAGGACTTCGATAGGAGGACTACAAAGTGATTCTTTATCAAGAGGCCTCTAGGAGGACCCAGGCTCACGAGCAACGACCTGCATACACACAGCCACACACACCCACACACTGCACTCAAACACACATTCTCACACCAGTTCCTCATGGTTACACAGCACAAGACATCAAGTGGTATCTATTAGCCTGCGAAATCACAGACACACTTTTAGAGAAAGTGTTGACAACAGGGAAACTGTAGTCTTAGGAGGCCCGCAAAGTTCTTTAGTAGACTATTGCTGCAGTTTGAACGACAATTAGTAATTAAAAAAGCCCATATGCCAAGATATTGGCCGCCTCTGTATCGCCTTTGGTCATAAGAATCATTACCAACTACACACATAATGTAACACGTCCCCTCGTCATACAGACACATAATGGTTATCCTATTAGTGAACACATGCGGGCTGCAATACGCAACCCTCTGCAGACTAGCAAGACGGGGTTTGATTGGCTGAACTCAGTACTCAGGGAGAGAAGAGAAACACTCTACTCTAAAACACAGAAAGGCTGAAGGCTGACGGAGCAAAGAGGGATAATGGAAGCTGTTATTTGCTTTATCCCTACAACGACCCATTGATATCCATTTCATGCCTATTGTAAATATTCCTTTGACCATAACGACTCTCATTTCATCCTAAATGAGATTGCTTGACCACAGGATACTTCATATCTGCAAAAACAGCCTTCATTATGTCTGTTTCATGTTGAATTCAGTTGAACCGTGAAAGGATTCTGAAGTTCTGATGTATTCACAACATAGTCATTTCTTTGTTAATTTTAGTTATCATATTTTGTAATGATAAAAGGGGAAAATGTGAGGAAATTATTCATTTTTACTTTGTAATAGTTTTGTTCTTGTTCTGTTCATGTTCATCAGTGGATCATGCCTAAGAAGGTCATGTCATTTACATCAGTACATAATGTTTATCTGCATACAGAGACACAAACATGTTTTTCAGTTCGTCTGCACATTTTCTAAGACCCTGAAACAAAGCCTATTTTAACTGCCTCAAACTGCTCCTTATCGGTACATAGAAGTGTATCATGCCCTGCGCTTCATATACAGTATCTCACAAAAGTGAGTACACCCCTCACATTTTTGTAAATATTTGATTAAATCTTTTCATGTGACAACACTGAAGAAATGACACTTTGCTACAATGTAAAGTAGTGAGTGTACAGCTTGTATAACAGTGTAAATTTGCTGTCCCCTCAAAATAACTCAACACACAGCCATTAATGTCTAAACCGCTGGCAACAAAAGTGAGTACACCCCTAAGTGAAAATGTCCAAATTGGCGCCAAAATATTTTGTGCGTCCACCATTATTTTCCAGCACTGCCTTAACCTTCTTGGGCAATGGAGTTCACCAGAGCTTCACAGGTTGCCACTGGAGTCCTCTTCCACTCCTCCATGACGACATCACAGAGCTGGTGGATGTTAGAGACCTTGTGCTCCTCCACCTTCCGTTTGAGGATGCCCCACAGACGCTTGACACCATCTGAATAAGTTTATCTTGGTCTCATCAGACTACAGGACACGGTTCCAGTAATCCATGTCCTTAGTTTGCTTGTCTTCAGCAAACTGTTTGCGGGCTTTCTTGTGCATCATCTTTAGAAGAGGCTTCCTTCTGGGACAACAGCCATACAGACCAATTTGATGCAGTGTGCGGCATATGGTCTGAGCACTGACAGGCTGACCCCCCACCCCTTCAACCTCTGCAGCAATGCTGGCAGCACTCACACATCTAGTTCCCAAAGACAACCTCTGGATATGACGTTGAGCACGTGCACTCAACTTCTTTGGTCGACCATGGTGAGGCCTGTTCTGAGTGGAACCTGTCCTGTTAAACCGCTGTATGGTCTTGGCCACCATGCTGCAGCTCAGTGTCAGGGTCTTGGCAATCTTCTTATAGCCTAGGCTAGAGTACTTTGCCATGAGGTGCCATGTTGAACATCCAGTGACCAGTATGAGGGAGTGTGAGAGCGATGACACCAAATTTAACTTAATGAGACCTTGTAACACTAACAAGTCACATGACACCGGGGAGAGAAAATGGCTAATTGGCCCAATTTGGACAATTTCACTTAGGGGTGTTCTCACTTTTGTTGCCAGCGGTTTAGACATTAATGGCTGTGTGTTGAGTTATTTTGAGGGGACAGCAAATTTACACTGTTACACAAGCTGTACACTCACTACTTTACATTGTAGCAAAGTGTCATTTCTTTAGTGTTGTCACATGAAAAGTTATAATCAAATATTTACAAAAATGTGAGGGGTGTACTCACTTTTGTGAGATACTGTATATAGTACATGTTCAGCACAAGCGCCTCAGAGTGCTCTCATTATTCTATCCTTCTGTAATAAACCAATTCACCTGAGAAGACTGCTGCTAATCTACAAAACCATATTTGGTGCACAGTTTTGCAGTCAGTACTTATAATGTATATTTCCAAATATGGCAGTTGACGAAAAAGTAAATTTACGACTGCTAACAATTCATTTCAGTGCAGTTTATATTTTGGTGATTTTCATTATGTAGTTGGAGGTACATTTTGGTGGACAACTCAGCATTATCTAATGGCATGATAATGCCTGGATTGGCACCCTGTCCAGGGTGTACCCCGCCTTGTGCCCGGTGCTCCCTGGGATAGGCTCCAGGTTTCCCCGTGACCCTGAAAAGGAGTAAGCGGTAGCAGATGGATGGATGGATGGATGATAATGCCTTCTTCTTGTCAATCTGTTTCTCTGTTAAGATGTAACTGACAAGGACTCAAACTCAAACTTCAGTGGGTATACTCTGCTTCGAATCAGAAAGACTTCAGCTAAACCCATTCAAAGTGAGCATAGTCTTGGAAGGGAGTTTGGTGCTGGATGAACTAGCCGACCTGCCTCAGGCCTTCTGTGTTCTTTTTGGTCTGATTTATGCCCTGTACCTGGACTATCCTAAGCATAGGAAAAACACTTTCCACTTTATTCAGCAGGTAATGCTCAACCTAGAAAGTAAGCTGGCACCCAAAATTCAATCTTAGAAAAATCAGCTTACAGTGTAAAATCGGCCTCCCTATTGTTATACTACTGTTCCGGTAGCAAGTGGTTAATTTGTAATGTTGAATTGCATGTTTTATGATATTGGCACTGATTTTGTGGTTTGATTCAATTCTTATTGGTAATGATCCTATTTTATAGAAATTTAAAATGTATTTTATTTATATGTACAGTGGGTGAAATAAGAACTGGACATGTTAACATTTCTTTCAGTAAATACATATCCAGTGAGGCTAATCTCATGAAATTTTCACCAGACATCAGAATTAACTCAAGAAATGCGGAAATATAAATAATTCACAGCATTAAAGTCCATAAATGAAGTTTTGATACAGGCAGCTACAGAAAGCCAGTGGAGGGAGATGAAGAGGGGTGTGACCTGGGTTCTTTTGAGCTGGTTGAAAATAAGGCATGCTGCTGCATTCTGAATCATCTGAATTGGTTTGATGGGAGCTGGTTGGGAGGCCTGGGAGTAGTGTGTTGCAGTAGTCCAGTTCGAGACTACAGGCTGACAGGAGTGGAACCCAATTTGGTCATCTGCTGTTGTAGCTCATCCACCTCAAGGTTTGACATCTGAGTTCTGAGATGCCTTTCTGCTCACCACAGTTGTAAAAAGTGGTTATTTGAGTTACTGTTGCCTTCCTGTTAGCTCGAACCAGTCTGGCCATTCTCCTCTGACCTCTCAGCAAATGGATTTCTGCCCACAGAACTGTTTCTGAGAAAACTCTGATTTGTCACTGATTTGTGTGAATATCCCAAAGAGAACAGCAGTTTCTGAAATACTCAAACCAGCCCATCAGGCAACAACTATACCACAAAGTCACTGCGATCACATTTTTTTCCCTTATCTAAATATTAACTGAAACTCTTGACCTGTATTTGCATGAGTTTATGCACTATGCTGTTGCATCATGATTGACTTATTGGGTAATTGCATGAATGAGCATTAGTACCCGTATTCCTATTAAAGTGGTCAGTGTCAGTATATGCATGTAACTGTATATATTTATAATGTAGATCTCTTTTCAATGCTGTAGCTGGGTATTTGTTGTAGCTTGGAAAGCGAATAAATACAATACATTTCTTCATACAAACTAATTTCACTGAAACAAATGCCATGTTACACCATTCTTGCAATTAATTTATAATGGTTTTATTTGTTCACACAAAAAGCAGATTACGATCAATCACATTTATAACTCTCAGACAGCAAACACTGCTATCTGTCTTTGGGTGGATTTCGGTTCTTGCGCCTTGTATGATATCTGCAAAGAAACAAAACAAAATTTTATTCATGTTCAAAATTATGTTGCCATTCACCAGATACATGAAATTAGATAAGCATTACAAAAAAAAATTAATAAAGAGCATTATGACCAACCTCCCATGTTTGTTTGGGATTTTGGGGGGTGGAGGGAGTGTGTGATTTACTTCTGATTGAGTCAGCTGCAGTTTTTTCAGGCTTATCCTTCTTATTAACTCTATGCAAAAATTGTAGCAGGTTTCGTATTTCATTTGGGAAACATCAGTGCTGCAGTATTCTACCTACTAGAGTGGCAGCTGTGCAGCAGACTGTGGCCTTCTGCAACAATTAAAAATCATTCTTTGGTCTACTCACCTTCTGTTTGCACATTCTTTCACAGTTTTGCCTCACACCCTGTTGCAGTGACCCTTGCTAGTGGGAGATTATGCTGCATTCAACTTACCTTGGGAGTGGGAAGTGGAACTCGGAATTACATCATTTCTGACCACCATGCATTCAAGCTTCAAAGTAGGGGAAAAAAATAAAATCATGGATGCCTCCATGTTCGTCTTTTGTTAGCAACAAGCTAGCCAGCTAACTGATGAGTGATGTATATTTCCTCCTCAAAATAGAAATGTCACTGTAGATTTAACAAGCGAACAAGTCTGTAGGTTGACTGATCTAAAGTATAAAAATACTTGTATACACAGTATAACTCATTTAAAGGCAAGATGTGCTACTTTGTTTACTGCTGATGCTGTGAGTGGCCATGTTGATGTGATGTGATGTTGCTGGACTCAGGGTTGAAGAGTTCAATTATAGGAATTACAAGTTGAGGGGGAGTTTTCTTTGGTTTTCCTAGTCAGAGGACGTTAATTTCGAGTTACAAGTCTTAGTTGAATGCAGCATAACAATCCACTGTCCCAGTGTAAGTGCTTTAATAAAATTTAGGTATATACTCATTGACTGCTGTAGGAAGACACAAGGACCTTCCCTCCTCCCTACTGAACACTCATACAAACTATTTGTGGAAACATGATGGACTCCAGGTATGCATTCAGAGTAGTGCATGATTCATACTTCCTTCAAATAGGAACACAAAATACTAAACATAATTATTAAAAAAAAATTATAGCTTACCCACTGAAAGAAAAAAAAGAAAGCAATAGCACACCTAAACTTTTATAACTGAATATGTTGAAAGAGAAAGTAAAACTACATAAAAAAAACACACAAAAGCATGTAATAATTTTTCACATAATTAAACCCATTTAATTTTGCCTAGATTATTCACAAAATGTGATATCTAAACTTTAGCTGACACTGATAATGTATTTCTGTGAAATACCTGAAAGCTACTCTTGTGAACAGCTCGCATCCCACCAAAAATATTTTTACAAATATAAACTAATCTCCATAATGATCACCATGGATGATTTCCATAAGATCACCATGATGTAGAACTTGAATTCATGTAGCTCTAAAAGACTTTAAGTCATGCATGACAATTGGGACAGTTTAGAGCACAAAAACCTCAGCTATATGGCCACAGTCGAGGCAAATTTCCAATGCTCAAAATACATCTCTGGTGAACAGCTTGTCATCAGTGTACCAGGAAATAAAATAAGATTAAACCTTATAAAAATACATGAGAATAATGTACAACTTACTGTCCCACCGGGTACCAGCGGTGCTTTGTGGTGTAGAACATCTTGGCAAGCTCCTCTATAGCTGGGGCGTTTTTGCCCTTTAAAATGTCATTATTAAGCTGAGACTTCAATACTAGATCATGCGTTTCTGCAGTATCAAGTGTAGGATCTGGACTGGGGATGGGCTGTAGAGAAAAATCAAAGAAAAAATATTTATTATGTATTAAACAAGTACATCACCCAAAAAACAAGGATATAAACCATTTGGAATGCTTCAAAACAATAGTAGTTACTGTACATAATTGGCTACCACACCCAAAAAATAGCCATTTTAAATTTACATTTATGGCACTTTGCAGATGCCTTGTACCAAGTGACAGAAGTGGTCTGAAGTCTGAATCAATAAATACATCCTCATACTGGTTTACTAAGTCATGGCCTAACCATCAGTCTAAAAAGCCTGTTTGAAATGTAGCAGAGTATGAAAAAAACAAGCCAAAACAAGATTTTTTTTTTAAATAACAAAGTTTTAATGTAAGTACTTGATGAAGAGGTCTTTAATCATCATTTGTAGATAGCCAGTGACTCAGCTGCTCGACATCCAAGGGAAGTTCATTCAACCACCTAGGTGCCAGAACAGAGAAGAGTCTTGATGCATGCCTACCCTGAGAGATGGTTTGTCAAACCGAGCAGTGCTAGAAGTCCAGAGGGAATTTGGTGCAGTGCGGTGTGTGATAAGTGCTTTAATGTAGGTGAGGGCTGGTCTATTTTTGGCTTTGTAGGAAAGCATCAATGTTTTAAAATCTGAATCATTTAGCTACAGGAAGCCAGTGGAGGGAGTGTAGCAATGGGATAGTGTGTGAGAACTTGTGAAGGTTGAGAACACGTCATGCAGCTGCATCCGAATCAGCAGCAGATGCTGAAGGACATGCAGTGGTAGACCAGTTAGGAGGGCGGTGCAGTACTCCAGTCTAAAAATGTCAAGGGACTAAAACACCGGAGTGTCCGCTGCAGATAGAAATATACATGCAGATGTGTATTCTGACGATGTAAACGAGAAAATCAACAGGAGCGCGTCAGTTTAGCAATGAGAGAGGAGCAGGACAATTGATTGTCCATGGTTACCGCAAGGTCATGTGCAGTAACAGATGGGAAGAGATCTGATACTTGTCCAGGGAGATCACAAGATCCTGACATGGGGATCCCCTAGCATGAACAGCAGTTCCGTTTTGCTGGGATTAATTTTCAGCTGATGAGCTGCCATCCACGATGATATGTCTGCCAGACATGCTGAGATCTGAGAAGAAACATGAATGTCTGCAGATGAAAAGATGAGGATAATATGAATAGGATAAGATGCCGAGCCACACACGATTTTATGGAGATATTAGAGATCCTGATTCTTTCTGATCTCCGGACCTGCCTGATCCGTTTCGGATGTCCTGCCTCTGGATGCAGCTCTAATCTACTCCAATTCCAGACTGCTAGGACTACGGCTGCTTCTAAGACCATACAGACTTCATATAAGTCAATAATTAACTTTTTCACAATATCTGTTGTTACCCAGATGAGGATAGGTTCCCTTCTGAGTCTGGTTCCTCTCAAGGTTTCTTCATCTTAAAACATCTTAGGGAGTTTTTCCTTGCTACTGTCGCCACTCAGTGGCTTGCTCAGTTGGGATAAATTTGCACCTTTAATATCTGTATACCGTGTTGATATATCTGTAAAGCTGCTTTGAGACAATGTCTATTGTAAAAAGTGCTATACAAATAAAATTTAATTGAAATGAATACCATTTACACAGCAGTGGTATGAAAACCCATGTGAGGATATGACTTCACCAAGAGATTGGGTAAAGAAGGAGACCAGAAGATCAAGCACCGACCCTTGTGGGACACCATTGGAGAGACTGCATGGAGCAGATGTGGATCATCTGTGATGACCGTCCCTCCAGATAGGAAGCAGACCATTGCCATTCTGTTCTACAAATTGCAAGACTTGTGACGATGGACAACAAAGTATTGTGGTTGACTGTTAACTGCTACTGAAGGGTTCAGGAGGATGAGGACTGATTAAGTTTAAGCTGGCACCACCATTATTTCTCAGATCTTTCTCCTTAATTTCATCATCTGCAAACTTCCTGTCACCAGCCAATCAGTTATCCCCTATCACAGTGGTTTTCAAAGTGGGGTCCGCCAGGGGGGCCTCAAAAATTTGGTGTGAAAAATAAATAAATACATGATTTTCTCTTTCTCACTCTCAGACAACCACACACACACACACACACACACAATCAATTCCTAATCTAATATAATGTGAAGATGCAAAATGTAATATTTAATAAATAAAAAAATGGGGGGATATACTCAGAAGTCTGTATTTTTAATGTGTTTTAAAGACATCTTGCAAAAAGGGGGGCCTTGGTCAAAATGCCATTTGGGGGGGCCTTGCCCTGGAAAAGTTTGGGAACTACTGACCTATCATACATGAGCTACCTACTGGTGAGGGTGAAGGCTAAACATATGCTCTCTTCAAGACACATGAAGCCAGCCAACTGCTTCTCATACACTCTTGGAGGAAACCGCTATCTGCCCTCTTCCGCATAAGAGCTCACAGATGCCCATGATTGCCTAGATTTGCTGTGACTGAGAGGCAGAGGCCAGGCCATCAACAGATTGTAAAGCTAGGTGATAGGAGGTCTCCCCCCTCCTTGGGTACTACAGTGGGCATATCCCTCAGGAGCAGTTGTGAGACTAGACCGAGACATGCTTTTGACCAAGTGAGAGTAATTGATGGTTGCTTAGTACACATGGGGGTGTCACACTATCCGAATTTTTTCCCCAGTAATTAGGGATTGCAGGACACGCAAACAAAACAGGAAAACAGACAGTTGCTGTCAGATGCAGCTCATTGCTAGACATCTCAGACCGGATAAGACACCGTAACCATTTACACTGTGTGCACAATTATTAGGCAAATGGTATTTCTCCACTTAATTTTTATTGGTGAACAAATGCAGTGGTCGCAGTTGATCCTAAATGTTTATTTCACCTCAAAACAGAATGTTATCAAAGAAAAAGAAACAAACAAACAAAAAACTTTATTCTTCAGTCTTAAAGTATTATTTAATACATACAGTTGCAATCAAAATTATTCAATCCCCATTGCAAATAAGGTTTATTGTCAAAATTTACAGACCTTCAGCTGTTTGCAATGAATAAATCAAACAGGAGAAATTGAAATAGATCAACACAATGAATGCTTCAAGTGGTTTCCCCAAATTCAACTGAAAATGCAACTTATAATGCAATCACCAGTTTAAAATTATTCAACCACCTCAATAAAATCCCCCACAACAGCACAAATATCCTAAACAGGTTTTGTCTCAAGCACACCTGATGAAACTAATCAAGGACTTCATTAGTTGCACCAGGTGTGCTTAGGCTGGAACACATGAAATACCTGAACTGGCTAGGGGCAGAACATTTTTGAAAAGAAACAGGCACAGAGGTTTCAGTGAGCATAGTAAGGCGCATACTAAATGCAGAAGGTTTCCATGCCAGAACTCCAAGACGTACACCACTACTGACCCAAAAGCACAAGACAAGTAGGCTCAAAATCATATAAATAAGCCACAGAAGTTTTGGGATTCTGTTCTGTGGAGCGATGAAACAAAACTGTAACTTTTCAGTATGTCTGGAGAAAGAAGAATGAAAAAAGAATACTCAGTCCACAGTCAAGCATGGTGGTGGTTCAGTGATACTCTGGGGCTGCTTTTCATCCTCTGGCACTGGAAAACTGCAGCATGTGGAAGGCAAGATGTAGTCACGGAAATATCAGGATATCCTAGGAGAAAATATCATGCCGTCTGTAAGGAAGCTGAAGCTTGGGCATCATTGGACCTTCCAACAGGAAAATGATCCCAAGCATGCCTCAAATTCCACCAAGGCTTGGTTGCAGAAGTCATCTTGGAAGATTCTACAGGGCCAACACAGTCACTTGACTTAGAAACCCATAGAAAATCTCTGGTAGGACTTGAAGAATGGGTTTCAAGAATATTACTCAACTGGAGGCCATTGCTTATGAGGAAGATTCCTCAGGAACGCTGCCAGAAGCTATGCATCCCATTTGCAGCAGGTCATAACAGCAAAAGGTGCTCTACTAAGTACTAAAGATGCTTTTCTTTGATTGTGAGTTCACTGCAAACATCTGAAAGTCTGTAAATTTTGACAAACCTGATTTGCAATGGGGGTTGAATAATTTTGATTGCAACTTTATCTAACAAAATAATATTTAACAATTACCATAATTTCCGGACTATAAGCCGCTACTTTTTTCACACGCTTTGAACACTGTGGCTTAAACAATGATGCGGCTAATTTATGGATTTTTACGGGCTAACGAGCTTCGTGCCGCCAAAAAATTTAGCCTCGTCACATCAGACCAATGAAATTACTGAACAGGTCACAGTGGACCAATGAAACTGTTCGAATTAAATCAAATGCACTCGCACTAAATTCTTCAGATCAGTCATTTTGCGCTTCATGCACACACCCTCATCATGGAAAACACACAAAGAAATGCATATGATGCAGCTTTCAAGTTAAAGTGGCACTCCGACTTGAGTGGGAGGCTTAAATGACTAGCGGCGAGAAATCATTTACCAAAACTGGCCGCATGCGAAGAGCAACTTTTGCTCAAGTCTGCCAGTGGATCCTAACAACGTCGAGCAGTGTCAAAAAATCTATCACCACCACCGAGTTTCGAAAGGCTGGACTGCTGCGTGATGAAGAGGACAGCACAAGCTCAAGGGCTACAACTTTGCCTCGAGACGTAAGTGACATTGAGAGCGACAATGAAAGAGAGACTGAGGAAGTGTGTGACGAAGTACCGGTAATTCTGAGGCTGTTCAATTCCGACACTGAAGAAGACGACTTTAGTGGTTTTAGTGCGCAAGAGGAAGATGATGATAGCGATCAATGACTTTTCCTGGTAGGCAACTGTATTTTTAAAAAAATTTTAACGTGGTTACAGGCACTGTTTGGAAAAAGCATGTACGGTACATATTTAATTAAAAGTTAAAAAAAAAAAATCTTTGTGTAAATATCTCATGTTACAACGTGGACACCTGCGGCTTATAGACAAGTGCGGCCTATATATGTACAATTTTTTTTTTCCTTTTTAAAGTTAGTGGGTGCGGCTTATATTCAGGTGCGCTCAATAGTCTGAAAATTACAGTAAGAAAAAAAACTATTCAGTGATGAACATAGCCACCCTTCTCACTCTGCTATTAGTCTTCCATCCATTGAATCTTTCGATCAGTTTTAGCTGAGGTAAACACCACAACCTCTCAACCTTCTTTTCAAAGAGGTGAATTGTCTTCCCTCACTGTAAATCTCACACTTGAGAATGGCCCAGAAGGTCTCAATAGGATTTAAGTCAGATGAGGAAGGGGACCAGTTCATAATTCTGTCATCTTTAACTGCTTTTCCACCAAAATTACCCAGAACAATTAATCCGAGAAACTTTATTCAAGGGACCATTTGGTTCCTCCAGACCTTTGTTGTCTGCATTTCCATCGCAGTCTAAAGTACCGTGAAGATTAGGCAAATTATACCGGTGATGTATGATCGTGCACGATCAGCCCTTGGTGAGGATAGGAAGCCTCTAAGTATGCTACAATCAAACTGATTAGTGAAACAATGTAAGCTGATTTTAATGATGTAATAATATAAAATGTTTGCTCAGCTCATAAAAACATGTAGTAGGCTCTGATTGGAACACAAACCTTTGAACAGTAACAAACGAGTTTGCTGCAACCAAACTGGTGGTGTAGGGGTTAGGCTTTGGTGCTCTCACTGCTGTGGCCTAGGTTTGATTCCCAGTCATAGAATGATTTTTTTTTTTTCAACTTTGGATAAAGGTTTGTGTCTTAAAAATAGACAGGCTATTTTCTAAAATCTGATAACGACACAGCAACAACAAGAAGCATGGAGGAGATTCAAGCTGTGCTGCTGTTGATTGTGATGTATTACTTTGCTAAAATGGTAATTGAGAAAACGCTGGAAAAGAGACAAATAGTGGTAGTAAAGCGATTTCAGAATGCTCGAAATGTTAGACTTAAAGTAAGAAAACGGATTTTATCAGATATTGCTGAGATGACTGAAATGAATGCGCATGCACGAGCTTCTCCCTGCACTCTTTTCCTGTGTAAACAATGCCCAGCTCACTTAATTGACTTTTTCCAGTTCCTGTTGTATTTCGTCCTCGGTATAAATACTTAAGGCCTGATCCTAGTCGCCAGTCCATCGTCATGTTTTTTAAGAAACTCCATTGTGTTGATTCGAAGTGCAATAAAACAACTGTTACTGTACGCATGGCAACAGACTTAAAAATAAAAAAAAATGCTCTATGCACTCAACCAATCTGCATGTTCAGCAAACAATTCCAATCCCCTAAAGTTCCTGGCTTTTGAAAAAGTACCACCACCCAAGTAGGGACCTTGCGAGGGCTAAATATTTTACCCGGAACTTAATTTAGACCCTGGTCCCTGCAGTGGAAACACACCAAGTACCTCCAAAAGTCCATAGTTTCTGGGGAAAGTTCCTGCAGTGGAAAAGTGGCATTTGATGCCTTTGCAGGCTAGCCAAGCAACCTTGTTGTATGCGATGAAGCATTGTCCTGCATAAAGATCATGGCCTTCTTGAACGCTACTGACTTCTTCCTGTACCATTGCTTGAAGAAAGTGTCTTCTAGAAACTGGTAATAGGTTTGGGAGTTGATTTTCAGTCCAATGTTAATCCAAAAAGGTCCAACTAGTTCATTAATGATACCAGTCCACAGCCATACCCCTCCTCGACCTTTCTGGTGCCTCGCTCAAACTGGTACTCTGTGCCCATTAGAGATCCATCCACAGGCCTGCCCATCTGGTCCATCTAGAGTCACTCATTTCATCTGTCCATAAAACATTTAAGAAATTGTCTCCAGGTATTTCTTGGCCCAGTCATGACGCTTCAGCTTGTTAGTCTTATTCAGTGGCAGTTGTATTTCAGCCTCTCTTACCTTAGCCACGTCTCTGAGCACTTGACACCTTGTATTTCTGGACAATCCTGGAAGGTTGCAGCTCAAAAATATGGTGGCATTGGAGGTTACCGGGTTCCTGAGTCCAAACTGAGTCCAAAGACTATATACCATGTAGAAATTGCCAGCATATTTGTTGTACTACAACAGGGCACTTGAGTCAACATTTAAGAGTTTGCTTTTAAGTCAAATCTCTGTTTTGACTCCAGCTTTGCTTGGTACAGCTTTGTATCCAACCTCCCCTTGTGGAAAGAGAATGGTATGACTGTCAAAACTGAAGCCAAGCTACTGAGCCAAACTGAAAACCATCAGGTCATTTTATGAGGCACTATTATTGTGCTTAAACAATAATTAAGTTATAATTTTATTTAATAATTGCTATTGGTAATAATTATCAATGATTTTACTAATAATTAAAGCTCTGAATATAAATATGCAAGTAATTTTATGAGATATGCAAGACCAGAAACCTATATATGCACCAAAATGTATTTTTAGTAGAGTTTACATGAAACAAACAATTTGTGATCAAATTTAAATTTTAAAAAAGTAGTGTTCATATAGAACTTAATTTTCATTTTAGAGAAGTCTTGAGGCCTGTTTGGGTACTTCACGAAAAGCTCTGTTATGAAGCTTATTTAATAGATACCAAGCATTTGCAAAGCTTCATCAGGAACATTGTTTGTAATTTAAATTTAAAAATAAATATATTAGTTTTAACTTGTTTACCACTTTTCTTGGCAATTGTATAATTCCATGTGTGTTATTTGCTAGTGTGAATTTCCTGTATTTTAAAATACAGAATATACAGAATATAATTTAAAATAATTTTAACCATAATCAACACTAATGTTGATTTTAACGTAAATTGAAAAACTTAAATATGAAGCTTGCAAAAATATTAACTTCTCAAACAATATTTGAAAACAGGTTTAGAATAAAGTATGTACAGATTTGTAGGCTGTTTATGATTTTTCCTACTGGTCAGATATTAATTACTTTCACAAATCACTATCTTTTATGACAGGAAAACACATTAGTATATATTTAAGTTTTATCATCAGCTGTGCATAATTTGTATTGTGTAATTAGTTTACTAAAATAGTTTGCTTTGTATCCATCAATGCAATGCTTATTTTATACTCCACATTAAGTCACATTTATTTCTACAAAGTGGTTTGTATTTTTACACAATTTTTATTGTTTTGTTTATGTAGCAATAAAAGGTTTTTTTTTTTATTTTATTGAAATTTATAAAAATAAATAAATAAATAATCAAACTTTCTGTGCCTTAGTCCTTTCAGAGGACTAAGGCACAACTATCACAAAAAAATGCAGTTAGATTACTAACTATATATATATATATATATATATATATATATATATATATATATATATATATATATATATATATATATATATATATAAATATATAAATATATATGTGTATATGTGTGTATATATATATATACATATATATATATACACACACACACACACATATATATATATATACACACACACACATATACACATATATACACATATATTTATATATATATACACACACACAGATATATATATCTATCTATCTATATCTGTGTGTGTGTGTGTATATATATAAATATATATGTGTATATATGTGTATATGTGTGTGTGTATATATATATATATATATATATATATATATATATTATATATATATATATATATATATATATATATATATATATATATATATATATATATATATATATATACACACACACACACACACACACACACACACACACACACACACACACACACACACACACACACACACGTGTGTACGTGTGTGTCTAGTATAAAACTTGCCATGCCCACCCTTGTCAGCTCATAGGCAATGTCTGGAACAGGGTGGAAACACACTATGGTTTCACTGTCACGTGTCACACCTAGGTTCATGTCCCTAGTTAGAAAGGAGAGAGATGTAAGCAACGAATTACTAATTAGTGCGTGCCAAGCTAGGACTGGGCGTAAGCTAGGCCACTATGGACTATATCAACTGTTATAGAAAAGAACAATATAACACATGCAAAAAACATTGGGACTGCAGAACATATCCATAAACTTCCACTATCTACCATTAAGAGATCATTAATGTAATTAGAACAACAAAAACTCTGTTACCTGTTATCATCAGAAGCAGGTATATGGTTTCTTGATGCCGGATAAAATGAGAAGGCACGAGCTGCAGAAAAAAAATAATTAAATAAAACAATGAAACAATATGAAATGTTCATGAGCACAGGAACATTGTAAAACACACAGATTTTATATTCACACATAACAGACACATGACTATGACTGCATCCAGGCAGGTAGTCATCCTCCTGAAAGCAAGTCGGTTTGATGTTGGACGTTCGATATTCGCAGATATGCAGAAATTAAAGGGACCTCTAAAGTTACATACAACATTGTTATACACGTTTCTAACTTCAATAGCATTTGAAGGGAATGCCTTACAGTCACACAACCAACTGGAAAGTGTTCATCTAGGTGTCAGGTATAACACACACCTTTTAGATTTTTTATATTTAACTCTACAATTCATCAACAAAAATGACCCATATTGGAATTAATCATTTTCTTCACACACAAAACGTGTCTAAAAAAAATTGACTGGAAATTCTGTAAATAATGTTGAATTCCTTTGGCTCCCATCCACAATCTGTCAAAACATGTACATAAATAAATTAATCTGTACACAGTTCCCTATGTAGTTTTTTTTTTTTTTAAATTGCGCTCACTTACCATAAATGTCAGTTCGTGTAGGTTTTTTGGTTCATGCATTGTAGAGTTAAATATAAAAAAAAGGTGTGCGTTATAGCGGACACCTAGATGAACACTTTACAGTTGGTTGTGTGACTGTAAGTCAATCCCTTCAAATGCTATTGAGCTTTAAATTATGGTCTATTTTGTGTATGAGTGAAATACATGTCAAATTTACATATGATTTAATAGTTTATTTTAATAAATATATCAAATCTAAAAAGGTGTGCGTTATAGCTGGCAACTAGATGAACATTTTACAGTTGGATGTGTGACTGTAAGTCATTCCCTTCAAATGCTATTGAAGTTAGAAACGTGTATAAAAATGTCGTATGTAACTTTAGAGACGGTCCAACTTTATACCAGTCTGAAAGCATAGTTCCAGACCACAAATCACAATTTACATTAACGTCTCATTGCAGTGTATAGAATAGTGTTACCTCTGAAATATGTACATAGCCATAGCTATCATCTGTGCTGCTGTGTCAGTTTATAATAATAATAATAATAATAATAATAATAATAATAATAATATAACGCATATAATGTTGTGGTTCTAGCAGAGCAGCAGTAATGAGCTAGCTGGTCGTGCTCTCTGAATGAATGCCAAACGCAGCCGGAAGACACTGCATCATGACCTCACATTCCCAAGCCCAATAACCTGAAGTAAAAGCAGGAGTAAAACTGCAACTAGGACTCTTACCTTTAACTTGACATAACTGTTTATTAGCATTATAGCAACCGCGTGTAAGCATGAAAGGTAACCATTTTATCTGACTCCAGGTCGCCATGCTTCGTGTTTGCGAGAAGAAGAAAAAAACTGTCAACGAGATTTAACGAGAACGGAGCTGAAGCCAGTTTCCGGTGTAATGAAAACAGATGACTCTGTGAAAAGGCGACGCATTAAGATTAAACTCGCATGCGCAGCAATTCGCGCGTGCGCCGTTTCTGCATTCGACGTAACCTCGGGTATGTCTCGAGCGACATGATGAAACACACAGAACATTGGTTGTTCTGTTGCATATCCTTGCAACGCTTCAGCCGATTATAAATGTTAACTAGATTTATTTTATTACAAAATTTATTTTACTAATAAATAAGTATGATGTATTTTTTAAATACTGATCTGTTATTGTTATTATTATTATTATTGTTTATCTTACATTATATTTACATCATATTACTTCTGATGTACTGGTATTTATGGAAATTCTTTGCTTTGATGTTACTCCTCCTACTCCTAGTGCTGATATGTCAACTTGAATTTCCACCTCTTTCATGAACACTTAACCAACCTCTAATATATCCCCTGGTGCTTGAAAGTTTGTGAACCCTTTAGAATTTTCTATATTTTTGCATGAATATGATCTAAAACAGCATCGGATTTTCACACAAGCCCTAAAAATAGATAAAGAGAACCCAATTAAACAAATGAGAGAAAATATTATGCTTGGTCATTTATTTATTGAGGAAAATGATCCAATATTACATATCTGTGAGTGGCAAAAGGATGTGAACTTCTAGGATTAGCAGATTAATTTGAAGATGAAATTAGAGTCAAGTGTTTTCAATCAACGGGATGATGATCAGGTGTGAGTGAGTGCCCGCTTTTATTTAAAGAACAGGGATCTAGCAGAGTCTGATCTTCACAACACGTTTGTGGAAGCATAAGCTATGGTTTATCGCTTTAGTTTGTGAAATGACTGTTTGGTTCTGGTTCTTTTACAAAATGTTTCCTGTCCTGATCTTTTGTGTTGTCCTTACATTATGCAAGTGCTTTATAAGCAGAAGAACATCTCCGAGCAAAGCAGTAGAAGTACTAGCATCAAGTTCTACTGACTATTAGATGATGGGTATGATGGAAATGTTCATAAGTACCTTTATGTTGATATTTATTCAAGTTTTTTAAGTGTTTTCAGTGTCTTTTAAAAGATAACGCACAATAGTTATTTAAGACACACAACAGCAATATAACTAACTACTGTATAGATCAGGGGGTCCATAACAGATGTTCACTGACCCCTAGAGGGTCCATGGTGGTACTGAAGATGTTTACATCAGCCAAATGTTTGTTGCATTTGTGGTCTATAATAACAATCATTTTGTATATGTACACCAATACTTTTCAATATGGAAATGGTAACTGGCATTAATCCTGTTTTCCTGTCATATGTAACTAACACGAAGGGTCTTGAAACTTTTTCAGTCCAAGGATTCTACTGGACAGTGACTGAGTACTTGTGCTTTTCCCAACTATAATTAGACATACCAACTATTAGATTGTGGTCTGTCCTTTTTCTGGAGAAGTTTCCACCAAGGTATGCAATTGTTTTTCTTTGTTATTAGTCCCTTTCTGAAAATTTATATTCAACAAGGGTTGTCAAATGCCTTTACCATTGATGTAATTTGTCATATCTTTTAATATGCAGTGCATCCTGATATACTGTATTAATCTTGTGTCATGAATTTATCAAAATCACTCATGGAAAGCCAGCAAAGAACACAGAGGTGATTAAGGACTGACAAGCAACATCAGACTGGTATTGTTTAGTCTGCATGATGATAAATGTTGATTTTCAATTACTGACATTCTATATGGTCTCTTCCTCATAGTTGCAACCAGTGACTTGCCTCTGCACATACTGTAAGCATGTATTTGCCATTTTACTTAATGTTCAGACTACTATATGTTCATCTACAGCTTCCTTTGCCAGTCCTCTGAGCAATCTTGCTGGAGGTTGTGTTTCAAGATGGTGATGTAGCACTTAGCATATTTGCCCTCACATGCAAGTACTTCAACAGCATTGTATGCCTGGACAATTTCCATATGAGAGGCTCACTTTCAGTGGCTGGACTGTAGGTTTTATTAGTGTCTTATAACCCTTTCTGCCTTTCATGATCTCATTGTTAGGTAAATGGCAGCTCATAAATTGTGGTAAATGGCAACTCTGTCTGTTCTCAATCTCTTTAGTTCTCAATCTTCTTTATATCTCTCTCTTCTCAAATGATTTATAACATCTGTCAAGACAATGTCGCATTTTAAAGGCTATTGGTGTGAATGAGAAGCTGATTTTTTATTATTATTATTATTATTATTATTATTATTATTATTATTATTATTATTATTATTATTATTATTATTTATTTATTTTATTATTTTTTTTAAATACACTTATCAGATGAACTGGAAGGCATTTAGTGACAACTTCAGAACCCTGTACAGGTTTCCATACAGAATATCCAGATGCCTCCAATGTGACACCATGTATATAGACTGGTGCAGGTTAAAGAGGGAGAGGACAAAGGTGTGTTGCAGGGGCTTTATTCATCTGATGACTTCAAAGGATATTGTGGAAATGACTGTTTTTATGAGGCAATATCAAATCTGCACAGCACAAACACACACCACTGGTGTCGTGACGTTCTTGTTATATCTAAGGAAAGGAAATGGTTATTGTTTGTTTTAATGGCACAAACCGAGCACATACCCAGCTCATGTTATAAGAGCTCCAAATGTTCATCATAGACTTTGCTTTAGTTTTAATCAACACTGATTTTGCTGTTTGACTTTATTCGATGAATAGGTCCCTGTGAGAAGCCCTTAAGGCAGGGTTCCCAAAATAGGAGTTGCTGCGCCACACCACCGGCAGCCAGAAGAGGGTGGCAGCGGTGCACAGTGAGAGTGGACATTCAGAAGAAGTCAGTCACCCAGAATTCTCATGGCTGATTAACCTGGAATGCCTTCACCTGCCAGGAAGAAGACTTAAGGCCAAACTTTGACACATCCCTTCGTCCCACCTTTATGTGGAGGGCTGACTAGTATGATATGTCAGGTAACTGTAAAACAAAAGAAAATAAGAATGGAAAAGAAAAGTGGAAAGAAAGGACAAGAAAGATTTCAGGCTTGGCCAGGCAGAGGAAAGAATTGAGGTCATGGATATAAGATACTTGAAAAGAAGAGAATATTAATTATAATATTAATAATACTACTTTCTAGTTAAGTGAGTTTTTGTCATTCCTCTATATAGCTTGTATACATTGGAATGAGATGTCGTTTCTTCAGGACTATGGTGCAACACAACAGTACACAATTATAAATTGCAAATACACAACGGTGTGAGACGAGTGCAAGACAAATACACAGATCCAGAAAGTAAATACACAGATCCAGAAAGTAAATACACAGGACAATAAATACACAAAACATGAGCTGTAAACTATTGTGTAGTGTCAGCGAAATAAGTATAGCAGCAATATAAGAGTTCCCTAATATAAAAGTCACTGATGCAGCTTCGTACAGTGCAATGTGCATTGGTATTGAGTTATACTGGGGTAGGTGTTTGACTAGCCTGAGTGAGTATTGGGAGGCTGCAGGGTGTTGAGTAATCTGACTGCCTCAGGGAAGAAACTGTTGTGGAGTCTGCTGGTGGTGGTACGGGTGCTCCTGTACCTTCTGCCAGATAGCAGGAGTGTGAAGAGGCCGTGAGAGGGTTGTCCTCAATACTGGTGGCTTTGCTGATGCAGCGATTGTTGAAAGAGCTGTTGATTGTGGGTAGTGAATCCCCAATTATCTTTTCAGCTGTCCTCACAATCTGCTGTAGGGCCTTGAGGTCAGAGGCTGTGCAGATCCCATACCACACGGTGAGCCAGTTGGTCAGGATACCCTCTACTGTTCTTCTGTAGAAGGAGGTAAGAATGTGAGGGGGGAGTTTGGCTCTCTTCAGCCTCTGCAGGAAGTGGATGTGCTGCTGGGCCTTCTTGACTAGGCAGGTGGAGTTGAGAGTCCAGGAGAGGGCTTCAGTAATTTCCATAGTTGTTCCGTTGATGTGAAGTGTGAGTTGTCCGCTCAAGTTCTCCCGAAGTCGACAATCATCTCTTTAGTCTTATTAACATTCAGACAAGCTATGTTTAATTTAACATGTTATTTTAGCCTTTTCATAATCCTAACATGCAGCAAAAAATTGACATTTCTTCATCCATTTTCCTTCACTAAACAAAACTAGCACTGTGACTCAAATCACGTTATGCACTATTCCAGACTGTTACTGAGTATTCACACTGCTTAACTGCTTTTCCTATTACAGTTAGTACTTTCTAGATTAGTAAATACTTTTGAAAGTATTTACAATCATGACTGTGACAAAGTTTTAAGAGAGACAGAGCTTGTTGGTGTAGTTAACGTCACTGTGCATAAAATCACAAACCATTTGATTTGGAGACCTGACGGACCGGGATGTTTTGGCTCTGACTTGCCATTACTGATGCTTCTGCATGTGCCAGGTATAAAACAGGCTGCTTGGGTGTGTGTATATATAGATGGACCATATACGTTTGGGCATAGTGTAGCTGTACTGCAGACTTCCTGTATGGGATTAATTTTCTGTCAAAAGTATTTCGGTCACGGATCAAAAAATAAGTGTAAATCAAATTTAAAAATGCATTTCAAATTATATTGCAGAAAACTAAAACATTACTTCAAAGTTTTCTGAATCGCACACAAAATTGTTTTCCTTGGTTATATTACTGTTTGTTTTTTTTGTGTGCTCTCTGACATTTTCTGCTCATGTTTTCTTTTTTGAATGCTTATGCTGTTTTTCCTTTCGTGCTTGTTTTCACATTCCCCACTTGGTTCTCCAAATGTTTCAGTTTGAGTTTCATGTAAATCAGCGCGGGCTTTAGCATCACCATTGGTCCACTACAGCTCCTCCTGTAGCCAATCAATCGAAGAGGGGACTTGACGACACTCCACTGTGACTCATGAGTGTTGTTTATAGACATATATAGATGCTGCATTTGCTGCTGGATCGTAAGTCAACGTAAGTACACTGAAGTCAATCATCAGGTTCTTGGGTTTGAAACACATTTGGTAGGAACCCTGAGCTGTCACACAGTGCTGATGGTTGCCGCCACTGATCTTCCCATCCTCCCATATTTTTTTTTATTTTATAAATTTTTTTTTTTTTTTGCGTTCTATCACCATCTTGCACTGGGAAATGGTGCATTGGCCAGTGTACATTGAATGTACACTCGAAGTCAGAGTGCAGTGAGACCCTATAAACCAATAAATGAAAGATACTTTCTAATTCAAAGAGTAACACATTTTGGTAAATGGTGTGCACTTGTATAGCACTTTTATCTAAAGCGCTTTACACTGTCTTATTCACACACATACACCAAGTGCTAACTTGCCATCGGGAGCAACTTGGGGTTCAGTGTCTTGCCCAAGGACACTTCGGTATGTAGAGTCATGTGGGCCGGGAATCGAACCGCCAGCTCTGTGATTAGTGGGCAACCTGCTCTACCACCTGTGCCATGTGGAGTACATGCATGACAGGGAGTTGGCATAGGTGTTCTTAGAAGCTGGTTGATATGACCACGTGAACTGGAAGCATGATAAGAAAAGTGCCCACCCTGCCTGGCAATCGCTTAGCTGTCTTGAGGTACTCTAAATTCTTGTCACCAGGGAAGATTACAAATGGGTGTGTCACCCTCTCCAACCAGTGGCACCAGTTTTACTGCCAGTAACTAATGATTGCCAGTACCGTAATTCTGTTTGGCAGGCGAGAGTTTCTTTGAGAAGAAAGCAACCAGGTGGAGTTTGGGGTTTTTCTCCAAAGCATTGACATGTCCTCATCTCCTGTCTCTGATAGATCTACCTTTATGATGAATAGCCTAGTGGGATCTGGATGTTTTATAATGGGACAATGGTGAAAACCTTTTTCAGCTGTTTGTATGCCTCCTTGGCAGGTGTGTTCCACTTGTGATTTTTAGGTTCTTTTTTAATAGGGACATGAGAGGAGCTGTGATGGAGCTGAAGCCTTGAAAGAACCTCCTGTTTCTCAGCTTTATAAACAGCTCATTGACTGTGCTGGGCACTGGCCAATCTGTGATACGGACACCTTGCTTTAGTCCATGGTGACCCCCTCACCTCAGGGTTGATGTATCCTAGGAAGGAGATTTTGTGCACATGAAACTCATTTTTTTGGCCTTGACATACTGCTGGTGTTGAAGGAGGTGGGCAAGAACTTCTCTGACATTGTCAACATGGGATTCTTTAGAAGGTGACTAGATCAGGATGTTGTCAATTTAAGCAATGACAAACGTTCATATCATGACCCATACATTATTGAGCAGGTACAGGAATACTAAGGGTGAACATGAAAGCCCATACGACTCGGTACTCAAAGTGGCCAGAGGTGGTGCTGAAGGCCATCTTCCACACATCACCCTCCTGGATCTGCACAAGATTATATGCACTGCAGAGGTCAAGTTACATGAATATTTGGGCTGTTCAAAACTCTTCCATGGCAGATGGGACCAGTGGAGAGGATAATGATATTTAACTGTAATTTGGCCGTTACCGCTGTAGTTTATACATAGTCCTCACCATGAACTCAATTGTACAGTTGTTGGAACAATGAGGCTGATGGCTCTTGTCTTGCTGAACAGTTCCTTGAACATTTAGGTGGGATAGAGATCTGTGAGCTGGATTCAGGGTTTCATGAAGACAATTAATAAAACAATGTGAAGACCAGCAGGTGATTTCCTTGCCTGCCCATGAAATCTGGGGGTAATGGAGGTGCATTCATGGGAATCCAAGAACAATGGTGTGTTTTGTACTGACTGTAACATGAAATGTGATCTTGACGTGTTCTTGATCTAGGCCACTGCCTTGTAGCAAGAGTGTTTTAGTACACAGCATGATGGTTCCATCTCCTATGAGTCCACCATCCAGGGCTTGAATATATAGAGAGTGCTGGAGTGGTTGTTTGAGGAGATTAAGCTCCTCAACGAGGACTTGGTCAATGAAATTCATCGCTGCTCCAGAGTTGATCAGCTCTGAAAGCACAGGAACACTTCCTCAGTGTGTTATCAAGACAACTAGATTGAATGGCTAATGAGATAAAAACTTGGAGGGAATCACCATTGAGGAGCAAGCCTGGGTGGTGGCTCGCTCAACTGTTAGGAGTGGTTCAGTGGAGGCTGACTTAAGGGGACACTGTTGTGTTGATTTGGGTTGCCACAGTAATGCCACTGTCTCTCCTTTCTATGGTGTTCATGTTCCTTACGGCTTGGCTTGGTCCACTTGCATGGGTTCAAGGCCATGAATCTCAGACTGGGATTTCCACTTTACCTTGGGTGTCTGACAATGGTGAGATCAATCAGTCAAGGAGTTATTGCAGCAGCCAAGTATGGTGATCACTTATGGTTTCAAACCTCTGTGATGTACTGCCTTAAATTCCGGCTCATTCCATTCATTCCCTGCCCCAAAGGTACAGAATTCCTCTTGATTGTCAGCAGCACTTCATTCACCTTCCTCACTTTGTGACTGAGAGGAGCTGCTCTCTGATTTCTTTTGTCTCCGAAGAATGATCAAAGATCTGCTGGAAAAATAATATGAAGCAATCATAGGATGCGATATACTCCACTCCCTGGAACCAGACAACCTTGTGCTGTGATCGCATTCTACCAGTCTTACTACCAGTCTCACTCAGGCAAACAATCCAAACCAGGTAAAAAAGAAAGTCAAAGCCAGAACAACAGGAACAAACCATGTTTGTAGGCTGCAGTGTATTCTGGGAAAGGGAGTTCGGTCCCAAATCTGGTGCTTACATGACACGATGAGGTGCTGCAAGAGCTGTCTGATCAGATTATTAGCATTAAGCAACAATACACAGTTCATATATTTCTTGGAGATTTTAATCAGCAAACTTCAGCAACAAGTGACCTAAATACAACCAGGACATTACACACCAGAGACAGTAACACACTGGATAACTGCTACACCATAATAAAGAACATGTATCGTCCAGTGAACCTTCTCCCAACCTACACAGCAAAATCATCAGTGATTTATCACCCACAGTGTTGAATTCACACCCTACAATGTTTATATAAGTCCATTGGACTCATATAAACACACCGGGTGTTAATTCAACACTAGGGATTTTATTGTGTACAGACAGCAACTTAAATCTGCTATGCCTGTAATCAGGACTAATGATGCACAGCTGGAATTATAGGCATATTTTGACTGCAGCTACCAATCTCAATGAACTAATGGACACTAACATTGCCCATCAGTATTTGTGAGGATGTGTGTACCCACCATTGTACTATTGCATGATAAGAGTCTTCACATGACCATGTGCACCAGTTCTCTATGTCCTTATGTACATTCTATCCCATCTTATGGTGTGACATATCAGGTCAGAACACCATGATACGGAGTACACTCACAAATAAAAATAATCAGTAAAAAAGAGAATAAAACAGATTTTAAGCATATCAGAAAGTAAAGGAAAATAAAATAATTCCACAGAAATTAAATATTACTGTATTAATAACACTATGTACCACAGTTTTTGTTCCTGGGTACTAAGTGTTATTTTCTAATTGCTTATGCCTCAAAAGTAGATAAAATGGCTATTAATCCCCTTAAACTTTGCTTTTGTGATCAGGACATTAGTATTTTGAAAATTACCCATTTTCATTAAGGAAACTTTTTGTTGTTTTTTTTTTTTTTGTTTTGTTCACATAGTCAGAAAATACAATAAATTAGTAGTTTTTTAAAATTTACTGTTTGACTGTATGATGATTTTGTAAATCACTTTACCAAAGCAGCCCCCAAATATCCATCATGTTCTATTTATATTGTCCTTGGAAGCAGCATTCAAAGTCCAATATATCCTGGTGGAAGTGCTTGCCTTGCTCCTCTGAATACACTCCCATTTTCTCCTTGAATTTATCAAGATGATCTTCAAGGATATGGACTTGGAGAGACATGTGACTGTGCCATAGATCACCAGAGTCTCAACCAGCTCCACATAGTTTTTGGCTATGTGATTGCCCAGGAAGCCCCGAACAAAGTTTTGTGACAAAACTGTTCCAAGTCACTTTCTCCTTCTTAGTGGGCTACTTGGGGTAATTCGTTGCACTTCAAAACCTTTATCTGTGGTCCGACAAAGACACTGGCTTTGACATTCACGTCAGACAGCTTAGGAAAGAAGCTTTAAAGGTACTTGAAGGGTGTCGATTTATCACGAGTGGTGACAAATTGTTTCATGAGGCCCAATTTGATGTGCAGAGGTGGGCATCAGCACCTTGTGGGGGCCCGCTAATGGCTCCCGCTTGACATTGTCCTCCACAAAATTTGGTCTGCTGCGGCCAATCCCCCCACTGGTAGTGTGCCTTAGTGTCTCTGGTGTCCCAAGGAAAAAGATAGAATGGACACCTCCTTAGAGGCCCATCAGGAATACTACCATTTTGATGTCTCCAAATGACCTCCCAGCCATACTCATCATACTAATACTTATACCTATTTTGAGACTGTCTATTCCCCAAACTAAACAAAAATGTAGAAATACTTAGAAAGTTTGTTTTAGTATCCTAATTAACATAAAATTAGATCACACTGAATACACAGGCAGCACCTTTGAACTGAAGCTAGGATTGTTAAATATTAAATCTCTTCCATTTAAAGAGCTTATTGTTAATGAAACTATTACTGATCAGGAGTTTAATGTACTGTGTTTAACATAAATGTAGATTGAACCAAATGAGTATGTAGCATTAAAGGAAGCTAGTCCTCACAGATAGTTATATAGAGTAGTGCTTGAAAGTTTGTAGAATTTTCTATATTTCTACATAAATATGAACTAAAACATCAGCAGAATTTCACAAGTCATACAAGTAGATTTTTAAAAAATTTAAACAAATGAGGAACACTGTACAGCAATAACTGGAACTAAACATTTCCAGTAACTGTTGATCAGTCCTGCACATCAGCTTGGAAGAATTTTAGTCCATTCCTCAGTACAGAAAAACTTCAACTCTGGGATGTTGGTGGGTTTCCTCACATGAACTGCTTGCTTCAGATCCTTCAACAACACTTGTATTAGATTAAGGTTATGACTGTGGCTTGGCCATTCCAAAACATTACCTTTATTCTTCTTTAACCATTTATGGTAGAATTACTTGTGTGCTTAGGGTTGTTGTCTTGCTGCATGACCCACTTTCTCTTGAGATTCAGCTCCTGAACAGATGTCCTGATATTTTTCTTTAGAATTTGCTGGTATACTTCATAATTAATTGTTCCATAAATGATGGCAAGCCATACTGGCCCAGATGCAACAAAACAAGCCCAAACCATGATACTATCACCACCATATTTCACAAATGGAATAAGGTTCTTATACTGGAATGCAGTGTTTTTGATTTATCCAAACATAACGCTTCTCATTTAAAGCAAAAAGTTCTATTTTGTTTTCATCTGTTCACAAAACATTTTTCCAATAGCCTTCTGGCTTGTCCACGTGATGTTTAGCAAACTGCAGATGGGCAGCAATGTTATTTTTGTAGAGCAGTGGCTTTCTTCTTGCAAAATTACCATGCACACCATTGTTGTTGTTCGGTGTGGCAAAAAAAAAAAATCAGACTTTAAATCTAAAAGCAGACAATTCTATAGCTAACCCTGTAGATGATGATGATGATGATGATGATGATGATGATGATGATATAACCATATCACATAAGTGGTTAACATGATTTACTCCTCTTTGAGAGACCAAACTAATTTCATTAATTTCCTCATCAAAGTCATCAACTTGTATACTAGATCCCTTACTTACATGTTTCTTTAAACAGATAATTCCATAAGCAGTTGAACCTCTTCTAAAATATAGTCTATTCTTCTCTTAGCACTGGTTATGTAACTAAATCTTTTAAACTAGCATTTATCAAACGCTTGATTTTAAAAAACCCGACCTCAACCCCTGTCGCTTGTCCAACTATAGGCCAATATCAAAACTTGCCTTTATCTCCAAGATCCTAGAAAAGTTTCCAGCATAGCAGCTATGCTCATACCTACATAGGAATAACTCATGAAATGTATGAGTCAAGATTTAGGCCTCATCATAGCACAGAGACAGCGCTGGTTAAAGTGATAAATGACCGACTACTGGCCTCTGATCAGGGTTGTCTCCTTTTGATATGACTGAGCATTCTATTCTCCTTGATAGAATAGAAAATGTTTGAGTTAAGGGAATGGCCTTCTCCTGGCTCAGGTCTTATTTGACTAATTATCAGTTTGTAGATGGGAATGGTGACTTCTCTATGCATACTAAAGTAAGGTTTGGTGTTCCACAAGGTTCTGTTTTAGGTCCACTACTTTACTTTTTCATTTATATATGCTACCTCTGGGTAAAATTATTCATAAGCATGGAATTAGCTTCCACGGTTATGCAAATGGCACACCACTGTATGTTTCAGCAAAGCCAGATGACAGACTTAATAAAGTTGAGGAATGTGTAAAGGACATTACATTGGATGCTTATTAACTTCCTTCTACTTAATTCTGACAAGACAGAAGTACTTGTAGTAGGACCATATGCAGCTTGAAATAAGCTTTCTGATTATATAGTACCTTTGGATGGCCTTTCTGTTTCATCATGTGTAACTGTAAAAGACCTTTAGTTGATTTATTGACTCCACTCTTTAATTTGAAGCTCATGTAGATAATATTAATAGTATAGCCTTCTTTCATCTCAGAAATATTGCTAAGATATGAATCATAATGTCACTATACAATGCAGAAATACTAGCTCATGCTTTTGTTACCTCTACTTTGGATTATTGTAATGCCTCACTGTCTGGATGTTCCAGTAGGTGCAAGTTAGTCCAGAATGCAGCAATAAGAATCCTTACTAGAGCCAGAATATATGACCACATCACCCCTATTTGATCCACTCTGCATTGGCTCCCAATCAAATTTTGCATTGATTTATAAAATAATGCTACTGACCTATAAAGCACTGAATGGTCTCACACCAGAGTACCTGAGTGAACTTTTGGTCTTTTATGATCTGCCATGCCTACTTTGATCAAAAGGTGCAGGTTATATGTTGGTACCTCGAATACTGAAGGCTACAGCAGGGGGTACAGCTTTCTCTTACAAAGCCCCACAGTTATGGAACAGACTTCCAGTTAGTGTTCAGGACACAGACACATGTTTTCAGCCTAGACTTAAACACTGAGACTGTTATTTTGTGAATGTTTTTTTTTCTTAAGTAAAAGAGCAGATCTAGAAGGTTCATGGGTCTAGAATGTTGTGGTGAATGGCTGTTTGGATGCTGTTGCCCCCCCGACCCGACTTGCTGCTCGCTTCTGAAGATGGCTGCTCTCTGTCCGGAGGAGTAGGAAGCTCAGGGCAGTGTGGGACTGGGACGATGTACGAAGGAAGGCCCAGATACATGACAGCAGTTGCATTCTTGCCAGTCCAACATTTGGAAGGGTCCTCCACCATAGTGGTCAGTGGGTTCCCACCAAATTCTTGGGATAGCAAACTTCATGGCTCTCTATTCTCCTCTGTACCGTCCTGCAAAAGAATGAAGTAAAATTGTTTGGAAAAAAATGTTTCACCCATGACTTTTGTGTAAGAGATGCTTGCAGCATTTTTCATATAAATTGAGACCAATTGTCTATCTTACCTTCCAGAGGTTTTTTTTTTTTTTTTTGTAGTGCTCACAGGCAAAATGAGGTGACTATGGTTTGTCCTGATCCCTGAGAGCCCCACACATCTTAGCAGATTCATCCCGAGTACTTTTTCATACTAGTCTTGATAAATTCAGGACAGACAGAGCAAAATGCATCTGTCAGATGCTTACAGCTTCTTGATGCCATCTAAGAAAAATGCTGAAATGTTTCCATTTAGGCACCTGGAACTAAACGAAACTGGTGATCTAATGGCCCCTATATTTATACACCTATTTATATTACTAGAAAATTCTAGACGTCTGTAAATGTTTAGGTTATTAGATCTGGAATTCTCTGTAAAACAGGTAATCTCAAAATAACATTCCAGATATATTTTCTAGAACATTTCTAGACTTCTAAAACTTTCTAGAATTTTTGTTTTTAGAGGAAAACTCTACGTACAGTCAACCCATAGAAAGCTCCTGGACCAGACAACATTCCTTGCAGAGTACTCAGAGGATGTGCAGACCAGCTGGCATTCTCACGGACATCTTCAGAATCTCCCTGAGCAGCACCATTGTTCCAACATGCTTCAAGGCCACCACCATTGTCCCTGTGCCAAAGAAGTCTTCAGTGTCCTGCATCCAGGACTACCGTGATGTCACACTCACATATGTCATCATAAAGTGCTTCGAGAAGCTTGTCATGAGACCCTGCTGCCCCTTCACAGGACCACCTGCAATTCATGTATCGTCCTAACTGCTCAACAGATGATGCCATCCCCACCACCCTACATCTGGCCCTCACCCACCTGGACAAAAAGGACACCTACGTTTGAATACTGTTCATTGACTTCAGTGCAGCATTCAACACAATCATTCCTCAGTACCTAATTGGAAAGCTGAACCTGCTGGGTCTGATACCTCCCTCTGCAATCCTAGACTTCCTGACTGGGAGGCCTCGGTCAGTCCGGATCAGGAACAGTGTTTCTAGCATCACTACACTGAGCATGGGGGCCCACCAGGGCTGTGTGTTCAGTCTACGGCTGTTCCCTCTGCTGACTCATGACTCATCAATTACTGTGCCCATTGTCCTGTTTTAGTAGTTACTGTACTGTATTGTGTTGTTTGCACATGCACTTTATGTAGAAATGTGTAGGTCTTATTTAGTTCTGTGTTGTCTCATGTGGTTAGTGTGTTTTATGTAGCACCATGGTCCTGGAGGAACGTGGTTTAATTTTACTGTGTACTGTACCAGCCGTATATGGTTAAAATGACAATAAAAAGCCACTTGGCACTTGGGGGGGGGCAACATATTGAAATTTACCAGTTTTTTCTGACTGTGTGAAAAGATGCAACTTCACCAATTTTCTCAATAAAATAATTTTCTCAATAAACATACATTTCAATATACCAATGTCCTGGTCACAAAAGAAAAGTTTCAGTGGACTAATAGTCTTTTTCTATACTTTTGCAGTACAAGTACAACGCCCTCCACGAATATTGGCACCTTTGGTAAATATGAACAAAGAAGCCTGTGAAAAATTGTCTTTATTGTTTAACCTTTTGATATATTGTTTAAAAAAAAATCACAAAAATACTCTGCTCTGATATCAAACAATTGCAAACACAACACAGGTTTATATATATATATATATATATATATATATATATATATATATATATATATATATATATATATATATATATATATGAAGTATATTCTCATTGATATTTAAAAAAAATTAAATTGTTCAACCATGACCTCCTGTTTCACAGAGGTATAAATATGAGGTAACACACAGGCCAAATTCCCTTAGCCTTTCATAACAATGGGTAAAACCAAGGAATATAGTGGTGATGTGTGGCAAAAGGTTGTTGAGCTTCACAAAATGGGAAGTGGCTATAAAAATATAGCAAAAGCATTGAAAATGCCCATTTCCACCACCAGGGCAATAATTAAGAAGTTCCAGTCAACTGGAAATGTTATAAATCAACCTGGAAGGGGATGTTTCTTTATATTGTCTCAACACACTGTGAAGAGGATGGTTTGATTTGCCAAAACATCTCGAAGGATCACAGCTGGAAAATTGCAGAAGTTAGTTGTGTCTTGGGGTCAATAAGTCTCCGAAACTACAATCCGAACATCACATACATCAATACAAGTTGTTTGGAAGGTTTTTCAAGAAAAAAGTCTCTACTCTCATCCAAAACCAAACTCAAGTACCTTCAGTTTGTCAGATACTACTGGAACTTCAAATGGGATCAAGTTCTATATTCTATAGTCAGATGAAACCAAAATAGAGCTTTTTGGCAATGAACACCAGAGGTGGTTTTGGGGTACACAGAGAGGTAGCCATATGGAAAAGTACCTCATGCCCATGGTAAAATATGGTGGTGACTCTTTAATATTTTGGGGTTGTTTTTCTTCCAGAGGACCTTTATCAAATATCAACAGATATTAAATGAAAACTTGACTGCATCTGCCAGAAAACTTAAAATGGGCTGTATGTTTAACAAAGATTTTTTTTTATATATACAGTGAGGGAAAAAAGTATTTGATCCCCTGCTGATTTTGTACGTTTGCCCACTGACAAAGAAATGATCAATCTATAATTTTAATGGTAGATTTATTTGAACAGTGAGAGACAGAATAACAACAAGAAAATCCAGAAAAATGCATGTCAAAAATGTTATAAATTGATTTGCATTTTAATGAGGGAAATAAGTATTTGACCCCTCTGCAAAACATGACTTAGTACTTAGTGGCAAAACCCTTGTTGGCAATCACAGAGGTCAGACGTTTCTTGGAGTTGGCCACCATGTTTGCACGCATCTCAGGAGGGATTTTGTCCCACTCCTCTTCGCAGATCTTCTCCAAGTTATTAAGGTTTCGAGGCTGACGTTTGGCAACTCGAACCTTCAGCTCCCTCCACAGATTTTCTATGGGATTAAGGTCTGGAGACTGGCTAGGCCACTCCAGGAGCTTAATGTGCTTCTTCTTGAGTCACTCCTTTGTTGCCTTGGCCGTGTGTTTTGGGTCATTGTCATGCTGGAATACCCATCCACGACCCATTTTCAATGCCCTGGCTGAGGGAAGGAGGTTCTCACCCAAGATTTGACGGTACATGGCCCCGTCCATCGTCCCTTTTGATGCGGTCAAGTTGTCCTGTTCCCTTAGCAGAAAAACACCCCCAAAGCATAATGTTTCCACCTCCATGTTTGACGGTGGGGATGGTGTTCTTGGGGTCATAGGCAGCATTCCTCCTCCTCCAAACACGGCGAGTTGAGTTGATGCCAAAGAGCTCCATTTTGGTCTCATCTGACCACAACACTTTCACCCAGTTGTCCTCTGAATCATTCAGATGTTCTTCAGACGGGCATGTATATGTGCTTACTTGAGCAGGGGGACCTTGCGGCGCTGCAGGATTTCAGTCCTTCACAGTGTAGTGTGTTACCAGTTGTTTTCTTGGTGACTATGGTCCCAGCTGCCTTGAGATCATTGACAAGATCCTCCCGTGTAGTTCTGGGCTGATTCCTCACTGTTCTCATGATCATTGCAACTCCACGAGGTGAGATCTTGCATGGAGCCCCAGGCCGAGGGAGATTGACAGTTCTTTTGTGTTTCTTCCATTTGCGAATAATCGCACCAACTGTTGTCACCTTCTCACCAAGCTGCTTGGCAATGGTCTCGTAGCCCATTCCAGACTTGTGTAGGTCTACAGTCTTGTCCCTGACATCCTTGGAGAGCTCTTTGGTCTTGGCCATGGTGGAGATTTTGGAATCTGATTGATCGATAGCTTCTGTGGACAGGTGTCTTTTATACAGGTAACAAGCTGAGATTAGGAGAACTCCCTTTAAGAGTGTGCTCCTAATCTCAGCTCGTTACCTGTATAAAAGACACCTGGGAGCCAGAAATCTTTCTGATTGAGAGGGGGTCAAATACTTATTTCCCTCACTATATATATATATATATATATATATATATATATATATATATATATATATATATAAACCTGTATTTTGTTTGCAGTTATTTGATATCCATGAGAGCGGAGTATTTTTATGAATTTTTTTAACAAAAGATCAAAAGGTTCAACAATAATGACAATTTTTCACAGCCTTCTTTGCTCATATGGATAAAAGTGACTACGCCGAAGAAAATTAACCAAAAGAGTCAAAGGAATATAAAAATTCAACCCAATAAATGAATCAAATTAGAGGAAAACATTCCTCATACAACACCAACGTCACAGCAAACACATACAAAGACAGTAGGCAAGGCACAGAGGGTAGGAAGTTAAACAGCATCAAAAATGGAGGCTCCACAGAACCTGATTGGCTAATAAAAGGGAGATAATCCAAATAAATAAACCAAAATATAAATTAATGCCAAAAGAGTAATAAAAAAAACAGAGCAAATTGAAATTAAATCAAAAGATTTGAGAACCAAATAAAGTACATAAAAACAAAAGAAAATAAATAAACACTCACTCTCTAAACCAAAATGCAGACAAAAAACAACTTAATACATGTGCACCAGAAAATGTATCTGCACCTAGGAACTAGGCCAACTCAGAAGCATGCCAGCTGCTTCTCAGCAATGTTTGGGGCAAAGACATGAAAATGTCCGTGGAGGTCGGCACACTGTTTGATTGAGCACTTCAGTCATCAAGGTGAGCTTTATAGTCATGCTACAAAGCCTGTCGCAAAACAGCAGCAATCATCCAAGATCACCCCATGTGGTGATAGATGATTCTTGAATCTAACTTGTAAAAGTTGGCTGGATAGATAACTTCTATTAATCCTGGCATTATAATTAAAATGAAATTAATCAAGGGACAGCAAACAATGTCTACTACAAAATTACCTGTTGCTAGAATCGTAACACACACTTAATGGTTGCAAGTAGCAGAAACGCTTAAAATAAATGCAGGTACACTGTCCAATACACCCTGAGCATGTGGCAAACAACATAGTGAATAGGAACAAACAAGAAAGAACTTCTGTGGAGCAAACCCTGAAGTTTCCATCTTGGGGTTAAAATGCCTCACCTCCTGAACCATCAGCTAATCTCCAGCCACAAGGAAATGGGTGCCAGCAACTATCTCATCACTTGTAATCATGGGTAAAAGAAAGTACACCCTCTTTCAGTTCTATGTACTTAGTTATCAGGGCCTAAATAACAATTGTGTGGTCCTCACTAACTTCTATAAATCAATAACATCAGGTGACACAACAGACATAACACAAACACAACAGATTTCAAAATGTAGTCATTTTCCCCAAAAAGGAAAGCAACATTCAGAAACCAGGTTGGGGTTTTAGAAAAGTTTTAGAAAAGTTTGATCCTCTCTTCTTAAAAATATAGCTTCAGTTCATTGATGTTTGAGGGCATTCATTTATGCACAGCTCTCTTTAGATCCTTCACCATGTGAAGGATATCTCAATGGGGTTGATTTTTTTCTTTTTATCCATTCTGATGTGGTGTGTTTAGGATCATTGTCCTGCTGCATGACACAATTTCAGCCCAGCTTAAGCTGCTGGACTGAACTTTGTCTCAAGAATATTGTGATATAAAGTTGAGTTCCTTGTTGTCTCAATGTCTGCAAGTTTCCCAGGTCCTGTGGCTGCAAAACAAGCCAAAATAATCACCCCTCCACCACTTGCTTGACAGTTGGTATGGGGTGTTTGTGGCGATATACTGTGTTTGCTTTTCACCAAGCATGGTGCTCTGTATGATGATCAACAATCTACTCCTTGGTCTAATCAGTCAAAAGGATATTGTTCCAGAATTTTTGTGGTTTGTTCAGATGCAGTTCTGATTGTGCTATCATGAGCATAAACATGTACTTACAGATGCCTGTAGTTCACATAATGTAGCTCTTGGGTTTTTCTTTACATCTCTGAGTGTTAAACAGTCTGACCTTGGACTGAACTAGCTGAGACACCCACTCCAATCCTTCTCACTGTAGAATGATGAATTTCAAATTGTTGGGGGATGGCCTTATAACTCTTCCCAGTGTGATGAGCAGCAACAATTGCTTATTGAGGTTTCTGGCTGATATCCTTTCTTCTTGGCATGATGTAGACAGACACCTGAATGTTCCAGAAAAACAAACTGCCAGATGTTAAGCTTTTATAGAGGTAGTCACAGTTCTTAGTCAACTAATCTTGACTATTTCATTAGTAACACCTAGCTGCGATTTACTCTCTTATTCACTGTGGAGGAGGATGGTTGTGCTTATTTTTCCCACCTGTTTTCTGAATGTTGGTTTACTTTCTGGCGGGAAATGACTAAATATTGAAATCTGTTGTTTGTTTGTTTGTTTATAGAAGTTGGTAAGGACCACACAGTAGTTCCCTTTCAAAGGGAACTTAACGTTGCGTGAGCTCCACGATGTGGGAAGCGCCTTCACGCATGACCGGTATCTGAAGCTTGTGTAACATCATTCTGTGGTCAGGTGATGTGGCAATTAAGTGGGTTGAGGGATATAAAAACAGCACCTGTGAACCACGCCATCAGCCTTATTATCTTCAGTCGAAACTGCATGTCGGTCGTTTGTGTAATGCTTGCAAAGAGACTCTTCATTTCCTCTCTGTCTTTAAAAAAAAACCTCTTGCTTATCTGTCCCTTTGAAAAGAGAAAGAGAGAAAAGTATGAGTGAGAGAGAATTCAGTTTGTTACACCTTGCTCCAGACATCTGCAGACCATGCATACCTTCCTGGGACCTTTCTGTGGTCCTAGAAGGTCTGTCAGGTGCCCCATTTGAGCCCTTAAAGCCTCTGAGAAGCTTCTGAATCTAAAGGTAGCTCTTCTGCTGGCCCAGGGATCTCCCAAGCAAGTAGGATATCTAAAAACTCTCTCTGTTTCCCCTTCCTGTCTTGACTTTGCCCCTGGATTAGCCAAGGCCTTCCTATATCTTAGGCTGGATTATATTCTGAAAGTGCCTACATCTGCTGACCAGCCAGTAGTGTTGCAGGCTTTCTGCCCTCCTCCGTTCCTCACACTGGAACAAGAGAAATTGCACCTACTGTGTCCAGCGAGGGCTCTCTGTATTTACGTCCACCGCTCCGGCCAGTGGCGTAAGTCGGAGCAGCTACTGTTCTGCTTTGGTGGCGGCAGTAGAGGTGATGCTGTATCGAAGCAGCGCATCTCTATAATTGGATAGTGGAAGCAATCTCTATTGCTTATGAGATGCGCAGTCTTGCTACGCCTCTGGGCATAAGGGCTCATTCCTCTAGGTGTGTCGCCTCCTCAGAGGCTTTGTTCAAAGAGGTACCCTTACAGGATGTGTGTGTAGCAGCGGGGTGGTCTACGCCACACACATTAATTTGATATTACAGCCTGGATATACATTCCACCCCAGGCTCAAGTGTTTTCAATGACCCTTGGGGTGGGATCTTTTTATACAGGCCATATCCACAGTATGGTGGAGTGGGTATTGTCGTTCCCACAGTGTGGAGCTCAGACAACGTTGAGTTCCCTTTGAAAGGGAATGTCTGAGTTACACATGTAACCCTGTTCCCTGAGAAGGGAACAAGATGTTGCATAGCTTTGTCATACTGGGGCATGCCTGTGTACATCTGCTGACCAGCCAGTAGTGTTGCAGGCTTGTAACCCTGTTCCCTGAGAAGGGAACAAGATGTTGCATAGCTTTGTCATACTGGGGCATGCCTGTGTACATCTGCTGACCAGCCAGTAGTGTTGCAGGCTTTCTGCCCTCCTCATAGCTTTGTCATACTGGGGCATGCCTGTGTATTGCATCTTTGCTTCAGATAATAAAGACTGGCGGCACGGTTCACAGGTGCTGTTTTTATATCACAGGGCGCGCTTAATTGCTACATCACCTGATCACATTTCAGATACCAGTCATGCGCGAGCACACTTCCCACAGCGTGGAGCTCACACAACATCTCGTTCCCTTCTCAGGGAACAGGGTTAAATTTGTAATTCAGATGTTATTTAGTCCCTGATAAATGAAAAAAGAATTAAGGAAGGTGTACTTTCTTTTTCTCATGACTGAATATTCAAATTGTGCTATGGCCATAGGTGATGAGTGCCAAGGATGAGGATGCAAGAGAAGTAAGTAAAAATGTCCAAGATAATGTAAGATATGATATTATAAGATACGTGATATGTGAAGATATTATGAGATCTTAACTTAAGATTTATAATTAATTAAATTTATTATATTAAATGTGTTTCTTTCTTTCCTTACTTTCTTATTTTTCCATAATTTTCTTTAAATTTAATCTTGTCCAATTGCTCTTTCCTATCACATGAAAGCTCATGCAGCATCAAAGGGCAGTGTAACACACTCAGAGGAAAGCAGTAACTGCATCCTTCCTGAGAGCTCATAGACTCTCAGGATTGGCTAGTGTGGATCTGATTGACAGGGACCAGAGAGTATGCCACCCCTCCAACCCAGAAAGCATGGCCAAATTTGCTCGCTTTTCTCCTAGCCAAAGATGGCTGTGGCATAGTTAGTATTCAAAATTGCAATCTTTGGATGAAAGGGTGAATATGCTTTTCTGCCGTATCAACATTTATATTATGTAGATTGAGTAAAGTTAATGGATTGAAGAATAAGCCTTTATTTGTCACATATTCTGTATTTCACAGCACAGTGAAAATCTTTTCTTCGCTTGTTAGGAAGTTGGAGTCAGAGTGAAGGGTCAGCCATGATACGGCATCCATTGGAGCAGATAGGGTTAAAGGTCTTGCTCAAGCACCCAACAAGGAAGGCAAAAAGTGAGAGAGACCAGAATACCTACATCTTAAAATATCTATTAGCCCAAGTGTGGAAGATAAAAATGAAGACATAGATAAACAAAGATGAAAAAAGGCAATGCAGCTCTTTGTTTATATGCAGTATGAACCATTGCAACAGAGGGAGGGTGGGGAAATGTGTGCCACAAGTGGTTGCAGGGAATCTTGCTAGTTGGTCCTTACCCTTTAAGAAGGCATAACCCAGCTCTTTCCCCCACCACCCTCACTCCCCCTTCAAAGTTAGAAAGGGATGCCAGAAATATCCTTTCTAACATTGTAAAGCATTACAGGTGGATCACAGAGTTGGCTAGCTACCCTTTGTATACCAACCCTACCCAAGCTACCTTGGCTTCACTCCGGGCTGGACTTCTGCCTGGCTAAGTATCATCTCCACTTTTCTTCATTCAACTAAGGGCAGGCATACACAGTGTGAGTTCTGACAGTCTTGAGGCTGTGAGCCCCTGCACACGTTACAAGTCAGTTTATTTGAAAATCATGACAAGATTTTATGACCTGGCAAATTCCGATGCAATAACCTGAATTTTCAAGCCATTTATCAATAGAGTGCTGCTACAGTATCTCTTCTGGTAAAGTTATAATGTGAAGTGACTGCTGCTAAGACATCCTTCTACAAGGGAATGCTGGAAGCATCTGCATCACATCCACACAACAACATATTTTTTTTCTTCACTTCTCAACCCTCCACCTCCTCTTTCATCCTCCTCCCTTATGACTTTGCTACCTTCTTTTCTGTGAAGATTAACCAAATCTGCCCATCCGTTCCTCCTACCCCTGTTCATACACTCCACAATTCCTCTTCACCTCCACAACACATTTTCTCCACTTTCCATAGAAGAGATTCTGCAGAGATTCTTATCCTGCAACCTTACCACCTGCCTTACTTGAAGGGAAGGTCATATCAAGTGACATGGAGGGGATGCACACATGCTCCTTTCAGATTCTCCATTAGTTTCCTGAGTCCTCTTCAATTGTCCCACTATATCTGCTCTCTCAATGAGGACATATCTGCAAATGGGTTTTCATATCAGCTGGTAACACTCAACTCAACATCCTCTCCCCAGACACTGAAAGGATCTCAGCATGTCTGGCAGACATCTCATCATAGATGATGGCTCATCAGCTGAAACTAAATCCTAGAAAGACTGAACTGCTGTACATCCCTGTAGATGCATCCCTATGCCTAATGATCTCCCTAAACAACTCTGACACTACACACAACCTTTGGGTAATTCTGGACAATCAACTATCTTTCTTACCTCACACTATGAACCTGTCTCAGTTATGCAGGTTTCTCCTTTTGATCAGTAGTATCTGGCCATTTCTATCCACAAATGCCACTCAGGTGCTTGTGTAGTCCCTTGTCATCTCAAGACAGGACTACTGCCAATTAGTCCTGGCAGGTCAGCCCCTACCTGCCATCCGACTCTTCCAACTGATCCAGAATGCAGCCGCTATACTTATCACACTTCACAGGAACTTATCACACTCCACAGACATTTGTCACTCTCCAGACTGCACCATGCTCTCTTCAAGACTCAAGCACAAGCAGCGATGAGCCCCACTGGGGCCTTAAATATATGGAATGGCTGGGGGCATGTTGTGGGTATCCTCGTATAAATGTCATCAGTTTCCCCACAGGGCTGGTCAGGGAGGACAGCATCTATGGATGTACAAGGGTTGCTTACTATCATAATTCACCAATGTCTGAACCGGTTTCCCTTCCACAATGAAAGTGCACATGGGGCCCAAGCCCTTATTGCCTGCTCTCATAGAGCTTTGCTACCCACTGGTAGCATGGCAGTCCATTCTTTTGGTTGGATACAGCAGCATGTGATGCATAGTAGCTGTCTCATCTGATAGTGGAGTGGACTGTCATGGTTGTATTGGAATAACTGCTGGGCAGCCACTCCAGATGTCAGACCTATTTGTTCATTGATCTCTGCTTTGCACTTAGAGTGATTGGTGCCACTGATTGCAGACATATTATAATATGCCTGTTGGGCCTTACCTGTGACAATTTTCCAGTTCTAACTCTTTGTTTTTAGAACATATTCAAGTACATTTCCACATCATTGTTGGTGGTCAAATTGGTTAGAAGATTCCAGGGGGAGGTGGTGTCATGCTGTATTTGCTGTATGTGTAAGGGAGAGAGAGGAAGTCGGTGCTGGAAGAAGTTGCACGAAATGCTGGGCTTACTGCCACTTGTGGCTTTGCATCTCTTTGAGTAAGTCTAAAAAAGGATATGGCGCTAGAAAGTGAGTCATGTGAGGGCCATCAGTAAGCATTGTTCTTGGCCTCTGTCTTCAAGGACATGAATGCACGTAGTTGTGCAAAAGTTACAAAATTAAAATAAAAAAAAGAAGTAGGTCAACACTAGTAACAAAGGAAGTAGGTGAACACTGGCTACATGTTTATCAGGATTTTACCATAAACATTTCCTTACAGTTGACAGGAGTACATTCATCCACAACAGCTGTAAAAAAATAAAAATAAAAATAATAATAAAAAAAAATAAACACTATTAAAATGCTATAAACAGACATACATTGTTGCCAAAGTGGAGCTTTAGAACACAGAATATTGGAAATAAACTAAATGTTTAATTCAGAGTTTAAATTTCAGAGGTCTTATATGAAACATTTTTTTAAATCCAGTGTGATATGTATGGAATAACAAAGGCCGTACTAAGCATGTTATAATTTCATAATCATCAAAATGTTACTAAGCATATAAGTCACTCTGGCATCATATTATCTTCTTATAACAATATTACCTAGAACATTTGAACACCTTATTTGCATAATAAATCACCAATTCTTTCTTTGTTAATGTGATTGAATACACTGCTAAAACCAAGTGAAATTATTTTAGACAACATTAACAATAGTAACACCACCACCATCAACAACAATGATTTAATAATAATAATAATAATAATAATAATAATAATAATAATAATAATAATAATAGTGGCTTTAATGATATACTTAGCCCTGTTGTTTAAACTATGCTGGAAAGAGTATCTTAAATGATAGGCTACCCATGAGTCCCTGAATAAATACATTTGTTTCTCCTGTCTCTCCTCAAAGTGCACCATTATTGTCATGATTAGTGTAGCAGTGTTCTCTCCTGGCTTTGGGAGAGGCATTTTAAATAGTCTAAAAGTAACTGCAATAACAGTTTGACTTTGAAAATCACACTATATCAAATAACAATTTTGGCAGTTTGTGCCATCTGGGTACTTATGTAGTATCTTCAGACTATCTATGAACCAGAAATGGAGCAGCAATTAAAACAAAAGCCTTTGCATCTTCACATATTTGCCTTTGATACAATTGTATAGGTGGGCTATCGTTCCTTAGCACACATCTTCTATGATAATGATTAACAAAACACAACAACACAGTGCTTCCCCAATGAGCGCACACCATCTCTAGGAAAAATAAATAAATAAATACATTTAATGTGTTGGCCTTAGGCAGGGTACTACATATCTTATTCATCTTAGTAAAAACAGGGGATAGCAGAGTGGGCACTGGTTGTGTTCTCTTAAAAGCAGGATAAATTACGTTACAAAAATACAACACAAGTCCAAGAAAATATAACATTATTAAAATACCATTATCGAATATAGCATGCATGGACAAAATGTATTTCAGACCTGAACCTTCTAAAGTTATGTGAAATCCATTCCACTGCATAATCGACAGAGATATAGAGAAGAGCTGTAAGGAGAAAACAGAGGATTAACCACAACTTCCTTCTACTATCTCACATACTAGAGAGTAAGCTTGAAAGAACATGATCCACAAATGAAAATGATGAGGGGCCCACAAAGAATAATAAAATGTAATGCCCATGGAAAATGAAAAGTATAAACGGTTAGATAAATTGACATATATGGTGGATTTTCGATACAGACTGCCTCCTGACCATTAGTTAAACAGAGGATGACAGCCTGTAGAAAACAGGAGACTTGCAATGGCTGTACAATATTTTCTGTACTTTAAAATCTCTCTGCTTCATGTGCCACCTCCTAGAGCTCACACAAAAACATTTTAAAGAGTAATTACACCACCATTGATTTTTTATTAAAACCTGAAATTAATTGCTTTATAAGAATATAAATTAGTATTTTCTTTATAAGAAAATAACCCCAGTCTTGATGAAAATACATTTGTCTAAACTGTTCACAAAAGGGGGGGGGATTGTAGTTCCACCTCCGTGGCATCTTTGTAGTTCAATTCTGCTATATGCACAAATGTGTCATGGCACTCAAGTTTTGAGACATGTGACATTATGCAAATCAGTCAAGCAATGTTATTGCCCTCTGGTGATGATTTGCTCCATCACCCCTCACCACACTAAACTATTCGTGCAGCTGAGGAGTTTGGATTATAAATATAAATGTGCTATACATAATGATGAGAAATTACTATGACTATAAGTATAACTATGCTATACACAATGATGATTTTATGAATATAGGAAGGGAATAGTTTCTGTCAATTTTCATACCATGTAATCTTTCTCACAGATGAAAAACATTACTTACTTACAAAATATGAAGGCTCTTGCTAACCTGGAGGATTTCCCTGCAAATTTTCCATTTTCCCTTGGCAAGCAGTTAATATAACAACCACAAGTACACACAGAGAGTAAGAGCAGTGTGAAAGTTGTGAATTGACTTTGTGGTGTTATGAATACTAATGATAATAAATTGAGACAACAATATTTTGATAGTCACCAATGAATTGTTAATAGTGCCATAACTGTACATTGCGTTCAGTTTTAGATTGTTAATGAGAAAAATATGTTGCTACCTATGCTATTATTCTACTGACATCACTTATTACCGTAACTGTTATAGAAATTGTAATAAACACTATAAACAGCTATTAGTGGGCTGTTTCCTTACTATATAAACCCCTAAACTAAGCACAACACATGGTTTGTACCATTCACTGACTATTAGTCTGTGTTCAATCTCAATATAAAACTCTGAGCCAACTGTATGCTTATCCAGCTAATTATTATTATCACATAAGGGTGATTCAGGTGAAATGTCTTCCACATCAAATGATCTCTCTATCACAACAAACTCTGTGACACATTACTCTCTCTTCTGTCAATTTCAGTTATTAGCATAAAGCTTTAACCATGTGATTGCTAATTGCTAACAAATTCTACCTTGCATTCCCCCATACCCAACCCACACACTTGCACATCAGCCCCTAAAGCACAAACCTGCAGAGAGGACAGGGAGTAACAAGAACCAAAAGTGTAATTACTATTTAAACTGTATGTGAGCCTGGTGGAGGGGCCTGGCCAGAGCCTGCCAGTATACTGCTTCTTTGTTCAATGGCATTGCCCTCTGAAAAAATACAAACAAGAAGGGGGAAACAGAGTAAAAGGTGCTTCCACCCCCATTTTGTATACAAACTGGAGACAAACCAGCCTAAACTTAATCCTCCACTGAGCCTTTGCAAAAGGCCTTTCAGTGCTGATCATTCCCTTATGACAAAATGAAAAAGGTATATGACAGTTCTCCTTTTCCTGTTTTTGAAGTCTTTTTTTTTGTCTTTGCATCATTACTCAGTCAAGGTTCTAAGAACTGTGAGGCACTTTTATATAGACACATTTTTCCTTCTCACTCACACAATCACATACTAGACAAATTTGCTCATAGCCATTCACACGGAAAGAAAGAAAGAAAGAAAGAAAGAAAGAAAGAAAGAAAGAAAGAAAGAAAGAAAGTAAAAAGAAAGAAAAGCTTTCATTTAAGCTAAGTCAAATTGCATTATACTCCTATAATAACTATGGGTTTAAAGATACATTTCTGGCTTAAGAGATGCTCTAGTATTCTCAGACAGAGCAGGGGAACTCTTAACAGGATGACAGTCTGGTGAAACGAAGGTCTTCTGTGCTGAAGTTCTCCCTACAGGCTTGTCACACACACCATGTCCTCATCAACTATTAGCTTACTGTTCAGTTGACTGTGCTCAGCAACATGCAGTCCTCCCACCCCCTTCTCATGAACCTTTATTTCCCAGGCTCTTTTTTGTCCCTGGTTGGTTCTCACTCCATTGCTGCAGTGCATATAAGGCAGGAGGTTGCTATTTGGGCTGTGAGGCCCATTGGCATTGAGAATGCTTTCTGACACACTATCCATCACTTCCATGGTCATGTCATGTGTAGCAGCCAGCTCCTGCTTGGCCACCTTGACGAATGAGGGGTCCTGTGAGTAGCGGTCCAACTGTTCCAAGATCAACACCTGTGTAGGGAGAGACAGAACTTCATTTGTTGGTGTTACCTTTAACTGGTGATAAATACATATGATTCTTGTAGCAAAAGTATCAGGCTATGTGTCCATTTGCTTCAGACTGTGATAACCCATTTAATATGCAGTTTTTTTATACAACACAATTCTGATTTTCCAGCAGTTTACACTCTTATTCCTGAGAAAACTATAAAAGAGGGACCTGTTTGTATAAATATCTACAAAATATACACTCACTGGACACTATAATAGGAACACCTGTAACCCTTTCATGCAATCATCCAAACAGCCAATCATGTGGCACCAGCGCAATGCTAAAATCATGAACATACAGGTCAAGGGCTTCAGGTAATGTTCTCATCAAACATCAGAATGGGGTAAAAATGTGATCTCAGGGACTTTGAATGTGACATGGCTAATGGTGTTTACACAGAAAAAACATCCAGTGAGTGGCAGTTCTGCAATGTTGATGAAATAGGTAAGAAGAGAATGGCCAGACCGGTTTAAGCTGACATTTTGTACAACCATGGTGAACAGAGAAGCAACTCTAAATGCACAACATATTGAAACTTAAAGTGGATGGGCTACAACAGCTGAAGACCACTCCTGTCAGCCAAGAACAGGAATCTGAAGCGACAATGGGTGTAGACTCACCCAAACTGGACAGATAAAGATTAAAAAATGGACAGATAATGTATTTTCCAATCTACAGTTTTGGTGATTCCATAATTGCATGAATGAGCAGGAATACAGGTGTTCCTGTATAATCAGTCTCCTCCAAAAAATACTGGAACAGCAAGACCAATTATTTTTTTCTATACAATGAAGACATTTGAGTTTGAGATCAAAGTAGGAATATGATGACAATACATCAGAGTTGCAGCTTTCATTTCCTTATATTTACATCTAGATGTGTTAAACAACTTAGAGCATGAAACCTTTTTTCCAAAACATACAAGCTCATCGATCAAGCATGGTGGCGGTAGTGTCATAGCTTGGGCTTACATGATGATGTAACTCATGATGGTAGCAGCAGAATAAATTCAGAAGTCTACATTCTGTCTGCCAATTTACAGAAAAAATGCATCCAATTTAATTGGAAGGAACTTCATCATGCAGAAAGACAATGACCCAAGTACACTGGCAACACAACAAAGGACTTCATCTGAGGGGAAAAATAGAAAGTTTTAGACTGGCTAAGTCAATCACCAGACCTTAACCCAATTGACCAGATTGAAGGGAGAAACCCCCCGAAACAACAACTGAAAGAAGGTGTAGTACAAGCCTTGAAAAGCATCACAAAAAAAGATTGCATCAATTTCGTGAGGTCAGTGTGTCACCAGCTTGATTCAGTTATTGCAAGAAAGAGATATGCAACCAAATATTAAGGGTTACTTTCTTTAATTAACTTTGAGACTATCTGTTCCAATACTTTAGCCTGCCTTGTGTTCTAAGTTGGTTAACACAGTTAAGTATCAGGGAATGAACGCTAAAATTCTGATCCATCATCTCATATTCATCTTTTGATCTCAAGCCCAATGTCTTCAGTGTTTAGCAAAAATAAATGAATTGGCCTTACCATCCCAATACTTTCAGAGAGGACAAATGGATATTAAGGGTATAATGCAATGCCATTATCTGTATCTGTTTATATTTCATATTTAAATTGGAAGTGGTATATATTAGAATTATTTTTTTTAATGTAAACTCTATCTAATGCACTGAAAACACTGAAAAGCAGGGTTGCTCATAAAATAAGCAAATTTTCATTCACAAATTATAAGAACAAATGTCTTGCATAATTTGCATAATTATATTATTAATCTTATTATCTTATACCTAATTGTGACTGAGTAAGCAAGCCATCTATGATTCCAAGTAACATGTTTTTGACAATTCAAAAAACTGTTATTTACATTTGATATCAATAACCATCTATTAGTATATTATTGTATTTACTTCAGTTTGGGGTAGAATACATTTCAGAAAAATTAGAAAGGTTTGCTGGACACTATCAGAATCAACTCTAACACACATTGTGCTTCAGCGAATCCATCTGGGATCTTTTAAGCTGCATCTTGTTAAGCTCAAGTTCAAGTTGACAAATATTTCCAGGATACAGTGTATGTAAGAAACAATGAAATTCTTTGTGCTACAGTGGGATGCCCACACAGTTAAAATAAAGTGAACAGTGTGCAGGTGATGCTACTGGATCTCCTATTAGTATCATGATATTAAATGTCTGGGTCCCCTGAGCAGGGATGCCAGATTCTATATGAATAGGCTGCACACTGTAGATAATACAAATCAGAAATGCTTGCACACCACTGTTATATTGGTTCCCACAAAAATAAATAAAATATGTCTACCTTCTCATATGCCTAAACACTTTGGGATAGTTGCAAGTCTTTTTGTAAGGCTTTTTCGTTGCAGTTGAGGTGGAAATTTAGCTGAAAACTGGCAACCCCCAGTAAAAACTGAGTACCCATGTGATTTTTTTTGTTTGTTTCATCATGTCATATCTCAGTCCAGATGCACACACGTAGTCTGAAACTTTTTGTCAAGAAAAAAAATTCCACCTACTGTTTGTATCTCTATTTGAATTTGCTTAAGACACATTATTTGTTCAATCCAAATAATGTATTCATATTTGCTTATATCCCTATTATATTGGAGATGAACCTATTGTTGTCTTCTGCTGTTTAACCTATCTGCATCAAAGTTCGTCATGCTGTAAACAGTGGTTATTTGAGTTACCATAGCCTTCCTGTCAGCTCAAAGCACTCTGGCCATTCTTTAATGAACTCTCTCATCAACAAGGAGTTTATAGTGTCACACCATATTGGGAAAACTTGATCGACTGTTTTGCATGAACTATATATACACTATATATGCCCCTATTATATATATATATATATATATATATATATATATATATATATATATATATATATATATATATATATATATATATATATATAAACATTAACTTAAGCTCTTGACTTGCATCTGCATTTTTTTTTTTTTTTCATTTTGCTTTTGTCTCATGATTTGCTAATTGGATAATTGCATGAATGAGCAGATGTACAGGACTATTACAAGAAAACTTTTTTTTTGAAAATTAATAAAAAACAAAAACTGAAATCTCTTATTCACAAAAGTATTCAGATCCTTTGCTATTGCACTCCAAAATGTGTTCAGGTACTTCCTATTTGCTTTAATTATCCTTGAGATGTGCCTAGAACTCCACTTGTTGCAATTTTAATTGATTAGACATAGTTTAAAAAGGCACACACCAGAATCTAGAAGGGCCCACAATTTACACTGCATTGTCTGGACAAAAGCCATGAAGTCCAAGGAACTACCTGTGGAACCCCATGATCAAAGTCATAGATCAGGGCAAGCATATAAAAACATTTCTAAGGCTTTGAGTTGAGTTTTCACAGGCCACAAGCTTGGCACAACCTTGAAACTTCCTAGAGTTGGTTGTCCGGCCAAATTGGGCATCTGGGAAAGAAAGACCTTGGTCAGGGGGTAAAAAGGAACCCAACAGTCACTCTAAAAGAGCTCCAAAAGTCCTGTGCAGACATGTGAGAAACTGCTGGACCGACATCTCTGCAGCACTCCATAAATCAGGCCTTCATGGGGGAGTGGCAAGACAGAAGCCACTGTTGAGAAAAGGCATATGAAAGCATAAAGGACTCTGACAACATGTGGAAAAAGATTCTCTGGTCTGATAAATTGAAAATTTAACTATTTGGCAGAACAGCAAGCACTCTGGTAAAAAACAAAAACAAAAAAAACAGGCACTTCACGTCTCCTGATTAATACCATCCCTATGCTGAAACATGATGATGGCAGCTTCATGCTATTGGGGTGCTTCTCAGTGGCAGAGACATGGAGACTGGTAACAACTGCAGGACAGGTGAATGCAGACAAATACAGGATCATCCTTTAAGAAAACCTCCAGAGCACATGCTAACTCAGACTCAGGCGATAGCTTTCAACACGACAGTGACCCTAAGCATACAGCCAAAACAGCAGTGCAGTGCCTTTGGGGCAAGTCTCTGAATGTCCTTGAGTAGCCCAGACAAAGTCCAGACATAAATCTAATCGAACATCTGTGGAGAGACCTTGAGAAGGCAGTTCACAAATGCTCTCCATCCAATTTGATGGAGCTTGAGAGGATCTGGCATGAAGAATGGGATAAACTGCCCAAATCCAGGTGTGCTCAAGCTTGTAGAGATGTATCCATGAAGACTTGTGGCTGTAATTGCTGCCAAATGGACTTCTACAATGTTCTGAATAAAGGGTCTGTATTCTTTTGTGACTAAGAGATTAAAATTTTTAATTTTTTTATCTGAAATAGGTGTTCTTTCTGAATGCCCTGTATATTTTATATATATATATATAATATAAAATGCACACAGTATCTCACAAAAGTGAGTACACCCCTCACATTTTTGTAAATATTTGATTATATCTTTTCATGTGACAACACTGAAGAAATGACACTTTGCTACAATGTAAAGTAGTGAGTGTACAGATTGTGTAACAGTGTAAATTTGCTGTCCCCTCAAAATAACTCAACACACAGCCATTAATGTCTAAACTGCTGGCAACAAAAGTGAAGAACACCCCTAAGTGAAAATGTCCAAATTGGGCCCAATTAGCCATTTTCCCTCCCCAGTGTCATGTGACTTGTTAGTGTTACAAGGTCTCAGCTGTGAATGGGGAGCAGGTGTGTTAAAATTGGTGTCATCCCTCTCACACTCCCTCATACTGGTCACTGGAAGTTCAACATGGCACCTCATGGCAAAGAACTCTCTGAGGATCTGAAAAAAGAATTGTTGCTCTACATAAAGATGGCCTAGGCTATAAGAAGATTGCCAAGACCCTGACACTGAGCTGCAGCACGGTGGCCAAGACCATACAGCGGTTTAACAGAACAGGTTCCACTCAGGACAGGCCTCGCCATGGTCGACCAAAGAAGTTGAGTGCATGTGCTCAGCATCATATCCAGAGGTTGTCTTTGGGAAATAGATGTATGAGTGCTGCCAGCATTGCTGCAGAGGTTGAAGGGGTGGGGGGTCAGCCTGTCAATGCTCAGACCATACGCCGCACACTACATCAAATTGGTCTGCATGGCTGTCGTCCCAGAAGGAAGCCTCTTCTAAAGATGATGCACAAGAATGCCCGCCTGCTGAAGACAAGCAGACTAAGGATATGGATTACTGGAACCATGTCCTGTGGTCTGATGAGATCAAGATAAACTTATTTGGTTCAGATGGTGTGAAGCGTGTGTGGTGGCAACCAGGTGAGGAGTACAAAGACAAGTGTGTCTCACCTACAGTCAAGCATGTTGGTGGGAGTGTAATGGTCTGGGGCTACATGAGTGCTGCCGGCACTGGGGAGCTACAGTTCTTTGAGGGAATCATGAATGCCAACATGTACTGTGACATACTGAAGCAGAGCATGATCTCCTCCCTTATTCCAGCATGATAACGACCCCAAACACACCTCCAAGACGACCACTGCCTTGCTAAAGAAGCTGAGGGTGAAGGTGATGGACTGGCCAAGCATGTCTCCAGACCTAAACCCTATTGAGCATCTGTGGGGCATCCTCAAACGGACGGTGGAGGAGCACAAGGTCTCTAACATCCACCAGCTCCGTGATGTCGTCATGGAGGAGTGGAAGAGGACTCCAGTGGCAACCTGTGAAGCTCTGGTGAACTCCATGCCCAAGAGGGTTAAGGTAGTGCTGGAAAATAATAGTGACCACACAAAATATTGGCATTTTGGGGCCCAATTTGGGCATTTTCACTTAGGGGTGTACTCACTTTTGTTGCCAGCAGTTTAGACATTAATGGCTTTGTGTTGAGTTATTTTGAGGGGACAGCAAATTTACACTGTTACACAAGCTGTACACTCACTAATTTACATTGTAGCAAAGTGTCATTTCTTGAGTGTTGTCACATTAAAAGATATAATCAAATATTTACAAAAATGTGAGGAGTGTACTCACTTTTGTGAGATACTAATTAATATATATATATATATATATATATATATATATATATATATATATATATATATATATATATATATATATATATATATATATAAAATATAATATAAACCCAGCCCAATACACAACTTATTTTTTGTTTGTATAATAATTTGTATTAATTTAGCACACATTGTCTATTCAATCTGAATAACGTAATCCATATCAACTAAATTAAAAAAATCTACCAACATTCTGGGTGTATTTGTCACATAACGGGAATGCAGATGGGTGCAACTGCAGTTTAAAGCTTTTGTTGAAGGGAGGCAGGCAGACTTATCCAAAACGTGAAGTAAATGTCAATGTCAAAATAACAGCCATTAGGTATAGCAAACATGAAAAACAAGAAACGATCAAGAAGTCAAAACCTGGAACAAGACACATGAGAGAGAGATACTTTGTATATATTGTAACCTTATTTTTGACAGGTATAGGTCAAAGGTCAAAAAGATACACATTCTAACTCTCTATATCTAGAACAAAGGTCATGATCATAAAACATTGATATACCCGAAGAAATGTTAAAAAAAAAAAAAAAAAAAAAAAAAAAAAGAAAAGAAAAAAAAAAGTTTTTACATACCTTCTAAATAGGTCCCTTTAGGAGGTAAACGTTTTAAAGATGGTGTTTTATAAGAAACGCGCGTATTACATGTCTTCTAAACCTAACCCTTTAGGATGTAAAATGTTTAAAGTGTTGCTTAAAAGAATTGAGACTTTTGTTTAAACTAGAAGACACATTTTACGGGTGATGTCTTGTAGGCCTATACACACTGTCCTACACATGTGTTTTCCCGGGGTGACAGTTCTGTAGATAGTGTAAATGTTACATTTATGAGCTCTGGTGACAGTGTCTGAAGTGTGTGTGTGTATGTGTGTGTGTGGGTGTGTTAGAGACAGAGAGAGAGTCATGTGTTTCTTGGGGGATTGCTGACCAGAATGCTTACAGTGTGTTTATGTTAATGAATTAAGGGACGAGTCATGTGTTTCAGGGTTTTACGATCCCTACCAATGTGTACATTTGTGGTTTAAGTGAATCTTTGTTTCTGAAATTACTTCTATGGTAATTATCAGTTTGTGTAACTAATCTATCAGAAAATACTAGACCTGCTGACTGAATGTGGTAGATGTATTAGAATTTTGGACATGTTATGCATGTGTAACTCCCTATGTGTATGATCTATGTGTAATCCTTCTGTCAAGAAATGAACAGACTGAGGTTTGTGAAATAATTGAACTATTTATTGGCTACGTTGTTGAGAAAAACACTGTGATGTGTAAAACATTTCTACAGTCCTTCAAGGCTGTATGATGTCGTTGTTCTCTTTTACTGAAAGAAAGGTCAGAACCATCTGTGTTATTCGTTGTGGAGACTGAAGTGACAATATGTCTGAAGAAAATGAAAATATGTATTACACATCTTACCTTCTAACCAGGTTATTTTAAGGGTGAAAAAACCTTTTTTAAAGACAGTGTTTTAAAAGAGTCGTGCATTTTGTTTAAACTATAAACAAGATTTCAGAAAATGGTTCGCCAACGAGGATACTTACACAGAACTGTCACTAAATACATAAGCTTTTGTCTATGCTTTGACATCCCATGTCCCAGCAGTACGTTTATGACCTCTGGTGACCATGTGGGTGTGCGGGGGTGGGTGTGTGAGAGAGAGAGAGAGACACAGGTGTTCTTTTGGGGGTTTTGCTGACCAGAATTCTTACAAATGTGTTTGTTAACGAATTAAAGGGAGTCGTGTGTCTCAGTGTTAAAATTATGGTTAAGATGTCGTAGTTAAAACCCAGAAGAAACTCTGCAACTATCTGTTACAATGTCTGCTCCGAGAAAACCTAATACCCTTAGAAGATTGCTGTGTATTCAATAACAAGAGGACCTGTTGAAATGAGAGAGGACCTGACTTTTGCTACAAATTTTTTTTAAAAAAAACCAAGAGGTTAGTTTGACAATTTATAACGAAGGTAATGTAAAGACGTTGTTGTTTAACCCTGAGCAGGGCCTCAACAACTCCAAAGATCGTGTCTTAAGTCCGAGGGTTTAGTTAGGAGGTAGAAAAACATTTAAAGATGGTGTTTTAAAAGAAATGGGTTTTTCATCCTTAATGGTAAAAAAGAAAAATGGTTGTACTCCAATATGAAATAAAACGGCGGAGACACACTGAGTAAATTTCTGTTCCACAGTCTATAAGGATCCCCAAACTTCATGTAGTGTGAAAAATATATACACTCTCCGTGACTACGTTACTTAAGGTTTAAACATTTTAATTTTGTGATGGCAGCAAGACAAAACGGTTGTGCATTTGGTATCTAGTGATTTTAGAATTAGGCCCCAAATGTCAAATATGTTTTGTGAATGGTTTCGTCAGGCAAAGATCACGATGGTATGGAAAGAGTATACAAGAGTAATTGGGGTGATCTAATGCTTAGGACTTGTACAGTACTTCAACTCGGGAACGTCCCACCATGGCGTTCAGAGAGCCATTATCTAAGGTACACGTATATATAATATAGATCAGATCACCAGTCTGTCTTTACCCAGTCCTGATCTGGGGGTTCTTGGGGGGGGGGGGGATAACAGTTGAGGCATATTTCCAACAGAACAGAATATTAGACATTTAGTGTAAACTAGTGTAAAAAAAAAAATCTCTGAAACATTTCAATGAAAATAGTGGTCCATATTTAATGCATTATATTAGAAATGATAGTACAGTCTTTGTTGATCAGTTACCAACTCATACTTTATAATAATTTGTTTAGGAGCATCTGAATCTGTCAAATAACTTTTATTGCATTTAGGCATACAATAAAAGTTAATAAAAAATTAGGAAGAAATGACTTGTGCACTACTGCTGCGGATATTAAGTCAAACCATTTGTTCAAACTTCAGCATGACCCATAGAGAAGCAGAAACTTATGGCACCTTATGAATACCATGTGAAGGATTAAGTTGACTCGTCCCTTACAGTTACAAAGACATGTCCTTGTGCAGGATCACCTTCACACCAGCATTGATCCCCTCTTCTCCCATTTCAACGTATAAGAAAAGGCAAAAAGTAATATAAGATGTATAAGAATATATTTATAAAATATAACACAATATGAGGAAGAAACATAAAATATTATTTAACAAGGTCTGCCGTTCAGCCCTCTTAACTGTAAGAGCATCATCAGTATTGTACGGCAGTTGGGGACAGTAGTTAGCTTTCAGATGTCAGATATAAAACAACTTTTTGAGTCACAGTGCCAAACTACTGGTATTATATTCGGATCCTTCTTTTTCAGCATGAAGGACTGGCATTTATTTAATAGACAGATGGTACAGCCATATACTTGGTCAGAGGATTTAGGAATTTCTTTGAGAAAGGTTCATTGTTTTTGTTCTTTTATCATAGCTTCAGTTTGTATACTTACTTTGGTTAGTGACTTAAACTGTTTTATTAGGTATTGACAGATTTCATTAACAGGGAACGATGATAGGTGAAGATTAAGTTGTTATGCGTGTACAAAATAAAACTGTCTATATGTATATCTGTCTGCTACGTATCTGTTTAAACACTGCTGTAATGGCGATATAAAGAGAGAGAGATACCCATTTACTAATTCATAGAACCCCTTTCTAAGTCTAAAGTCTAAACATTAATCTTATTATTAAACTCAGAAACAATATAACTGTCTGGTTGTGATCATAATAAAAGGCAACATGAAAGGTGACTTAATTCCCAATGAGATTTCTCTATGTTCTATATGACCTTTCTACAGCATATGCCATTAACTCCTAGTTTCCAGCCATCATTTCAGCACGGGAGAGGAAATCTCGTTTATCAGATGTGTGATGTACGTCTAGACAATCTGATAACAAACTACACACAACGTTTATGTTGAAAAAATTCAGCTTGATCTTTGTTCCCAAATAACATTGGATCAGATCCATGGTTTACAGCATCTGTCCCACACGTATTTAATCTGTATTACGAGTACTGAACAAGTTAGAGGAGGAGAAAATGTAGATTTACTGTTCATTGGAACTTTATTGTTTATTTAGATCTGTCTTGATTCATTTTCATATTCAAATTTTTTAAATACATTTTATTACTACATCATAAAAAGTCTAATATCTATTAAATATCATATCTATTTAACATATCTATTTAAATACTTATTAAGATTACTGTGCTAGTAAGTGTTCCTTACCAGCTCCTGACAATGGCTATCAGAGATAGTTGTGTGTTCATGTAATTTAGTGTAGATCCATGTTGTAGAATTGCGTTTGTTGTCTATGAATGTGATTAATCTCTTATAGGATGCAAGAGGGTGTGTTAATTAACCACTAATAAAGTGTTTTAGTTTACTGATTTTCATTCACTCAGCTCAAACAGGTAATTCCTTCTGATATCTGTATTATTACTTTCCACACCGTGTCTTTATCTCCACCGCCTTTGAAACAAAGTGATGCACATGTATTGCCTAACCCTATCGTTACTGAGTGTACCTATTCCTTGTGGACAGACTGAACTGCAGGAAAGTACTGTTAACAAGATGAGGTTATGGTCTGAATTACCAAGTGGGGTAGTGTAGTAACTCTGAGAGCTACAGTACATTAATGAGTTTATCTATATTTACTCAAACCCCTATACTGGAACAGTAAATTGGTGTATGATTTTATGAAAAGAAAAGTAGGTTCTGGGTGCATAAGAAACAGAGAAAGACCATTTTCTGAAAAGAGTCGCATGGTGAAAATCCATGTTCCTACATTCATACGTTATGTTAGATGCCAGACTTTTTATGATGTAATAATAAAATGTATTTAAAAAATTTGAATATGAAAATGAATCAAGACAGATCTAAATAAACAATAAAGTTCCAATGAACAGTAAATCTACATTTTCTCCTCCTCTAACTTGTTCAGTACTCATAATACAGATTAAATACGTGTGGGACAGATGCTGTAAACTATGGATCTGATCCAATGTTATTTGGGAACAAAGATCAAGCTGAATTTTCTGAACATAAACGTTGTGTGTAGTTTGTTATCAGATTGTCTAGACGTACATCACACATCTGATAAACGAGATTTCCTCTCCCGTGCTGTAATGATGGCTGGAAACTAGGACTTAATGGCATATACTGTAGAAAGGTCATATAGAACATAGAGAAATCTCATTGGGAATTAAGTCACCTTTCACGTTGCCTTTTATTATGATCACAACCAGACAGTTATATTGTTTCTGAGTTTAATAATAAGATTAATGTTTAGACTTTAGACTTAGAAAGGGGTTCTATGAATTAGTAAATGGGTATCTCTCTCTCTTTATATCGCCATTACAGCAGTGTTTAAACAGATACGTAGCAGACAGATATACATATAGACAGTTTTATTTTGTACACGCATAACAACTTAATCTTCACCTATCATCGTTCCCTGTTAATGAAATCTGTCAATACCTAATAAAACAGTTTAAGTCACTAACCAAAGTAAGTATACAAACTGAAGCTATGATAAAAGAACAAAAACAATGAACCTTTCTCAAAGAAATTCCTAAATCCTCTGACCAAGTATATGGCTGTACCATCTGTCTATTAAATAAATGCCAGTCCTTCATGCTGAAAAAGAAGGATCCGAATATAATACCAGTAGTTTGGCACTGTGACTCAAAAAGTTGTTTTATATCTGACATCTGAAAGCTAACTACTGTCCCCAACTGCTGTACAATACTGATGATGCTCTTACAGTTAAGAGGGGCTGAACAGCAGACCTTGTTAAATAATATTTTATGTTTCTTCCTCATATTGTGTTATATTTTATAAATATATTCTTATACATCTTATATTAATTTTTGCCTTTTCTTATACGTTGAAATGGGAGAAGAGGGGATCAATGCTGGTGTGAAGGTGATCCTGCACAAGGACATGTCTTTGTAACTGTAAGGGACGAGTCAACTTAATCCTTCACATGGTATTCATAAGGTGCTATAAGTTTCTGCTTCTCTATGGGTCATGCTGAAGTTTGAACAAAATGGTTTGACTTAATATCCGCAGCAGTAGTGCACAAGTCATTTCTTCCTAATTTTTTATTAACTTTTATTGTATGCCTAAATGCAATAAAAGTTATTTGACAGATTCAGATGCTCCTAAACAAATTATTATAAAGTATGAGTTGGTAACTGATCAACAAAGACTGTACTATCATTTCTAATATAATGCATTAAATATGGACCACTATTTTCATTGAAATGTTTCAGAGTTTTTTTTTTTTTTTACACTAGTTTACACTAAATGTCTAATATTCTGTTCTGTTGGAAATATGTCTGAACTGTTATTCCCCCTTTTTTTTTTTTTTTTTTTTTTTTTTTTTTTTTTACATTTCTTCGGGTATATCAATTTTTTAGAGTATTTATTTCAGTAAATTTTATTCAAAGTCATGCCATTTTCTCAAAAGTGCAATCAATAAAGTTTCATTTATTTCACAAGCTTACATTCTGCTCATTTATGTTCACATTCAACCATCATGTATTTTCTAACAGCGGAGCTATACAAAACAAACCCCCACAATCTAAATTTAATGTGTGGTTGCAAGATAAAAATTCTAATTTATTGAATTAATTAAATATTTAAAGTTGTACACATTATTTTGATGAGTTGTGTTGACATAATAATGTTGATAATTACATCAACTTAATATTGTGTGTAATTTCTGCATTAATTGATTTAAAACAAAATTTATGTCGTAGTACATTTACATTTATTCATTTAACAGAGTGTTAGAGGACCTGTAGACTGAACAACTACTAAGGACATTACAATGTGAGTATCATTTCACTTACAATTAAATTCTACTAAAGCAGTGAATTTGGGGCATGTTCTCAAGTGTGATATGACCAATAGTGGACTCGTGTATAGGCTACACCTGCTAATACATTTGATGGATTATTTTGCACTACTACACGTAGCTAATGCTAGTCATATTTAGCAGTGTAATTTGAATATCTACTCTTTAGTTTACCATGGCAGTGGATAAGAAGGAAAAAGTTTCATTTGACAAATCTGCTCATCTAGAGAGGGCTTTTCATTTGTGCTATAGGAAAGATAAGCATGATTACATTTCTGCTTATTCATGTAAACCTCAACTACATTGTGTAATCTAATTTCATGTATTGATACATTTTTTATTTTATTTTTTAAAATCTTTTGTCATTCGCACACATAGCCTTCTAGCTCCACAGCCTTTGGACTGTGGATAGTTCTATGAGAGAGATTAAAGTAGTAGACACAGTGTTTATTTTTTGTCTATATTGCTCATTTCATTCAGTGCTTTAACGTCTATAAATCCTGCAGAGATGTTACGTATGAGATTTGTAATGTAAATCACACTGGATTTTACTTACTATTGTTATACAACTTAAAGGCGGTCATTTTTCCTGGTTCAAAAGACTGTGTTCTACTGCAGACAATCTAAATGGAGAAACGTAATTTTAAAAATGATTGTCAACTTAACAGCTTGTGTTCATAATTATAGTCATTTAGTACATAACACTTAAATTCCTTTTAAATAATGTGAAAATGAAGTGTGTTTGTGTGTGTCATATTTTTGTTTGGATGTGTAATACACGGCCATTCCATGTATAGTAACATTTGTGTCAGGAATGGATGGGACCCCGATTTAACATAACTAGTAACGTTTGTGTCACGAATGGATGTGATCCAGATTTAACATAACTATATATATTTTTATGACCTACCACAGAGTGTTAGAAAGACCATGTGTGTGCAACTTGTGTAGGGTGGAAAACATATGGCTGTACCAGGTATGGTAACGTTTCTTTCACGAATGGATGTGATCCAGATTTAACATAACTATATATATTTTTATGACCTACCACAGAGTGTTAGAAAGACCATGTGTGCAACGTGTGTGGGGTGGAAAACATATGGCCGTACCAGGTATGATAACGTTTCTGTCACGAATGGATGTGATCCAGATTTAACATAACTATAAATATTTTTATGATCATGACCTTTGATCTAGATATAGAGAGTTAGAATGTGTATCTTTTTGACCTTTGACCTATACCTGTCAAAAATAAGGTTACAATATATACAAAGTATCTCTCTCTCACATGAGACAAACAGTTTCGTAATGATCAGGTGGCAAACACTGAAATGTAAAACAGAAACACAAGGATATAAAAAGACAAACTAATCAAAAGGGGGAAACAGAAACAGCTGTGTGATCACACATGAGGGAAACAACCAATAACAATACAGGGGCAAGACAGGACAAAAACCAAAACAAACAAAAAAAAAAATGCATGTAAATGTAATCAAAGTCATTGATATCCCAGAAACGTCGTGTTTTGGGCAGCTGTAAAATTTTAAATCCATTTTAAAATCTAAAATGTACCTCTTCCATGAGATGTAGGTGATGCAGACTATTGAAAAAAACAACAACAAAAAACCCTAAAAAATGCTTTTGGTGCAAACTGGCATCGTACACTTTGGAATTTAATTCCATAGCATTTTAAAAAAACAAAAAGGTACATGCTATTCAATTTTTTATTTTTTTATTTTATTTAAATATATTTGTCTCTGCTTTAATATTGCTATGTCCACCTGGTTGTTCTGAGCTCTCTGCAAGCCCTTTCACTGTACTTTGGTCCATACCAAGGTAGGAGACTGATGTTTTCCATCATCTAAACTGTTTGGCTAAAAAGTTTGTGGACACCTGATCCTCACACCTATATGTGAGCCTGTTGGAAGTTGGAAGCACACAATTGTATAGAATGTCTTTTTATGCTATAGCATTACAATTTTCTTTCACAGAAAGTAAGAGGCCCAAACCTGTTCCAGCATGACAGTGCCCTGTGCACAAAGCGAGCCGAATGTCCTGCACAGAGCTCTAACCTCAACCCCACTAAATACCTTTGGGATGAATTGGAACTGGAGCCTCCTCACCCAACATCAGTGCCTGACCTCAACCTCAGTAATGCTTTTGTGGCTGAATGGTCACAATTCCCCACAGCCACACCCCAGAATCTAGTGGAAAGCCTTTCCAGGAGTGGAGTGGAGCTTATTATAACAGCAAAGAGGGAATAAATCTGGAACGGGATGCCCAACAAGAAGGTGTCCAAAAACCTTTGGCCATATAGTATATGTATATACAATGTGTGTATGTACAGTATGCAACCTTCTATTCTATTTTCTTACATTCCAGGCTGCCAGGTCAGTTTCTTTCTGGAACTAGTGGAGACTGTGGACAAAGTTGTCATGATCATCAGGTTTGTAACAGATCCTAACAGTGCACCACGCCATGCAACACACAGCACTCATAGCACTGAAAATAGTTTTAATGCCACTTTTTTGATAATGAGAATCACTTAGTCATCACAGAGCACAGGAGGTTCAATGGTGCAATAGAAGCAATTGAGAAGGAGTCAGGTAACTCTTTTCATTATTGACTTTTAGTCCTAGCACTGCCACATGCAAAATAAGGATCGCTGTCTTGGTCAACTGATAAGGAAGTGCACACACTCTAGCATTGCAGGGCTCTAAAGCAGATTGCGCACCCTTTGGGAACAGTCTTGGTGATAGAGCCAAAATTAATGGAAGAAATAGTAGGTCAGTCTTCTGGTGTTACATTACTGCTAGAGCTTTGGAATTTTTTAGGTGTTTGAAGCCAGTTCCTTTATCTCACCCGCTAACACAGAAAACACAGCAAACCCATTCACGATTCTCTTTTTAGGGGACTGATTAGCTGAGCCCGTTCCTTGTTGCAAAAATGCCGCAAAGGTGCTTACTTTTTATTTGTAGGAGGCTGAGCAACCATGTCTGCTGTCTGCATCGCACCCCACTGCAACAACACAGTGTCAGAAAAAAGTGAATGAATATGAGCTTCAAGCATTGCTATTGTCATTATGCTGCAAATAGAGCAAGGCTCCATAAGTTCCTAGTGAAAATAAGGAAGTCCCGAACAATTTAGGTACTGATAAGGTCAGGACCTCCTCTAAAGTATGGAAAGCTGTTGCATATTGTGAGTGATGTTGTGATTTCTAATCATTCATTTGCAGTTATGTGAGAAACAGTGGAAGCAAGTCTTGAGTTGTCCTACATTATCCATTTTTCTAGCCATTCTAGCTACAGTATGTATTTCTCTATCCATCCAGCTTATATATATATATATATATATATATATATATATATATATATATATATATATATATATATATATATATATATATATATATATATATATATATATATATAACACAGTTGTGCCCAAATGTTTGTATACTCCTTGCAGAATCTGCTAAATCTTATTACTGTTAACAAAATACGAGGGCTCATAAAAATACCATGTTGTTGTTTATTTAGTCTTGTCCTGAATAAGCTATTTCACATAACAGATGTTTACGTATAGAAAATTCTTTGCTTTTCCAGCATATTCTGGATTTTTGACCCCTTTCCAACAGCAGCTATATGATGTTGAGATCCATCTTTTCACACTGAGGACAACTGAGGGACTTGTAAACGACTATTACAAAAGGTGCAAACATTCACTGATGCACGAGAATGTAATACGATACATTAAGAGCCAGGGGGCTGTAAACTTTTTAACAGGATAATTGGTGTAAATTGTTAGTATTTTGTCTTCTGGGAGACATGTAGCTATTTTATTTAGCGTGTGAAGGGCAGTACTAAAAAAAAGATTTTTAAACAAAATAATAACAACATATTCATTTCTTCCATTAGAAAACTAACATTTTATTTCCAAAAAAAGAAAAAAAAATTGTAACTTGGAGTGACATATTCTGAAAAGCAGCCAATAAGTCTCCAGCATATGTGGAAACTCCTTTAATATTGTTTAAAATGTATCTCAGGGTGATTCCTCAAGAAATTGGTCGAGAAAATGTCAAGAAAACATTTATGAAAATTCTAGGCAAAAAGGGTGTCTACTTTGAAGATGCTAAAATATTAAATTATTTTGATTTATTTTGGATTTATTATATTATATATATATTTTTTTCAGAACATAATTCCTATAGTTCCATTCAGTTATTCCAGAGTTTTCATGACTTTATTATTATTATAAAATGTGGAAAAATAAAAAAATAAAAATAAAGAATGAGCGTGTCTAAATTTTTGACTGGCAGTGTGTGTGTGTGTGGGGGTGTGTGTGTGTGTGGATATACAGTATATATAGTATTTTTATACAGTAAATATCTTTTATCAAGTCGAAATCCTGATATTTTGAAGTCTTTTGATCCCAAAAAGAGTCAATTCACTAATTCTATGCACTGTCGAATGTTAAAGTTCTGAGACTGGCAGCAGATATTTATTTTTCCTTTATTTTGAATTTATCTGGTTGGCTTGAAACACAGGCCAGACGTATAGTTGCAATAAAACAATTAAAACTGTAATTAAAAGTATTTTAATTATACATTACATTACTTTGGTTGTCTCATTTGGTTGCATAATCACTTGATAATGCTGAATAAAACTCATACTGTGACAAATTTGATCAATGTCAGCAATGTATTGCAGTTAGTAACTTGTTAAGAGTTCTGTGTTAGTATCAGTTGATTGAAATACTTTTGGTATTTAATATATTGTTAAATAAATAAATAAATAAATAAATAAATAAATAATAATAATAATAATAATAATAATAATAATAATAAGCTAATCGATTAATAGGGCAGGGGTATTGACAGTTTCATTGATTATCAAAATAATTGTTAGTTGCAGCCCTAATCTACATTGGATTTTGAAATGGCCGATGGACACCTAAGTTTTGTCAAATACAGACATGTACAGTATTTATGTGTTTTCTCCCTCTCCCTTTCTCCCCGACAGTGAGCTGTGTCCATGTCTATGTGTGAGAGGCTGCCACTGCATGTGAGACAGACACGGAGCTGGGAAGCCACTATTTTTTGCTTTCGTTGTATTCATATTAAATTCATTGACAGACTCACTTCTCTACTACTCTAGAAACGAACACTGGATGAAGGGGAGTGACCCTTTGTCTTTTCATAGAAGTTCATTGATTCCTGTGCTTAGACCCTATCCAAGAAAGGCAAAGAAGGGAGGTGCTGAAACAGTTTATCATTTGATGTCTAATAGGCACCAGTTTAACAAATTTGGACAAATTAAACAAATTTCTTTTCAGCTCTCTCTGCATTTCTGCAGCTCTGATTCTATCTTCTGCCCATACCATGTTAGGAAACATTATTCAGTTATGCCACATTAGTTATTACCTCTGTGGCATCTCTTCCAAACCTGATGCATTCCCATGTTAAAGCATGCTCTACCTGATACTATCAACAAACACCTGAATTGCTCCAGTGATCCATTCTGAAGTAATGAAGTCTACGCAGGACACTTCAAAGGGGGAGCGCCCAAGTCAGCCATTTGTAGGGTTAGTCCAAGTGATGAAAATCATTTAGGGCCCTTCAACCAGTAGGCTTTGAAGGGAACAACCAAAGGGTTCTTTGCTCCCAAGATATTTTTTGCACCTTCTTATGGCTTATGATATAAATGTTGTTTAGGTCAAAGTGCAAAACATTACATTGGGTAATATTACATTTTAAATAAATAAAACAGCTGAAAGCTGCAGCAAGTAAACATTTTGGTGGTACACTGTTGTTAGAGTGAATACTGATATTGCAGCCACACGATATACAGTATACAGATGTGGCCTTTAAGAATGCATGTTTTTTCCACGCGGGATCATGCAATTCGTCACGTGCAAACACGTGGTATACTGCAGGCAGGGTTCTAATAATTTAATTTTTTTTTGTGCTTCACACAATAACCACCAGGTGGCGTATGGAATAACATACTGTAGCTGAACACAGTACAATAAAAATGGAATGTGTGGTGGAATGGTTCACATAAAAATATTACGTTTCTCATCAAAACTTATGATAAACCTAATTTAAACAAGTTTTTAATTACAAGATTATGTAAAATATAAAGTGAGCGTGATCGAGTCTCGTAGTACAGGTACAATAACTATAGCTTTTACATTAAGGTGGTTACTGTATGTGTGCTAGGATAGTGCAAAGGTAACATGCAGGCTTACTATGTCAGCGACTGGGGTTTGAGCCACAGCTCAACTATCTGTTTTTTTTTTAAATGAGTGTTTTTTTCACTGTAGAAAGTTCATTGAGGTAACATTGAATGAATTCTGCGTGAACAACACTGACTAGAGGCCCATGCCAATTAGAAAGATTCAGGTGATGGACTATTAGCAGGTTATTGTCAATCATTTGTATAATTATACAATATAATTGTATAATTCCAACAAGGTTATTATGTTTTTTTTCACTATTTAGCTGTCTTTTTATTTTAAGGATCTAATAAATTGCATATATAAAATTATTATTAAGTGTCCTGTTTGTGATTTTAGGTTATTCGTCATTAATACAGGTTCTGACCATCAAATCAAAACAGACTTTTGATTTGATGACATGCTTATTTATTCAGAAACAGAAGTAACTAAATACAAAAATACTGCTTTAAACTTTAACTCGCACACCATGCTTTCAGTTGATGGATGTCGCATTTTTGATGAGCTGCAGAGATATTCAAGACAACTATATTATATATTTTTTTAATTTAATATATAAAATTGTTTCATTCGCAAGTGTCATGTTTGTGATTTGTATTCGTTTTGTAGAATATTTAGATCAAGCAACGTCCAGAAATAGGTGCAGTTGTATAGCCTAAAATTTAATTTTCCGGTTTAACTTTTATCTAACTTTAGATCAAAAAAATAAAGGAACGCTTTGTAATATTATTTTACAATGACAGAAATCACTGCCTATTCCAAATGCAGTATGACTTTTTCCATCTACAGAACATTGAACAAATATTGTTCATGCTAGGGGGGAAATATGCTACTACATCGTTTGTAATTTTATAATGGGTGTTATTGAGCAACTGATAATTTCATACTGACCTATTTCACTGTCCCACCAGTTACAATTGTGACCAATATTTTTTTTAAGTTAGTGAAAGTACCACTAACTTAAGACCTTTTTTTTTTCTTTTTTTTTCCTTTTTTTTTTTTTAAGAAAAAGAATGCTGTTTGTTTAATTGGGCAATTCAGGGAGTAAAATGCATTTGCTCACTTACTGTAGCTTGAGTAGCTTTGGATTCACATGCAAATGTACTGGGTGATTAATAAGCAATGATCATCTTTATGTAATCTTATCATCTTTTGGCTCATCAAATTGAAGGGGAGGAACAGAAGCATAAAACTTGGAGAATCATATAAATTCTATCCAGGTCAAGTTATTTATACATATTTGCAGTCTATGAGTACATTTACATGGACAGCAGCAATCTAATTATTGACCATATTCTGAATAAGACAATATTTTGATTAAGGTGTTTACATGAGTCACTTTTAGAATATTCCTTTCATGTTACTGTTTTACATGTTATGGAACATAGATCGCTTAACGGCACATGTCATTACGTCACCACGTCTGATGTTCTCTCCAGAATTTCACGTATCAACATACAGTTCATCTTCATTATGGTACCGTACACAGTTTTGGATGTTTTTATTTTTAATTTTATGAAAGCTTCAAGTGCATTTAATTATTTTTCATGCTATATGTGCTAATAGATGACCGATTGAAGCTGTGGGCTGCGTCCCAAACCACATACTTACCTACTATATAGTAGCTGAGATACATATATTTCTCCTACTATATATCAGGTAAGTACACGGTTTTGGACGCAGCTGTGCGTTCCTTTTCACACCTCCAACATGTAGGTCGGCTGGTCAGGTAGAGCTGAACCCTTGTAGAGCAACTGTTCAGTGGGCATAAAGACATGGTGGTGGAAAGTAAAAGTAATAATATTAATAATTACTTGAGTAAGAGTAATAAAGTATACGATGAGAAGACTACCCAAGTTACTAGTTACTTCGGATCTGATTAAAATCAAGGGAAAATCCTGAATTTCAGACTGTATGGAGAAGTGTGCGTGTATGTGTGCGTGTATGTGTGTGTGTGTGTGTGTGTGTGTGTGTGTGTGCGTACATGCGTGTGTGTATGTATGCATGTGTGTGTGTATGCGTTATGTGTGTATTATTGAATATTAAATATTCAATAATATTTAACAATAATGGAGGAACAGCACAGAATGTTGCAAAGTAAAAGTACATTTCTGTGATTAAAAATGACCTTGAGTAAAAGTATGGCCAGTTAACTATTAGTAGCAAGAGTATTTTTTTTTTTCCAAAAGTGACTGAAGTAAATGTAACGAAGTAAATGTAGTGTGTTACTACCCACCTCTGAGTATCCATGATAATCAGGATGTGTAAATCACCTTGTGAATATGCTCTTTCTGTAACAGCACATTTGATAAACATTGCCACATGTTTAAATTAATACATAAAATGTTTGAATATTTGGTTTAATTTTGATCAAATTACACATTCCAGTACAATATAACTCAATTCAATGATATGGAACCGATGTACAAGTTTGAATTAAGTCAATTCAATTAGCTTTTTTCAGTGTGTGGACTTCTGTTTTCACTTTAAAACAGTTATTAAAAAGCAATTAATTTAAGAAAAGAACAAAAGTTTCCATTAGCAAGAAAGGAGAAGATAGAATTCATTCAATGTTACCTTGAAGCACATTCTACAGTGACAAAAACCTGTAACCTGTTTTTTTAAACCTGCTCATTTAAAAAACACTAAACTGAGCTGAGCCTGAAACCCCAGCTGCTGGTGTACTAAACCTGCATGCTACCACTGTGCTACCTAAATACACATACTGGACACACATACTGGACCCACATATACTATTTGACTCAACCATGCTCACTCTTATAATTAGAAACTTGTTTAAATTATGTTTATCGTAAGTGTGTGTAAGAAACATAATAATTTTATGTTTTTTCTTAAATCTAACCGACCACACACACATTCCATTTTTCAGGCACGACAATCTTTAATGTGCTCTGCTGCATGTTGCAAAACGGTTCTGAGAGAGGTTCACAGATACGTGGGCCAAGCACAAGCAGATCATTGGCTTCAGTACAAGGAACAACACCATTTGTTTGGTAAAAGAATATATGTGTATACACTATATGTCCAGGCAGAACTACTGTATCTACTAACAAGCCATGTTTATTCAAATGAAACATGACTGCCCCCTACTGGTCTTATATGCCCTGTGCCCGTAGCATGCGTGTGATTCCGCATGATATCGTAGGATCCCTTTTCCTTTAATGCGCATTTTTAATGGCCACATTTACATGTAATATTTATACTGAAACGTAAAACTATTATTTGACATGAGTCACTATATAAAGGTATCAGAATGGCCTCAACTGTAACAAAAAATCTGAGAGTAAAGAGCATTAAACTTTTTACATTTGGTGGCCTATAAGAGTGCTGTTAATGTTGGATTATTGTCCACCTGGTGAAATAACAGTGTGAAGGGTGGGGGCAGCATAGCACTATGTGACACTTTGTCCACAACAAACTAGCACTGTCTCAAATTGCATACTTACTGTATGTACTGTTCTAGACCACTATTGAGTACTAACTAGAGATGCACCGACGTATCGGCCTATAATCGGTATCGGCCGATAAAGGCAATTTTTCACGTTATCGGCCAGTTTAAAAACATCCGATGATCGGGGCGATTATACCCTGTCAATCAAAAGAGGGTGGAAAAGACATCGATTCCGTGCTGCGTAAAAAGATTATTTCTCTTGTTTGAAATGACAACAAAACTGCAGTTTGTAAGCTCTGTAAGCTCTGCACTGCTAAAATATTATACCGGACACTACAACAGTGAACCGGAAGTTGTGGCGTCAAGTCAAAAAAAAATTTCTTGCTCGAATTAAGGCACCAGTACACCGGTGAAAATTTTAAATGAAGATGAGTTAACAAAAAATATATATATTGCACAAAATAAATAAATAAATAAATAAATAAATAAATGGAGTACTATATTTCATATCCAGTTAATGAGTTAATATCATCAAAAAAAAGTTTATATTATATATTACCAGTTTGATGTTCAATGATGAAGAAGAAAGGCTTTTGTTTGTGGTGAGTGAATGTGAGTCTGACAGAAGGTTTTTTTTTATAATTAAGTCAATTAATTATGTTAATATGAATGAATAACATTCAATAAGTTAAGAAATCTTACATTAATCTTCAGAATTTAGTTCATGTGTTAATGTTAATTAGAGTAATGTGTTTTCTGTTTATGAGACCAGTTACTGTGAAACAACTTGCTGAAATGGAGAGAATAATGTTCTTGTTTGCATTTTTTTTTTTCAGAATTCTGGAATTAATTATTATTAATTTAGAAGAAGGCATAAAAGGCAGAACTATCGGTATCGGCCAATATCACTCTGAATAATCAGTTATCGGTATCAGCTGAGAAATATGGTATCAGTGCATCTCTAGTACCAACACTAACTAATTCCTAGTTTACATTTTAAAAACCTCTCACATAGTATTTAAATGTACCAAAAACACCTGTTTTGCATACCAGTCTTCTGGATTTTGTAGTAAATACCTGAGACCAGCTCATGACAACAATCATAATGAAGGCAGAAAGATTTAACAGAGTTCATGTGTTTAACATTGTTGTGTATGAAATCACTAAACATTTTACATTTCAACATAGAAACCTGATGGGCATGGGTGGTTTGGCTCTAAGGGTCTGTGACATTTGGTGGATGTCAGTTTCAATCCTCTAGATGTACATAAAGTATGTAGGCAAGTGTGTGAAAAATGCTTTTTGCCTTGCCCGTGCTTCTGCATGTGCACAGAAATCCATGTTTCAAGTATAAACTAGCTTACGGTAGGCTGAAATATCTCCCCTGTGCTGTTTAGATTATAGGGTTACACTGCAAAATATAGCATGAATTTCGTATTTAGTTTAAATTGCCACTCTGTGCACTGTCAGTGTCTGGTATTAATGCTAATTTGATATTAACATGACAGCAGGTTGGATGTGGAACGACTGCAGTCTGCTGTAAAATAAGCTTAAAAGGAGCTCCAAGCTGAATGAAGACTAGTGAAATTTTGTTTCATATTTTAAAATACACTATAAGTCAAATATAACTACATATAACTGCAATAAACTGTTGGTTAAGTGAACCTATTTGATATACAATGAGACATAGTCAAGTCTATAAATATTTGGACATTGACAAAGTAATTGTAATTGAATATGTAATTCCTTCACCACTCATCTGATTTGGATGTAAATACCCTCAAATTAAAGCTAAAAGAGTTCATTTTTATTTAATGTAAACTCCTTTATATCATTGTACCCAACTAACAATACATTTGACAATGTCCAAATATTTTTGGATAGTGGATGATATAGAGACTGAGTGAATAGTAGTAGTAGTAGTAGTAATAATAATAATAATAATAATAATAATAATAATAATAATAATAATAAATTAATAATAAGTCCAGTTTCTTGATATATCAAGATATTATATCATTTTCATCTGGATAGTTGAAAATATCATTAGCTCATATCGCCTACCCCTACTTAAGCCCATCAATTTGTTTGTTTGCACCTGTAAATTTTAGTACATTTACAAAATCAAGTGCATCAGCTAAACTTAAATGTGTGTATGTTTTTGCTGCTTTTTTTGTTCATTGCTATATTGAGTTACTTGATTAGTTAAATATCAGTGATGTATGACAATAAAACATCAGCTTCAGCATTAAAAATTATGTGGAAAGAAGTTCCAAATGCCTGTTATTTTTGACCCCAACAAAAGGGCCGTTCGGAGTGAAAAGGGTAACTTTTGGAGGGGTGGGGCATATTCAGATTCACTGCAGAATTAACCACAGCCAGAGAATTGTTTTGTTGCACAGTACATCTAAAAGTTATATACAGTCCCCTCTGAAAGTATTGGAATGGCAAGGCCAATTCTTTTATGTTTTACAATAAACTGAAGACATTTGGGTTTGAGATCAAAATAGGAATATGAAACAATAGATAGAAAATAGAATATCATTTGGTTTGAGCCCTGTGTTTTTGCCTGTGAAGACTGTATTTGTTTTTAAAAAGGATAAACTTTTGCTTGTATCTTTTCTCATTTGTAAGTCGCTTTGGATAAAAGCGTCTGCTAAATGAATAAATGTAAATGTAATGTAAACTATCAAGAAGACCAGATATATGTTTATGGGAGGAAAAAATAATGCCATGGCAGGGGTGAAAGTATCCCAATCCACTGTTTGAAGAATTTGCAAAGAAATACACAGATGAGCTGCAAAAATTCTGAAACCAAGATTAACTTCTACCAAAGTGATGGAAAGGTCAAGGTGTGGAGAAAGAAAATATTTGCTCATTATCCAAAACTTATGAGCACATTGGCCAAGCACGGTGAAGGTAGTGTCATGGATACATGGATGCTTCAAGTCTACAGAAACATTATGTCTACCAGTTTATATACAGCAAGACAATGGCCCAAAACACACTGCCAACTCAACAAAGGACTTTATCAGGGGGAAAAAGTGGAAGGTTTTCGACTGGCCAAGTGGGACAGTGGCTTAGTGGTTAGCACATTTGCCTCACCTCCAAGGTTGAGGGCTCGAATCCTGCCTCCTGCCCTGTGTGCATGGAGTTTGCATGTTCTCCCCATGCCTTGGGGGTCCTCCCCTAGTTTGTGTGTGATTGTGCCCTGCGATGGGTTGGCATGCCATCCAGGGTGTGCCCCTGCCTCATTCCCAGAGTTCCCAGGGATAGGCTCCAGGTTCCCCATGACCCTGTGTACTATAAATAGTACAGAAAATGGATGGATCTGTTCCAATATTTTTGCTCACCTAAAAATTGTGTGGTCTGCCACCAAAGGTGCCATGTTCTACGTTGTTTAACAAATCTAGCTGTAAATATCAGGAAATAGAAGCCGAACTATTGATCTATCATCCAATTGTTATCTTTCAATCTCAAACCCAAATGTCTTCAGTGTACAGCAAAAACAATAGAATTAGCCTTCACATTCCAATGGGAAGAGAAGACTGTATAGTAACCTGTGAACATACAAATGTTTTCTAAGAGAGTGACTATGTACTTTTGGTATGTGTTTCACCTGATGCTGGACAAAGTGCAGGGGCAACGTTGTCTTATGCGAAGTTTCAGTTCTGCTCTGTCTGCTCACACACTCTAGATGAAAGGAAGATCGTCGACCTGTGAGAGAGTGAGGCAGGGAAAAAGTTTCAATTATTACAATTTTATTACAACAAAACTGTTGACTGTGATGTCTATTTATTTGTTTATGTGAGCATAATATTACTTAGTGCAGTTGGACAGAGAACAGTCTGTTGGGCAAACTGCCATGGTCTTCTGTCCCCACCCCCATCTGTCTCTTCCATCACAGCTAACTGCTTACACTCATCATTTTGCAAAACCAACCTGCCACATACAAATGTACACAAACAAGAAGCATTCCAGGATAATATTTGTTTTAAAAATCAGGGAAAATATAAATCAAAATAATTGAGAATATTGGGAAAGCTGTGTTACATTTTAGTGGAGAGCATGTCCTGCTCATGTTGGCATTCAGTCTCTGTAACCATCATGTCATGCATTTCATCTTTATCCGCCTCTCCCCGAGAGATTACAGGGAAATGACATTCACCCGAGTCTGAGCTGAACATATACACAAGCAGAAAACAAATACCATATAAAGTAAGGATGTTTTCAACCATGCACTGCAGACCCCAGTGTGATACAATGATTCTTAAAATGGTGCATTGCTTCATATAAACGTGGGTGTGATTTTGTTACTTCCTGTGTTAAGTAACAATTCAACGAAATTTTTTATTTTTTTTTTACCTTTGTGTTAGACAGTAACTAATATTTATGAATTCATTATGATTTAAAATTTGATATATTTTCACAAAAGGCCAAGAAAAGTATATATAAAAAAGTTGTTTTTTTTTTTTAAAAAGTAGCTTCTTTTTTTTCAGGCTTTTTTTTAGCTTCTTTTTTTCTAAAAGTACAAAACATAGAGTGCCACACAATACAATAAGTATAGTATATATAGTACAATAAAGTATAATCAGGGGTAGACTTAGGGTCTTGTTCTGCAATATTACAACCTGCCCGTTGGATCAAATCCCTTCTACAATTCTCCAGGCCATCTCACAACACCTTCCCCCCTTCATCACTACTATCATCAATGGCTCCATAACATCTGGTTTCAGCTGCATAACCAACTGCATTCACGAGATCTATTCCCACCATAAAGAAGCCCACTACTGGTATCACTTCTCTCTTTTCTTTCTAAAATCCACGGTCTACAATCATCTAAGGTCTCTTTATTGTTCTATTTATATTACATTTATGGCATTTGGCAGACACTCTTATCCAGAGTGACTTACATTTATACATCTAAGCAGCTGAGGGTTAAGGGCCTTGCTCAAGGGCCCAACAGTGACAGTTTGGCGGTGCTGGGTTTGAACTCATGACCTTCTGAGCAGTAGCCCAACACCATAACCACTGAGCTACCTCTGACATTCACATATATACATATACATATATATATATATACATATACACACACACACACACACACACACACACACACACACACACACACACACACACACACACACACACACACACACACACACACACACACACACACATATATAATTTTTTTTCCCTGTGGTTTAGGAAAATATTTATATGTAGGATGCTAAAGTCATGTTATGTTTGGTGTCGGTTTAAGATACATTTCATAGTAAACATTTGGTGAGTACCATATAGATTCAGGTAATAGGGTTTCAAATATTGTCTGATATTTTATGAGGTCTCATCTCTCCCAGGGTTCTGTTGAGGGCAATGGTCTAATTACTGCTAGGTGATATGTTTAAAGTGAGGGTCTCCCTCTGGGATGAGACTCTTCTGATCACTATGCCCTATGTTCCTTGTTCCACTCAACTCCTGATATTGATGCTAGCCACATCAGTCCTATCCCCTTTGCATAACATGGTTGGTGACAAATGCTGCTTTTCATGATATTCTTCTGTATAAATGGTTTGCAGCTTCTTCACTGTAGGAGACACTATTAATAACTGTCTCCCTTTCCCATTTCATATAGGCTATGGAAGTCTGTTTCACTCTCTTTAGGCCTCCAGATACAGGTAAGTCATTTGATTCTATCTACATATATTTTATCTGCTATTTGTCTGTCATCTTCATCACACACACGGAAAGTTCTTTGCAGTCCAGCTCTCTCTCTCCCCGTGGCTCTTGTCTCTCCCCTGTTATCACCTTACCACTGTTCACTGAAACACAGAACACTTGTTAGAAGAATCACCTACAGGTGCAGCCTCATCCTTACCATTCAGTCTCCTGACTCCACCCTCCATTCACAATCTGGCGCTCAACCATGCCCCCTGCCTCCACAGTGTTTTTAATGATCAGATTATAAAAAAAAATAAATTACATGGCCAGAGCACATGAGCAGGTACTTTCAGGATGTTTTCTGATTCCAAACAAGAGAGGCAGAATCCAGCCCACTCTGTTTTCTATGATTTCTATACCACCTTGATAAGGTGTGTTTATATTTTGTGAGAGTATATTTGTATTCAATGAATGAAATACTTTTGTAAGTATGTTACAAAAAAAGCCTTCCCTCTTCCCCCATGTCCCTCATGTCACGAACCTCAAATCGGCACGGAAGCAGGAGCGGGCGGCAGGTGTAGAGCGTGATATCGGGAAGTACAAGAAACGTAGTCGTAAGACAGGCAAAGGTCAAGCAATCGTACGAACAACACAAACGGGGTCAGGCAGAGAGCGTAGTCGAAACCGGAAACAAGGGTCGAGGATCACAAGGAGACAAACTAACTAGAACGGCTTGGTATTGCAGAGAAACGAGTTGACTGAGCGTATGCGTGCATGAGAAGTGAGTGTTGCATCTTGGGAATTTGAGTTCTGATCTGACTGAGCTGTGACACCTCATCATTAATGCAAATTATACAAACTGACAAATACTTTGAAAAAGCCCTAAAAGCCACTGTTAGGCTTGGACACCCAAGATGTCAAGGAGGCACAAAGAGAAACACCTTGCTGCCTTAAAACTCACAAGGATGTTAACCAGAAGCTTCACTTTCATATGCATCATGAAATACATCTTATAAATGTTTTACTGAAATATACGCCACTCATTAATGTTCTATTAAAATATAGTTTTAAGTTTACTTTAGTGCAGTTTTGTGAGAGAGGCATGTCTATCTCTACCATCAGTTGCCCTACTGTTGCTGGAGCAATGCACAGAGTTATAGAAGTCCTAATTCCCTTCAAGAATCCCTTTGTAGCTTTTCAGGCACATACAACAGCACTATACTTCCCTCTTGTACATACCTTTTATTGGGGAAGGACCATGAAGAGCATGGGAGTAGCACAGGTATGAGCAGGGGCCTGATGTGCCCATCCACAGTGCTAATGGATGGGTAACAGTGGCTGATGGATGTGTTGTTGGCATTGTTGATGTTGGCATTGGAACCTGAGGAGGAATAGCTGCTTGGTGTGAAGGTGGAGTCCACCAGTTTCTCACAAGACGGTGACTTGCCCTCTCCAGGGCTGCCTGACTTGCTGATGTGCAGTGGCCGCTGACTGGTGAAGGATGGGGGGAAATCAGTGCAGTCATCACTCTGATAATAGTTCATGTGGTTTCTAAAGAAACCATCTGATCGCTGTAGAGAGAACAAAAGACTTTATCACTACACAGTGAATGTAAATACACATATAGTTACACCACATACCTACATGCATTATCAACCCACCCCCCCACCCCCTTTGCATTCTTGCAAAGAAAATGCAAGAATCTGACATATGTTGCACTTCATTAAATTATTACATGGCATACTAACTTCTACATTAGATCTGGGTGATAGGAAAATGTGATTGGATATCAGTAATGATTGACTGAATATTTGAAAAGAACAAAAATAGATAGTAGCACACTATAACCATAACAACATGGCATACTCACTGTAATCATGACAGAAAAAAGCAAACATTTTTACTGCTCTGTGGCAACTTTACCTTTTAATTAACTAAAGTAACCCATCTACTTCTATTATCACACTATTTTAATAAGGAAATGTCATGAGGCTTGTTTTTACCCAGCCCTAACCTACATACAAGTCAGTCTCATCTATTAGCACTGATGAGAGTAAAGCCCTGACATACACACTCCACACTCTCTGCAAACACTCTCATAGAAACATTCACAGGCTAAGTTAAATAGCAGTTTAAAAAAGATAATTAGGTCACAAGTCTGAAGCTGGCATCTTATTCACCAGCTTATTGTTCAGATTTTTTGCTTCCACTTTCTGCCTAATTCCTATACCATTTTCACCTCACTATGAAACTATCTAAAAAAAAAAATCTGACCATTCCACAAGCAGACACAGAAATTATTCAGATCCCTTTACTTGTTGCACACCTTATTTGTTTTGTGGATTTTGAATGGATATAATTGACATTTGTACCCATCAATCTACACTTAATCAGCCATAATGAAGTAAAAACATAATTTTAGAGATTAAACAAAATATATTAACTGCACTTCTGGGTTTAATCCTTTGCCGACAGATGGCCTTGAGTGCTGACTCATTCCATCCACTTCCCACTGCAAGGGTATGGAACTCTAAGGCCTAGTCAGCTACAGTTCTTTGTCCCAGGGTCACAGCAAGAGGTTTTTCCCCAATTTCCTTGCCCTGGGGGAATGTTGAACTTCCAATCTCAATCTGGACCGCAGAATCTCTCAACATATTCAAAAAACAGCTAAAGACCCACCTCTTACGTGAACACCTAACCAACTCTTTAAAAAAAAAAAAAAAAAAAAAAAAATTGCACTTACACCTCTACTCTGTGCTTCTTCTGGAACTCAATTAATGGATCTTGTATGGTAGCACTACTTGTATTGTTCTCTGCTTGATATATCGCTTTGCTTGTATTTTTCTCATTTGTAAGTCGCTTTGGATAAAAGTGTCTGCTAAGTGAATAAATGTAAATGTAATGTAAATGTAATGATTGAAAACTCATTGGAAAAAAATCTATTCTATTCTATACAGGTATTCCTTATTTTTGGAACCAAACCACTGTAGCCCAGTTCAAGGCTTTTCCAATGAGCAGACTGATGAGTTTTTTGATGAGCAATTTTTATATTGTTTGGAAATGCACTCTTGACTGAAGAAGAAGTAGAGTAAGCACTGTAACAGAAAAGCTTTGCACTAGGTGGTACTTGTAGTACGTGTCTGGAGAGGACAGGAGTGAACTCAAGGGTGTAGCTGGGGCTTGGGGTGCAGAGAAGGTAGAGGGGCAAGTAATAGAGAGCATTGTCAACTTTGCTTCCAGCTCAGCCAGGTGCTGTTGATGTTGCCCCACCAGCTGTCCTTGGGCTGCCATGGCATTTTGCCAGTCCTGCTTTCTTGCTGCATCCATGAGGTAGGCGAAGTATTCTGTTATGCGATGGAGTCAGAGATTGATGCAAGTGCAGTTTGGCATTTTTATTGAAAACACTGGCAAACAGATCCAAAAAAAATATTCTGCTCTTACACCTCTACTCTGCACACTCTGCTTTTCTATAACTCAGTTAAAAATCTTGTAAGGTAGCACTACTTGCATTGTTCTCCACTTGATGTATCGCTTTGCTTGTATTTCATCATTTGTAAGTTGCTTTGGATAAAAGCATCTGCTAAATGAATGATTAAAGCATGTAAATGTAAAGCGTAAAGCAAAAACCATGAACAGAAACAGGCAAGAAGTCAGGTGATCAGCAAACACCAAAAACCAGAAAGGAAAGATTTAAAAAAATAAAAAAATAAAAATAAAAAACTTTTAACAGAGAATACAACACTTGGTAAGCAACAGCACACTGAGTGTTACTTCACGAAGAGTCCTTGTGAGAGTCTGATAATGGAGTGTCGTGCTGGGGATTGCACTCCATGATGGCCATGTTTTAGACTACGTTGTGTACTGTGAAGTGGAGTTTCTTGCTGATTCCGGCACTGGCAGGAAATACTGACCCCTCTGTATATGGCCTCTAAGGTACATTTTTTAAAATAAGGTACAAATGACAAGGGTACACTAAATAATATTTTGCTGAGGCTAATAATATTAACAGAAGATGTGCTTTCCCCAAAAAAACACCAGTGCTACTGGTTGACTGGGGGCTGACTAAGTATATTTTCTATGTATATTTCATCAGTTGCTTTAATATAAATGTTTTGGGAAAACTCCCAAAACTACCAAAAATGTTATATGATAATAATTACAGCTCTGTAAAATCTAATGCTAACACATTCTAACATATTTATTTATTTGGATAATCAAAGATGAACTAATTTCAAAATTGAATGGATTCCAGAGAGAATAGATCCAGATGTTAGCAACAACATTATACAACAAAGACCTACAGTTATGGGAAAAAGAAACAACATTCTGCTTAAATTCTATGTTTTTATTTATCATAGCCTTAGTAATAATTGTGTGGTCCTCACTAACTTATATAAACATACACATGACCTCAGGGACAAGAAAAACAAACAAAAAACTCTGAAACTCTAAAGCTTGGGATGGGTTCCTATAACTGCGTACTTCCTTTGTATACTTTGCTTAAGGTTGTCACCTGAGTGCGTTTGTCTCCACTTCTAAGGACTGCCCCCTAAAATAAATAAATAAATAAATAAATAAATAAATAAATATATATAAAACTACAATGTACAGATCGCTTGTATAGACTTGATGACTACAGTGCGAAACAGCATGTTCTGATTAAAGAATTCTTCTGAAGATATACCTGAGTCTCCTGGCCTTCACTTCTGAGTTTCCAACAACCTCTTGGGTTTATATTTATATCTCTGAGCATTAAATGGTCTGACCTTGGAATGAATCTGCTGGAGTATCCACTCCTGGGAATATTGGCAACTGTCTTGAAGGTTCTCCATTTGTAAACAACCCTTCTCACGTAGAATGTTGAATTTCAAATTGTTTGGAGATGGCCTTATATCCCTTCCCAGATAGATGAGCAGCAACAATTGCTTCTGAGATTATGGCTGATGTCCTTTCTTCTGGGCATGATGTAGACACAACATCTGTGTGTTCCAGAACACCAAACTGCCAAAGTTCTGCTTTTATAAAGGTAGTCACACTTCTTGATTAACTAATTGTGCATTACATTAGTAACTCCTGGCTGCTAATTACTTACTTAATGATTGTGGAATTTGGAATGGTGTACTTCCCACCTGGTTTCTTAATTTTCTTAGTCACCTGAGGTTTTTATCTTTTGTCATCTGAGGATCACACAATTGCTATTTAGGCCCTGATAAATAAAAACATAGCATTGAAGAAGGATGCACTTTCTGTTTCCCATCTCTTTATATAGCAAAAAACATGCTTATATATATATATATATATATATATATATATATATATATATATATATATATATATATATATATATATATATATATATCATATTATACTTAAGATGATCACAACACTATAATGTGTTTAAGAAACTGGGCCCAAAGAAACTTATATTCTTTTTTAGAAACAATTGATGCATGGCCAAGAGTAGAAGCTGTGGCTATGGTCTGAAGATAGAAGTAAAAAAAAAAAATGATCAGACCTTCACCCTGAAGAGATCATCTTCAGATGCAGTGCACACTGTTTCCTTCATGGCCTTCTCCAGCTCTTCCTCTGCAGTGAGGTCTCCTGATATTGCCCTCCGTATTTCTGGACCCATTTCATGCAGTGTACGCAGGCCAGCCTGCCTCACAAACATATACAGAATTAACTACCTGCTTGGTAAATAAAGTAAAGCCATTTAGTTCTTATCAATCAATTTTGGCAAAATGTTTTTTTCCTTTTAAATGTAAGAATAATAAAAGTTTACTTCAGTGCAATTGCAGGAGGCCACATATTAGACATTAATTCACATCATATCATTTTGTAGATAGTAATTGCTTCCCCTTAATAACTACTGTTTCTGAAAATATAAAGGGTGATTAATGATTAGTAAGAAGGTAACATTCGAGGCAGTCCACTGTCTCAACCCCCAGGCTGGGATGATGTATAAAGCTGCTCAGAGTAAAGATTGGTTCTTAACTTGCTAAAATTCTTAGAAAACAGAATTAAAATGAGATGAATCAGAAGTTCTTCAATTTAGAGCAAGGTGAAAGAATTTTACATAACACTGTGCTACTTAGGCACATGAAACTTGCAGTTGTGCAGCAAAGATATCATATGTAAGTAATGTTTTACCTCAAACAATAAATGCCGTCTTCAGACTTCTATTAATTCAGTGGCTGCTAATGGCAATTATGATATATAAGAATATGAGCCCACTAAAAAGCTGATAAGTGGCCAACATCGGCAAATAACTGCTTTATTCACTACTTACATACAGCCTCCGAAGATACTGGAACAACAAGGCCAATTCCTTGGGCGCGAGATCAAAATATGAATATGAGACGATAGATCAGAATTTTAGCTTTCTTTTCCTGATATTTACATCTAAATGTGTTAGAACATGACACCATTGGTGTCAGGCCACACGATTTTTATGTGAGCACATGTATTGGAACAAATAATCTTAAAGTAAATAAAAGTAAATAACACTTAATATTTGATTACATATCCCTTTCTTGCGATAAGTGCATCAATTAGATTGTGATACCTTCACCCCCACCCTGTGGAGTTTGTGGGTGATGTCACTGACTGTTGTTTATGGGTTTTTGTTCACAGCTCTCACAATGTTTGTGTCATCAGCTGCTGTTGTTTTCCTTGGCCAATCCAGTCGTTGTCTGTTGCTCAGTACACCAGTAGTTTCTTTCATTTTCAGTGCATTTCAAATTGTTATATTGGCTGTGCCCAATGGTTGTGCAATGCTTTTCTTGTTCGCTGGTCTTCATGTTCGTTTATCCTTTCTAACAAAAAAAATGCAGTCTTCACAGGTGAAACCCAGTGCTCAAACCAAGAGTAGAAATTTTGAGCCACTATTTGTTTATACAATAAATCTAACAGGACACAACTGGGCAGCAAGAAACAACGGTTAGTCACATGTTCCAATATTTTTAATCACTTAAAAATGGGTTGGATCAAACAAAAGGTGCCATGTTCTAAGTTGTTTAACACATCTAGATGTAAATATGAGGAAATGAAAGCTGAAATTCTGATCCATCATCTCATATTCATCTTCTGAACTCAATCCAAAATGTCTTCAGCATATTGCAAAAACAAAAGAATTGGCCTTTCAGAATTTACAAACTTATTAACTATTAATTAATGCCTAAGCAGTGCTGTCTTTTCCCGTTTTTATGCCACAGTATGTTCAACTTCAGTAAACTCAGTAGTACTTTTATTTGGGCAAATCCATGTATTGATTGATCAGAGTCCATATCAAAGTTAGGCAAGCAGGCTTAATATAGCTTGCAATCAATAATCAAAAATAAGGAATGGGAACTAGGGTCAAAACCAGGAAAACATGGAATGAGGAAACATTGTGATACATGGCCACAAGGCTTGGATTTAACTATACAAACACATAAGGCATGACAAAGAAACAGCAGGGTATACAGGTGCATCTTTTATATTGTGGAAAAGTTCATTTTTACCCAGAATTTAATTCAAAAAGTAGAACTTTCATACATTCTAGATTCATTGCATATAAAGTGAAATATTTCAAGCATTTTTTTGTTTTAATCTTGATTACAGCTTACAGCTCATGGAAATCAAAAATCCAGTATCTCAAAATATATAAAAATAAAAATACATAAAGAATTTATAATACAGAAATGTTGACCTGAGCAGAGCTCTAATCAGCTAATTAACTAAGAAAACAACTGCAAAGGTTTCCTGAGCCTTTAATCTCTCAGTCTGGTTCAGTGCACACAACCACAATCACGGGGGAAGACGAAAGTAAATTTTGCATTTCATTTGGAAATCAAGGTCCCAGAGTCTGGAGGAAGAGTGGAGAGGCACAGACTCCAAGTTTTTTGAAATCCAGTGTGAAGTTTCCATAGTCAATGATGATTTGAGGTTCCATGTCATCTGCTGGTGTTGGTCCACTGTGTTTTCTCAAGTCGAGAGTCAATGCAGCGTCTACCAGGAGATGTCAGTTGGTTTGGTTTTATTAATTAATCAGATGAATTGTTTTGGAATCATAATGTGTCTGTGGGATATCTATTTGATCACAGTTTTAAATTGCTATTTTGATTTGTCAAATTAATAAAATAATGCCAGCGTTTTTTTTTTTTTTTGTTAAATTTATGCACTTGCCTGTAAGGAAAGCATGCTCACAGTTTGAAGTAGACCAAGCACTCATCTGCTACACGTACTGTTCACTTTTGGTGTTGTTCATAATTTTTCCTTAAATAATTTCCTAAAATAATCTTTTTTTTTTACCCCATTTACCCCACTGCTTAAAAAACCATCACTCAACCCTGCTATACTTGACAACTACAGACCTGTTTCCCTACTCCCTTTTCTTTCGAAAACTCTTGAAAGAGCCGTTTTTAATCAACTCTCAAATTTTCTCACACAGAACAACCTCCTGGACACCAAGCAGTCTGGCTTCAAGAGCAACCACTCCACGGAGACTGCTCTGCTTTCCGTCACTGAAGCCTTACGACTAGCAAGAGCAACCTCTAGATCATTTGTCCTCATCCTACTTGACCTCTCTGCTGCTTTCGACACTGTGAACCATCAGATCCTCCTGTCAACTCTCTCCAGCCTGGGCATCACTGGAATGGTTCTGAGCTGGGTGGAATCCTATCTCTCTGACAGATCCTTCAAGGTATCATGGAGGGGAGGTATTTCTGATACTCAGCAACTCACAACTGGCTTTCCACAGGGGTCAGTTCTGTGTCCAATCCTCTTTTCTATCTACACTACATCTCTAGGGCAGGTGATTGAATCTCATGGCTTCTCATATCATTGCTATGCTGATGATACCCAGCTCCATTTGTCCTTCCAGCCTGACGATCCATCCGTCTCTGCACGCATCTCTGCTTGCCTTTCGGACATCTCGGTCTGGATGAAGGAAAACCATCTTAAACTTAACCTGGCAAAATCTGAGCTTCTCGTCATCCCAGCCTGTCCCTCAATCAACCACAACCTCACTGTACAGCTCGGCTCACTCACACTCATGCCAACCAGGACGGCCAGGAACCTTGGGGTGATTCTTGATGATGGCTTGACCTTTGCAGACCATATCCCAGCAACTGCAAGGTCCTGTAGGTTCATCCTGTACAACATCAAGAAAATCCGACCCTACATCACCAAACAGGCTACACAGATTCTAGTCCAGGCTCTTGTTATCTCTAAACTGGACTACTGCAACTCACTGCTTTCAGGCCTCCCAGCCAGCTCCATCAAACCCCTTGAGATGATTCAGAATGCTGCAGCGCGCCTCGTCTTCAACCAGTCCAAGAGAACCCATGTCACACCCCTCTTCATCTCCCTCCACTGGCTTCCTGTAGCTGCCCGCATCAAGTTCAAGGCCTTGATGCTCACCTACAAGACCTTGTCAGGAACAGCACCATCCTACCTCAACTCTCTCCTGAAGGCCTACATTCCCTCTCGCAATCTGCAATCGATTAGCGACCGACGTTTAGCAGTTCCAACTCAGCGTGGCGCAAGGTCCCTTTCCAGAACCTTCACACTAACTGTTCCTCAGTGGTGGAATGCACTTCCAATCTCAATCCGGACCGCAGAATCTCTCACCATCTTCAAAAAACAGCTAAAGACCCACCTCTTCTATGAACACCTAACCAACTCATTAAAAAAAACAAAAACAAAAACAAAAAAAAAACACTCACACCTCTACTCTGCACTTTACTTCTTCTGGAATTCAATTAATAGATCTTGTATGGTAGCACTTCTTGTATTGTTCTCTGCTTGATATATCGCTTTGCTTGTATCTTATTCATTTGTAAGTCGCTTTGGATAAAAGCGTCTGCTAAGTGAATAAATGTAAATGTAATCAATGTCTGTCACGAGTTCCCCTTTAAGCAGCGCGCTGTGGAGCATGTGAGCGCGCGTGCACGAGCAGGTGTGCGAGCACCTGCTTTTCCCTTGTGGACAATTGTGACATTTCGACACATGCATTTGTTTATGTTTCTGTCATGTCTCCTCCCCGTTCTGTCATTGGTTGTAGTTTCACGTGTGTCTGAATTGCCCTCAGCCGTCAGCCATTACAACGCTGATTATCTCCGCATATATACCGCGCGCCTCCCAGCACACGACGCAGAATATTAAATGAGTTATAGTAGATTAGTTTAGAGTCCTTACGATAGAGAACCACAGTCAGTCCATAGTTTCATGTTTAGATTCATAGTCATAGTTCATGTTTAGGTTCGTTTGTTAAGTTCACGCTGGTTTCTCCGCTACCAGTCCCTCGCTGTTGTTTATGTTTCATGTTTGGTATATCGACCCTGTATCCCGTGACCACGACTTTGATTCCTGCCTTGCCTCGTTTATGCCTGTTTGCCGATCGTCTGAACTTTGCATGTTACTGGATTACGTTTTTGGATCACCTGCCTGTGTGTCTCTCAATAAAACTGTTCACACTGCGCTTGCATCCTACCTTATCTCCGTTACATCACGATACGTGACAGAATCTTCCGCCCATCATGGATGCAGCACGAGAACGAAGAGGACGCTGAACCCAGAGGTCCACGCCAATCATCCCCGCCTTGGATTCTATGGAGTTCTCGCAATGGATTTTCATGGACCTTCCCGATCGGTATGATGGCTTCTTTGGTTATCCGGACTATTTTATGATAGACTGCCAGAGTTACTTCTCAAGCCTGTTTGACCCGAAGCCAAGGGAGAGACAATGGATTAAGTTCATGATGTCCCGATTTTTTGGCCCAGCTCGCAAGTGGGTACAGCGAGTAGCAGCCATGAGACCCTGGGTACTGGAGGACAGTAGGCAGTTTTCGGACCTATTTCTGAGGGAGTTTGGAGAACCAGGGCAGAGCTACAACTTGGATGAGCTGTTGAAGGGAGTTAATGTGGCGATCAGTGCTGATCTTCCATTCCACATGCATTATGAGCGGATGAGCCACCAAGTTGATGTTAACACGGACAATCAAGTGCCTGAGGTCCAAGTCAAGTCCAAGTCTCTCAAATCCAAGTCAAGTCTCAAGTCCCTGAGGTCCAAGTCCACGTCAAGTCTCAAGTCCCTGAGGTCCAAGTCAAGTCTCCAGTCTCTGAAGTCCAAGTCAAGTCTCAAGTTCCTGATGTCACACCCAAGTCTACTGATACGGCCGACCAAGTTCTGCTCACGCCCGAGTTTAACGACACGGCCGACCACGTTCTGCTCAAGCCCGAGTCTACCGACCCGGTCGCCCAAGTTCAGCCCACGCCCAAGTCTACCGACCCGGTCGCCCAAGTTCAGCCCACGCAGAAGACTACCGACATGGTCGCCCAAGTTCTGCCAAAGCCCGAGTCTGCCGACACGCATAGCCAAGTTCTGCTAACGCCCGAGTCTACCGACACGCACAGCCAAGTTCTGCTCACGCCCGAGTCTGACGACACGCAGAGCCAAGTTCTGCTCACGCCCGAGTCTACCGACACGCACAGCCAAGTTCTGCTCACGCCCGAGTCTGCCGACACACACAGCCAAGTTCTGCTCACGCCCGAGTCTACCGACACGCACAGCCAAGTTCTGCTCACGCCCGAGTCTGCCAACACGCACAGCCAAGTTCTGCTCACGCCCGAGTCTACCGACACGGCCGCCCAAGTTCTGCCCATGCCCAGAGTTCACCTGGTGACCTCAGAGCCCCAGCCTGAGATCTACGAGGAGATCTCAACTCCAGAGCTGCAACCTTCCTGTTCAGCTGTGGACGTCGCTCAGTCTTCCTGTTCGGCTGTGGACGTCACTCAGCCTCCCTGCTCGGCTATGGATATCGTTCAGCCTCCCCGCTCGGCTGAGGTCGTCGCTCAGCCTTCCTGCTCCATGGCGAACATCGTTCCCCCCCTCCTGCTTCAAGGAGACCCACGCTCCTCTCCCGGGCCTCACGGAGACCCACGCTCCTCTCCCGGGCCTCACGGAGACCCACGCTCCTCTCCCGGGCCTCACGGAGACCCACGCTCTGCCCGGCTGTGGTCGTCGCTCTGTTTCCCTGTTCAGCTGAGGATGTCGCTCTGCTTTCCTGCTCTGCCGAGGACGTCGATCTGCCTTCATGCTCCGCCGAGGACTTCGCTCAGCCTTTCTGCCCAGCTGTGGTCGTCACTCTGCCTACCTGTTCAGCTGAGGACGTCGCTCTGCTTCCCTGCTCTGCCATGTACATCACTCTGCTTTTTTGCCGTGTGGTCTCCAGGCTCTGCTCGGGACATTCTGCCCAGGAGGCCGGGGCCGCCAATGGAGATGGATGTTTCATGGCACTCTAGGAGGAGTGCCCTTGGTGGGGGTGGGGGGTGGGGGGGGGGGTTCTGTCACGAGTTCCCCTTTAAGCAGCGCGCTGTGGAGCATGTGAGCAGGTGCGTGAGCACCTGCTTATCCCTTGTGGACAATCGTGACATTTTGACACGTGCATTTGTTTATGTTTCTGTCATGTCTCCTCCCCATTCTGTCATTGGTTGTAGTTTCACGTGTGTCTGAATTGCCCTTAGCCGTCAGCCATTACAACGCTGATTATCTCCGCATATATATATATACCGTGCACCTCCCAGCACACGACACAGAATATTGAATGAGCTATAGTAGATTAGTTTAGAGTCCTTACGATAGATAACCACAGTCAGTCCATAGTTTCATGTTTCGATTCATAGACATAGTTCATGTCATGTTTAGGTTCGTTTGTTAAGTTCACGCTGGTTTCTCCGCTACCAGTCCCTCGCTGTTGTTTATGTTTCATGTTTGGTATATCGACCCTGTATCCTGTGACCACGACTTTGATTCCTGCCTTGCCTCGTTTATGCCCGTTTGCCAATCGTCTGAACTTTGCATGTTACTGGATTACGTTTTTGGATCACGTTCTGGATTTACCTGCCTGTGTGTCTCTCAATAAAACTGTTCACACTGTGCTTGCATCCTACCTTATCTCCGTTATGTCACGATACGTGACAATGTCTCCGATTAGGATGCGGTCTCCTCTAATGTCATGTATGCTTAAAAAGTTTTGTGCACTTAAAAGAGACAATACTATTAATTAATTATTAGTGTCATATAGTATAGATATTTAATATTGGCCTCCAATTGCATTACATAGTTTTCTGAATGTGTTTACAGCCCAGAACATGCATTTCAGTGTCACATATTGTGGCTAAATTAAACTTTCAGAGAGTGGTGCTGAACTTTATACTGCTTAATACATGAGCTCATGTTGCACAAGAAAAATGGGTTCAAGTCCATGTTTAGAATTGTGTAACTGAGACATGACTTATTTGACATGTTTTATTAAAATTCAATTTTGTATGCACAAATCTTTTACAAACTGAATAGAGCTTAAGTCTGTAGTTACTGTACATCTGAGGACTGAATTATGATGTACACAATTTGGTACTGCATTTTTGTTTTGATTCATGTCTCCACATGTCTTGTCTCATCATTGATTGTATCCCTCATGTGTGTTGATTACTCTCCCCTGTTTTCAGTTTGCCGCTTGATTTGTTTGTGCATTTAAAGCCTTTTGTGAATTTGTTAAGCGCGAACTATACGCTCAGTTTAAGATTCAATTCTGCCTAGCATTTTTGTATTCCCTGAACTGTTAAAGCACTATTACCGAAAATTGCATCCATCTCAACCTGTCTTACATGACTGGAAAAAAACAAGGCTAAAGATTGATTTTTGCTAATACTGTGTGTTCTATGGCTTTAGGGTGAGACTTGGTATTAACATCCATCTCGGATGATCCAGCTGAGTGGCCAGCAGAGCTGTTTGTACTTGGTATTTTCATTTAACTTGAATGCATCTCCTCTGACCACCTATAATTGAATTTCATGACTAACAGTGTTACCAAATCTGCCAAAAGAAACTAGATGTCATTTCACAACCAGACCCAATACTAGCCCAGTACAAATACTCATACAAAATGCACATTCAGTTTTTCAGCATTTATACTGCATAGTTGTACTGTAATCTGGCAGACTGTGTGACATTTTGTGCAGCTTTTGCTGAGGATATCGCATCTTATCTAACCAGGTTCAAATATAATGATTAAATGAATACTTCTCCAATAATATGGATGCAGCAGGAATGGAAGAAGGGCACTATGCTGGGATGACCGTGCCAGCGTTTGACATGGTATATTTCCCTCAGTGGGTGCACCTTGACACCCCTGCTCCTTTTGATGGCACTGAATACCCTCCTGAAGAATTCCTGCTACAATGCCAATTTTATTTTGAGAGGCTTTCGAACGCAAGCACAAAGAGACACAGTGGCTGAGGTTCATGTTCTCCTGGCTCACTGACCAAGTGTACCATGGGAGACCCAGGCCTGGAAAGCATGGCTGTGTTTGTGGGCCTCTTGAGAAGGGTGTTCCAGTGGGCCAAGGCGAACCCAGACCTAGAAATATTTTGCGGAGGGCCCGCCTTTCGACGGCACCCATTCGGCCATTCATGAGTTATTACATGGAAAGGAGGGCTGGAAACAAGGAAGACTTCCCTGCAGAGCTCACATATATATCCAGCAGATGGGCAGCTTTGTTATAGCAACCTTGTCCAGAAGTATAATAATGTTCACTGCTGTTGAGTGGCTAAATACATGCTGCCAATTTCATAATATGTCCCTTCAACACCCTATGTCCTATTTTAATCCTTAAATGCATGCATGTTTCGCCAATCATTATTACATATTCGGGTCGTTAGCGACCTGGAGTATATATCTAACACGGATGGATCTCTAAACAGCCCCGATAGTATAAAACTGTCCTAATATTTTATTAAGGAGTACAAAATAATAAAATATTTTGTTATATTTTGATATTTTGTCAATAAACTGATGCAAAAAAATATCCACTGTTAAAATTTCTCATTAATAATTCAAGCACTAAAATAGTAAAAGTATTGTAGCATTTTCATTCAATCGTTCCAGTCACCATAAAATTAAAATCATTATAATATTTTAGATTTTTGGAATTAAAGTAACTTTATAATGTATAGTTTTCATGGCTAAAAGCAATATTAGAAAGTGATATTATGATAGGCAAATGTGGCACCTTCTATGCTTCACCAGGTAAATTCAGCATCTGGCTCATATTCGAGATCTGAATCATTCAATATGTTACTCTAATAGGCTACTATCATGTTCATAATCATAAATATTTTGTTTGCTGACAGCTTCATTATCAGATCCATTGTCAAACAACAGTAATATTTGATTAGAAACTTGTTCTGCAGTAAATCGCTGAGCCATGTCAAGTCAAGGTATGTGTTTAAAGGTTAAATCAAATCTGATTGAATCATGGATTCACTTGCTTCTCGTCAGCTCATCAAATCAACAGTGTATATAAACCCCAGTTTGTCAACTACTCATTTCCAGATTGTTCAGGCTTCAGTGTGGTCCACCACCCACGCTATTGCCTGCTTTCTTACCTCCCTTGTGGTTCAGCAGCGCTGCATTAGCTCTCACACCACTTTCGGCTAAGCCCTCGACTCTCCCGCAATGGACCTAAGTTTGAATCCCGACCCCAGCTACACTTTATCCCAGTCCTTTATCATACATTCCAGCCTCTTCTTCATGTCAATAAATCCTGCTAACCTTCGGTCACTGTGTATGTGTTCTGTATTTGGGTCCCCCAGTCTCTGTGTCCCTAACAATCTGGTCTTCTTAAAAATCTTTAACTGTCCAGTTCCAGTGAGCCTGTGCTTAGTATAGCTTCCTGTTCTTGGCTGATAGGAGTGGAACCCAATATGGTCTTCTAAAGAAATGGTGTTGGGCCACTATACAGTGCATCCGGAAAGTATTCACAGCGCTTCACTTCTTCCATATTTTGTTATGTTACAGCCTCATTCCAAAATGGATTAAATGAATTATTTTCCTAAAAATTCTACAAACAATACCCCATAATGACAACATACCACCTGTGGTAAATTCAGTTGATTGGACATGATTTGGAAAGGCACACACCTGTCTATATAAGGTCCCACAATTAACAATGCATGTCAGAGCACAAACCAAGCTATGAAGTCCAAGGAACTGTCTGTAGACCGAGACAGGATTGTATCGAGGCACAGATCTGGGGAAGGGTACAGAAACATTTCTGCAGCATTGAACGTCCCAATGAGCACAGTGGCCTCCATCATCTGTAAATGGAGGAAGTCTGGAACCACCAGGACTCTTCCTAGAGCTGGCCGTCCGGCCAAACTGAGCGATCGGGAGAGAAGGGCCTTAGTCAATCAGGGAGGTGACCAAAAACCCGATGGTCACTCTGACAGAGCTCCAGCATGTCTCTGTGGAGAGAGGAGAACCTTCCAGAAGAACAACCATCTCTGCAGCACTCCACCAATGAGGCCTGTATGGTTGAGTGGCCAGACGGAAGCCACTCCTCAGTAAAATGCACATGACAGCCCGCCTGGATTTTACCAAAAGGCACCTGAAGGACTCTCAGACCATGATGAAACAAAGATTGAACTCTTTGGCCTGAATGGCAAGCATAATGTCTTGAGGAAACCAGGCACCAGTCATCACCTGGCAAATACCATCCCTACAGTGAAGCATGGTGGTGGCAGCATCATGCTGTGGGGATGTTTTTCAGCGGCAGGAACTGGGAGACTAGTCAGGATCGAGGGAAAGATGAATGCAGCAATGTACAGAGACATCCTTTATGAAAACCTGCTCCAGAGCGCTCTGGATCTGGACTGGGGTGAAGGTTCATTTTCCAACAGGACAACGACCCTAAGCACACAGCCAAGATGACGAAGGAGTGGCTACAGGACAACTCTGTGAATGCACTTGAGTGGCCCAGCCAGAGCACAGAATTGAAATCTCTGGAGAGATCTGAAAATGGCTGTGCACCAACGCTCCCCATCCAACCTGATGGAGCTTGAGAGGTCCATCAGGTCAAAGAAGAATGGGAGAAACTGCCCAAAAATAGGTGTGCCAAGCTTGTAGCATCATACTCAAAAAGACTTGAGGCTGTAATTGGTGCCAAAGGTGCTTCAACAAAGTATTGAGCAAAGTCTGAAAATACTTATGTACATGTGCTTTTTTTGTTTAATACATTTGCAAAGATTTCAAACAAACTTATTTCACGTTGTCATTATGGGGCATTTTTTGTAGAATTTTTAGGAAAATAATGAATTTAATCCATTTTGGAATAAGGCTGTAACATAATAAAATGTGGAAAAAGTGAAGCGCTGTGGGTACTTTCTGGATGCACTGTATCTCTGTAATTGTAATTGTGGAGGGAACGGAGGGAATTCTTCCAAAAGATAGGTAATATATCTATGTAAAATATTTATGGCATATACAGTATATATAGATTCAGTGTTAGGCCCACCTGCAGAGAGAGAGCTGTTTTTGGAGGCACTTTAGCCACTAAGCCTTGTTCTTTCCTCTTTTTGAACTTCCTGAAGTATTCTTGGATGAGGAATGTGGCATAGAACTTCCCAACTGTCACCTCATCATCTGGAAACAGAGAATAGTATCAATATAAATATTGATAAGCATGATTACATTCTCAGTCATTTCAGAAAGAAGTGTTTTATGACCATATATATGCTTGGATTGTACTTTTAATCTGTTCAAGGAATAGCACAGAATTCAATATAATTAGGGAAAAATATTACTTTGAACAGTAATCTTATAAAGATATAGCAGTATATGTGTCAGATGGACTCCTGAAGTGTTTGCCCTATTATCAATTGATTACAAGCTTAAATCTCAACAACACCATCCAATTCAATTCAGTTTTATTTGTATAGCATGTTTAACAAAGGACATTGTCCTAAAGCAGCTTTACAGGAATATATAAATTCAGGATATATATTTTAAATGTATGAATTTATCCACAATCGTTTTCTGTGGGGGAAGGATGGCATTACACATTTCCCTGTTATGTATCGTGCGGTATATGGCAGAGGGAAATTAGCATTTCTTCTTAATGCTTTCTACTGCCCTGTGATGCATGAGCAGTGGCTCAACAAGATGTGGTGGAAGACTTGAACGTCTCATAGGTTGGCAAATTTGGACAAAATCAGGTAAAATACACAGCAAAACGATTACACATTGGAAGAACATTTTGAGAATAAGGACTGTAAGGATTATTGGATAATTAAATAGGACCAGAACACCACCTATATTAAAAATGGTTTATGATTCAAAAAGATTATTAAACTGGATGCAAACAGATTTGTTTGTAAATCCTGTAATTTTGGAAATATGTTTGTAGCCTGTTTGTGCTCCTCAGTAAATTTACACATAAGAGGTCTAAGTAATGTAAACCTCACCACAAATCATAGAATTTGCAAAGGAATTACTGCATTTTAATATATAGATTACAATGTCAAATTTTAATCGCTTGTTTATTTCAATTACACACAAATGTAATATCATATTAATAGCATTAAAGAAATAATTTTAAAAATAATAATAATAAAGACAGCAAGCCAACCCAAATGCATTGTGAGATGAATAAGACTTGTTGTTCAATTAAGCAGAAATGCCACTACATATTAGGAGGGCAGGCTGATCGGTGCATATGGTAGCAGTAAGCTGAGGTAGTACAAATGGCAGAATTCTCAACAAGATCCTGTGTCATTACAGTGCGTGTCCAAGTTTTATCCATGTTTGTATTTCTTGCTACTGGCACATTTCAAAGAGGGATAAGTGACTGGTCTGTTATGTCTCACTGCAGTGTGTTGCATGTCAACTTCAGCCTTGTTCCTGTATACATCAGAGCACATTTATCCTCAAGCCCTACACAAAGAACCTAAAGAACCTAGTAAGTACACAGTTACTCCACAATGGTGCAGAATCAGGCATCCATATATATATATATATATATATATATATATATATATATATATATATATATATATATATATATATATATATATATATATATATATATATATATTTCTCTTTTGGTTTACCTTTTCCCATTTTGTGGTTGTCATATATCTTTTAAACTTTAAACTAGGTTAAACTCATATCTAACATAGGGTTGCTGCAATGTCAGCATCGGTGAGGACTTTCTCTATATGTTTTTGTCTGTTCCAGTGCTGGGACTCCTCTGGTTTGTGAACCCTTTAGAATCTGCATAAATTTTACCTAAAACATCATCAGATTTTAACAAAAGTCCTAAACGCAGATAAAGAGAACCCAATTAAACAAATGAGATAAAAATATTATACTTGGTCATTTATTTATTGAGGAAAATTATCATTTTATATATATATATATATATATATATATATATATATATATATATATATATATATATATATATATATATATATATATATATATATGTATGTATGTATGTATGTATGTATGTGTGTGTGTGTGTGTGTGTGTGTGTGTGTGTGTGTGTGTGTGTGTGTGTGTGTGTGTGTGTGTGTGTGCGCGTGTGCGCGTGTGTGTGAGAGTAGTTTAAGTAGATCCACTCTTGTGGATCCACTCTAGATCCACTCTTGTCCACACCCAAGTTCATCACTGACCTCCTGCTGGGGGCACAACCTGGTCCAGCAACTTCATACTGGTCCTCTTCCAGATCTTTTTTACTATTGCCCTCAGTTCTTCATTTGCCTGCTCCAGATTACCTAACACCACACATAAAGTGTTAATGTTTTTTGATTTATACTGTATGTATGCATGTTATCTCAGCACTAGGAGCTAAAGATAGCTTAACCAGGATTGTAAGAATGATATCACTTGAGAATAATATACCTTCAGTTTTAATGCGAAGGGCTGTGCGCACCAGGGCAAACAGAGTAGCATTAAACATTACTGTGCCATCACTGTTCAGAGGCATGTTCATGGATACCAGGCGCTGAAATAAAACAATACATACATACATACATACATACATACATACATACATGTAAAGGTGGACACATATGTTGTGTTTTTTTTTTTTTTTTTTAATAATGTATGCATGTGTGTTCAGGGGATACAAAAACACTACACACTCCTGGTAAAATTGCAGAATTTTGTGATGTAATTTTTTTTTCATTTAGATAAATTATGTCAGATATTTTTCGACCTTTGACATGATGTAGCAGCCAACAAAATTCAAATGAAAAATTTTTTTTTCAATAACCTGGTTGCACGTGTGCACACCCTTTTATATAATGGGGTATGTGACTGTGCTCAGAATTAACCAATCACCTTAAAACTTCAAAAAATCATATACCTGTCTTCAGTGAAGTGATTTTGATTAATGATCAACTCTTTCTTTAGTACTTTCTTGACAACTTTTTGGTTTCAACTGACTGCTGAAACTATGGTCTGTGAACAGCTTACAAAACATGTACAGGCATTCATTATGAAAGGTCAGAAGACGGGTACAAAAATTTCCAAAACATCAGATGAACCACGGAACACTGTAAAGTTGTTCAGTCAAATCAGATGCCAAGAGACCTATAGCAATATTAACGGAGCTGAACATACTGGTCACTCCATGCATGTGACAACAATCCAACAATCTTTTGTATTCTTAACATGTCTAGTCTGTGGAGTAGAGTGCCAAGACAGAAGCCCTTTCTCATGCTCAATAAATAAATAAATAAATAAATAAATAAATAAATAAATAATCCAAACCCACTTAAATTTTGCAAAACTATGTGGAAAAATGCACAATGGCCTCATGAGACCAATTTAGAACTTTTTGGGCATAATTTTAAAACATATGTTTGGTTCAAAAACATGACAGCTTATCACCCAAAGAACAGCATACGCACAGTTAAGCATGGTGGTGATACCATCATGCTATGGGGCTGCTTCTCTTCACCTAGTATGGGAGCTGTGGTCAAGATAGAGGGAATCATTGATATACTAAAGGGTCAGTCAATCTCAAGTGGTCCAGGAATTCGAAAGTTACCTCTATGTATTGGCATTGCAAAACCACCATTTTTTAATTTTACTTGGTTTAACTACAACACCCATCTTTGTGTTATGTAAATAAAAAATCCAGTAGCTCAAAATATTAGAATAATTTGATAGATCTGGAGCATTTTTGCAAATCAAGATGTGCTAAGTTGGTAGACTCTTACCCAAAAAGAGTGCTGTATTACAAGCCAAAGATGCTTTAACAAAGTATTAGTTAAGGGGTGTGAACATGTATGCAACCAGACTATTGCACGTTTTTTTCTTTTTCTGTTTTTCACTTAAATTTTGCTGGAAAATTAAAGCTGGAAAATCATCTCGCATGATTTATCTTTGTTTATTTATGTCACAAAGACCTGCAATTTTGCAGGTGTGTGTAAACTACTTATATGTGTAAAGCATGGTGTTTTTTTCATATATATACCTTGCAGGCCACTCTGTGGGGACAGAGTTTGCCAAACCCCAGGGGTGGCTGAATCCTTCTAAGCAATGTCACCACATCCAGATGCTTAATCCTTCCCCTATGTTAACATACAAGAAGCTTGTATTTATTACTGGCTCCCAAGATAAAGACCACAGATAAATTCTAATTTCCCGATTCTAAATTTAATTCCTGTACACCTTTCTGTTTCATACTGAAATGTGTGTTGTGGCCCACACATCACTGATTATTTCTAGAGATACTCTGGACTGGCCATAAATGCTGACTAATACTGGAACACAGAATGCCTGACAGTGTTATTAGTTTACATTCTGCAGGGGAGTTTGAAATGTTAGGTAACATATATTGTAGGAAATATAATATGTGAATATTTTTCAAGCTTTTATGTGATTCTGTTGCAGGAAACTAACACTTGAAATTTAACTAGCTGCAATGTAGAACATGCTAAATATGCATGTGAAAAAAATTATTTGTATCATAGGATTTTGCATAAACAAGTTTTTGGATCCCATACCTATGGTTTTGCTGCCAAGGCAAGTTGTGTTCTGTATCTGACCAATTTAAGGCACCTTAAGGTGAATGATCAAACAACACTACTTCTTCTGTGAGTTATATCAGATTGCAGACAATATATGCATACCTATCTGTTGGAGCATTCATCATAAACAACCTCAGGAACAACAAAAAGTTTTCCTATACATTTAAGAGAACAGAAGTGACTAACTTTGCCTCAGGGTCATACTCTGCCCATATCCTCTTGAACTCATCAAGATGATGTGGTCCTAGTATGGACCAGTCCCGTGTCAGGTAGTCAAAGTTGTCCATTATAACTGCCACAAACAGGTTGATAATCTGTAGACAAGAAAGCAGAGAGTATATACCGTCATTGTCTGGTGGTCTGTGAAGGCCTGTGAAGATCCTGTGAAGACAAATTTAAACATAGTTGTGAAAATTACAAGGTGTCCTTAAGTAAAATAATATGTTTCTCTTTTTCAGAAATTTCAACCAGAAGTAAAGTTACAACATTTATTATAGCATAGAAAGTCTGATCACCCTGAAAGTGAACACACAGAAAATCCCATTTAAGGATTTTAATTCCAAGTCCACAGAAATACACCATGCCTATCTCTACATTTATAACCTAACATTACTGACAAATTTTAAAGAATTGTACATTTACAATAAGAAATGCTCATTATCATATACTTTCTGATCATACAGATACATAGATCAGATACACTGTCTGATCATTTTTTCTGAGATAAAAGTCACTTGCTGCAGTTGATCTTTGTGTTTACATTGGTTGGGAAATAATCACTGAATAATTCAGTCAGTTTTTTTTCTTATTAGGTTAATTGTTAGTAATGTTGGTAACACATTATAATACTTTTACATTATTTTTCCGTTCATCAGTAACTATGCAGGACCTAAAAGGGAATGAATGAGTAATTGTTCACTAATCCTTATGGTACTTACATATGTCCTGGAAAACTACTATATAACTATGACTCTTTTATAATAAATACTGATTAAGTACTGATCACATTAACAATAATTCCAAATACTTAAGCTTTACCTTAATCGTGGAGATCTACTACAGTACCTAATATACCTCAACCTAATCTAATATTTCAGTAATTGGTAATGAATACCACATTTCACTTAATAATACTGTTCCACTTAATTTTCATATGGTAATTCATTAATTACTGAAGTGTTCATGTTTTGTAACACCTTTGAATGTAAGTTGATGGAAAATATTTGTTACTCATTACTACACTGTATGTTTACTGGTTATTTTGTCAATTTCTCACTTTATATCTTTACTGACTATTTAGAAACGTAACACTGACCATGTGTTACTCTGAGTAGACCTGTTTGTGTATACACTAATAAGTCAGATATTTACATGGTGTGGTATTGAAATAGATTGAGATATATTAGGTACTGGATCTTCAAAAGGAAAGTAAAGCTTAGCTATTGGAAATGAATGACAATATGATCATAATTAATCAGCAGTTATTATAAAAGAACCATAAATGTTAATGAAGAACTAGTAATTTTTTTCTGCATAGTTACTTATAACGTATAGAACATTTAAACATAATTTAAAAAATGAGGATATGACAGAATAGGTGCACTGCAGACATTTGGACTGAATCGATTCTGTTATGCTACAGTAGGGAACCATACAAACCCCTTATCATCACATTTTGCAAGCAAGGTTAGCAATTTTCCAGATGTCAGCTCTAGCAACTTCCAACAGCTTTTCCCAGACCACCTTACAAATCATTAGGAACTAATTTGGTGGGTATGATTTACATCATTGTTTTAAACCAGACAAAAATGAGCAAAAAGATTAAAGCATGTGCCTTAAACCTATGTCTCAAGGATTTTGAATCAGCTCTATTGGACAAATATAGCAGGAAGCACTCACCAGAAAAGCACAAAGCATGTAGAAACTGACAAAGTAAATGATGGCAAAATGACTGCCACACTCCTCACTGGTAGGGGCCTCTTCAGAACCCTTTTCACATGGGCGGTTTGGGGAGCAGGCCAGCATTATCTCCTGCCAGGCCTCACCTGTTGCACATCTGAACATGGGCACACAACAATATACACATGGTTACACTATGTTTGGTCTTCTGATCAATAAAAGGTACTGGAACAAATGACAGAGAGAAAGACAGAGCTCACCTGAAAAGCAGCAGCACAGCTTGCGGGAATGTTTGAAAATTGTTGTTTCGGTTGATCTGGCTGTTGTCTGTCAGTGCGATCTTACCAAACATCTGTGGGGATAATAATAATATATATTTAAAAATAATAATAAATAATAATAATAATAATAATAATAATACACTGTAAAACCTGATGTGTTTACTCAAATCAAGTAACAGATTTCCTTAAACCAGTTAAGTTTAAAAAATATATTGCTTTGAGTACAGCTAACATTCTAACAGACTGGGGTCTCCCTGTTAGAATGTCCAGAACCCAGTTGCAGATGGTGGGTAGCATGACAAGTGTGCTAAGCTTGTTGGCAAGCATAGATGGTATCACCGTGTTGAATGCTGAGCTATAGTTGATAAACAGCATTCGAACATAGCTGTACTTGTTCCCAAGTTGTGTGAGGGCAGTGTGTATCATTGTGCTGATGGCATCATCTGTGGACCTGTTTGCTCTGTATGTGAACTGGAGAGGGTCCAGAGTGTCAGGTGTGACGATCTGGATATGGATCAGGATGATCCTCTTGAAGCACTTCATCAATATTAGAGTCAGTGCAACAGGCGGCATGTACTGCAGCATGAAAGTTTGTGAGCTCTGCACACATTGATTCAGTGCATCCTTAATTGTTGATGTTTTCTGTAATGTGCATTTACAAACAGTATGATGCAAGTCTGTATAGACAACGGTTTTATTGTGAGCAAACCAGTAATCATTATCACAATTTATCTCTCATTGGTACAGTTTTGGGTGAATTTTCACTCAGTGCATGAAACCTTTCTCACATCTTATGCCACTACTCTCTGGCTGTCAGTGTTATAACATCCTGGGATGTTTGGTGAGAAAGCTAAAGTTGCCAGATGTTGTTCATGCCATGTAAGCACAAGACTGGTTCGCATCAGAGGACCTGCATTATGCATACTTCTATAGCCACCCTCTTGCCATGGCATATGACTTCCTTAGCCACCCTTACACCATGGAGCATGGCTGACATTCACTGAAAAGATGCAAGTAAGCCATTCCCAGGGTACAAGGAAGGCATCAAGGCTCTTCTCTGTTCTAGTGCATAGGTGGTGCACTACCTACCTCAGAAACCAGGTGGGGAAAACACAAGTACATCCAATACCTCAGCAACATGTAGAATCACCTTTAGCAATAATTACAAAGTAAACATTTTCTGTAGGCGTTTATCAGTCTCACAAATTGTTTTGGAGAAATTTTGGCCTAGTTTTCTTTACAAAATTGTTTCAGTTCATTGATGTTCGTGGGCATTCATTTATGCACAGCTCTCTTAAGATACCACTACATCATCTCAGTTGGGTTGAGGTCTGGAGTTTGACTTGGCCATTCCAACAGCTTGTTTTTTTCTTCTTTAGCCATTCAGATATGGATTTGCTGGCATGCTTGGGATCATTGTCAGTTGGTATGAGGAGCTGGTGGTGATATACTGTGTTTGGTTTTAGCCAAACACGGCACTGTGCATCATGACCAAACATCTCCACTTTGGTCTCATCAGTCCAAATTATATTGTTTTTGAACTTTAGTGGTTTGTTCAAAAGAATTTTGCAAACCTAAGTCATGCTGCCAAATTATTTTTGGAGAGAAAGTCAAGTAGTGTAGCTCTTGGGTTTTTATTTATACTTCCAAGCATTGACCTTGGACTAAATTTGCTGGGATGCCCACTCCTGGGTCTTTTCAGTCATAATTTTCTTTGTTCAAAATATATTGAGAATTTAAACAAATGAAAATTATAAAGGCAGTATCATGAATCGAGTTGAATCATGACCGGAGTGCATCATTACACCCATACTTTGTAGTATTGAAAAAGTATTGAAATTTTGATAACTCATGCAGCTCCAGTACTGACATACTAGCATGATAGTATGTGATTTGTGTCATGGCCCGTCTTCACGGGTATAATTAAATGCTTACTTTTTCTTCAATATTACAAAATCATTATGAAAATAAAAGTGTGTGTGAGTATGACTGTACCAGGTGAAAGAACAAAAAAAATGGCATTGGCAAAGATAAACATTTTCTTCAGCCATGTGTTGTCCACTCCTTCTACTCCACTGAATAGCAAGCATGGGGAGGAGAGTGTCCCTGCCCCAGTTGACCTCTAATAGCACTTTTTGCAGTTCCCATTGTTAGTGCAACAACATCATCTAAAAAGGTTAGCAAATCAAAGGAAAATATGTTTATGTCTATCAAATAGTCACACTTCTTCAAATTATTGGTCACTAGAAAAAGGTCATTAGGGTTTAAATGGAGTTTAAATTTGTATGGAGTTGTGAATGGACACTATTTCCAGTTCTTGGCTGAGAAGAGTGGAACCAGATTTAATCTTCTGCTGTTGTAGCCCATCCAGGTTTGACATGTTGTATGTTCTGAGATGCTTTTCTGCTCACCACTGTTGTAAAGACTGGCTATTTGAGTTACGATTGCTTTACTGTCAGCTCAAACTAGTCAGGCCATTCTCCCTGACCACTCTCAAAAACAAGGTGTGTTTTTTTGTCTGAGGAACCGCCGCTCATTGGATTTTTTTTTTTTTTTTGCACCATTCTGTGTAAACTCTATAGCCTGTTGTGCATGAAAATCCCAGGAGATCAGCAGTTTATGAAATACTCAAACTAGCCATCTGGCTTCAACAACCACGCCACAGTTAAAGTTACTGAGATCACATTTTTCCTATTATGATGTTTGTTATAAACTTTGACTGAAGCTCTTGATCTGTATCTGCATAATTTTGTGCATTTATGCCTGTATCTATATTGAATATAAAGAAAAGTAAAGACAAAGGATATTGACTGAAGACTTGCCTGCATTCCAATAACAGCGTAGATGAAGAAAAGCATTACTATGAGCAATGCTACATAAGGAAGTGCCTACAGATAGAGAGAAAACAAATACAATCAAAAAGGATTATTTGTATATTTTTATGTTTCATTAATTATTTTATTTTTTAATTAATTTCCAAAATGTAATCTAAGCCACTTCTCACTTGGAAAGATTTAATAAAGGTCCACAGCAATGTTCGAATTCCCTCTCCACGTGAAAGCAGCTTTACCAGTCTCATAACTCGAAAGAGTCGGAAGAAGGTAATGGAAATCCTGGCATTATCTTCTGTATTCTGGAGACCCTTTCAGTATTTCACAGACAGACAAGAAAGCACGAACACACATACACACAGGAACCACCCCATCCCAACATACACATACAGACACAAAAAACACAGACATATTTTTTAATAATATAACTAATATATGCATTTTTTCTCTATTACATCCTACAGTGAGCTCAAGACAAGAAGGCATAAATTACAGTATCAGAACATAACAGAAAGGATGCAGAACATAAATCCCCATATTACAAAGATAAATACACATTTTGGACTTGTGTATTCATTCATTCAGTAGTGGAAAAACCATAGGTACTGGTGTACAGAGATGTAGACTGGTCAGTTTAGTCATTTAGTTAAACAATGTCATTTGTTTGGTCATGAAATTAATCAGTACAAACGGTCATTGCAAATCAATCCAAAATTATTTTGACTGATCATGTTTATCCCACAATGAAACATTTCTATTCTGATAGTTATCTACAAGGAACATGGCTTTACTGAATGGTTTAACTGAAATTCTATTAATCATATGCTATAGCATTTACAGTAACAAGATCAACTTTGGGAGACAATGCTGTCGTATATATATATATATATATATATATATATATATATATATATATATATATATATATATATATATATACATAAAAAATTTCTAGAATATCTAGAATATCTTTGTGTGTTTTAGCAATACAATTAGTCCCTGTGCACAAAGTGATGTCTTAAAGACATGATTTGTCATGGCTGGAGTGGACAATCCCATGTCCTGCACAGAGCACTGACCTCAACCACACTTTTAAAGAACTGGAATGCTGACTGCACAGCAGGCGTTCATGTCCAACATCAATGCCCAAACTCTTTAATACTTTTGTGGTTGAGCGGGTAGAAATTCCCATAGCCACGTTCCAAAATCTAATCAAAAGCCTTCCAAAACAGGGGAGACTGTTACAGATGCAAAGGGGGGACCTTCTGCATTCCCATGGTTTTGGAAAAGGATGTTTAATAAGCACATCTGGTTGTGATGGCCAAGTGTGCAGGAAGCATTCGTTATTACAGAAATAATTTTTTATTACTATTCTTTTTGCTGTGTTGCAACATCAAATGTAAGTATATTAAGTATGTAAGTATATAAGTATAAATGTAAGTTTTTTTCTGCTTCTTTTGAAGTGACTGTCTAAAGAAATTCGATTCAATAAATTATTTAGATGTCCTGAGAAATATTTAAACATAAAAAATCTAAACATTGCTTAATTAATAAAGTATTCACCTTCCAGAGTGATCATAGTCCTTTTGCAGCAATTACAAATTTGAGTTGTTTCAGATGCATCTCTATTAGGGGCTTATTAGGGATTCGATTTGATGCACAGCACTGGCTTCACAATTTTGATTTGATTCAATTCTCAAAATATTTTGAACAAAATTTGAATGAAGAAAACTTATGACTTATTTCTGAATATTGTAAACAAAATGTACTACAGGTTCACCATATCCTAATAATAAATACATGTGTAAATTTCCCCCAAAATGTTAATTGAATAAACAAACAATGTCTGTACTTGGGACTTTATTGACAGAAACATAATGGGCACTGTGGCAGAAAGAGAGCTACAAAGTCAGCCAAAATGCTTGATCCCATTGCCTCTAGTATTGTTTCAGGGCTACTAAAGAGGCCTTTTAACCATTATAATGTGGTCGTGTAACCGTATAATTTATAATCCAGAGCTATCAGACTTCACAAGTGCAGATCTCGCAGGCTCTCCATGAAAGAATGTGATCGTGTGACCAGCATGCTCTCTATATATTTTAACTCTATTGGTTTCACAAATTAGGACCTCTGGTGTTCTTGGTAGTATCTGAGCTGGGCCATTTTTTCCCCATTTTGTTATAGTGCTCCAGGAATGTTCAAAACCTTGATCATATTTTTATAACCTTCTCCAGCTATAACATATTTAATGTGAGTGCTGAAGAAATTTAAAATTAATAAATAAATATTAGTCTTAAAAATGTCTTTCCCAAAGCGAGAACCTGTTTTCAGGCTACCATACTCGTATTTTTTGTTCACAGATTCAGAAGACAACGACGCTGCACAACACTTAACTACTAGTTTGTTAAAGAACCTTTTACTTGTAATACAGCACTCTTAGAAACTTAGCACATCTTGATTTGGCAACGTTATTCCACTCTTCCTTTCCAAAATACTCTAGATCTATCACATCATGAGTACATCTCCCTACGCAGCCCTTGTCAAGTCATTTCACAGGTTTCCATTAGTACTTTCTCAACAGTGCTCTTTTCCATATAAGTGTCTTTTTTGACATATGTTTCTAATGCATATTTTTTGTTCATATTTATCAAAGTCAAAAGACATTGTGTGTGTAAATTTGAAGTGGATAAACTATATGCAGTGAAAATATTTAAAATAACAAAAACAAAAGAGATAATCATTTCCTCTCATGTATGTATGCATGTATGTATGTATGTATGTATGTATGTATGTATGTACAGACACATTGACATATAGCCCAAACATAATTTAAAAAATGAGAATCAACAGGTAATACATTAATTCCATGGCAAATATATTTTTACCAGTTGGTTTCTGACCTTTGTAATATTGCACCCTGGTAAATGCCAAAAAAAAAAAAAAAAAAAAAATCAGGAAAAGGCTAGCATTATATCACACAGAGAGTTGCAATGCTCATGTGACCAAAGTGCACCATGACAGATGGTGATGATGACAGATGAGTTGGACATGAAAGGGGCCACAACAACACAATAGACACATTCCACATTTTGGTTGAAACATATCTGCCCAGTAATCTAAGACATGTTTTGTGAGTTTGCATTTCCATGGAGGTGCATGAGTATGACATGCTTGAGCCTGGATGGCTACAATGACTGGAAGGTTAAGTTTAATGAAGGGGATAGACTGTGAGGTTTGATTCCCCGGCAGTTCTTACCATTTGTCTTCCCACAGAGGAATGAGAAGAGGAAGAAGGGTCAGCTGGCTTTAAAGGAAGGAAGACAGATCAAAGATATTGCATTGCTAACCTCATGTCACATAGCTGCCACAAAGGCATTTTATGTTTTATGAGTGTATGTGTAAGTTTTTCTCTTTTCTTTCTGCACTAGTTGTTGTATTCATTCATTCATTTTCTCTCTCTCTTTCTCTCTCTCTCTCTCTCTGTCTCTGTGTGTGTATGATTGTATTTGCAGTGTCCAGTAAAGACAACATATCTCATAGCATTATCTTTGTCTGCAGCTGAGGGCACTAGAATGCACTATGCCGAAGTGCACACTATCCAAGTCTGAATCTGCAACCCCGAACCGGAGAAAGTCTTTGACTTATTACTTTCACCATTATTGCAGTCTGACCATTAGGATAGTTCCAGTGTGAACTGCCAATTGAGTGTATTGGATATGTATCAAAATGGGAGACTACTTTCCACACGTGTATGATTATGTTGGTGTGTGAACGCATAAAGGGTGTACACTGAGTATCTACATGGTATAAAGACATGAAAATACAACCCCAATTCCAAAAAAGTTGGGACACTGTATAAAATGTAAATAAATGTAAATAAAAACAGAATGCAATGATTTACAAGTCTCATAAACCCATATGTTATTCACAATAGAACATAGAAAACAAATAAAATGTTTAAACTGAGTAAATGTACCATTATAAGACAAAAATAAGGTAATTTTGAATTTCATGGCTACAACTTTTTTTCTCAAAAAAGTTGGGGCACGGGCAACAAAAGGCTGGAAAAGTAAGTGTTGTCGAAAACACACTGCCAAGTCAACAAAGGACTTCATTAGGCAAAGAAAGTGGAAGGTTTTAAACTGGCCAAGTCAATCACCAGACCTTAACCCAATTGAGCAGCATTTTACCTCCTGAAGAGGAAACTGAAAGGGAAAACCTTTCATACATGGCTAGTGTATATATATATATATAATTTGGTATTTAAATGTATGTAAAAATCCAAAACTAAAATCTCTCATTTAGATAAGTATTCAGATTTTTATTTGGTACTTTGTAGAAGCTCCTTTGGTAGCAATTACAAGATTTTGAATCTTCTTGGAAGTCTGTACAAGCTTTAAAACACTTGTGCAGTTTCTCCCTGGATGTGGAGCTGCATACATCCTTCCCATAATTCTGACCAGTTTCCTCGTCCCTGCTACTGAAATGTGTACCCAAAGCATGATGCTACCACCACCATGCTCTACTGTAGAGTGTTAGCCAGTTGTACCTGGTTTTCACAAGACATGAAAGTGCCAGTGCTTGGAGTTGATCCCAGAGAGTTATTTTTTTGTGTCATCAGACCAGATAATCTTTTCCTCATGCTCCCAGAGTCCATATGCCTGCTAAAAGTTTGTTTTTGGGGTTTTTTAGTTATTTATTTATTTATTTATTTATTTTTACTCATGAGATTCATCTCTCTAGTCACTACCATGAGCAAGGTTTCTGAATTTGGACAGACAGGCAACTCTAGCCAGATTTATGGTGGTTCCTAACTCATTTCACATTAATGGAGCCCACTATACTGTTTGGAGCATTCAAACCTTTAAAAATGGGATTATATCCTCACCCAGATCTGTCTCCACAAGATTTGATTCCAGAGGTCTACAGGAAGTTCCATGAACTTCATGACTTGGTTTTTAGTCTGACATTCACTGTGAATTGTGGGACCTTATAGACTCAGGTATATGTCTTTCTAAATCATGTCCAATCAATTCAGTTTGCCACAGGTGGACTCCTATTCTAGAGATATTTCAAGATGCACTACATGGACAAAATGATGTGGACACCTGATTATAACCTCCATATTTGCTTGATGAACATCCCATCCAAAAACAATGGGCATTAATATTGAGTTGTTCCCTCAGCCTCCACTCTTCTTGGAAGACTTTCTAGTAGAATGTGGAACGTGGCTGTGGGAATTTTATTGAGTCACAAGAGCATTATTGAAGTCAGGCACTGATGTTGGGTGAGGAACAGATTCTAGCTAGGTCCCTAAATGCTACATTACAGCATAAATTTACATTTATGGCATTTGCCAGTGACTTGCAAAAGTGCTTTGAAGTCTCCATCAATAAATACATACTCAAACTGGTTCACAAGGTCAGGAACTAAGAATACTATCAGTTGAGTAGGTAATATAGTACAACACAGGATAATAATAATAATAATAATAATAATAATAATAATAATAATAATAATAATAATAATACTACAGGTACTACTACTCTATGAATTATTATTATTATTATTATTATTATTATTATTATTATTTTGTTTAATTTAAGCACCTCATGAAGAGGTACATCTTTAGTCGGCTAAAGATTCAGCTGTTTGGGCATCTAGGGTAGGTTTATTTCAATGCCTTGGTGCCAGAACAGAGAAGAGTTTTGATTCATGCCTTCCTTGTACCCTGAGGGATTGGGGGATGAAGCAATCCATGCTAGAGTGTCGGAAGGAGCGTGGTGCAGTGCGGGGTGTGATAAGTACTTTAAGGTAGGTGGGTGCTGGTCCATTTTTGGCCTTTCTAGGCAAGCACCAGTGTTTTAAATTGGATGCAGGCAGCTACAGGAAGCCAGTTTAGGAAGCGTAGCAATGAGGTGCTGTGGGATAACTTAGGAAGGTTGAAAAAAAAACTGTGCAGCTGCATTCTGGATTAGTTGCAGAGATCAAATTAGTTGCAGGTGCTCAGAGGAAGAGGCAGTCTCAAAATAACAAGGGACTGAACAAGCACCTGAGTGGCCTGTGTGGATAGAAATGGATGAATCCTTCTGATGCTGCAAAGGAGAAATCGGCATGAGCATGACAGATTAGCAATGTGAGAGGAAAAGGACAGGTGATTGTCCATGGTTCCCCCAAGGTTACGTGCTGTGACAGATGACGAGATCTGAGAGTTGTCCAGGGAGATCACAAGATGACATAGGGATGAATCTCTTGGGATGAACAGCAGTTCAGTTTTTCTGGGATTAAGTTGCAACTGATGAGTTGTCATCCATGATACGATTTCTGCCAGACATGCTGAGTGTCTGAGGGAGGAAAGGAGTGGATGAATTAAGTGTCCTCCACATAGCAGTGGCTTGAAATCCCATGTCATGAAAACTGAAAACTCTTGGTGAGCATATAACCGAATCAAGAGATAGAGTGTAGAGGGAGAACAGAAGAGGACCAAGTTCTAAGCCTTGTGGGACACCAGTGGAGGATCTGTGTAGAGCAGATGTGGATGCCTTCCATGTCGTATAAAGACATTCTAGACAATTGTGTGCTCCTAATACTGTGGCAACAGTTAAAGGCTCACATATGTGTGATAGTCAGGTCTCTACATACTTTTGGTCATACAGTGCAATCAAAGCACACAGGATGCACCTGAGTTCAACTGGGTGTGCATTTAGGAAAAGGTATGAATATTTATCTAAATGAGAAATTTCAGCTTTTGATTTTTTAAAATACATTTACAAAAACTTCTAAAAACATGTTTCCACTTCATGAATTTTGTGTACAAACAGTGCCCTCCAGTAATTTTGACACCTTTGTAAATATGAGCAAAGAAGGCTGTGAAAAATTATCTTTAATGTTTAATCTTTTGCTGTTTTGTTAAAAAATAATACTTTGCTCTCATGGATATAAAGCAACTGCAAACACAACACAGGTTTATCCAAAAAATATCTTTGCTAAATGTAGGTGTGCAACAATTGTTGGCACCCCTATGAATTCATATGAGAAAAATATATTTGACGTATATTCCCATTCATATTTTAATCACCTGGGTGACTAGGAACAGGAAATTGTTGAACCATGACTTCCTGTTACACAGGGGTATAAATATGAGGTAACACATAGGCCAAATTCCCTTAGTCATTCATAACAATGGGTAAGACCAAGGAATATAGCTGTGATGTGCGGCACAAGGTTGTTGAGCTTCACAAAATGGGAAGTGGCTATAAGAAAATAGCAAAAGCATTGAAAATGCCCATTTCCACCACAAGGGCATTAATTAAGAAGATCCAGCCAACTGGAAATGTTATGAATCAACCGGGAAGAGGATGTTTATCTATATTGTATCAATGCATTGTGAAGAGGACAATTCAAATGGATTCAAACCTCCAAGGATCACAGCTGGAGAACGTCAGGGTTACTCATGTAACCCTGTTCCCTGAGAAGGGAACTTCGACGTTGCATTTAGCATAACAGTATGGGAACGCCTTGTGTGCATGACCGGTATTTGAAGCTTGTGTAAAATCATGCCTCTACTTATAGGCCTGCCATGATCAGGTGACGTGGCAATTAAGCGCATATATATATATATAGCACCTGTGAACCACGCCGCCAACCTCTATTATCTGAAGCGAAGGCGCAATTCACAGGCCTGCCCTGGTATGACAGTGCTATGCAACGTCGAAGTTCCCTTCTCAGGGAACAGGGTTACCCTGGGGTTACCCCTTTCAAAGGGAACTTCGACGTTGCATTTAGCATAACAGTATGGGAACGGGAATACCCACTCCGTCATACCAAGGGCCTGTTCAAAAATACCCAAGCCCGAGGGTCACTGCAAGACACTCGGGCCCGGGGTGGAATGGGTATCCAGGCTGTAATAACGAATGACTGTGTGTGGTATAGACCACCCTGCAGCCGCACACACATCCTGCAAGGATACCCCTTTGGACTGCCTTAGTGAAATGAGCTCTTATGCCCAGAGGCGTGGCGAGACCACGTGTCGTAAACCCTAGAGATCGCTTCCACTATCCAAGTAGAGATGCGCTGCTTTGACACAGCATTACTTTTCCTGTCACTGCCAAAGCAGACCAGCAGCTGCTCCGACTTATGACACTGGCCGGAGCAGTGGACGTAAGTACAGAGGGCACTTACTGGACACAGCAGGTGCATCCTCTCTTGTTCCGGTGTGAGGAACAGAGGAGAGCAGAAAGCCTGCAACACCACAGGGTGGGCAGCCGATATGGGCACTTTAGGAATATAATCCGGCTTAGGATACAGGAAGGCCTTGGCTAATCCAGGGGTAAAGTCAAGGCAGGAAAGGGCAACAGAAAGATCTTGTAGACCTCCCACTCGCTTGAGAGATGTCAGGGCTAGTAAAAGAGCTAACTTTAGAGTCAGAAGCTTCTCAGAGGCTGACTCTAAGGGCTAAAATGGGGCCCCTGACAGACCTTCCAAGACCACAGCAAGGTCCCAGGAAGGTATGCATGGCCTGCAGATGGGCTTTGGCCATCTGACACCATGCATGAACCTTGAAGTTAGAGGATGTTGCCCCACAGAGGCTCCATCAACAGGGGCATGGCTGGCTGAAATGGCGGCCACGTAACCCTGATTGTAGAAGGAGCGACCCTGCTGAGAAACGTTTTTGTAAGAGCTCCAGGACTGTAGCTATTGCGCAGTTCACTGGGTCTAGCTGACGTTCCTCACACCACAAGACAAAAAGCTGCCACTTGAGTGCATACGATTTCCTTGTGGATGGTGCTGTAGCATTTAACATGGTTTCTACAATCTCAGTTGTGAGACCAGAATCTATGAGCTGGTGCCCCCCAGGGACCAGACCCACAGTTTCCGTAGTTCTGGCCAAGGGTGATAAATCAGCCCTCCGGCTTGAGACAGTAGATCCACTCTAGGGGCTCGAATGGGGCACCCAACAGACCTTCCAGGACCACAGAAGGTCCCAGGAAGGTATGCGCGGCCTGCAGATGGGCCTCAGCCGTCTGACACCACGCATGAACATCGAAGTTAGAGGATGTTGCCCCACAGAAGCTCCCTCAACAGGGGCGTGGCTGGCCGAAATGGCGGCCACGTAACCCTGATTGTAGAAGCAGCCCACCCCTCTGAGAAATGTTCTTGTAGGAGCTCCAGGACTGTAGCTATTGCGCAGTTTACTTGGTCTACAGTGGATCCCTGTGGACGGGAATTCCCCAAGAAGTGCCATCTCGCAGGGATATTATTCCTCAAAACCATGTTCGAGCTGGCCAAAAAGGTGCAACTAGCAGACTGTCTTGGCGAATTCTCGCTAGAGCTTGTGGGAGCAGAGCGATGGGGGGAGCAGCATACAGATGTGACCTAGGCCACATGTGTGGACTCCACCCCAAAGTCTCCCAAGATCCAGCTTTATCCTATAACCCCTAGAAAAGTTGTGCACTGCACCGGGGAAAGCATACTTTTCTGACATTCAACCTGAGCCCCAAGCTCTTCATGTGGGCGAGAACAACATCTCGATGTTGAATCGCCAGCTCCCTGGATCGTGCTAGAATTAACCAGTTGTCCAGGTAGTTTGGTACACAGGTGCCCTGGAGTCCCAATGGAGCCAGAGTGACATCCATGCACTTTGTAAAGGTGCAAGGGGATAAAGCTAGTGATATTCCTATGTGGAAATATGCACCTTTTAGATCTATCGCCACAAACCAGTTCTCGAACTGAAACATGGTTCAGATGATGCAGATCTAAAATTGGCTGCATAGTCCCACTTTTTTGCGGAAGAGGAAATAATGGCTGTAAACCTCCCTCTCTTCAGGAACGGGGTACATTGGGCTCTGGTCTATGCTGACTGCTGTGGTGAGCACACCTGTGAACGGGGGGGGGGGGGGGGGGGGGGGGGGGGGTCAAGCTATAACTGGACCCGGTAACCCTTTCTACGGTAGCCAGAACCCATGGAGACACATTTGGCAGATTTGGGCAGATTTGGGCACATTTGCATGCTGCTCGATGGTCTTTTAATGACATTAACTATTCCACATTCTATTGGAGGGAAGCATCAGATTTTCGTTGACCTGTGACAGCTCGCTGACCAGAGAACACTGAAAACTTGGGGACCACCTTGGCTAGGGGAGGCGCCCTAACAACCTCATGGCCCCAGATACATCCCTCCACGGCCCCTCAGGACCGCTCTTCTTTGCCTGCTTGGCCTTTATGACCGTTCTCAGATCAGGCCTAGTAGTAGACCGCGACTGTGGCCGCCCGGTTCCCCTGGCTGTCTGTGGGGGTTGGTGGGCTGCCATACTCGCCTTCTGGGTCTCCCTCACACTAGTGCTGGCCCAGGCTCCACTCGTGGATGCCCGGGTGAGCTCGAGACAACAGGGAAGGAACTGGCTTTTTTTTTTAATGCCGCCATATGGCGAGCTGACTCAGCAGGTCTGCTTGGTAGGCCTGCAACCCTGTCATTGTCTGCAGTGACCCCCAAGCAAGACTACTACTGCATAGGCTTTCCCACCAATGCCACGGTGGCCTTACATGGCTTGGATGCAATCCGGCCCCCGTAATTATCTGCCATCAGTGGAGAGAGGTAGCTCGCAAGTGCCTCCTCCACCTTGAGCGTAGATAAATAGCCATGCCATTTTGTTGCACACAACGATAAAAAGTGCTTTGTGTGCAATTGTTAAATATCCATGAGAGCAGAGTATTTTTGTGATTTCTTTTGTTTAACAAAAGATCAAAAGGTTAAACAATAGGACTTATCTCTCTCATATATATATATATATATATATATATATATATATATATATATATATATATATATATATATATATATATACATATATATATATATACACATATATATATATATATATATATATATATATACATATACACACACACACACACACACACACACACACAGATTGAGGGGAAAAAAGTATTTTATCCCCTGCTGATTTTGTACGTTTGCCCACTGACAAAGAAATTATCAGTCTATAATTTTAATGGTAGATTTATTTGAACAGTGAGAGACAGAATAACAAAAAAATCCAGAAAGACGCATATCAAAAATGTTATAAATTGATTTGCATTTTAATGAGGGAAATATGTATTTGACCCCTCTGCAAAACATGACTTAGTACGTGGTGGCAAAACCCTTGTTGGCAATCACAGAGGTCAGACGTTTCTTGTAGTTGGCCACCAGGTTTGCACACATCTCAGAAGGGATTTTTTCCCACTCCTTTTTGCAGATCTTCTCCAAGTCATTAAGGTTTCGAGGCTGACATTTGGCAACTCGAACCTTCAGCTCCCTCCACAGATTTTCTATGGGATTAAGGTCTGGAGACTGGCTAGGCCACTCCAGGACCTTAATGTGCTTCTTCTTGAGCCACTCCTTTGTTGCCTTGGCCGTGTGTTTTGGGTCATTGTCATGCTGGAATACCCATCCACGACCCATTTTCAATGCCCTGGCTGAGGGAAGGAGGTTCTCACCCAAGATTTGACGGTACATGGCCCCGTCCATCATCCCTTTGATGCGGTGAAGTTGTCCTGTTCCCTTAGCAGAAAAACACCGCCAAAGCATAATGTTTCCACCTTCATGATTGACGGTGGGGATGGTGTTCTTGGGGTCATAGGCAGCATTCCTCCTCCTCCAAACACGGCGAGTTGAGTTGATGCCAAAGAGCTACATTTTGGTCTCATCTGACCACAACACTCTCACCCAGTTGTCCTCTGAATCATTCAGATGTTCATTGGCAAACTTCAGACGGGCACGTATGTGTGCTTTCTTGAGCAGGAGGACCTTGCGCGCGCTGCAGGATTTCAGTCCTTCACGGCGTAGTGTTTCACCAATTGTTTTCTTGGTGACTATGGTCCCAGCTGCCTTGAGATCATTGACAAGATCCTCCCATGTAGTTCTGGGCCGATACCTCACTGTTCTCATGATCATTGCAACTCCACGAGGTGAGATCTTGCATGGAGCCCCAGGCCGAGGAAGATTGACAGTTCTTTTGTGTTTCTTCCATTTGCGAATAATCGCACCAACTGTTGTGACCTTCTCACCAAGCTGCTTGGCAATGGTCTTGTAGCCCATTCCAGACTTGTGTAGGTCTACAATCTTGTCCCTGACATCCTTGGAGAGCTCTTTGGTCTTGGCCATGGTGGAGAGTTTGGAATCTGATTGATTGATTGCTTCTGTGGACAGGTGTCTTTTATACAGGTAACAAGCTGAGATTAGGAGCACTCCCTTTAAGAGTGTGCTCCTAATCTCAGCTCCTTACCTGTATAAAAGACACCTGGGAGCCAGAAATCTTTCTGATAGAGAGGGTGTCAAATACTTATTTCCCTAATTAAAATGCAAATTAATTTATAACATTTTTGACATGCGTTTTTCTGATTTTTTTTGTTGTTGTTATTCTGTCTCTCACTGTTCAAATAAACCTACCATTAAAATTATAGACTGATCATTTCTTTGTCAGTGGGCAAACGTATAAAATCAGCAGGGGAACAAATACTTCTTTCCCTCACTGTATACACATACACAGTGGGGGAAATAAGTACTGAATGCATCAATTTTTTTCATTAAGTATATTTCCGATGAGGCTATTCACATGAAATTTTCACCAGACATCAGTATTAACTCAAGAAATGCAAAATGATAAAGAATTCACAACATAACAGGCCATAAATAAAGTTATCTCTTTGTAATAAAGTGGAATGACACAGGGAAAAAAGTTCTCCAAGGAAAGGTAAGGCAAGGAACCAGCTGAAATCTGTAATTACTTAGAAAGTAATAGTACCTCCTATCTGTGCAAATTAATATCAACTGGGATAGTACATTGATGGTCTATAAAAAGGCTTTTCGTTACCAAGGTGTCACACAAGAAACATCTAATGATGGGTAAAAGCAAAGAGCTCTCCCAAGACCTTCACAACCTTATTGTTGCAAAACATTGATGGAATTGAATACAGATGTATTTCAAAACTTCTGAATCTTCCAGTAAGCACCACTGGGGACATTATCCGCAAGTTGAAGCAACATTACTCCATCAACAACCAGCCACGCATAGGAGCTCCTCAGAAGATTACTGACCAGGGAGTCAGAAGAATAGTCAGAAGAGTAGCCCAAGAGCCAAGGACCACTCGGAAAGAGCTCCAGAACATTTGGAGGCAGCAGGTACCATCGTCACAGAGAAAACAATAGGAAATGCACTCCACTCTAAAACACTTTACCAACAGTGAAGTTTGGAGGTGGAGGCATCATGCTGTGGGGCCAGTACCAAGTCTGCCATGTTTGTCATCGCATGGTACTGGCAGACTTCATATAATTGAAGGAACAATGAATGGAGCCCTTTACCAGGAGATTCTTGAGAAGAAGCTGCTGCTATCCACTAGGATGAGGAAGATGAGACGTAGGTGAACCTTCCAACAGGACAACAATCCAAAGCATACAGCAAAGGAAACTCTCAATTGGTTTCAGAGGAAAAAAAAATCAAGGTGTTAGAATGGACCAGTCAATCACCTGACTTGAATCCAATAGAACAAGATTTAAAGACAATATGTTTAGAAGAACAGGCCAAAATCACACCTGAATACTGCGGCCCATTAATTTCTTCATACAGGAAGCGTCTTGAATCGGTCATTACAAACAAAGGCTTCTCCTCCAAGTATTAAATAAATTTCAGTTAGCGTGTTCAATACTTTTTTCCCCCCGTGTCATTCCACTTTATTACACATAACTTCATTTATGGACTGTAATGTTTGGATTTCTTTATATTTATGGATTTTTTGATTTAGTACCAAAGTCTGGTGAAAATTTCATGTGAATAAGCTCTTTTTGTTGAATGTTGACGCATTCAATACTTATTTCCCCCACTGTATATTGTATATAAATCAAGGTAAGAACTATTATTTGACTAACAGATTATGAACCAAAAAACCTGATTTTATACAATCTTACAAATGTAAAATTAAGTAGAATTTAATATTAACTTGAACTTAATATTCAACACTAAAAGATTTGGAAGCCACCATTAGTTTCACAAATAAATGAACAAAAATAATTTGAGAAATAAAAAAAGGGAACAAATAAAGACATAAATACAAAAAAGAACAACATTAAACCAGTAAAAAAAAATGGAGTAGTCTCTGACTCAAAAAATAGAAATGTTGTATAAAGGCAGATTCAAAGAGAGACTAGTTAAATCCTCTGAGGCAGTTACTCTATGTCAACTATGCTACCCACTACTAGAAGAGAGTCAAATGTATTTTTAGAGAATTGCTTTTGGTGGGACTTGTCATAAATGCATTAAAAGTTAAGTGCGAGTCAGTTTGCATTATGATAGACACAGAGAAAAACAAGTATGACACAATAAATTAATTTCTCTCATAGACGGTCTCATTCATTTTCTGAAAATCTAATTTTCTACTTGATTTTTTTTTTTTTCTGATTTCCCTACATCCACAAGCTCTGAGCTACCTCTTGACAGTGTACAACAGCTTGAGAAAGCCAGATTCAGGGCATGGAGTGAATGAAAAATAATAGTATGATATATACAAAAAAAAGTTGAGAAAGGAAGATACTGGTTAATGGAATAGGGAAACATAAGAAAGAGAAAGAAAGACGGCGGTGGTGTACTTACATTTATTTCACTCAGAATGACATCTATAATGCTGCCAATTACGATGAGGAAGTCAAAAACATTCCAAGGATCACTAAAATAGCCCTATACAGGATAAAATGTTAGTTAGATAGGTAGCATCAATCAGTATGTTTACATGGACAACAATAACCCAATATTAACCCGATTAAGACAATACTCTGATTATGAAACTACCATGTAAACAGCAATTTTTTATTACCTTAATCCGATTAAAGTCATACTCAAAGTAGACACAAATAGAATTAAGACATGTGAAGTACTCCTGTTTTAGTCGCATTATCGACGTGCATTACAGTCATGTAAACACCTTAATCACACTATTAATGTTGTGTAGGAGTTTTCACTGCATTTTGTGACAGGACACACGGCAGTGCACATCCATTTGACGGCAAACAGGAGAGCACGGCTGCATCCAAAACCACGTACTTACCTACTATATAGTACGTGAAATACATGTGTTTCGGCTACTATATAGTAGGTAAGTACATGGTTTGGGACACAGCCCAAGGCTTCAAGCAGTCATCTATTAGTACCTATAGCATAATAAATAATTAACTGCACTTGAAGCTTTCGTAAAATTAAAAATAAAAACACCCAAAACTGTATACAGTACCATAACGAAGACGAACTGTATGTTAATACATGAAATTCTGGAGGGAACATCGGACGGCATGGCATGGTGACGTAATGATGTGTGCCGTTAATCGATCTATGATCTATAACATGCAAAACGGGAACATGAAAGTAGTATTCTAAAAGCGACTTATGTAAACACCTTAATCACAATATTATCTATTCAGAATAAGGTCAATTATTGCTGTCCATGTAAACGTAGTTAGTCAGTCATAGGACTATCAGACTGGCCTTGACAGATTATTACAGTAAATAAAAGGAAAAAGTCTCAAATATACAACATACATAAATCTTCATGAATTGTCTGTAACCAAGTTGCAAAACCATACAAAATACTAGTACTGTAATTTTTAAAAAAATCATTTAAACAAATAAGTCTTTAATATCAATGGGGTGATTGTTTAGGAAAAAAGGCTTACATATGAGGAATTTTATACCTCTACATACCTGATATACTAGATGAATAAATGTAACAAAATTGCTGAAGAATACTAGTAGCCCAAAATGACATAAAACAATTAATAAATTTTAGCCAAGAGATGTCTATTATCTGCACTTACAGTTAACCAGTATTATTAGCACCCTACATGAAAATGTGCAGTATTAACTATATAAAATGAATAACACAAGTAATAAGTGATTATTTCAACCGTAAACCTATTGTTTCTCTGTGATACTCAATTTATGTCACAACTCTCACTGGTCTTTATTCATTTAAAGTTGTGTAGAAACCAGTGGAAAATTGACGACATGGAATAATGTATGAATGAATATACATCTGAAGGGTCACACAACATTGAATTATCAACATTGAGTTATGTCATATGCATATGACACACCCCAATTTACCTTATTAGACATAATCTACATGAAACATAGTCTAATGAGAGAAATGCTCTCATTTCTCCCTATGGCATGAAATCAACCAATGCTACCTAGTATCATTGCACAAGTTTTTGTCTTTCTTTTTTCCCCATGTAAAAATGTTCAAGTAACTGTACATCTGGGCAGGAAAGGACATTGCTCACTATTATTTATTTCTAAGTTTTACTGTGTTGAATCTACAAACTGTTTGCCGAAATCAGCATTCTCTTAAGCAAAGGGATCACGTGCACCACCTGAATCTTGTTTCTTCTCTCTTTGATCTCTCGCGTATCTTTGAATGTGATCTCACTCTGTGCTTATTACCACTGTCACTCAGTCAGTATCTCCGTTTATGTCGAGCAAAAATAAGATCCAAATTACGTAGCATTATTCTCATTAATGTTACTGCACTTATTATGTAATTGGAAATATTTTTATCATTTCTATTGGTGGCCAACCACCACGTGCAAGTCTTTAAAAGTCCCCACCATATTTCTTTTCCCTATTGTTCTTCTTGTTTCACATACCAGGAGGTGCGGCCACATACAATCCCATCTGAAAGTATTGGAACAAGAAGGCCAATTCTATATATTTAAAAATTTAAGACATTTAGGTTTGAGATCAAAATATTAATATTAGACAATAGATCTGAATTTCGGCTTTCATTTCCTATATTTACATCTAGGTGTGTTAAACAATACACCTTTGGTTGTAGACCAAACAATTTTTAGGTGAGTAAAAGTATAAGAATAGATAGTCTTAAAGTAAAGTAAAGTAAATAAAACTGACTTTATATCCCTGGCTTGCAATAACTGCACCAAGCCAGTGACCCACTGATATCAAGAAACTGTTGCATTATTCATTTCTGATGCATTTTCAGGCTTATAACACAGCTTCTTTCAGCTGTTGTTTGTTTCCGGGGGGATTGTTGGGTTTCGGTTGGGTTAAGGTCTGGTGATTGACTTGATTATTCTAAAACTTAACCCTGATAAAATCCTTTGTTGAGTTGGTAGTGTGTTTTGGGTCATTGTCTTGCTGAAGTTCTTTAGAAATTAGATTGGATGTATTTCTCTGTAAATTGGAAGACAGATGTTTCTGTAAACGTCTGAATTCATTCTGCTGCTACCATCATGAGTTACATTAAAGCTTATTGAGCCTGTTCCAGAAGCAGCCATGCAAGCCCAAGCCATGACACTACCTCTACCATGTTTCACAGATGAGCGTATATGTTTTGGATCATCGTATATCCTTTCTTTCTCCACATTTTGACCTTTCCATCACTTAGAGGTTAATCTTGGTTCCAGAACTTTTGTGGCATTTGACTCTTTGCATTTGACTCTCACACTGAGTTTAAGTCCTGGCCTCAGTAGACACCCTATGCTATGTTCCTTTCTGACACATTCCAGCCCTTACAACTCTCCAATAAAACCTGTTTAACGTTCAGTCCTTGTGTCTGTGTTCTGCTTCTGGGTCCCAAATCCCTCATTAGTTGTAACAAGCAGAGCTCCCTCCAACCTATGCCTCAACTTCTCTAGTGTCAGTTGGAGAGCCAGAGGTGAGGGGATAAATATGGTTGTGCAGAGATGTGGATCTTTAAGCTTGACACAATCACAAGCATGTTGTGGTGGGAGGTTGATGGCTGTGCTCTTGGTGAAATCCTTATTGACATCGGAAAACACTGGGGAATAATGACCTCCTGAGCTGAATAAGGATCCCCTGTGGAAGTGAAGGAATGAACAACATTTGTCATTTAATAGAAAATAGAAGATTGTCTGTTTTGCATTATGCTCCTGGGTAGCAGAATTTGGTGCATTTTTTCCAGGAGATTATCTTCCTCTTCGTAGTATTGGCAAAGATCCAAACTTTTCCTTCCTTCATCACTCTTCAGATAGGAGTGGTAATGAGACCAGCTGCATAGGTTTGTCCTCAAATTTCTTAATCTCTCCAACTTTTTTTTTTTTTTATCAACAAGTGAAAAATTAAGGAACAAGGAAATGTTTCATGTTCCATATGCACCACATGGGACATCTTAGATAGCCATCATTTAAAACAAGTTGTCAGATCTTCTTTGCTTGTAAAGATGGAGTCAAGGCACAAGGTATGGATACAAATGTACAATTTAATAGCAATTATCCCAAAGCACAAGACAAAGTCATGGTCATAAACAGGCAGAGATCAAACACAGATTAACAAAGGCTAGAATAAAGATGGACACCAAGGTATCTGTAGGTGTAAACCAGCTGAATGTACTGACCCATGATGGTAATTAGGCTAGTCATGGTCCTCTTCCTCCTGAAGTCCATCACCATCCCCTTGGTCTTGGCCACATTGAGAAGCTGATGGTTCCTCCCACACCACTCCACATATTTGATGTCCAAGTTCCTGTACTCATCTTCCTGTCCATCCATTATTAACTCCACCACCACAGATTCATCAGAAATTTTCTGAAGCTGGGAGAGATCCGAACTGTACTGAAAGTCTGGATTATGCAGGGTGAAGAAGGGGGAGAGCACAGTTCCCTGTGGTGCTCCAGTGCTGCTCAGAAGGCATTCAGACATGTTCCCAGGCCCACAAACTGGGGTCTGTCCGACAGGTAGTCTGTAACCCAGGAGATTATGGTCATGTGCACCTGCATTCTTTTCATCTCTATTCACAGCAGGAGAGGTTGGATGTTGTTGAATGCATTCGAGAAATCAAAGAAAGTGATTCTCACTCTGATGTTGTTGTAGTATAAGACTGCATTATCCATTATACATACCTGTGGCTAGTTGGCACACTGCAGGGGGTCATTAAAAAAGCTGATCTGAGGTCTGAGATGGAACATCACTAGATTCTCCAGGACCTTCATGACCTGTGATGTGAGAGCTACTGCTCTGTAATCCTTCAGGGAGGAGGGAGTTGTTTTCTTTGGAACATGAACCAGGCAGGATGTTTTCCATAGTACTTTTTACACTCTAGAGCTTTCTCCTGTTTCTCCTGTACTTTTTTGAAGGCTCAGGTTGAAGAGGTGAAGGGGGGGTAAGGAAAGAGTGGTGGTGAGGGAGTGGAGAGGAAGGGGATCGTGATGAAGATCCTTAGCTCTTTCTAGACTGCCATCCACAGGTTGCTGTTTTGCTTTGAAGCTGGTGAGCCAGATCACCAGGCAGATGCCAGCCCACACCTCCTTTGCATTGTTCTGCTGAAGCCTGCCCTCCAGCTTCCTTCTGTAGACTTTTGTTCTCCCTCAGTCTCACCTTCAACTCCTTCTGCACCCTCCTCAGCCTTGTCCTGTTCCTTGTCCTTCTGCCTGTAAGCCTGCTTCTTGGTGATTTGGGGTTTATTAGGAAAACAATGCACCCTCCTGACTGGAACTATACTGCCCATTCAGAAATCGATGTAGTCCATTATGCAGTCCATCATGTTATTAAATGTCTTCCCCAGCTGATTCACAGAACACTTCTCAGTCTGAGGCCTCAAAGCAGACCTGCAGTCTTCACTGGCTCTTGTGACCTTCTCCTTATGGTCTTCTTTGTCACAGACTGCCTTAGGACAACAGATCAGTATGTGGGTGTCAGCAGAACCAGGTTGTGGTCAGACCTTCCCAGTGGGGGAAGAGCAGATGAACTTTATGGTAACACAACTGACAAACTGGTGGAACTTTGGTAATGTGGTGGAGAGTGACACATGATTAAAATCTCCATAAATGACAGTGACCGGGTTTAGATGCTGTGGTTGGAGTCTCGTGATAGCCAAGAGTATGATGTCAAATTCTGCTTCTAAATCAGATGCCGGTGGGATGTAAACAATAACCACAATGGCGACCATGAATTCCCCCTGCAGATAATATGGACATAATCCAATATCTCAATGTGTGGGCAATTATACCACCAGATTACACCATATGTTGTTTACAAACAGTGCAACTCCTCTACCTTTCATCTCACCACTCATTCTACTGTCTCTTTCTGCCCCCATTGTCTGAAACATAGGGATAGAAACATTTGAGTATGGAATCTTCGTGCCACCATGTCTCAATGAAACAAAGCACTCCTGATATTCCCTCTGGGTCCTGATCAATGGGCCTGCTATTCAGAGCATGGACTGTGAAAGGTATTTTGAAAAGATTAAGCAGGGATTTTGAGTTGGTCTGTTAGGGCCTTAGAAATGCAGTTTTTGAATGCTCCAAAGTCTAGGAGGGCTAGGGTACAAAGAAAGTGATCTTCAGTAAATATGTTGACAGGAATAAACACTTGTTTAAGCAAATATGGGCCATTTTTGGGTGGATTAACAGATATTGAAGCACTTCCTGGGTCAGGTTGAGAGGCATTTGCTACAGCATTTTAAGGACTTCCTCTGCTGTGGATCCACTCACACTGATGACCCTCTTTGGAACCCGCTTGAGGAGGCTCAAGTTCTGGTGTTTGGCAGCTGTATCCAAGGTAGAGTGACATTTTTGTAATGATGGAGACAAGGTATGGATACAAACACAGGCTTTAATAGCAATAATCCCAAAACACAAGGCAGAGTCATTGTCATAAACAGATCAAAAAGGTCAAAACACAGGCAAACAGGTTAATGTAGGCAGGGCTAAATGATGGAAGTGGAAAATACAAAACTGGGGTCAAAACCTTGAATCAACTAAATGTAACAAAGGCTCGGAAATGCTCTCAGTACAAATGATGGTAAAACTTTGGCAGGTGATGGTGGATTTGGTTTGAATTTATAGTCCTTCTAATGAGGGTCACAAATGAGTAACAGATGAAATTAGTCGATAGATAACCTGGAACACTGTAATGTCTGGATTGGATTGGAATGGTTTGAAGAGGCCCTGGTGTGACATAGCTACAACCATACAAATCATCAAGAACTGTTGCTGACCTTACAGAATCAAAATATTCATAAATTGCTAAAGCAGGATTGGACTCTGTGTGTGTGCAAAGCCTATCAGAAAGCCACATAAATATATCAGACCAAAAACTATGTTGAACAGAACAGAAACAAAAAAGATATGCCAAGGAATATCTGCAATTTTATATTTGGAAAATAGAGCCATACTTAATTAGTTTTTGATTAGTGAAGCCCATGAAGAACCTTGAATTGTATCAATCTATATTTTGAATTTTATATTTTATGAACGAGATAATTTAGACAGACTTTCTTCCCAAATGTGACTTTTCTATTTAATGGAGGTATTGTATTAGTCACGGTATTAGTCACTGTAGCTAAGTGGCAGTGGATTCAGTTTTGACAGCTTCTGGTAATTTGTTACAGATGGTGTAAACACTTACAGGAGCACTTCACCCACATTCATTCCAAAATTTAAAAACAACAACAACAACAACAACAACAACAACAAAACAGGATGGATGTGAAATATCTGTTTCCAAATATTCATATGTTGTGTTCACTGTAAATAAGGCATTTATATTTAACGTACATAACACAATTTTGAATATTTGAACTGTCGTCACAACAAGCCAGTGACTACATTTCCCATCCTGCACAGCGGCCTACAAACATGGCCCCCACTTCTCCCACACACACACACACACACACACACACACACGCGTTCACCTTCTCCAGTACTCTAATCACACACACCTGTTTCCAATCTCACACACACTTGCACCACAGTATATAAGAGACTCTTTAAACACTATGACTTTGCATAGTATTGAGTTTAACTCTTTGCCAAGTGATTGTTCTTTGTTCTCGTCTCATGGTTATTGACCTCGTTTCTCGTTTACTGACTCTGATTCAAGCCTCGCCCAATTTATGCCTGTTTGTTGATCACCTGACCCATTGCCTGTTTTGACCACGCTTCTGTCTAATAATTTGGATTTGTCTGCCTGTAGCTCCTAAATAAAAGGAGTCATTAAAGTCTTTATCTTTATCTTCATCTTTATCTTCATCTTTATCTTCCACCTTAGTTACCACTTCGTGACAGAATACTATGCCAAACATGGATGCAGCAGCAAGACTGAGGAGACATCCCACAAAGAAAACCAAACAAACCATCCCAGCTGTGAATTTGATCCAGTTTCCGCAGTGGACTAGAGCCGATCTCCCGGAGCTGTATGATGGTTTGTCAGATCAGAATTTTTTCTTGGGAATGCCAGATATACTTCTCCAGTCTAACTGAATCCAAGCCCGGATGAGAAGCAATGGCTAGGGTTCCTGTTGTCCCGGTTTCGCAGCCCAGCACGCTAGTGGGCACAGCGTTTAGCAGCCATGGGATCCTGGGGACTGGAAAGTGTCAGTCTGTTTGTGGGACTTGTCATGATGGTGTACGGCATCCCAGAACCCTGGGCGATCTTTGAGGATCTTGTGGGGGAACCATGCCTCAGAGATGAACTGGACGTGCTGTTTACTACATATTATCAGCAGACATACATGGTGACCCCAGAGCTCCACCTCGAGACCTACGTGGTGCTCTCACCTGCTGAGCTCCAGCCAGAGGTCAACGTGGTGACCTCGGCACCAGAGCTCGAACCTGGGACCCATGAGGTGGTCTCACCTGCCGAGTTCCAGCCAGAGGTCAACATGGCAACCACTGAGCTCCAGCCAAAGGTCAACGTGGCAACCACTGAGCTCCAGCCAGAGGTCAACATGGCCACCTCAGGGCTCCAGCCTGAGGTCAACGTGGCCACCTCAGACCCAGAGTTTCAGCCTGAGACCCATGAGGTGGTCTCCGCTCCAGAGCTCCAGCATAAAGTCAAGTTCCTGAAAGAGGTCAACGAGGTAATCTCTTAAGCCATGTTCATGTCCGAGGACATGAGGACGTCGCTCTGCTTTTCTTGCTCCGCTGAGGACGCTGCTCAACCTCCTGGTTTAGCTGGGGATATTTTTCCCAGTGGGCCAGGACCGCCAATGGAGGGGAGTGTTTTCTGGCGCTTCGGGAGGAGCACCCTTGGGGGGGGTTCTGTCACGTCACAGTAAACCAGTGACTACATTTCCCATCCTGCACAGCGGCCTACAAACTTGGCCACCATGGACCACATGACCCCTCCCACACACACACACACACATTTTCATCTTCTCCGGAACTCTAATCACACACAACTATTTCCAATCTCATAGACACACACCACAGTATATAAGAGACTGTTTAAACACTGACTTTGCATATTATTGAATTTAACTCTTTGCCAAGAGGTTGTTCTTTGTTCTTGTCTCATTTCGTTTCATGGTTATTGACCTCGTTTCTCGTTTACCGACTCTGATTCAAGCCTTGGCCTATCTATGTTTGCTGATCGCCTGACCCATTACCTGTTTTGACCACGCTTCTGTCTAATGATTTGGATTTGTCTGCCTGTCGCTCCTAAATAAAAACTTTATCTGCACTTGCTTCCACCTCAGTTACCACTTCGTGACAATACACTTGCATATATATATATATATATATATATATTTATTTTATGTTTACAAAATATATATTTGTATATAATAATTAGTAAATAATAATGATACGGATAAAACAACAAATTACAGCAAGGTCTACAATAAAGATTGGTTAACTAGTTGGTCAAGTAATAAAGATTAGTGATATATACACACATACAGTGGGTATTGAAATTGTCGATATATTTCCAATGAGGCTATTCACATGAAATTTTCACCAGACATCAGTATTAACTCAAGAAATCTGGAAATATAAAGAATTCACAACCTTAAATAAAGTTATGTGTAATAAATTGGAATGACACAGGAAAAAAAGTATCGAACATGCTAAGAAAAAGCAGTTCTCCAAGGCAAGGTAAGGCAATGAACCAGCTGAAAGTAATTATACCCCCTAGTAAGTAATTATACCCTCTATCTGTGCAAATTAATATCAGCTGGGTTAGTACATTCATGGTCTATAAAAAGGCTTTTTGTTACCAAGGTGTCACACAAGAAACATCTCATGATGGGTAAAAATAAAGCGCTTTCCCAAAACTTTCACACCCTTATTGTTGTGAAACACAGTGATGGAATCGGATACAGACAGATTTCAAAATTTCTGAATCCTCCAGTAAGCACCATTGTGGCCATTATCCACAAGTGGAAGCAACATCAAGCAACACAATATTTCTGACCAGGGAGTCAGAAGAATAGTCAGAAGAGTAGCCCAAGAACCAAGGACCACTCGGAAAGAGCTCCAGAAACACTTGGAGGCAGCAGGTGCCATTGTCACAGAGAAAACAATAGGAAATGGACTCCTATGCTAACCCCACAAGACTACATTACAAAAGAAAAGGCATGTTGAAGCTTGTTTAAAGTTTTTACAACTCATTTGGACAAGCCTATGAAATACTGGGAGAGTGTAGTCTGGTCAGACGAGGCAAAATTGAGCTTTTTGGCTGTCATACTACACACCATGTTTGGGGAAGAAATAGCACTGCACATAATCCTAAAAAAAAATATACCAACAGTGAAGTTTGGAGGTGGAAGCATCATGGTGTGGGGCTATTTTTCATCACATGGTACTGGCAGACTTCATAATTGAAGGAACGATGAATGGAGCCCTTTACTGGGAGATTCTTGAGAAGAATCTGCCGTCATCCACAAAGATGATGAAGATGAGATGTGGGTGGACCTTCCAGCAGAACAACGATCCAAAGCATACAGCAAAGGAAACTCTCAATTGGTTTCAGAGAAAAAAATCAAGGTGTTAGTATGGCCCAATCACCTGACTTGAATCCAATTGAACAAGATTTAAAGACAATATATTTAGAAGAATGGGCGAAAATCACACCTGAATACTGCCGCCCATTAATTTCTTCATACAGGAAACGTCTTGAAGCTGTCATTACAAACAAAGTCTTCTCCACTAAGTATTCAATTAATTTCATTTAGCATGTTCAATACTTTTTTCATGTGTCATTGTTTTATTACACATAACTTTATTTATGGACTTTAACGTTTGGATTTCTTTATACGTGTGTATTTCAAACCAGTTAATACCAATGTCTGGTGAAAATTTCATGTGAATAACCCCAGTGGCAATATATTTACTGAAAAAAATGTTGACACGTTTTATTTTTTATTTCCCCCATTGTGTTATATATATATATATATATATATATATATATATATATATATATATATATATATAAAATATTATACATACACAAATAAAAATTAAAGCTGCACCATTACTAAATTTCTCAGCCGATACCGATAGTTCTGCCTCTTATGTCTTCTTTTAAATTAATAATAATTAATTCCAAAATTCTGAAGGAGATGCAAATAAAAACTTTATTCTCCTCATTTCAACAAGTTGTTTCACAGTAACTGGTCTCAAACAGAAAACATATTACTCAATTAACATTAACACATTAACTAAATTCTGAAGATTAAAGTAAGATTTTGTTAACTTATTGAATGTTATTAATTCATATTAACATTGACTGAAAACCTCCTTTTAGGCTCACATTCACTCACCACAAACAAAAGCATTTCTACTTCATCATTGAACATCAAACTGGTAATATATAATATCAACGTTTTTATACAACATTAAATGGATATGAAATATACTACTCTACACTACTCTATTTTTTCTATGCAATATATACTTTTTTGTCAACTCATCTTCATTTAAATCTTTCAACGGTGTACTGGCGCTTTAATTCAGCATGAGCAGCACAGCAAAAAAGAAATAAATAAAAAATTAGACTCGACGCCGAAACACCCGCTTCACTGCTGTTCACTTCCACTGTAAGATTTTAGCGGTGAAGAGCTTACAAACTGCAGTTTTGTCATCATTCCCCACAAGACACATCTTTACAGACAGCACAAAATCGATGTGTTCTCCTGGCCTCTTTTTGACAGGATATAATCGGCCCTGATCATCAGATGTTTTTAAACTATTGGCCGATGAAAAATAGCCTTTATTGCCTGATACCGATTATCTGCCGATACATTGGTGCATCTCATAATATAAATATATACACACACTAGCTGTGTGTGCGCGTGTGAAGGATCTCCTTTTTATGTCATCTACTATATTTGGAAACTTGAATTCTTGGACTATCTTCAGAATTGCACAAATTTGTGAATTGCTTTGCTGTTAGTTTCTGTTATTTTAATAGGAGCCTCACTGGTAATGCTAACAGTCCCTGCTCTGGGCAGCTACACACTCAGAAAAGTAATACAAATATTAAAAGCAATAAAAAAAATGTATCTGTACTGTTGCTTGTAATTACTGCCTATACTGATATTCTTGTACTATGTACAGACACTGAAAGATCTGACTTTGGATGGTAAAATACTATGCTCTCAGTACGGTTGGGTATCATTAGAATTTTATCGATTCTGATTACGATTATGCTTATTGGTTCTGATTCTTAATGACTCCTGGTTTTGATTCCAAATTGTTTAAAAAAAAAAAAAGAGGTCAAATGTTTAGATAACGAATATCTTTATTTCAGTCAGGGCAACTTTAGTAAAGAAATTAACAGCATTTATTGATAGGAATGAAGTGTAAATAGATCTTGGTGGACTAGATCTGCTACATTGCTGCTGCTGCTAAGAAAAAACAAAGACTTTCTCTGTTAGACATGCTCAAACTTAGAGGTAATGAGAACCATGTGCTGATTCAAGCGGTACGGTAGGAGGAACAAAATTTTCAGGAAAATAATTAATTTAATCCATTTTGGAATAAGGCTGTAACATAAAAAATATGGAAAAAGTGAAGTGCTGTGAATACTTTCGGGATGCACTGTATGCCTCCATAGATCATGCCATTCAAATCATAAAAACTGTGGGTAAAGGTGCCTGGCTAGGCAAAGCTGACATTAGAGATGTCTTTAAAACGATGCCCCTACACCCCTTCCAGTGGCATCTTTTCAGCATCTGCTGGAGATCAAAAATGTATTTCGCAGTGCACATAATTTTAAAACAAATTGCTGGCGCTACAAGGGCACCTCAATTTTGCCATGCGCATCATTCCCCATGGTCATGCATTAATTTCTAGACTATGTCAAAACATGTCCCCAATCTTCAGGATATAATTGTGCTAGATCAACGCTGCCTGTTGGATTTATGTTTTTGGACTCTTTTAGTCAACGAATGGAATGGAATCTCATTTTCTATAATGACAACTTTGAATCCTCCAGCTCTCTCCAATTCTTTACTAACACAGCCCCTTCCATTGGGTTCAGAGCGATTTTCGGGTAATAAATGGTTCACTGACAATTGGCCCCACAAGATCCTTAGTCTATCTCCAAACTTAAATCCACAGCATTACAGTGCATCCGGAAAGTATTCACAGCACTTCACTTTTTCCACATTTTGTTATGTTATAGCCTTATTCCAAAATGGATTCAATTAATTATTTTCCACAAAATTTGTCAGAGAGAAAATGTCTTTGGGAATAAGGCTGATAATACTATGCTAGGGGTTGCGCTGTTGTGTGGGGATTACAGGTCAATGATTAATCTTTACTTTCCTGAGTATTTTCAAATGACAACACCTATGGGGCTAATGCGGAAAATAGGGAATGGGGAATGGCTGAAGGGAATAATGAAATACCAATTCTTTCTGGATTAGGGTGTCAACTACTTTGGGTTCTTTTAAAGCTGAAGAGAGTTTTTTGTAAATGTAGAGGGATGACGGGATGAAATTAAGCCTGGCCAAAACACCTTGAGTAAGACCAGTTATGAGGAAATTTACAAAGAAACAATTAGGATAAAAAAGGGGCTCTGCTAGATGACATGGAGAGAGCTGTCATGAGGCTGTGGTGTGGCGATACATCATCTGGGGAAACTCCGGGGCAGTCCAGGAGAGCGCTGAGAAAGGAGCAAGAGTGGTGGAGGCGGTGAGTGGATTGGATTTTTTCAGAGCTGAAACTCTTTTTTCCAGTCTATTAACGGAGTCCTTAATTTCAACGAGTGCTACGAGCATGGGTTCAGGTGCATCCATGGGGTTGGTATGGGATATTTTGTATGAAGAAGAATTTGGTATCAGAGTGGCATGTTTTCACTTAGCCTTAGCTGGGGAGGGACTGGGTGGTAGAGGAAGAAGAGTTGGGATGCAGTTGGAAAATAAGAGAAAGAAGGTAAACAAATCTTCATGTGATAAACAGATTGGCGGGGTGATATTATGGTTGAACAAGTTTTCCAAAATCCTAAAAAATGGCCAGTCTTGAATGGAGGTGTGACGTTGGGCCAGTTGAGCACTCTGGCATTTGGAGGGAGGACAAAGGGTTCTCTTTGGCTGGTAGAGTGTTTGGAGTCTTTGTTTCGTGGTCTGGATCAGAGTCAGGTTTGTCGAGGAATAAGACCTCATCGATGTCTAGGTGAGACATTCTGTGCCCAGCCAGTTAGTCAGGATAATAAAGGGTTACGTAGATAGAGAAGCGTGCAGAGATTCAGTCCTTTCACAACTAATTATGTGACCAATATGTGCCACTCCTCTGTTTTCTCCCTGGATAGTCTTACCTTCATTGCCAAAGAGAACGGAGTCTCATGGCTAGGCAATGTATGTGCTACCTAGGTGCAGGCACTATACTATATTTCCAGTCAGTATACGGCTCTCGGGTGCGTTTTTTCTGTTAACAGTGTTAATCGACTCTGGATCAGCGGAAAATTTCATTGACCAAGAAACTGTCACCACATTAACATTTCCATCCATTGTTTGTCATGCCCTATGAGAATCCACACCATTGATGGAGGGCCTATCGGAGGTGCCATCAAATTCCAAACCCAACCCCTCTGATTTATGTCAGTGCTTTACACCAAGAAAAAAATATAATTCCTATTAACTGTGACCACCAAACATCCCATTATCTTGGCTCTCTTAGCATCACCAGGAGATCACCCACTGGTCGAGTTACTGTCAACAACATTGTCTTCTGTCACCTCCACTCTGTATGGCCTCAACTTCTGTGGAAAGTCCCGGACCCTATGCTCCGAGCCACAGACATTCCCTACCAAGTGTTAAAACCTAATTTTTAACAAGGCCATTTTTAACAAGGCCAAAGCCAGTGCCTTAACCCCGCACCATCCCTATGATTGTGCAATTAAGCTGCTTCCAGGAAGCACACCTCCCTGTAACAGGATATACTCCCTTTCTATCACAGAACAAAGAGCTATGGAGGAGTACATCCAAGAAGCACTACAACACTATATTCCGTCCTTCCGCATCACCTGCCTCAGCTGGGGTCTTTTTGTGGAGAAAAAGGGGAAGGAGTCTGGTCTTGCATTGATTACCGAGGACTTAATCAAGTAGCAGTGAAATATCTTATCCCCTACCCCTTTTTCCAACGGCACTAGAACTTTGTTCAGCTCAAATTTTCACTAAATGGGAACGGTGGAGCACATAATTCTATACACATCCCAGGAAGGGGATGAGAGGAAAACCACTTTTACCACCACCTGTAGCCACTATTGAGTACTGCGTCATGCCTTATGGGCTTTCTTGCACGCCATCAGTTTTTCCAAACCTTATCAATGATGTTTTATGCGACATGTTAGGCAAGTATGTCATCGCATACATTGACAACACACACATATATTCCCCTTCATACTCCATGTTCATCAGGTTCTCCAACGTCTAACCCAGAATCAGCTGTTCAATTAAGGGGAGCAGTGCAAATTCCATCAATGCACCATCATTCTCCTTCCTGGGCTACATGATTAGCCCATACAGGGTCAACATGGACCAAGAAAAGGTATCTGCCATCAATGAGATGGCCTAGATCCTAAAACTGTTAAGGACTTACAATGGTTTCTGGGTTTTGCCAACTTCTACTGGTGCTTCATTCGGGGATTTAGCTCCATAGCTCACCCACTGACTTCACTACTTAAGAAGGGGAGTAAGTGTCTGGTCTGGAACTCAGTAGCAGAGCAAGCTGTCAGTCAACTTAAAATTGCTTTCACCACTGCACCCAATCCATTAGTTTATTATTGTGAATTCTGGTTTGCTCTACGATATCCTGTTTGTTGATGGTATGTCCCTCTGCTTGCTTTTGACTCTGAACTTGCCTTTCATTTTAGAACTGTCTGCTGATATATATATATATATATATATATATAAATAATGTGTGTGTGTGTGTGTGTAGTTGTAAGTAGGAAGCAGGCCATACCCTGGGTTTGAAGGCAATAAGTTTGAGGATCATCTCCACAGTGAACAGACCAGTGAAGAGCATGTTCAGGATGTTCATGGCTTTGTTGAAGGATGGTGACTGGCCATGGTGCTGCAGAGAGACACAATGTATACTCTAAATTACAATTCTGTGGCATGGTAATCTCAAAATGGAGAAATGTTTCTCTTATTGTAATTATTAAGGAAATATATTGTTATTTAAAACTATTATCATCTAGCAATCCATAAGGGGTTATACTGACCTGCATTGCCAAGCAGATGGTGTTAAGTAGGATTAGAGTGAACATCAGATATTCAAAGTAGGTGGAGTTGACCACATACCACACCTTATACTGGTATGGATTCTTTGGAATGTACCTGCGCAGAGGCCGTGCCTTTAGAGCATACTCCACACACTGCCGCTGTACCATGAGAATAACACACAAACAGGTTCACACACAGTCAGACACCGACAGACAGACAGACACACACACACATACAAACATTAGAAAAATATCAGTTTTACTTCCTTATGTTTGGGACTACTAAGGTGGATTCCTTCAGAATTAGTGGGTTTTTTTCTTCCATGTCCCTAACCTCAAATAACAAAATCATGTGGGTAACCCATAAAAGGTCCAAGCTATGTCATGTCCATCCTCTTCCGGTTTTTGTCATCAAGGACTTGAGAAAGTTGATTCAATGAGGTAAAATACAGGCATCTAATCATTTGTTTATTGCTATAAGCATAAATAAGTTTTTATTATTGTTAAATCTGCACCATCAAATGAGTGTACACTGGCACACACCTTGGGTACTGTTAATCATGGTGTCAGATTTATTACTACAGATATTATTACTGTTTGTGCCATAAGAACAGAGATGTGGCCTGTAGTTTGTACTGGCATGTAATTGCAAATTTCATTAATTCATTAAGCAGCCCACTCTATAAGTTAAATTGTGTCTATTGTTGCTCCTGGCCCTTAATGAGAAATCTCCATCTGGTGATGTGAAGGGTATAGAAGTCCTGCTGGCAACAATCCAAGCAATAGGAAGCAAATGCCAGTGCCAGAGACCAGTAAAAGCACTCTGTGTTAACAACTGCTAGCATGTGGACAATTCTTTGGCATGTTGCTGTAAGAGATTGTTTTGTCATACCTATCTGCCTGAAACAATTGAGGCAGCAAGCTACCTTTAAGCTCATTTGTATGAAATCCTTTGCCATACAAAACAAAACAGCAGCAGACAGAGAGAGTTATACCATGCAGGCTATGTTCCTGTTGATGCAGGGCAGTCACTACTAGAAAAGCAGCCAATGCAGACAGTATATGGGCAAGATCATTTAAATGAGCTGATTCCCTGATTCCCGAAGAGGAAGCACAATCTGCCCCATGATTTTAGTGATCCCTGAAATTATTTCCTGGCTATGCCACTGCTCTGAGGTGTTGGTTCAGAGCATGTTTCTCCTTGTAGACATGTCTTTAGGTGCTATCCCTGTACACCACCTGTCACTAAGAATTGCTTGAATACTTACTGGGCCGAAGCAATTGGCCCAACAGTTTTCTCTCGAAATCAGCCCAACTGGTTGGCAGCAGGCGTATGCTTGTGAATTGGCAAATTGATAAGGAGGCAGTTCCTGTAATTTATAACACCTACCAAGCATGTCAGCCTGTTTGTGAACAAATGATTCACTAAAACACAAAGTGGTTCACAGGCAGTGTAGAGACACCCTGGGACAGGGTGAATCAGTGTAGGCATTTCTGTCACTGTTATGGAACAACAGTCTCAGCAACCAGTGTTATTGATGGCCCCATTTTGTTACTAAAAAAGCCAACATGTCTGCTACCTATCAGACCAGACTTTCTGATGCAGAACAAGTCACTATGGCACAGCTTTCAAAAATTTTCTCTATGAACCCAACTTTTTCTGAGAACTCCTAAAGGTAAAAAATAATAATAATAATAATAATAATAACTTGTAAAATGACTGCCTATTATTAACTGGAAAATAAAGTTGATTAAAACAAAACCCCAGACTTATAATAACGCAGAACTGTGGAGGATGATAACACACACTGAACATAAAGAAATATTACAGGACATTTTGTCATGACAGTGGCTGGTTACCTGTTTGCATTTTGTTTTCCGTGTGTTTCTCTGCCTCGGGTCTCCAGCGTGTCTGTGTTTGTTTATGTTTGTGTGTGCATGTGGCTGGGTAGAGCTCTCCCTAATTGCTCCAGAGATTACACCTGCTGCAAATCCACTCATCAACTCCCCAGAATAAATCAACCCCAGTGTTCCAGCCATCAGTACGGTAACTACCAGACTACCTGTGTTGTATGTTCCTTGTGGTTTTATTTCAATGTGTCTCATTATAAAATTATTTACTGTCATCTCCCTGTGCCTCTAGGATTACACCTTCACCTGTCTGTCACCAGTTACTTCCTGCTTTGTCCAGCAGAGTGCTCACCTCTCCCATGTACGACCAGAGTTCAAACCCTATCCCACCAACTAATTTCAATAGCTTCCCTCCAATCTTTTTTCATTCTAGTTTTACCTCTATTAAAAAAAACAGTTAGCCGGGTCAAATGCACATCCTTCCTGCTCCAATGTTCCCTAGTATTTGCTCAGAGAGTATCTTAACCTACTCCTGGGAAAGTGGCAAAATTGCCTACTGCTCAGGGGAGATGCCTTGGCCTGGGCCACCTCTGCCTGGGACAGGCAGCTGGAGCTGTGGACCACCCTCTCCTGCTTCACCCCTGAGAGTAGCAAGACGTCCAATCATCTCGTCCAGGGAAGTGAGGCAGCTAAACACCTTCTCCCCCTCTGCCAGGGGACTCACAGTGTAGCAGAATACTCGGTTGAGTTCCGGAAACTGGTGGGCTTCCTAAATGGCCTGAATGAAAGGGTAAAGGATGAGCTAACGCTTGGGGATGAAGTGGACTCCTTCCATTCGCTGATGACACTAGACATTCGACTGGATAACCAGAAGTAGGAGCAGAGCAGGGAGAGGGCCAGCAGGCCCAGCAACCAGTTGAATGACTGATCATCTGAAACCCCTGTCCTGGAGTGTGGCTCTCAAGCACCCCCAACCCACCAGTCGGCACAGAACACATGCAGATAGGACGGGCTCAGCTCACTCCAATCGAGCATAACCACAGTTTCAAGGCAGGCATCTGTTTCTACTGTGCCCAACCTGGTATCCTGATCGTTACCTGTCCTCAGCAACTAAAAGAGGGTCTCACCAGTAGAAAGCAGATTACTGGCGAGCCAAACATCTGCCCCTCTTCCCCATTTTCAGATCCTAGCCACCCTGCACTATTATCAACCCTCTGTACCTCTGCCTGCCCTCATCTACTTGGGTGCAAATGACAGCTTCCTTGACATGGAGCTGGCTGCCCAGTCAGGCCTCGCCATTGAGCCCTTTGACCCCCCCATTTCTCCCAATGCCCTGGATGAGAAACTCTTGGCTCAAGTCAATCACCGCAAACACACTCTGCTTCTAGTTCTCTTGGGGAATCACTGTGAGCAAGTGTGGCTCAATCTCATATCCTCATCTTGTACCCCACTGGTTTTAGCCTACTCTTGGCTCAGTAAACACAACCCCCATATAGACTGGTTGACAGGCAGAACTACCAATTGGTGCTAGTACTGTCATTCCTTATGTCTGTAGTCTGCCCTTGCCCCCAGAGCTGCTGCCCTGACCTTCCTCGTCCCTGACCCTCCTGACCTGTCAACTGTTCCTCCTGAATTCCATGGGAGAGGTCTTTAGCAAAGAAAGGGCACTCTCTTTACAACGTCATCACCCATTGTGAGTAGGCAATACCATACACACTGATTACCTGTACAATCTTTCCCATCCCAAACAAGAGGCCATGGAACAGTACATCAATGACTTACTTGCTGCAGGACTTATCAGACCCTCTTCCTCCCCCCTGGGTGCTGGTTTCTTCTTTGAGGCTAAGAAGGGTCAGTTACTACACCCCTGTATTGACAACCGAACCATAAACAGCCTCACTGTCAAGAATAAATGCCCCCTGATCATAAAAATCTCACTTATATCTAAATGGGCAAATGCCTTAATTCTCATCAAGCCCTCCTTGTCGCCTATTTGTCCTTAACTCTGTACATTCTCAGTTTGTGAAGTGGGGGCACAGTTCCCTTATTGCCTGCCACCTTGGGTCCAGCCACACCTTGAAGCTGCTGAAGTGGCACTTCTGATGGCCCACTATGGATGCTGACACCCTATCCTTCTTGAGCCAAGGGTCCAGAAAAAAAGTTTTCCACTGCTCACAAAATGATCTTAAATTGCTGTTGACCTAGACACTTGACTCCTTCATGGATGCTTAATGTAAATATATGGTGTACAGGGAGTCCCTACTGGTTAAGAGCTACCACAACATCCTCATACACAAGATCCTCTTCTGTATTCAAAAAATGAAGGGAGACACTCCTATCAAAATACAATTCCCCACTTTTACAAGGATAGGGGACCTTTTATTAAACAAGACCTTTTATTGTAAAAAATACAATAAACTTTGACCTCAAACCCCTGACAGATGATGAGTTTATAGTGACTTTTTGAAATGCATTGCATGAAATAGCACAAGGTTGGTGGGATGTAGCTCACCTTGAAATCAACACCTAGTCAGAGTTTGAGCAAAAATGTTGAGCTGCCTTATTGGCTGAGGATTATGAAGATGAAATGGTGGAGTGGTTGAGAACCCAGCATCAGAGATTATGCTGACATTTACAGATCTCTCTGTAAGCACTGAAAACCTGGCATTCAGGAGGAAGAACAGCAATCCTCAGCTTGGTAGTCAGCTATGTAATAGTGGTGTCACTACTCTGGATGGAACTGTCCTTCTTGGTCAGCAATTAGAGAAAGACTGGGACAACCAATGACAGTATGAACAACGGAAAGAACAAGCACAGAAATCTTGTATCCTAATCAGCAGCACAACCTGTTTCTAAACCTCCATCAACACTATGATGACAGTGCAAAGGTTGTGTCCACAATTAAAATCAAACAATTCTTTGGGTTTTATTTGGGTTTGCAAACCCTGCTCAAACAATAATAATATTTTTACTCACCCCTCATTTAAGGGCATGCTACCATGGAAGGGTGGTGCCTTCTTGGATCCTCAAATACTGTACAGTGGTGGAAATAAGTATTGAACGCGTCAACATTTTTTTCAGTAAATATTTTCCAATGAGGCTATTCACATGAAATTTTCACCAGATATAGGTATTAAATCAAGAAATCCAGAAATATAAAGAATTCACAATATTGAAGTCCATAAATAAAGTTATGTGTAATGAAGTGGAATGACAGGAAAAAAAGTATTGAATACGCTAAGAAAAATCAGTTCTCCAAGGCAAGGTAAGGCAAGGAACCAGCTGAAATCCGTAAGTAATTATACCTTCTATCTGTGCAAATTATATTAGTTGGGTTAGTAAATTGATGGTCTATAAAAAGGTTTTTCGTTACCAAGTAAGCCCCATTGGGGTCATTATCTGCAAGTGGAAGCAACATATGTCCATCATCAACCGGGCATGCACAGGAACTCCTCACATGATTTCTGACCAGGGACTCAGAAGAATAGACAGAAGAGTAGCCCAAGAGCCAAGGACCAATCAGAAAGAGCCCCAGAAACACCTGGAGGCAGCAGGTGCCAGTGTCACACAGAAAACAATAGGCAATGCACTCCACTGCTCACGCTCACCCCACAAGACTCCATTACTAAAGACAAGGCATGTCGAAGCTCGTTTAGAGTTTGCTACAACTCATTTGGACAAGTTCATGAAATACTGGGAGAGTGTAGTGTAGTCAGGTGAGCACAAAATTAAACTTTTTAGCTGTCATACTACACACCATGTTTGGAGAAGAAAAGGTACTGCACATCATCCTTAAAACACTATACCAACAGTGAAGTTTAGAGCTGGAAGCATCATGGTGTGGGGCTGTTTTTCATCGCATGGAACTGGCAGACTTGCTGTAATTGATGGAACAATGAATGGAGCCCTTTACCAGAAGATTCTTGAGAAGAATCTGCTGCCATCCACAAAGATGATGATGATGATGAGACGTGGGTGGACCATCCAGCAGGACAACAATCCAAAGCATACAGCAAAGGAAACTCTCAATTTTTTTTCAGAGCAAAAAAATCCAGGCATTACAATGGCCCAGTGAATCACCTGACTTGAATCCAATTGAACAAGATTTAAAGACAATATGTTTAGAAGAACAGGCCAAAATCACACCTGAATACTACGGCCCATTAATTTCTTCATACAGGAAGCGTCTTGAAGCTTTCATTACAAACAAAGTCTTCTCCATGAAGTATTAAATAAATTTCAGTGAGCATGTTCAATACTTTTTTTCCTGTGTCATTCCTCTTTATTACACATAACTTCATTTATGGAATTCAATGTTTAAATTTTTTATATGTGTGGATGTCTTATACTAAATGTTAATACTAAAGTATGGTGAAAATTTCATGTGAATAGCCTCATTGGAAATATGTTTACTGAAAAAATGTTGACGCGTTCAATACTTATTTTCCCCGATGTATACTATTACTTGAAAAATTGTGAACCAAAATCAAAGCTACTAAAAGCAAATTAATGATATGGATGGTCCATTATATCTGGTGGATGGAGGAGCCAGCCAACCATTAGGAATGAATGAGGTGAATATCACTCTTCATAGCAGGTCCTGCATCATACTTGTTGTTGTTTTGTCTTCAAATAATTTTTATTCTTCAGTGGTTTTTATAGGATATAAAGTGCAATCAATGTGTGTATCTACAAAGTTTACTAATGTTTGGATATGTTCATCAGGTATAATCTGGTATGTATACCCAATTTATACCCAATAGTTAAGAATTACTTGTGGGAAGCATTATATAAACTCATAGTACACGTGTTGATCAAGTTATAAGTGTGTATTCAGTTAGAGGAATTCTGTGTCTTACTAAACAGTAGGCCTAAATGTTTTCTGTGTCAATCTGTACCTCTGCAGAGCAAGCATAATCTAAAACTATAAAACACTTTCTAACAGGTGGTATTCGAAATGTGTACATTAAGTGCTTTGTGTTTGTCTAAAGCAGCTTCACTCTATGGCAGTAAATTAAGAACCTTATGTTTGTCTAAAGCAGCTTCACTTTGTGGCAATAAAAGAGCAATTAGGCACATACCAGAAACTGGGTTTCTAAACAAGGCCCTCGAAGCTTGCAAATCAGTGTCAAAAGAAGAGATAAGAATTCCAGGAGGAAAGAACCAGATGAGGCTATAGGGTAAATAATGTGACACAGTAAAATACCCAGGTCTGGTAAAACTTTTAAAGAAAATACAACTGATTACGCATGCGCCACAAATAAAAGGTATCATATGGGTGTGAATAATTAGTTAAGGCGATGGACATTGATTTGTTTCCAGAAAGAACAGGTGAATGCCCTGCCTAGGGATAATTTTACTGCTTCAGAGGTATATAAAGACATGTATGTGTATGTATAATTCATACCCTTTGCAGACTGTCTCACTTTATTGTTTCAATAAAGTTCATTTACTTTTTGACATCTATAAACCCTCTGTCTCTATAGTTTTTTGACTTAGGCTGGAAGGATTGATTTTCCTCGACATTGCAGGTTGGTGTCACAAATAAATTGTATTGTTTCAAAGGTGATTGCAACAAATAGTACACCTTCTGCAAAGGCTGAGAGCTGAAAATATTCAGCTTGATGAATTGGGTGCAACATATCAGGGACAAGTTTGTATGCAAAACTGCTCGAGTGCACTAGAGCATTCAAAAGATCTTTATGACACAAGATATGCCTCACAAGCGGAGCCCTACCATGCATCTCCACCCAAGTTGAAGATCAAGAAAGAGCTACTTGATGAGATGTTGGTAAATGATAATTGATCTTCATCTACTAGGGCTGCACCCATGGTCTTGATCTCAGAGTTTGCATAGAATACCTCAAATTGAATCCCATTGAACAAACAGATGCATAACCTCTACTCACCATTGAGGAGATCTTGGCATCTCCAGCTCGAGCATCTACTGTAAAGTCTCCACTTTACAGTAGATCTTAATAGTGGGTATTGGCAAGTTCTCATGGACCAAAATGCCTTTGTGTGTACTCATGATTTTTATCAGTTGAAAGTTTTGCCATGGGAATACCCTATGGAGCAAGTCATGGTAGAGTATGCATTGTGTAGTTGGATGAAATCATCTACTCTCCATCCACTGAGCATCATTTCTATGATATCCAGTCTGTCTTGGACAAGCTCAGAGCAGCCAAGTATAAATAAGGCTGAGCACAAATACTCAACTGTACAAAAGAGTGTCTGATCTCAGGAGAAATGAAGGTACTACGTCGAAGGAAGCACTTTTACTGTGGTGACCAGAGATTAGTTTGAGCTGGATCCTGCCTGAACAGGAACCAACACCTCTCAAATGTATCACCCAGTTGTTCTGTAACCTTTTAATGTAGATCTGCCAGCTCTGCAGCTGGATGTTTAAAGTTTCATGCAGCAATATTATCAAAACAAATAGTTTCAGTTTTTAATGCACCAAAAGTAAAATAGAACAAAAAAAAACTGCAAAAAATGCTAATCTTATATTTCTGCTGCTCAAATATTGCAAATAGCCAATCAATAGCCTCTTACAAATAATGTTAGAATTTTATGTTCAAATTTTACCTGAATTCATTGTCACGAAGCAAGACTTACAGTCACGCATGGGTTGTAGAGTGCGTCATGATGAAAATAAAATTAACAGCATTTTTCATGAATACAAACAACGACAATGTAAAAATGGAGCAAAATACTAAAAAGGCAAGAGTCCAAGAGAGTGAGCGGCAGCAGGTCATTGATGAAGCAGTTTGGTGGCCATTCCCACAACTAGCTGTGATAGTGCTAACCTGATTGTGGAAGTTTTCCAGAACTTCTTACAAGGAGGCTCAACATTGTCAACCTGGCACATGGCTTTGAAATCAGATTGACTGCCAGGAATTAAATGTAGTTAGCAGCCCATATACAGTCATTTGGCTTTTAGGGAGTACAGGGAATCAAATACACAAAAAAGTTCCAGAAGGACTAAGGCAGTTGTTGGCTACTGTGAATACCATACCAATCTCGAGTGGAGTGTGAGCAGAGTTACTCCAAAATGAATCTCATTTGTAGCTTGCAGCATGCATCCCTTCTCATTCCCACCATCTCATTGCTGATGTTTCTGACCATTGTGGGCCCACCGCTTATAATATTAAATTCCGAGCCATTTGTGCGCTCATGAATATGTAAGGGACATGGGAACACCACAGACACTCAAATCAAAACACGACAGAGGAAAGAGAAGAAGGTCACTGACATGACAGCTTTGTGGAATATTTGTTATTTACGTATATATGTGTTAAGTAAGACGCTTTTTTCTTGATTATATTGTGAAGTTAATGTTAGCTTATTTTAAGTAGGCCTACTGTATGAAATGTAGCTTTGTTTTCAAATTGCCTCTAAGTGAGGTGACAGCACAGTAGGCCTATGGTTCTGTTTTGATAAGGTGATAGAATGTGCAATCCATAAGTTTCTCTTTGTACTGAGAATACTCACTGCTATAAACTCGTTACATTGATGTACCAGTATGATCAATTACATAGGCCTACCTATCAGCGCTGAATATCTATATTATATACTGCCTACATGATATTCTAGAACATGTCTTTACATGTCTGCAGGTTTGGGGACCGAGACCTTTTGCATGCCTCTTGATTTGCTGGATCACTATACTCTTAGTGTTTTGGGACCTGCAGATTTACAAATTAAGCACTGATGGTGATTGACCATTCACTGACATGGGTTTTTAAAACTCAAAAGCCAAGGGCTCATCTGATGTGTGCTTCAACTACAAGAACTTACTTTTAAAGTTGAGTAATAAAAAGGAAAGTATAACACTGCCTGTGACACACTGTCTAGAGCTCCCGCTGATAATGATACCACATGTCTCCTCTTTTTCTGCTCAAGTGTACTCAACCAAACATGAGATGAACAAAAACCTCAGAATTTTAAATTATGTACTCTGAAAAGCACTCCTGGAAGATTCTGACTACATGGCCCTTTATAGTACTGTCACTGACTCAGGAGAACCTGTACCACCAATTACACCATTCTGCATGATATTGTATAGGGTAGGATGAAAGAGTGACTGACAACAGTATAACTACTGACAACAGGAAGTATTAGAACAAATTGTGAATTTCAATGTTTATTTATTTTCTGTCTTTTAACATTATGACGTGTGAATTGTGCAATGTATTTCTCCTTTTGTCGTAACATTGATTTGTTATATATTTTTACACGGCCGATTAATTTGAAATACCGCAGATTGAAAATGATTTTGCCTGTACGCTCAATGTCATTTTTTTTTTTTTTAAATATGCTTTAAGATGACATTTTGTTGTCTTGTTTGATTTTAAATATTTATGGTGGTAAACAAATTAAGTTTCTTACACAGCTAAAAGGGGCCATATGAAGGTCTTGGATTTTTGCCTGAAGTATACTGTATGTTTCTTTTGTACAGTGACTTGACTTTTGACCACAAACAAAAACATGAACAAACAAGTAAACAAAAAAGTTATTTTGCCAGGAATAAACCTGGCTGGCACCCCAACCCCAACCATTACAACCTGCTCTGTGGTGAGTTTGCGCAATCCGCATTCTCAATGTAGTATGGTATCAGTACTATTCATAATTGCTGTCTGTTGTTTTCTGATTGGGCACAATATCAGGACTATTTACAAACCTTCCTAATGACTATTCTGGCTTCCACACTTTCTGAAGGAAACTGAACTGGTGGTCTGAAATGGCCAGAAGATAAACATGACATAGAAGGGACATTTTACAGGCAATTCAAGTGGGTCAATGTCTTTTTTGCACTCAGCAGGAAATGAGCAAACGGAAAGACTAATCTAGTTTGGAAGGAAACCACCTTGGTACTTGTTAGACAGAACTCTGAGTGCTGATTTATAAATGGACAATATTTAAACACATTACTGATGTAATGCAAATAACCGTGATAACAACTGTGCATGCAGGAATCTTGTACTAAAATATAAGTGTATGGGTTTAGTGCCAGGATGAGCAGGCCTAGATCATCATCAGCTCATTACACTTTCATTATAGTAATCGGTACATTTGCATACAAGTGCATTGTATGCATCATACATGAAGCTCTGGCCATGTGCTTGTGAATCTGAATTTGCTGAAAACAGAGGTGTGTCTCAGTTATATGTCACCTTTTTGACCTTCTGATTTTTTTGTGATATTGGCTCAAACGAGTCGAGCCTTACTGTATGGCAGTTTGGTGTAATCACAATATGTCACCCTGAAATTCATGTTTTCTTCATTGTAGATACATTAAAGAACAATGGGATACTAAAGTTAACATTAAATACATTTGGGACAATTCTCGATTGTATGTCGATAAAGGATTGTACAACTATGTCTAAGCTTCCTGCTTTCCACAGCTGTAATTCTATTTCATTATGCAAAAAAATGTTTTATACTAGATACTAGACTCCTATTAAATGTTTATTCTAACACTTAGCATCTTATCATTTATATATATATATATATATATATATATATATATATATATATATATATATATATATATATATATATATATAGTTTTTATTTTTATATTATTATTATTGTTGTTGTTATTTCAACTGTCTCTTGTTTTTATCATATATTGTATTATAGTTGACAGCAAAATGTGAAAAAAAGTGATCTGCTTCTTTCTGCAACATTTTCTATTCTCTGAGGGTTTTTTTTCCAGGCTTAAAGGCAATTAATGTAAAATCCCATCTCAGACACATCTACTAAAAAAAATCTGGCAATCTTGGGGGTGTGAAATACAGTGCTCTCCACTAATATTGGCACCCTTGGTAAATATGAGTAAAGAAGGCTGTGAAACATTGTCTTTATTGTTTAACCATATAGAGGATAATATTTTGTTTAAAAAAAATCACAAAAATACTCTGCTCTCATGAATATCAAACAATTGCAAACATAACACAGGTTTATAAAAAAAAAAAAATATTTGTTAAATACAGGTGTGCAACCATTATTGGCACCTCTATGAATTCATATGATACAAATATATTTGAAGCATATTCCCACTGATATTTTATATTTTCTTTAGTACACCTGGGTGACTAGGAACAGGAAACTGTTCAACCATGACCTGTTTCACAGGGGTATAAATATGAGGTAACGCATAGCCCAAATTCCCTTAGTCATTCATAACAGTGGGTAAGCCCAGGGAATATAACTGATGTGCGGCACAAGGTTGTTGAGCTTCAAAAATGGTTTACTGACCACAAAATCAAGGTCCTGCCATGGCCATCCCAGTCCCCTGACTTGAAACCCATAGAAAACCTGTAGGGTGAACTGAAGAGGAGAGTCCACCAGTGTGGACTTCAAAATTTCACAGATCTGGAGAGATTCTGTATGGAGGAATGGTCTCAGATCCCTCACCATGTATTCTCCAACCTCATCAGGCATTATAGGAGAAGACTCATAGCTGTTCTCTTAGCATGTATTAAGTAAAAGGGTGCCAATAATTGTTGCACACCTATATTTAAGGTTTTTTTTTTTTTTTTTAATTTTTTATAAACCCGTGTTTTGTTTGCAATTGTTTGATATCCATGAGAGCAGAGTAATTTTGTGATTTTTTTAACAAAAGACCAAAAGGTTAAACAATAAGGACACTTTTTCACAGCCTTCTTTGCTCATATTTACCAAGGGTGCCAATATTAGTGGAGGGCACTGTACATGTACAACCCCAATTCCAAAAAAGTTGGGACGCTGTGTAAAATGTAAATAAAACAGAATGCAATGATATGCAAATATCATAAACCCATATGCTATTCACGATAGAACATAGAAAAGATATGAAATGTATAAACTGAGTAAATGTACCATTTTAAGAAAAAAATTAAGTAGTTTTGAATTTGATGGCTGCAACACATCTCAAAAAAGTTGGGATAGGGGCAACAAAAGGCTAGAAAAGTAAGTGTTAATAAAAAGAAACAGCTGAGGTTAATTGGGAACAGCTCAGTAACATCATTGGGTATAAAAAGAGTATCTTAAAGAGGCAGAGTCTTTCAGAAGTAAAGATGGGCAGAGGTTCACCAATTTGTGAAAAACTGTATCTACAATTTGTGGAAAGATTTCAGAGTAATGTTCCTCAACGTAAAATTGTGAAGACTATGAATATCTCAACATCTAATGTACATAATATCATCAAAAGATTCCACGAATCGGGAGAAATCTCTGTGCGGAAAGGAAAAGAAAATCAATATTGCATGCCCATGATCAGGCGGCACTACATTCAAAACAGGCATTATCCTGCAATGGAAGTAACTGCATGGACTCAGAAACATCTCCATAACTCATTGTCTGTGAACACAGTTTGCCGTCCACAAATGCTGGTTAAAGCTCTATCATGCAAAGAAGAAGCCATATGTGAACATTATCCAGAAATGCTATCGTCTTCTCTGGCCAAAGCTCATTTAAAATGGACTGAGGCAAAGAGGAAAACTGTTCTGTGGCCAGACGAATTGAATTTTTAAATTTTTTTTTTGGAAACCATGGACTAAAGAGGAGAGGGACCATCTGGCTTTTTATCAGCGCTCAGTTAAAGACTGCATTTCTGATGGTGCATTAGTGCCTATGGAATGGGCAGCTTGCACATCTGGAAAGGCACCATCAATGCTGAAAAGTATATACGTATGCTTCCATCCAGATCTTTATTTCTGAGAGACTCTGCCTCTCTAAGATGCTCTTTTTATACCCAGTCACGTTACTGACCTGTTGCCAATTAACCTAATCAGTTTCAAAATGTTCCTCCAGCTGTTTGTTTTTAGTAAAACTTACTTTTTCAGCCTTTTGTTGCCCAGGTCACAACGTTTTTGAGATGTGTTGTGGCCATCAAATTCAAAATTATCTTATTTTTTTCCTTAAAATGGTACATTTCCTCAGTTTACACACTTGATATGTTTTCTATGTTTCTATCTCTTCTGAGATTTGCAAATCATTGCATTCTGTTTTTATTTATGTTTTACATAGCATCCCAACTTTTTTGGAATTGGGGTTGTAGATACTTCTAGTAAACTGAATATTTGCCCAGAAAATCAACTCTGAATATAGATGTATCCCCACATAAACACTGACATATATTTTGAATGTATCTCTCCAATTCTAAATAATAATAGTGACTGAACTCTAACAAAAAAGATCTGTGGGAAATTTTGACTGACAGTGTATATTTAATTATATATGTACTGCATATTTAATATTGAATTATTTAAAGGGCAGTGGTGGCTCATCGGTTAAGGTTCTGGGTTACTGATAAGAAGGTCAGCGTTTCAAGCCCCCACTGAATATAAGAAGAAGAAGAGTTAAAATCCTAACAAAAACACCAGGGTTCGACCAGTAGCGGTGTACTAATATGCACCCAAAAAGCCATAATGGCAATCATTTTTTTCTCCTTACCTCATACACTAGGGTCAGTACTACAGGGGATCCTGTCTTACAAAACTGGCAATAGCCTCATATTAACTGCATATTATCTTCATATAGTAACTTTATTACTTTGTTTCTAATGAGCTGTCTCGGTTTTCTCTCAGGCTAGTAGCTCTTTAGCTGGAGTGTTTGAATGATCTACATAACACTAACCTCACAATTAAGGCCAGTGGGGGCTTCCCTCTGTGTGTCAGGCATTGTGTGTGAGGAGACTCAAGCATGGTGGAGTGTTGTTGCCCTCTTAATTTCAAGATCATATGACTGAGTTGTTAAATTAGTGATCTCACTAACTCTCATATTGAGGATTGGAATGGGTAACCCTCTGTATTGCACAGTGTCTTTCAGCAAAGGTGTCTTTCAGGCTCCCCATAGCCAACTGCATTGAGTAGCTCCAGGAAATGAGGAAATGTAAAGATAAGGCAAGCCCCATGTATTTCTTAAGATATTCCAGGCATGTTCGCATCAAGAATCTAGACCCCAGTGAGAGTCAGACATGAGCAATTGTCACAGCCCAGGAAGGCTGCTAGCCTAAGTGGGCAGGACTGTTGATCAAGGATTCCCAGAGTAAAGACCAAGAAGAGAGCTTGTAGTTTCACTCAAAGTGAATGAATGGCGAAGCATCAAAGATGGCCTGATGTCAGAAGTGGCTCAGCTATAAGCTACTCTTTTAACCATTCCTCATTCATGCATCCTGCCAAGCCGTTCTACTGGCACAGCAGGTCTTTGCCCAGTGGCGCTTGTCATGGTTAACCACTAGATAAGCTGGTTTCCCATATATAAGCTACAGGTTTATGCTAAGGCAGCAGACGTCTAGCCCCTCTGGAGAGCAAGGATCAACAACAGTGAGTTATCTTGACGTCTCGGTACTGGCTGGTCTTCAGTTCATACATTGCTTTGTTAATGATGCAGAAACAGAGCCCCAAAAATGGCCAAAACATATCCAAATGCCCCACCAGTCAGTCTGAGCATGAGCGTCAGTTCCTTGTGCCCCACTTGTATAAAGGTGATCCAACATGTCATAAAACACCATCCTGGGTGGTTAGAAGGGATAACCCGGTTCTATGAAGACTGGTTAACTGACAGGGTCCACCATCACTCAGAACCTATGCCAATCTGGCCAATAAGGTTCCAGAGGGAATGTCTTCCATTATTGATGGCTTTTTATAGTATGGTCACTAAATGATTTAGTGTCAAAAGTTATCAACAGGTGTTCACATGCACACAAGAAAGTATCCAAGTTGTTGAAACAGCGTCTCTGGTGTGTATACGGTGTTCATAGAACAGGGTTACATACATAAACTTGCGTTATCTGAACTTGGCTCCATCCCCTACTGCTTATCCTACACAGTGTCACAGGAGTGCCTGGAGCCAATCCCAGAGATCTCGGGGCACAATGCAGTGGACACTCTAGATGGGGTGGCCACCCATTGCTGGGCACAATCGCACACACATTCACACACCCATTCACATACTTTGAACAATTTATAGATGCCATTCAGCCTACAATACATGTCTTTGGACTGGCGGGGGAAACCAGAGTGCCCGGAGGAAATCCAAGAAGCACGTAGAACATGCAAACTCTGCGCACACAGGGCAAAGGTGGGAATTGAATTCAATTAGAGAAATATTTACTTAACATTATTGTTGAAAGCAGGGGATATCAAGAAGCTTTGACCATGGCATGTTCACAGAAGCTGGACAGTTGGAAAAATGTTCTCTAGTCTGATTAATCTTTCTGCTGATTATCTTGTATTGACGATGGGAGAGTTGAACCACTCCATAAAGTCTTCTACAGAACATCCCAAAGACCTTCAGTGGGGTTAAGGTGAGGACCCTGTAGTGGCTAATTCACCCTTCAGGGTTGTGGGGAACCTGGAACCTATCCCATGGAGCATCAAGCACAAAGCGGGGTACATGGTTATTCAGGTACAATCCATTGCAGGGAACACTCACATACACATTCACACACACATATGCTACGGACATGCCAGTCAGCAACTGGAGGAAACTTGTGCCTGTACAAAAAATCCTTTGATGGGATAACATGGAAATTCAGTACATTCAGTGTACACAGCTGACGTTATTTTGTTGCTAATGTTGATGAGCCTTATGACCTCTTATGACCTTATGACCAATTGAAGCGACCCCAGATTATGACACTGCCTCCAGAGGCTTGTACAGTAGGCTCAATGCATGATGGGTACATCACTTCATGTTCTTCCCTTCTTTCCCTGATGCACACATCACTTTGGAATAGGGTAAATCTGGACTCATCAGACCACATGACCATTTTCCTTTGCTCCACAGTCCAATCTTTACACTCCCTAGTAAATTTAAGTAATTTTTTCTGATTAGTTTTTGATCAGTTCTCGTCACATTGTGCATGTGGAAATGCTCTTACTTTCACTATTAAACATAGCCATGAGTTCTACTGTCGATTTTTTACGATGTGACTTCACCAAGGATTTATCTCCAATCATGATCATACAAGATTTTGAACATTCATTTTTCTGTCCACATTTCTTCCTCAAAGTTGACAGTGCACCACTCTCCTTCCAGGTTTAAATAATATGTTGGACAGCTCTTAACGCAACTTCAGGGATTTCAGCAATTTCCTTGATTGTTTTTTTTATTATTATTATAGTTGTTTTTTTTGCTTGATGCAGGCCAATAATTTGCCCCTTCTGAAACACAGTAACATCTTTTTCATGACCATGGGATATGTCTTCCACGGCATGGTTGTTTAAAAAATAAGAAGCTACACACATCATCAGTTAGGGTTAAAAGTACTGCTGCCAGCTAAAACATATTAACTACAACATATCACGGCAATAATGATCCAAATCATATGCTCTTAAGTATTTGCTTATTTAAATCCAAATAGTGACCTTTTTTGTGGCCAGGCATTATACATATACTTTCTGCTGTGACATTCAGATAGTAGGGTCAGAATTTGGCATCTCCATCATGAATGCATGGACCAAAACTGCCTTGAATCAACAGTTCTGCTGGTGATGGTGTAATTGTGTGGAGACTGTTTGCTTGGCACATTTTGGGCCCCTAAATATAAATCAAACATCAATTGAAAGTCAATGGCACATTTGCGTGTTGTTGCTGATCATGTGCATCCATGTATGGCCACAGTGGTCAGAATTCAAATAAAAATGCACCAACTACAACAAAGAATCACAAGATTAAAACACACACACACACACACACACACACACACACACACACACACACACACACACACACACAGAGTTAAAGGGAATGCTAACACAAGAGTAGATTAAGGACTTCTGAAGCAGCAATACAGAGGATATAAACTAATATAAGCTAATAATCCTTAGAAGTTGTTATGCGCAAGCAGCCCTGGAGAAAAAGTAAGCATAAGTGTATATGACAATACACCACAACCCAGTATTAATATTATGTTCCTAATAATTTAACTGGTAAGTGTATACTGTATATCTTGCTTTAATGTTAATTCAATTGACAACTGTGATCTGCTTTATTAGTGTGAATTTCGTATCACTTGATTTTTTCAAGGCTTAATACAGACAACTCCCCATCATCAGTGTGTAACTGTAGACATATCTTTTGAATTTAATTTATTTAAGTCATCATCCCTGACTGACCTATGACCTTTGATTGGAGACAGTGTTTCTTGCATTTACATACAGCCATGAAATTTGCAGTTAAAAATGAGATGTTTTCATACTGCTTGTCATACTTGTCAGTATCAGTACCTGGTTCTTGTCCAGCTCGCAGTTCTTGTACTCCTGCTCTCCTTGCTCCTGGAATGTAACAATGACAAAACCGACAAAGATGTTCATCATGAAGAAGGCGATGATGATGATATAGATGATAAAGAAGACAGAGATGACCACACGGTAGTTGTAGATGGGGCCAGTATCTTCTGCATGGGAGTCTATGGCTCTGTACAGGAGGCTGAATGGAAACAGGAAAGAGAAAGTAATATATAAACCAATAGAAATTCACAAACTTTCAACCACCACTTTTGTAAATATACTATGGAGAATAATTTAAGTTAACTGCACAATAAAAATCACTTAATAAACACCTGTTGTGCACTTTTGAGAATGAGGTAAATGCAAGGTATATAAACAACAATTCTTAATCTTGTAGTGTTTCACTGTGTGTGTGTGTGTGTGTGTGTGTGTGTGTTTGAATTTTTAATCATGTGTCTGACATACCTAGGCCATCCTTCAAAAGTGGACACAGCAAACAAGGCCATCATGCCTTGAAGCACATCATCAAAGTTGAATTCACTGTTGGCCCAATTACGAGCAACTTTTTCCGGCTTCCCAACATTACCATCTTTATACAGAATGTAATCCCCCCTGTAAACCGCACACATACACACACACACACACACAGAGCAAGAGAGAGTTGGTTTTATATTGGACATCCACACATTTGAGTTTCTTACATTTACATTTACATTTGTTCACTTAGCGGACGCTTTCATCCGAAGCGACTTACAAATGAGAAAAATACAAGCAAAGCTATATATATATATATATATATATATATATATATATATATATATATTTCTCAAGAAATAAACATACAGTTAAACTCTTGAGTGGACAGACTAGAATATATATTTCACATTTTTAAATTCTTCAGTCAACGCTCACTGAGGCTAATCTTTCAGAAATGCAAGCCGTGTAATATAGCACCCCTGCCTACCCCCTCCATAAGACAGGCCTCCTCCTAGGTTGTGGCCCTAGTTTCATTCCATGCATGAAAGGCTTTGTGTAGTAAAGAGTTGAGAATGTCCTGAGCTATCCAGCATTTTTCCTCTGGGCCATAGCCCTCCCAGTTGACCAGGTAGTAGTTAGTCTGTAGTTTTCCCTCTCTTTGACATGAACCTTCTACTTCAAGAGGTGCTGGTAGTGTGGTGGCAAGAACTGCTTTGGCTAGTGGACCAGGTTTGAGTATGTGACATTGTTGATTCTATACAGAATCTTGAATGGTCCTCTGTATTTTTGAGACAGTTTATTGCATCCCTGGGTAACACAGATGTCTTTGGTGGAGAGCCAGACCCTATCCCCAAGATTGTATAGGGAGGTTTCATCCCAATGTGGGTCTACAAATTCTTATTTACCTGAGCTGCATGTTTGACATGTTGGTGGATCTCCTCCTTGTTAACTTTGTCGAAACCACTCATCAACTTCAGGGAAATCTGTGGGATTGGTATTCGAGGGAAATAACGGAGGTTGGTAGACTAGACCCCACTGGAAGGGAGTGAGCTGTGTGCTAGAATGAAAGAGTGAATTCTAGACATATTCTCTATAGGGTAAAAACCAGGACCAGTCATCCTGATTAGTGTTACAGAATGTTCTTAGGAAGCTCCTGGTTCGCTCTCTCCACCTGTCTATTGGATTGTCAGTGATAATCTGAGGAGAGGCTGACATACACTCCCAGGTTCTCCATAAAGTCTCCCCATACTCTAGACATGAACTCAGTGGGGGGGCTTATTGTTCTGGAAAGTGTCATTTCTTGGTCCACCTCCCAGGTTATAGCTCCCACGAACTGGGACCATGATAAAATGAATTCTTTGCTGCATTATTGATGAGGGTTAGATGACAATGTGAGAGGGAATCAGCTTTGGAGTTTTTTGAGCCAGGATGAGGAAAGGATATGAAAGGATAAATTGGAAACTTGAAAATAAGAGCACCCACGTAGTCTGTCATGAATTATGTCTGTCTTTTTGCAGTCTTTATACACTATTCCAGGTTTTTGTGGTCTATGTAGATCATGAATGGATGCTTAGCCCACTCCAACCAGTGATGCCACTCCTTCAGCACCAACTTCATGGCCAGGAGCTCCCTGTTGCCAATATCATAATTATGTTCTGCGGGGGACAACTTCCTAGAGAAGAAAGCCACTGAATGCAGCCTAGGCTTTTCTCTAAACCTCTGAGACAGGACTGCTCCAACTCTTGTCTGTGAACTGCTTAAAGCTTATTCAGGCTGATGTGTACCATTGGAATTTTTTCAGCCCTTTCTTCAGCAAGGCTGTGAGGGAGGCCACAATGTAGCTGAAAACCCAAATAAATCTCCTATAGAAGTTTGCAAACCCCAAAAAGCTTTGCAGGTCCTTAACAGTCATGGGTATTGGCCAATCCTTGACTGCCAAAACTTTGGCCTCATCCATAAACACTCCCTTGGGGCAAATAATGTATAAATGAGATCTTGGTCACATGACATTCACATTTTTTCTCCCTTGACATAGTGCTGATACTCCAGCAAGCATTTAAGCACCTGGTTTGCATAGTACACGTGAATCTCACTGGAGGGAGTGTAAATGAGGATGTTGTCTATGTATATGTAACATTTCATGGAGTACTTCATTAATAAAGCACTGGAACAGTGCTGGAGCCACAGAAAGCCTATATGGCATCATGGAGTACTCAAAGTGCTAAATGTTGTTTTCCACTCCATCGCATAATGGCAACTGCGCTACCACCCACAAGCAAACAACCAAGTGGAGCGAGTTAACCAGGAGATTGGCCGGTTTCTTAGGACATTCTGTGCCTCAAGCCCTGAGGACTGGAGCAGATTCCTCCCATGGGCCGAATACGCGCAGAATTCGCTGCATCACTCAGTCATGGGGCTCACACTGTTCCAATGTGTGCTAGGCTACCAGCCTCCTATGTTCCACTGGAATACGAACCCCACCGAATCACCAGCAGTCGACCAGTGGTTCAAGAGGAGCGAACAGGTTTGGGCCAGCACACACCAGCACCTTGTACAAGCTGCACGCACCTACAAACGCAAGGTGGACCATCGCCGCAGTGAGCACCCACAGTACCAGCCTGGCGGTAGGGTCTGGCTGTGCACCAAGGACTCAAGATAGCCGCATGGCTGCAAGAAACTTACTCCAAGGTATACAGGGCCATTCAAGGTCATCAAGCAGATCAATGAGGCCACGTACCGTTTGGAACTACCTCAACACAGCCGCATAGCTCTCTCCTTTCACATGTCATGGCTCAAGCCCATTATCACAGGACCTCTAGCCACAGATGTACCCCCCGAAGCCCCTCCTGTCCCACTCAAGATCGAGGGGCAGCCTGCCTACCTCATCCTAACCTTGCAGCGCAGGAGGGGTAAGCTGGAGTGTTTGGTCGATTGGGAGGGATACGGGCCAGAGGAAAAGTGCTGGGTGCCGGCGCAGGACATTTTGGACCCGCAGCTTTGTACAGACTTCCATACATCACACCCTGAACGTCCAGGACCCCGACCCCAGGGGAGACCCAGAAAGGACTCTGATCCCGGAGTGAGCCCTTTGGGGGGGGCTCTGTCATATCACAGCCAAGCCAAGACTCAGTTTCCCAGGAGACACCGCTGACTACAAACATGGCCGCTGTGATCAATCAGTGTTTTTACAAGTTCTATTCAGAATTGTATACTTCTGAATTACTTAAGGATAAGAACTAGTTTTCTTCATTTTCTGATAAGGTTAACATTCCATCAATTAATAGCAAAACAGCAGTTCAACTCGAAAAACCCTTTTCAGCTGAAGAGTAATGCCACAGTAATGGCAGTGTAAAATGGAAAATACCACGGCCCAGATGGGTTTCTGATCAAATTTGATTTAAAAAAAAAAAGACAAATGAATTAGCGGCACATTTACTAAGTATATCTGAGGAATCTTTCTCTTCTGACTTACTGCCTCCAACTATGCGACAAGCAGTCATATCACTTATCCTTAAGAAAAATGGCTCTTATCGCCCTCTCTCTTTTCTTAATGTAGACAGTAAAATTCTTACTAAAATACTGGCTCATAGATTAGAAAATGTTCTGCTTTCTATAATATCCAGTGATCAGACTGAATTCATCAAGAATCGACAATTGTTTTCTAATATATGCCAGCTCTTAAATATTCTCCATGATCGATCCGACTCCATCTGATGTCCCTGAGGTACTACTATCACTCGATGCTGAGAAAGCATTCGACCGGGTAGAGTAGGACTACATTTTCTATGTCTTGAAGAAATTCGGTTTGGGGAAAAAATTTATCCATTGGATTGAGGTTCTTTATACATCCCCTGTGGTGGCAGTATGTACAAATAATAATTTATCTCTTTTTTTTTTTCTTTACAACGTGGCACTTGACAGGGCTGTCTATTCGCATTAGTGTTCGAACCACTGGCTACAGCTTTATGTGAAAAGATTACCATTCAGGGAATTTACAGAAGAGGCATTGAACACAAAGTATCTCTCTATGCAGATGATATGCTTGTATACTTGTCTAATCCACATACAAGATTACCAGAACTGATTAGATTGTTAGACACCTTTGGAAAATCTTCTGGATATAAAGTTAACCTACAGAAAAGTGAGCTTATGCCTATAAACCTTACATCTCATTCAACATTATCTAATTCTTTTCCATTTAAAATAAAAACAAAAGTTAATATATTTAGGAATTTGGATCACCCATAAATCATAAACTTTATAAAGCAACTTACTCCCCTCTCATAAGTAATCTAAAAGAGGATTTTAGAAACATGCTGTCACTATCTTTAGAAGGTAGAACTAACATGATTATAATGAATGTGCTGACCAGATTTCTATTTTTGTTCCAAAGCCTCCCTATTTTTTTAACAAAATCTTTTTTTATGTACATAGACAGTCTAATATCTGACTGTAGTATGTCCTCTAGTATGACAAATGTCCTCTAGTATGCAGTTCCTATGGTGGGCTATACCTTCCTAACTTTCATTATTATTATGGGGCCTCTAACTTTAGATTTATGTTATACTGGATCAACCCTTCTGACAACCTGGGATGGCTGCTGCAAGAGAATATGTATGTAGCCATACATCATTGCCAGCTCTACTTTGTATAAAGATACTTCTTTCTGAACCAGTGTCAAGATACTCCATAAACCCAATTATTAGAACCTCTTTTAAAATCTGGAATCTTTCACTTAATGATCTTTCACTGTATGGCCCTTTCATGAGAAATTATATGTTCACCCACTCTACCATAGATGCTGCTTTAAATCTCTGGGTAGAGAATGGACTTGTCACATTAAGAGATCTACATAATGAGAATATATTTTGAGAACCACACAGGTGAGTATTGTCATGCACACTGGACATGACAGTGTAAATAGATGGGCCCTTTAAAACACACCTCCTAACTTTTTGAAAAGCTGTGTCAAGAAATGTAGGTTCAGTCTTCCTGCTAGATTGGTAAAGAACATTTCTTTTTTTTTTTTTTTAAAGGTAAACATAATTTACTGACATAATAAAATGTTAAAATATTATCATTATCCTAAATAGTCAATCTGTAATTTAAAAAAATGTAAGATGGTCAAGGTTTGGGGTTGCAGAAAATTCATAATTGTCATTTAGGGTAATTTGCTAAAAAAAAACAAAAAAAAAACCTGGGTTAGTACTAGAGATGCACCGATGTGGCAATAAAGGCAATTTTTCACGCTATCGGCCATCGGCCAATAGTTTAAAAACATCCGATGCTCAGGGTCAATTATATCTTGTCAATAAAAAGAAGGCGCAAAAACACATCGAATTTGTGCTGTGTGTAAAGAAGATGTCTCTTGTGTGGAATTACTTTGAATTGGGTGACAATGACGACAAAACTGCAGTATGTAAGCTCTACACTGCTAAAATTTTACACCGCATGCAGTAGAGCAGAAGCAGTGTGTATTTTTTATGGCATGCGTGTTAACGAATGAGTGATTTTACACTGGACGCTGCAGCAGTTTCAGTGTCGAGTCTAATTTCAGCTGCTCGAGCTGCTCACGCTGAATTTAAGCGCCAGTACACGGTTGAAAGATTTAAATGAAGATGACTTGACAAAAAAAAAGTTTATAAATAAATAAATAAATATATATATATATATATATATATATATATATATATATATATATATATATATATATATTGCACTGAAAAATATATTTGTAGAGTAGTATATCCAATTAGTGTTAATATGAGTTAATATCATCAAAAAAAGTTTATATTATATATTACCAGTTTATTGTTCAATGATGAAGTAGAAATGCTTAATTTGTGATGAGTGAATGTGAAGACTAACAGGGGTTTTTTTAGAATTCAGTCAATTAATTCTGTTAATATGAATTAATAACATTCAATACATTAAGAAATCTTAATTTAATCTTCAGAATTTATTTAATGTGTTAATGTTAATTAGAGTAATATGTTTTCTGTTTGAGACCAGTTACAGTGAAACAACCTGCTGAAATGGGGAGAATAATTTTTTTATTTGCATTTCTTTCAGAATTGTGGAATTAATTATTATGAATTGAAAAGAAGGTGTAAAAGGCAGAACTATCGGTCTCGGTTATCTGTATCAACTGATATCACTCTGAATAATCGGCTATCAGTATCAGCTGAGAAATTTAGTATTGGTGCATCTCTAGTTAGTACCTATTATCACTTACGTTATACCAAAGCATCATACACCAGCATCTTCTTTTCTTTCTCTTGTAGTTATCAATATACAAAACACTGGTTGGCATTTTACAGAGAAACCAGGAAAAGTAAACTCCTCTGTCCTGAAGACTTTTCTGTGCTTGGAAACTTTACAAACCACCATGATTATTACAAATAAATAAAATTCAATTATGAATTTGTTTATACCATACTGGGGACTAGAAACAAGTAACTGTGCTAAAAAAATATAGCACATTTATATGTATGTATGTATATATATATATATATATATATATATATATATATATATATATAAATATATAAACAGCAGGAATAGGTGGACTTGATCAGAAAAAAGTCAGGAATGCACACTCGCTTTCAAAGTTTCAGAGCTAACCAAATGTGGTAACATTCAGTGCCAGTGCACAATAACATAGAACCACTGCCAAGTGTCTTATCTATAGCCATAAACTAATAACTAATGGTGTTAACGGATTGTTACCTGCATTCTGTCTGGGTCGGCTTAGAAGAGTCTGTGCAAAAGTAGAGCTTGCCCTGAAAGTCACAACAGAGTAAATCAGCTGTCTTTCTCAAAGCAAAGCTTTCAATGAAATGCACTAAGTATGACAAATTATCAAGTACTGAGATTAAAAATCTATTTAATCTGTATACAGAATGGTTCATGTGTGTATGTATATTCTCACCTTAAAGAGTTGTACTCCAATGCAGGCAAACATAAACTGCAGCAGAGTGGTGACAATAACAATGTTCCCAATGGTGCGGATCGCTACAAATACACACTGGACTACATGCTGTGAATTTACAGAGATACAAAAAACATAAAAGATGGTAGGATATTTAATATATTGAATATAGTTTAGTAGTTTTTTAGAGTGTCATGCAAATGAATAAAAACAGCACAGAGAATCTAAGAACTAGCACTAAGAACTCTTGGAATAAAGTGTGTGTGTGTGTGTGTGTGTGTGTGTGTGTGTGTGTGTGTGTGTGTGTGTGTGTGTGTGTGCGTGTGTGTGTGAGAGAGAGAGAGAGAGAGAGAGAGAGAGAGAGAGAGAGAGAGAGAGAGAGAGAGAGAGAGAGAGACCGACTCACTTTGAGGCCCTTGGCCCTGTTAATGGCTCTCAGGGGTCTGAGGACTCTAAGAACTCTCAAAATCTTCACAACGTTAATGGCACTTGACCTGTGGGACACATGAAGTTGTATAGCCGAGCTGAACATATCAAGATTTGGTCATATAAAAACATTTGGGCCCCACAGTACACAATATGTGGATTCTACATGACTATACATATTTTTAGTCTGACTGATGCTTTAGTGATTAGTGTGCATTTCTTCATTGGCATTCATTTCTTTGTATATTCATATTTTAAGTATCCTGTATGTGAATTATTAATTTGGATCACTGCCATCCAAACTTTCCTCTTCTACTAAAATTTTGTTGAGACAAAGCTCTGAAATAAATAGCAGGTGGTAGATAATTCAGACCCAATGTTGTTCAACCCCATACATTACAAATTATGCTCATTTTGGCCAATATATCAGTAGCGAGGTGGAAAAAGTGTCACTATTTAAATTGATTCATTCATAGAATAAGTTCTTAAATAGTTGTTTGGGAAAAATTACAGTCATAAGGAGTTTAATGCTGTAATAATATTGTGAGGTGTGTACAGAAAAAAAGGGATATAAAGGAGTAAGTTTATGTTTATGTGTTAATGGACCAATCAGGAGGGAGTTACAGGTCACCGGAAGGTCGAGGAAAAAATGGCGAAAGTGAGAGAGGAGGGGGAAGAGGAAGCGTGTGGAAGGAGTGTGAATTCGCTAGCTGCGGGTTTTTTGTTTCTTTCAAGTACCATCGCTGCGAGTTAAGTGGTCGACCAGTGCACTATATGTGACTTTATTGGTGGAATAAGCTATCTGAGGAGAGTATAACCTCAGAGAGACAATATATTAACATGGAAAGATTATAATAGCTAAGAGCTAGCTGTTAAGACTTGGATACTAGTGCACACGTGGACTTTGCTAATAAGTTAGCGAACAGCTGGCTGGAGGTGCAGAGACTGTGTTTGTCACGGAGAAAGGAGCTGTGGACTTCGCGGATGACTACCCATGTGTGAATCTCCTTTTCTTCTTATCTTGCAACGACCCTGCGTAACCGTGACCCCATCCTTGATCAAGGTATCATTTATTTGTTCTTGTCCTGGTGGTGAAGCAGCCATTTTGTCTGAGACTTCTACGTACGCCAGCTACATTCAGGCCTGCAACAGGGAACTTGGTACTATTATTTTGTTTGTTGGATGGGGTAATGCCGGTTTTTGTTAGTTAATCTGGGCGAATAGCCTATATCTTGTGTTGTGCATACATTTTCTCATGTTTAATCTGTGACGTTTAAAACTTCTTAAGGGATTCTGAGAACTGTATATAATGTAAAACTGAAGCTGAATGTTTGATGACTGAACTTTATGTTAAATACTTTGTCTACATTAGTAAAAAGGTTAAAGGTTTAAACATTGGTTTGATTATTGACTTAAAAGTTAAACATAAGTGTCTACACTTTAAGTTAGTCTATTTTCCTAAGATCATAGATAGTTAATCAATGAAAAGAACTCAGGGTAGCTCCCCCAAGTAAAGGGATTACACCAAAGCGGCGCAACATATCATTGGGTTTATTAGATTAAGTTTTACTCACTGAATCCCAGAAGAGATGAGAGAGACACTGACCACCACCAGATCCAGGATGTTGAAGTAGTTACGACAGAAAGAACCCCTATGGAGGAATGCTCCGTATGCTGTCATCTGCTCACAGGACATACCAAAGCAAATGAAAATAAGAGTAACCAAATGTACATAAAGTGAAAGAATAAAGCTTGTGAGTCATAGAAAGATAGAGGGATTGTGGAAGGATCAGGATCAGCCAGTGTGTTAAAAAGTTATTTCACCTTTAATATAATCTCTATGGTGAAGAGACCCGTGAAAACATGATCTGCATAACCTAGAATCTGTAAGCATAAAATGCACAAGCACATATCAGTGGTGGATCAGAAATATATAATAGTTAAGACATGCCTGAGCATTAACATGTACAAATGTCCACGTACCTGATTCCTGAATGAGTCACTTTTTACTGGGTCCTCTGCAGCCAGAGAAATACTACTTAGCAGAATAAAGAAGAGTATAAGATTGGTGAAGATGTTGTGGTTGACAATCCTATGGCACAAAACTCTATACCTGAGAAGGAAAAGAAGAAGGTATTGATGTTCATGCCCCCTTGTAGGAATATTCACTGTGTAGATTATGTATAATAGGGTTAAGAATAAGTTGGTTTCTTGAATGGCAATCCTATACCGTCTTGAATACATTTATGGAATTTAGGGAAATATACAAATGAAGAACAATTCAAATGAGCAGGCAATTCAATTCAAATGAGCAGGCAACAACAGACACAACACAACATGTTTGTTAATGTATTAAATAAACAAACAAGTAAGCAAACAAACACATAAATAAATACATTTTAATATATTTATTATATGGGAAAAGAAGCCTCTTATACTGGCAAGTTTAATTATCAATAACTTCCTAATTTAACACACAATTAATTTAGTTAATTGGTGTTAGTAGGTGTTGCTAGGTGGTTGCTATGGTATCCCAGATGGTTGCAAGTGTCTTGCTTGGTGGTCAGTAGGCAGTTTGTACTGTAGTCCAGGTGGTTGCTAGGTTGTTGGTAGGTGGTTGCTATGGTATATCAGGTGGTTGCTAAGGTGTTGTTAGGTGGCCACTAGGTGGTTGGTATATCAGGTTGTTAGTATATCAGGTTGTTGCTGGGGTGTTGCTATGTGGTTGCTATGGTATTCCAGGCAGTTGCTAGGGTGGTGCTAGGTGGTGGCTATGCTTTTTCAGTTGGTTGCTTGGTCATTGCTAGGTGGGTGATATGTGGATAAGTGGATGTTTCTTGGTGGTTACTAGGATATTCCAGGCTAGTGTGTTGTTACGGAGTTGCTAGGGTATTCTACGTTGTTGCTAGGTGGCTGTTATGATCTGTTATTGCTCTGATATTCAAGGTGGTTTCTAGGTTGTTGCTATGGTATCCAAGGTGATTTCTATGGTGTTGCTATGATATTCCAGGTGGTTGCTAGGAGTGTTGCTAAGTGGTTGTTAAGGTATTCCAGGAGGTTTCTATGGTTTTGCTTTGTGGGTGCTAGGTGGTTGCTATCTTAAGTATGTGGTTGCTATGGGTTTTCAAGGTTGTTACTATTGCATATCAGGTGGTTGTTATGGCACAGTTGCTAATATCTTAATTTGGGTGCTATCATGTTACAGGGAGTGGCTAACATGGCTGAAATCTTCCCCATGTGTTCCCTATGAAAAAAATAAAACATTTGGAGCATTGCTACATTGCAATCGTAATTCCAAATTTTCCCAAAACCAAGTACCCACTTCCTTAATGGACTCTATGTCTCTGCCCATTCTCATGGTTTTATCTAAATAATTATCTAAACAGTACAAACTGGAATAGAAGAAGCCAACATAATAGTAATAATAATAATAATAATAATAATAATAATAATAATAAGATTATACCATTATCAAACTGGTATGTTGGCTCTGTCAACCTTACACATTACATTAATGTGGATCCTTCAGAGGGTCACTGGTATGCAAATTACAATTACAAACTCAATTTTACAATGTTGATGCAGATATTTAGTCAAACCCTTTTGCTGCATGTTATCTCTTTATACAATTTGCATGTTTATTTAGTTGATGTCATCTTCAAACCATCTTGCTGTGTATGTTTGTGGTGCTACTGCAGAGAGAACCAGTGTGTGAGTCAGTGACACTTTTACTTGTTTGTATGACTGAAGATGAAGAAAGCTCTAGCTTCAGGCATAGGAACAGCCTTCTCCTTCAGATGAATGTCTGAAAGAGGCCTTGGCCTTGGGCCCACTGGCATGTCTGGCTCCTCCTCCTCATCCTCTCCTAGGGTGTGAGAAAAAGAACAGGGTTGAAAAGGGGAGAATTTAAAAATCACTTTCTATGGCATCCATGTTAACAGGTACTTCACACCAAGGTGGGGTGATTATACCTGTATTTTAAGACTAAACTCAGATAGGATTAGTAAAGTAATAAAGAGTTCTAACAGTTTCAGATGATCCAGATATATTTTGAGTTTAGTTAATTTACTCTGATGTGGGAGAATTTTTTTAGATTGACTAGGCTGCTGGAGAAGACCTATTTAAAAGCAGTGTGCAGATACTATAGACTATTAGAGAGTGTTGTGGATAAAAAATGTCATAAAATAAACATAAGGGAGAAGAAGAAAAAACGGGCACCTAGACACATAGAAGCGGGATTAGGCGGACATTGACAGATTGGAATTACGAGCAATTTAAGAGCAGTAATAGTCAAAAAAGTCAAAAAGAAGTGTACGAGCTGAGGAGTGCTAAAAACACACACACACACTCGTACAGTCAAGGGCGGGCAAGTAGACACAACATACATACACACACACTCTCTCTTTCTCATACACACACATGAATAACTTTAATAATATCTTATAGTAATAGAGAAACTCTATAAAAAAACAGAATAGTAGGATATGCAGGACAGTAGAACTGTTATGATATTAAGAAGTTGGAAGTACAGTAAACCGCTTTTCAAGTAGTATAAATATATATAAAATAAGAAATATAGTGCAAATATGAAAATAAATTATAAACTAGAAATACAGGAAAATGTAAACCTACTCATGACTCAAATGGTGAGGGTTCTTGGCTCACAAGGAAGGCCTTAATTTTAAGAGAACCATGAAGAGAGCCAGTTATAAGGGTGGCTGGGTCAAACTGCACCCCCCCCCCCCCCCCCCCCCGAGATAACGATAAGACCAAGGTCCCTCCCGGTTGTTTAGTCGTCTTGTCTACGTCATTTTTTTTACCTAGGGAATTGAGAATCCTGGTTTCTGACTACCTAGGTAAATGAGAATCCTATTTTTTGACCCCCTAGGTAAATGAGAATCCTGGTTTTTGACAACCTAGGTAACTAGAAACTCTGGGTTTTTGTTTCCTGGGTTGTTGGAAATGCCTGGGTTCTGATTTTATGTGTAAATTAAAACCCCTGGTTTCAATTCTATGGGTAAGTGAAATAGGCCTTTTCTAGAAACCTATGGGTTATCTAGTGTGTAAATACAGTATAAATACTGGAGCTTAAGCTCAGGGTAGGGGGATCACTTTTGAGAATTCTCATCGGTGTGGATCTCGTGTGGTGGAATGGAGCAATAAAGCTGGACCCTTGCTTCTTCTCACTCACGGCTGGTGTATTTTTTCTATCTCCAACTGGGCTCAGAGGTAGATGTGAGTATTGGCTTCTAAGTTGAGTTTTAAATGTTTTTGGGTAATAGGCTAAATTTGAGCCAACAAGAGCAACTGTATTTTAAAAAAATATTGTTATCTAGTTTAGATTTTAAAAAATTTGGCAAACATTTAAGGAAGCCCTGAACAGTAATTGATTCAGTGTGTTTCTAAGCCAAATTTGCTACCTTTGTAGCAAATGGGTCCCTCTTCTTAGAAGTTTCTTTTTCCTTGGGAGAAAATTAATAACAATTTGAATGTGCTATAGAATTTTGAAAGTCAAGTGATTTCTGAATAAATACATAGGGAGCTAGTGTACTTAATAGTTATGTAGTTATTTTAAAAATATATTGAGTGAAGGCCAAATTATATCCAGGACTTCATATGACAGTATTGCCTAGTGTCAAGTCCAGGTCCCAATTTAGGATGAGTGCATGGGCACTTCAGATCTTCCACACCTTTAAGAAATATCCTTACTAGTTTATGCACTCTAAGCAACAAAACTTTAATCAGTCCCCTTTATGTAGACTATTGCTACATGCAAAGAATTGCTAACTTTGCAAAAACTGAAACAAGCTAATGTGGGTAAGGGCTCCCACCTGTAGTCCTACTTAATATTTTTAACTAAGCAAAGGCAAACGTCCAATTCCTCTTGCACCAAAGAACTGCCCAGGCACCAGTAGCAAGTGGAGCAAAACTTTTGGCAATGGTGTTTGAGCGTGGAAAACTTGCTTTCTCATTTGTGCCAACAGCCCTAATGATTTCCCATGCCTCAGTGCTATGGCTCCCATAATCTGGACAACTGGCTGAAAAATCTTTCTGCCCATTGAATCTTCTTTGGTGGGCATTAGCTATATGCAGGCCTAGAGTGAATGTGCCACTGTGTGTGGCACAATACAAATCGTCATAGAAAATCACTGGCAAGCAGAGTTAGGTGTAACGCAAAGTTGGGTGATAACGCAGTAATGTAACGCATTACATTTTAAATTTATGTTATTTGATTAGTTATTGATGTCAATAAAATTTCATTATTTGTGTTACAAATTTATTGTTAAGAAACAATATTAAGTAAAATGCATTTTAAAAATAAATCATGTTTTGCCCTGAAGATTTTTCTTTAGCCCCGAATAATTCTTCACTTGGAGCGGTTTGTCACAACAAAACTGAACGCCAGTAAAAGAAGACCGCTTGTAATTTTATATCTTCAGTGAACGGAGGCAAGACCTATCAGACAGGGTTTACAGGAAAATATGTGGATATAATCGTGTCTTATTGGCTGAGAGCTCTCAATTCTGCCAAACGTTAGCTCACACAGTCAGTGTGAGGAACAATAGATATATGCCTATTTTTTTAAACGAGTAAAGGGGTTGAAAGTGACACTAACATCCTCTGATGCTGAGCAGGAAAACAAGGTGTGTAAATGTCTATATGACTTCCAGTTTATGTGAACATGATATGAGCAGAGCATAAGGAAAGATAATATACTTTGCATGGCAATACAGTGATAGCCTAGCTGAGCCTCCGATTGGCTAGCGACACGAAATGAGCCTACTTAGAAAAGTTTTATATTTTATCGGTCTGGTAGTTCTACAAACAGTGACAACACCCGAGGCAAGTTTTATGATAAATCCAACTTTTTCTGATCATGCTTTTTTTGACACACGCTAAAATCACTGAAAGAAATATGAGTTTCACTTTGTAGTGTATTTTTGTAAGTTTGATAGGTTTTGAAAGTAATGTGAAAGTAAAGAAATTAGTAATCTGATTACTTTTTACATGCAGTAATGAGTAATGTAATCAGATCACAATTGTAAAGTAATAATTAGTAATATGTGGTAGATTACTTTTTTTGAGTAACTTACCCAACACTGCTTGCAAGTGTGTAATGCACTTTGTGTAATAATAAGCAAGCCATTATACACAGTCCCAGATCCAGAGGATTAAACATTAATTTTGCCAAGGAGGCCTTAATGCTGGCATGCAGCACATTAATCGCTACTGCACTATGTTCTGGGGTTACACTATGACATTCTGAATTCTCCATTATACGACTATCAGCACAAGACTGGGCCTCAAGATTGTGACGTAGTCACTGAAATTACATCAGTTTCCATCTCTATATGTGTAGCAGCTGTAGTAAACTCCACCTAAACTCTGAACTTCACTGTGTAGTTGTATTGTCACAAACAGCTCTTGTATTTGGCCAGTGCCTGCAGCCAACTCCTCTAGCATGCTATATAACTTACTAAATGTGATCATTCTCTCCTCTCCTCTGTTGGCTGCTGTTCTTCTAGTGATCACACCACAGAAGATCTTGCCTTCTTTTGTAATATATATATATTTCTTCTGCTCCTCAGCAAGATGATATTAGGAAAGAGGATGAGCGAGATATAGTGGGAGTCTTGTATAGATTACAATCATGAGGTGGTGATTTTGCTATTTGTGCTTGACATATAGGCATATAGGAAAATAACCCATGGGAATACTCCAATAATTCTGGAAGGAAACCATAATACAAAAAAGTAGAACTTGGTTCCACAAAGGGTAAGGAAAAACTATATTTCTGACACAGTTCAACAGTAAAATAAAATTAAATAAAAATATATCATTTTAATTTGGTGGATAATTTTAGTTTGGTTAAAATGGTAAAACTGGTTGTAAAGTTGGAATTTATTATAACTCTTTTTGTTTGTGTTGCCAAAGTAGAAAAATTAAAGTGGAAATTTTTATTCGGGAACATGTTTTTATTCACCTTACCATTTAGGACTTCAGATACATCAGACATCACATACATTATTCTTTTATTTTAAAACCAACCGGTGCTGTGGTACCTGGGAAGTCGTTCACTGGATATAGATTCTCATCGTTGTCATCAATATTGATCTGCAAATCACAAGTCACATTTTTTAAAGATAGCTGACAATGGCAAAAATACAAACAGCAATACTAAAAACAGTGGCACTGGAGCATATTCAGGAAAGATCCATTAGAGTACAAGAGGGCCATAGTTAAAAATGTATGTAAAACACATTTTGATTGGTTGGACTGTGTGGTGCTCACCAGCGTCTTTTAACAAACAACTAACTTCAGGTGGCAACTAAAAACACAACAGATTAAATATATGTTGTTGTTGTTGTTGTTGTTGTTGTTTTTTTTTTTTATCAAACAGTAAACCAAAATTCAGAAATCAGGTGGGAAAGAATAAGTACACCCTGACTACTTTCACAATCATTAAGAGCATAATTAGTAGCCACATGGTACTAATGAAATGCACAAGATTAGTTTATCATCATGAAGAGTGTCTACCTCTATAAAAGCAGAACTTTTGTCAGTTTGGTGTTCTGGAGCACTCAGATGTGTGTCTACATCATGCTAAGAAGAAAGGACATCAGCCATAAACCCAGAAAAGCAATTTTTGTTGCTCAATCTGGGAAGGGTTATAAGGCCATCTCCAAACAATTTGAAAATCACCATTCTATATTTATTTTTATTTATTTGTTTATCTATCCTTTATTTAACCAGGAAGATCCCATTGAGATATCACAATCTCTTCTTCCAGGGAGACCTGGTCAAGATGGCAGCACATATAGATAATCACAGAAAACAATACCCATAGAAAACAATTAATAAGAGTAAAATCGAGAAAAGCACTTACAAGACTCCTTTAACACCACTTGTAAAAGCCGTGTAAAAGTACTCAAAGGTGGCAATATATCTAGTTTAATTACATTTTCCAGATCATTCAAGGCCCAGTTAGCATAAAAAGAAGAAAGCATGTTTGCCAAATTATGAGTGTATCTTTGGGACTTTTAACCGAATGTGTGATTAAGATCTAATACAATAACTATTTGTATAAAAAGTTAAAAGATTAGAAATGTAAGAGGGCAATTTACCTAGAAGTGCCTTAGCAATGAACATATACATATGCAATTTCCTCCTATGATTCTAAGATATCCATGTCAATGATTCATACAGTATACAGTGATGAGTATGTGAATCTGCACAACAAACAAAGAGTAACGCTGCATGATAGACAGAGTCCAGTTTCCGTAATAAAGATGAAGCCGCATGCATATAAACAAGACCACCATAATCCATTATAGATAAAAAAAGTACTCTCCACTCTTTTCTTTCTAGCCTCATTAGAAAAGCAGTTTTTTAAACAATAAAAGAACCAAAATTTAGGTTTAAGCTTCTTCAACAGATTATCAGTGTGTACAATAAAAGCTAGTTTTTCATCCATCCATATACCTAAGTATTTATAAGAGCTAACTCTCAATGGTTGTTCTGTCTAAAGTTGAAATTATCCCATCTATTACCTTAGAACGAGTGCAACTAAAAATCATATATTTTGTCTTTTGTGAATATAAGATCAGTTTCAACTAGGGATGCACCGAATGTTCGGCAACCATAATTATTTCCGGCCGAATAATTTCAGTTGCCGAACATTCGATGCATTCCTAGTTGAAATAAGTGAAAATGCCGAATAAATTTGACCGAACAATGGCATGTTTGATGACGCGCCAAATAGCCTAGCAACCAGAGTGAGACGCGCGAATGTCACAACCTTGATGAAGGGGCGCGCACATACATGAGCTACGTGCTCTTCGGATGTTTACTGTTTCGTTTTTGTTCCGGAGTATTCTGTCACGGCACGAGACGTAAGGGAGTAAAGTTCGGAAGCAGGTAAAGACACATTTATTTAAGGGCAGGCAGACAAATCCAAATCATAATCCAAAAAACGTAGTCAAGACAGGCAAAGGGTCGGGTGATCGGCAAACAGGCATAAACGGGGCAAAGTAGGAATCAAAGTCGCGGTCACAGAAAACAGGGTCAAAACACAAAATAAGAAACATGTACTAGTACTATGGACTGGGAGTGGAAAAACCAGTGGGGACTAAATGAACTAATCTATAGTTTAAACTAACTAAATCTATCAAGGAACATAACATTAACAACATATCTAACTATACTCTATCTACTCTAATACTCCGCGAGGTGCACAGGAACTCGAGTGGTATATATCCCCAATATAATCAGCCGTATATAACCGAATAGAACCATTTTCTGCACTGTTGTCAATGCACTTTTTAAAGCACTTTTTTATTGTAGGCTACAGAGTGTTACGTTCTCTCAGCAGTCAGTTATAGGCCTAACACAGGCTATTCAAGGGGGGCTCAAAGATGACCACATAAAAATATTTTTATTTTACTCATTTATTTATTTAAAATTATATTGTGCCTTGTTGGTAGCCTATGCCTGGTGGAATGAAAAAAAAATTCAGTGTTAAATAAATATTTTGAAATGATAGTTTTTGTAATTAATTTTTTCTTTGAAAAGCAAGGCAAAATAGTAAAAAGCACATTTTGAATATTTAATTTATGCAATGGTGAAAAAAACGGCAAAATAAATGGAACAAAACGCGAAAAATCGTGTTCGGTTTCGGCCTTCGGCTTTCGGCCAAGTTTTTCATTATATTCAGTTTCGGCTTCGGCCAAGAATTTTCATTTCGGTGCATCCCTAGTTTCAACTGTGACAAAGAATGTTGTATAACATTGAATGAATTCTGTAAGTTCAGTAGAACTTGATTTTAAAATTATGCTGCAGTATAAATGATTGTGTCGTCACATTCAGATGTATATTAGTGGAATCCACTCCAAATCTATGGTGAACTTAAATATTGTATATATAATGTTAGCAGTTTTTATGTTTAAAATGTAATTTTTACAAGTGGAAAGCCTTTGAGACAAATTCAGTCCAAGGTCAGACTGTTTTAATGTTTAGAGATATAAAGAAAAACCCAAGAGCTACATCATGACAGCCAGTCATGGGAAAAAGAAAGCACAACCTCCTTCAATTTTATGTTAGGTCCTGTTTATTTGTCAGAATCTACATAACAATTATGTGGTCCTTACGAACTTCTATGAACAAAAAAATAACCTCAGGTGACAACAAATAGGTGGTTTATGTTTTTGGAAAACTTACTACATATTGAAATCTTTTTAATTTTTGTTGTCACCTGAGGTTAATTGTTTGATCATAGAAGTTGGTGAGGGTCACACAGTTGTTATTTAGGCACTGATATATAAAAACAGAGAAGAAGGGTGTATTCTGTTCAACTGGCCTCTAATAACTTTTGCTTAATTGTAACATTGGAAATGCATTGGGAGGAGAAAAGTCCTTTATCAGGTGCTGCTCCTTTTCCACTCATATATAATCAGTCAATCATGTGTAAGCAGCACAATGTATAAAATGATGCAGATACAGGTCATGAGCTTCAAATAGTGTGCCTTTTTGTTCATGTTTTACAATGTTTTTATGAGATCTGCAACAACTAATGAGAACAGAAGTGGAAAAGTCACTTTGGTCTGATTCACAAACGTTGTGTAGCATAGGCAGAGTCAGTAACAGATGTGGAAATGTGTGCAAAAGGGTGTTAGATCTGTCATGCACCACCAGAGGGCTGTTTGACTCCACTAGGGAGAAATAAACTTGTCGTTGGCAGATTGTTTGCTTAAATGTCCCAGGTCTGCTCCATCTCCTCAGTGCACAAGTCCTGGATTTATTAATTTACTTGCCAACATTAACCCAGTGGTAAGTCACTGAATCAAATCTAAGTGAGACTTCTTGTGGAAGTTCCATGAAAATCACCATATAGTGGGAATGGCTGAGGATATGTCAGTGACATAAAATGTCCCATGTTTGTATCAATCTCAAAAGCAATTGCAGTCCTAAAACTGTTGTAGCAACTGTCCTAAGCCATCATAGCAAAACTGTTCATATCAGTTGCTGTTCAAAGCCATCTTCATGGTTTTTAATTGGTACCATCCTCAGTAATCTTATTGATCTTTGGGCTGTCTGTGTGGGGCCATTTTCAGGAACAGCGAGTGATTTCCTAGTGAAGACAACACCAAAACCCTAAAGACAAGTCTAAATAAACAAGGTCCCCCTTGACAGATGACAACTTTGATTTATCCTGTGATTCTGTGTTGGACTCAAAAGAACCTCACAGATCCAGCCACTCCAGCATCCTCATCATAAATAGGAGGTGAGCTCAGTGCCAGACTCCTGTTGGACCTTCCACCAAGGAGCCGAATTAATTACTGCCTGTTTGTGTCTGCCTTATCTCACCTATCTTGAACCACTAAGACAAGTGCTAGATACATCCCTGAACAAGGGCTGAACCCTCTCAACCACGGAAACCTCTGTAAAACCCATACAACAGATGGCTCACCCAACAAGATAGTAAAGTTGATAACGTCAGGAAGGAAGTAAGGACCCCTTTGGAATGAGACCTTTTGCTCTTTCACCCAGGAACCCTGTGTTCTTTTTAATGTACACATCCTGTTACGCCACGGCCAGCAGAGGGCACTGCGGTACGGCCGCTGACTGGTCACGTGACTCTTGTTTTCGTTCACTTTCGTTCGACACTGACTTAAGTCTCTGATTTGCCCCAGGTGTTAATGTCTTAGTTTAATTAGGTTTGTTATTTAAACCCCCCGTGTGACTGCGCACATCGCGCAGTATTAAACTTGGTTTAGTTCGTGAAGTGAGAGAAGTATACGGGTATGTGCTAATGTGTAGCATGCTAGCGGTCGTAGCTAGGGGACCAGAGTGAGTATAGTCCGTAGAGACCGCGCTCCCTGTGTTGTTTATCTGTTTGTTTGTTTCTTGTTTAAACAATAAAGACGGTGACCTGCACCTGCATCCGCCTCCAGTCTCGTTCCGTAACAGAATACTGCGCCTAAAATGCAGAAGCAGCAGGTCGCTATGAGCGCCGCCGAAGAGGCCAGTATTTGGGCGCTTCTCCGTTCTTCCCTGGAGTTGAGCAAACAGCTCACGGAGGACATTTCTCAGTGCAAAGCCGAGCTGCGCGCCGCGTCGTCCCTCACGCCATATACCCCGTCCCCGCCGCCAAGGAGCGACGCCTTGCAACACAGCCAACAAAGTAGCCTGAGCATCTGGGGCTTTCCACTGCAGGGGAGGTACACCTTGCTGTGCAGTCCAGAGGTGAAGGCTGGCCCAGAAATTTTTTTGGGGGGGCAATGAGGACAGCAGAGCTCCAGCCTGAGGCCTACGGGGAGGTCTCAGCTGTGGAGCTCTCACCTGAGGTCAACATGGCGACCTCAGAGGGACAGGCTGAGGAGGCTGTCCCGCTACCCTGCACGGCCGAGGAAGCTGTCCTACTGTCCAGCCCAGCTGAGGAGGCCGTCCTGCTGCCCAGTCCAGCTGAGGAGGCCGTCCCGCTACCCTGCACGGCTGAGGAAGCAGTCCTGCTGCCCAGTCCAGCTGAGGAGGCCGTCCCGCTGCCCTGCACGGCCGAGGAAGCCGTCCCGCTGCCCTGCACGGCCGAGGAGGCCGTCCCGCTGCCCAGCCTGGCCAAGGAGGCCGTCCCGCTGCCCAGCACGGCCGAGGAGGCCGTCCCGCTGCCCCGCCCGGCCGAGGAGGCCGCCCAGCCCTCCAGTGCTGCCGAGGGTGGCACCCAGAGTTCCAGAGCTGCCGGGGGTGGTGCCCAGCATCCCAGGGGCGGTGTCCTGTGTCCCAGTGCCGCCAGGGGCGGTGCTCTGGCTTTCAACCCCGGTGGGGATGCTGCTCTACTCCTCTGCTGCCCGACGGAGGCTGCTTCGCTTTCTGTCGCAGCGAAAGACAGTTCGCACAGGGGCCCAGGACCCCCGTTGGAGGGGAGTTCCTGGTGCTCCGGGAGGAGCACCCTTTGGAGGGGTGTTCTGTTACGCCACGGCCAGCAGAGGGCACTGCGGTACGGCCGCTGACTGGTCACGTGACTCTTTTGTTTTCGTTCACTTCCCGCTTGGACACTGACTTAAGTCTCTGATTTGCCCCAGGTGTTAATGTTTTAGTTTAATTAGGTTTGTTATTTAACCCCCCCGTGTGACTGCGCACATCACGCAGTATTAAACTTGGTTTAGTTCGTGAAGTGAGGAAAGTATACGGGTATGTGCTAATGTGTAGCATGCTAGCGGTCGTAGCTAGGGGACCAGAGTGAGTATTGTCCGTAGAGACCGCGCTCCCTGTGTTTGTTTATCTGTTTGTTTGTTTCTTGTTTAAATAATAAAGACGGTGACCTGCACCTGCATCCGCCTCCAGTCTCGTTCCGTAACACATCCCAAATCAGAACACTCCATATAGCCTACAGGCACAATGACTGTGAAAAGTAATACATTTTTAAAACAACTGCAATCATCTATTTTTATGCCATGTTTTCTTCTGAACTTATCATGCTTATAATCACAAAGTTGACACTAATTGTTTGATTTATTTAGCATGCATTAGTATAGTACTACTAGTATGATTATTGTGGCTGATTATTAGAAGTGTATTTAACAACAGCCAGGATATGTCTTGTGTGGTATGTATGTTTGTGTTTGTTGAATGATTTCCTGAAGGACGAGAGTACCCTTCACCTTTTTTGTAAATATTTGATTATATCTTTTCATGTGACAACACTGAAGAAATGACACTTTGCTACAATGTAAAGTAGTGAGTGTACAGCTTGTGTGATAGTGTAAATTTGCTGTCCCCTAAAAATAATTCAACACACAGCCATTAATGTCTAAACCGCTGGCAATAAAAGTGAGTACACCTCTAAGTGAAAATGTCCAAATTGGGCCCAAAGTGTCAATATTTTGTGTGGCCATCATTATTTTCCAGCACTGCCTTAACCCTCTTGGGCATGGAGTTCACCAGAGCTTCACAGGTTGCCACTGGAGTCCTCTTCCACTCCTCCATGACAACATCACCGAGCTGGTGGATGTTAAAGACCTTGTGCTCCTCCACCTTCCATTTGAGTATGCCCCACATATGCTCAATAGGGTTTAGGTCTGGAGACATGCTTGGCCAGTCCATCACCTTCACCCTCAGCTTCTTTAGCAAGGCAGTGGTCGTCTTGGAGGTGTGTTTGGGGTCGTTATCATGCTGGAATACTGCCCTGCGGCCCAGTCTCCGAAGGGAGGGGATCATGCTCTGCTTCAGTATGTCACAGTACATGTTCGCATTCATGGTTCTCTCAATGAACTGTAGCTCCCCAATGCCGGCAGCACTCATGCAGCCCCAGACCATGACACCCCCACCACCATGCTTGACTGTAGTCAAGACACACTTGTCTTTGTACTTCTCACTTGGTTGCCGCCACACATGCTTGACACCATCTGAACCAAATAAGTTTATCTTGGTCTCATCAGACTACAGGACATGGTTCCAGTAATCCTTAGTCTGCTTGTCTTCAGAAAACTGTTTGAGGGCTTTCTTGTGCATCATCTTTAGAAGATGCTTCCTTCTAGGATGACAGCCATGCAGACCAATTTGATGCAGTGTTCGGCATATGGTCTGTGCACTGACAGGCTGACCTACCACCCCTTCAACTTCTACAGCAATGCTGGCAGCACTCATATGTCCTTTTCCCAAGCACAACCTCTGGATATGATGCTGAGCACATGCACTCAACTTCTTTGGTCAACCATGGCGAGGCCTGTTCTGAGTGGAACCTGTCCTGTTAAACCGCTGTATGGTCTTGGCCACCGTGCTGCAGCTCAGTGTCAGGGTCTTGGCAAGCTTCTTATAGCCTAGGCCATCTTTATGTATAGCAACAATTCTTTTTTTCAGATCCTCAGAGAGTTCTTTGCCATGAGGTGCCATGTTGAACTTCCAGTGACCAGTATGAGGGAGTGTGAGAGCGATGACACCAAATTTAACACACCTGCTCCCCATTCACACCTGAGCCCTTGTAACACTAACGAGTCACATGACACCGGGGAGGGAAAATGGCTAATTGGGCCCAATTTGGACATTTTCACTTAACGGTGTACTCACTTTTGTTGCCAGCGGTTTAGACATTAATGGCTGTGTGTTGAGTTATTTTGAGGGGACAGCAAATTTACACTGTTATATAAGCTGTACACTCTGTACTTTACATTGTAGCAAAGTGTTATTTCTTCAGTGTTGTCACATGAAAAGATATAATCAAATATTTACAAAAATGTGTGGGGTGTACTCACTTTTGAGAGATACTGTAATATCCAAACAGTAACCTTCCAGAAATGGAAGTCTATTGATCAGACAGTTTTCTCCAATTCTGTTGTTTCCACCTTAAGCAATCTGCATCCCTCATCTCTGGAGGAGAAAGTTCTGCAGTTAAACTCTGCTCTTGCTTCTAATCCTGACTTTTACTCCCCTAAGGTCACATAAGGTTACATTCACCTGCTCTGCTCGCTGGTATAATGACAATCTGCACACTAGAAAGGCTGCTTGTTGGAAAATGGAGCATAATTGGCACCTTCTGGCTTGAATATCTACTATGAAGCATGGAAGGATCTTCTGGGTGATTACAGAGCATTAATGGAGACTGAAAGATCATCTTATTTCTCTCAGGTTATTGTAAACAATCAAAGAAATCCCAGACACTTGTTCCAAACCATAAACAGATTGCTTCAAGTTAATAATGTTACTACCTTGCCTCTTTCTCAGCAGCTACGTAATTTTTTCTTCAGTTTTTTAATTCTAAGATTGATAATGTTAGCAAACAAATTTCTGTTACACCTGACTTAGCCACTTCACTCCTTCGTCTGTCTGGGTTCGCTGGTGTTTCTTTCATTCATTTCTCACTGCTTGATTCTGGGGCTCTCACAAGGGAGCTATCCAGCATGAAATCAACCACTTGATTGCTCTGTGCCCACTGGTGTTCCTCAGGGATCAGTATTAGGCCCTTTACTTTTCAATATTTATCTCCACTTGGGCATCTGCTGCGATCACTCGGCCTCCATTATCACTTTTATGCTGACAATATCCAAATCTACATTCACTCAAAATCTGGTGAAAACCGTTTGTTTTCTTTCTGACTGTATTTCTGAGATAAAAAACATGGATGAACAATAATTTTCTGTGCCTGAATAGCGGTAAAACCTAAGTTATGCTTATAGGTTCCTGTCAGTGCTAATAGACAACTGCTTGAAGCGGTGTGTGTGTCCCAAATCGTGTAGTTACCGTCTGTATAGTAGCCGAGATACATGTATTTTTCCTCACTACAGGCCTATAGTAGGAAAGTATGCGATTTGGGACACAGCCGAACTCTCTTGTTCGCCGTAAAACGTAAAACTGCCGTGTGTGATCGTGTCCTGTCGCAAAATGCGGTGAAAACTCCCACACAGCATTCATAATGTGATTAAGGTGTTTACATGTCACTACTACACATACAGGAGTATTCCACCTGTCTTAAATAGATTATTGCTTACTTCGATTATGACCTTAATTAGATTAAGGTAAGTAAAAATTGCTGTTTACATGGTATTTTCTTAATTAGAGTATGGTCTTAATCGGATTAAGAGTGGATTATTGTTGTCCATGTAAACACAGCTACAGTTTGCAATGCATTCTTTGTCTCACGTTATCGTCTCACTATACCTTTGTCTACGCTGCTGTATTTTGTCTTTGCCACAGTGTTTTGTTTCCTAGTTGTAGAGTGTTTCGTATATTTGTTTGTTATTAAATGTTTAAGAATCTGCCTTTGCTTCCGTTTGTACTTTGAAATGTGACAAAAACCTTTCTAAACGAAGCGAAGGTTAAATGAATAAGTTGATGGTTCATTCAGGCCATGGTCTGTGAAATAGCATACAGTGCTAGAAACCTGGAGCTTCATTCACTCTCTGCTCAAAGCCATTTTCGAATTCGGGTGAAGTCAGAGCTGGCTAAATTGATCTTTGATCAAGTGCTAGTTTGGATGCATTTAGAAATAACGTGTTTCTTACTGTTTTGCACTGTATTGCTTCTTTTATAGCTAGAGTTTTGATTCAAAGCTAAGTTATATTTAGTTCTTATTTTAAATCAATTATTTTAATTGGTATTTAAACTGTATTTTATTATGTTTGACTATTGGTTGCTATAGTTTAGCAGCCAATACTGTATTTGGAATTTTAACTTTTTGACCAATCTAAGACCACTATAAGTGTCTAAGCACACCCCTGCCATCAAAGCTGATGTATTTTGTAGCTGTTTGGCAAATCCCTGGGGGCTTCGGTTACTAGAGGTACATTTGATTTCTTCTGTTTTGGTGTATCTCTCATACTAAATATTTTTAGATCTTCAAACAAAATATAACATAAAACAAAGGCAACCTGAGTAAACACACAATACAGTTTTTTATTATCATTTTTTTTATTGAAGGGGAAAAAAAAGGTTCCAACAACTTGTGAAAAAACAAATTACCCCCTTAAAATTAAAGTCTTGGTGTGCCACCTTTAGCTGCAATAAATGCAACCAAATGCTTCAGATAACTGGAGATCAGTCTTTCACTTACTTCTAGGACTAGGACTTACTACTATGCTTTGGATCACTGCCTTGCTGCATAATCCAGTTGTGCTTGAGTTCAGTCAGCTTACAGACTGATGACTGGACACTTCCTTTAGGATTTTCTGGTAGAGTGCAGAATTCATGTTTCCCTCAATTACTGCAAGTTGCCCAGGAAGGTTGGCCATGTTTTTTGGAAGGTTGTTCACTTCTGGGAAGGTTCACTACTGTGCCGAGTTTTTCCATTTGGAAATAATGACTCGCACTGTGGTCTTTCAGAGTCCCAGAGCCTTTGAAATAACTTTGCAACCCTTCCCAGAATTATGTATTTCAATCACCTTCTTCCTCATCATTTCTGGAATTTCTTTCAACTTCAGTATAATGTGGTACTAGGTAAGACCTTTTTAACCAACTGCTGTTGAAAAAGTTCTATTTAAGTGTTGATTTGATTGAACAGGGTTTGCAGTAATCAGGCCTGGTTTCATTTACTCCAGCTGAACCCCATTATGAATGCAGTTTCATAGATTTGGAGAATAAGTAACTACAGGGGCAAATACATTTTCACACAGGCCCAGTTGGTATTGGATAACTTTTTTTGCTTCAATAAATAACACTATTATTTAAAAACTGTATTTTTTGTGTACTCAGGTTTCTGCAACAATTTAATATGAGATATACACAAAAACAGAAGAAATCAGGATGGAGGCAAATATGTTTTCACAGCACTGTATGTGTTTCCCAGTCTGACTCTCTGCATTATGATTATAGATTGAACTTATGGTCTGGTACTCTGACAAAATCTATCTATTCTGACCAAGATTTTTAAAAGGCCTTAACAAAAGGACTCATTCAACTGGTCTGGTTCTCTTAATAACTAGTATCATGTCTCTATATAGGTATGAGAGTGAATATAACTTGCCTTGGTGGTTTTTGGAGTTTCTTCATTTGAGGTAATTGATTTCATTTCAATCTTTTCTTCTTTTTTCTCAACTGGAAGTTTCTCATTGCCTTGCCACTTCTCCGGACTAGCCATTCTGTGACACAAAGTATGGTTTCAATAACACAATATAGGATGCCATTATACCACTCCATACAGATGAGTAATTCACAGTATACAACTGGAAACTAGCTTTAAATTTCAATATAATGATTTAGAATGTATAAACTGTTCTATAATCATGTAATAGTTGTATTTTTTAATTTAAAAAAAAAAGATAAATTATTAATTTATGTCAGATTGCAGCAATTGCAAAAAAAAAGTTTACATTACACACCCACAGTTATTTCATTTGTTTGTCAAGTTTCCTGTTGGTCCTCTACTGAATTGTTGAACTAATTGACTACTTTAGATAAAAAGATGCAGGCTATTTGACGGTACCTCGAATAGTAAAGGCTACAGCAGGGGGGAGAGCTTTCGCTTATAGAGCCCCACAGTTATGGAACAGTCTTCCTATTAGTGTTCGGGACTCAGACACAGTCTCAGTGTTTAAGTCTAGGCTTAAAATGTATTTGTTTAGTCAAGCCTACCCTGACTATATTCTGTTCTACTACTTCGCAGTCATAATAATCTTTTTTCTCCCTCTCTCCTTTCGCCGAGCCCCACACGAATTTATGGAGATACTAGAGATCCAGATCCTTTCTGCCTCTGGATGGAGCTCAAATCTTCTCTAATTCCAGACTGCTGGGACTACAGCTGCTCCTAAGGCCATACAGACTTCATATAAATCCATAATGAACTTTTTCACATTATCTGTTGTTACCCAGATGAGGATGGGTTCCCTTCTGAGTCGGGTTCCTCTCAAGGATTCTTCCTCTTAAAACATCTTAGGGAGTTTTTCCTTGCCACCGTCGCCACTCAGTGGCTTGCTCAGTTGGGATAAATTCACACCTTTAATATCTGTATACCCTGTTGATATTTCTGTAAAGCTGCTTTGAGACAATGTCTATTGTAAAAAGCGCTATACAAATAAAACTGAATTGAATTGAATTGAATTGTCCTATGTAACCTGCTGTTCTACTTCCTTACATTGTGAACTGCTTGGGAAGTTTCCTCCAGAGCTAGTGGAGACCATATTTCCAAGTCATCATGATTGTTGAAATATATCCTGATAGTGCAAAATTGAATGACACTCATAAATTTAGCTGTTACCATACTTTATTGATAATGCAAATGAATCAAGGTATTCAGCCTGTTCTCAGCTGAGGATTAGTACTGCTCACAAAAAAGATCCCTTAACCTCCAGACCCCTGATCTCAAAATACAGGTAAGAAAATGTTTGGGTTATGCATGTGACCCTGTTACCTGAGAAGGGAACGAAACATTGCGTTAGCTGAACACTGTGGGGAATCACCCTTACACGTGACCGATATCTGAAGCTTGTGTAACATCATGCCTATTTATTGGGATTGGCCCTACGCATGTTGGGGATAGAAACGCCCTCATCGTAGTAGAATCCATATAACCCGTAGAAAAGTTGTCCACTGCACTGGAGAAAGCATACTTTTGTGAGGTTCAACCTGAGCCCCAAGCTCTTCATATGAGCGAGAACAGTATCTTGATGAAACTAGCCTGAAGTGAAGAACCTAATATTGGTATGCATTGCCTCCAAACGCAAACCTCAGGAACTTCATGTGACTGCCCAATATTTCTATGTGGAAATATGCAACTTTTATATCTAGTGTCACAATCCAGTCCTCAATCTGAATCTGTGGAACGATAAGTTTGGGCACCCGCATCTTGAACCTGTATGTCCGAAGAGTACAGGTCAGATGATGCAGATCTAAAATTGGCCACATACTGCTCTCTTTTTTTGCGGACCAGGAAATAACGGCTGTAAAAACCTCCCTCCCTCAGGGACAGGGGTACATGTTCTATGGCCCCTTTGTCCAAGAGGGATCTTACATCCTGTACTAACGTCAGGCTCTGCTCTGTGCTGACTACTGTGGTGAGTGCACCTCTGACCCGTGGGGGTCGAGCTGGACCCGTTAACCCTTTTCTTTGGTAGACAGAACCCATGGAGACACATTTGGCAGTAGTTTCCATGCTGCCAGATGCTCTTTTAGTGACGTTAAATTTTCCACATTCTATTGGAGGTAAACCACAGATTTCCGTTGCCCTGTGACAGCTTGCTGACCAGAGAACACTGAAAACTTGGGGCAGCCTTTTCTAGGGGAGGCCCTACAGTAGTACTGGGGGCTAACTGCCCTAACAACCTCATGTCCCCTGAAACATCCCTCCACGGCCCCTCAGGACTGCTCCTCCTTTGTCTGTTTGGCGCCTCCTCCCCTGCAGGGGGAGGCGGACTGCCGTACTCACCCTCTGTGCCTCCCTTGCACTAGCACTGGCCCAGGCTCCATTCGTGGATGCCTGGGTGAACTTGACACAAGAGGGATGGAACTGGCTGAATGCTGCTGTATGTCAACCTCACTTAGCAGGTCTGCTTGGTAGGCCTGCAACACTGCCATTGTCTGCAGTGATCCACAAGCCTTGCAGTTTTCTGCAGTGTGAGGGATTCATTTTCACTGGGGAGAAAAAAGCTCATCCAGCCTTAGTAATCTTTTCAAGCAGCTCTTTATATGCTGCTCTCAGTTTTTAGCACACCCTTCTGGCTCTTTGGAGTCAGAGAGGAATTATTTTAACAATTTTTGTGTGTGTGTGTGGGTGTTTGGGTTTTTTTTTTATCTTTTTTTGGCTTTCCATAGTGGAAGGAGGAGTCACGATGCAAGCTCCAAAATCCAGCAGAGAGCCAGACCCGGAAGACAGAGCAAGGCTCTGAAACCCAACTCACTTCGGCCGAGAAGAGCGCGAGTCGTGAGCGGAGCTGCCTAATTGTAATGCATTCAGAGTCAGACCTCTCGAGGGCTGTCGTGGCATGCTCCAATCCTAGACATTTCACACAGAAAGTGTGCAGTCCTCCCCATGATGAAATGGGAGCAAGGCCTAACACACTTCCTGAATTCTCTCACACAAACTTTTCTCTCTTTTTTTTTTAAGGAACAGAAAAGAAAAGAGATTTTTCTCTTTTTTTGGAAAAGATAGAGAGGAAATGAAGAGTCTTTTTGCGAGTGTTACACAAACTACCGACATGCAGTCTCGCTGAAGATAATAAGGCTCATGGCGCGGTTCACAGGTATTGTTTATATATCACACGACACGCATAATTGCAATGTCACCTGTTAACAGCAGGCCTATAAATAGGCATGATGTTACACAAGCTTCAGATACCGGTCATGTGTGAGGGTGCTTCCCCACAGCGTTTCAGCTAATGCAATGTAGAGTTCCCTTTGAAAGGGAACTGAACTGGACCCAAGATGCTACAATCACTAAGCAGGCAGCCTGGTTGAGTAAACTTCCAGATAATGAGACCAAGCAAACAACAAATCAACACACTCTGTGTAACCCAACTAGAAGTACACATGTTGACTGTAAAAGTAAGACACAATGAAGGAAATGAAAGCCATGGAGAGACAGATTGTCAAGGCTGTGGTAACAGAGGGCGTAGATGTCACAAAAAGAAGTAAAGTGGAAAAAGTTAAAAAAAACAAAAAAAAAACAGAAGAGATCAAGCGGGTTTTTATTGTCATTCCTCCATATAGCTTGTATACATTGGAACAAAATGAAATTTCTTCAGGACCACGGTGCAACACGGAACAGTACGCAAGACTACATATAGTGCAAATACACAAAATTGTGAGACAAGTGCAAAACAATAAATACACGGAACAAGACAATGAATGGACAATGAATACACAGGACAATAGATCCAAGTTGGCGTAAGCTGCACGTAACATTCACCATATTAGTGGACCTGTAGTTGTTACTGCGTGCTACTGTGTTGCCATCTTGGATACTTATCCAGGTACCTGAGGTACATGTGGCAGTGAAAGAAGATGAAAGCAGGTAGGAGAAGAACTGGATTGAGAAAGTGTGGAGTGTGGAGCAGAAAGCATGAAAGTTAAAAGGAAGATGCTGATGGGGAGCATGGAGGAGGAGTTCATTGGAACTAGAGGACAAATTGAGTATGGCAAGATTAGGAAGAGGACAAGGGTGCTGCCACTCCAGACAGGGCAAATGGATTTATAAAAGAGGTTCATAGAAGAAATGGCTTAAGTAAAACAATGTAAAGTTGGAGAATGAGGGAGCTGAAGGAAAAGTAGAAAGGTAAAAGAAAATGACTGACATGAAATAGCATCTAATGGGCACTGATTATTCCAGAAGAATCAGTCAGAAACTCCTTAATTACACACTTTTCTCAACAGTCAGAATGAGGAAAATATCAAGATATCCAGTCTCCTCTTCAGGAGGTGAAATGCTGCTCCACTGGGTTAAGGTCTGGTGATTGACTTGTCTAAAACCTTCCACTTTTCCCCCCTGATAAAGTCCTTTGTTGAGTCGGCAGTTTGTTTTTGATCATTCTCTTGCTGCATGAGGAAGTTCCTCCCGATTAATTTGATGCATTTCTATGTAAATTATCAGACAAAATGTTCCTGTAAACGTCTGAATTCAATCTGCTGTTACCATCATGAGTTACATCATCAATAAAGATTAGTGAGCCTGTTCCAGAGGCAGCCATGCAAGCCCAAGCAATGACACTACCTCCACCATGTTTCACACATGAGCTTGTATGTTTTGGATCCTTTCTTTCTCCACACTTCGGCCTTTCCATCACTTTGCTATCATCTTGGTTAAAGAACTTTTGTGGCTCATCTCTGTATTTGTTTGCGAATTCCAATCTGGCATTCTGATTCTTACTGCTGATGAGTGGTTTGCATCTTGTGGTATGGCTGCTTTATTTCTGTTCTTGATGTCTTCTTCCAACGGTGGATTGTGATACCTTCATGCCTGCCCTTTGGAGGTTGTTGATTCACTGACTGTTGTTTTTGCTTTTTTCTTCACAGTTCTCATAATGTTTTTGTTATCAGTTGTTTTCCTTGGCTGACACAGTCAGTGTCTGTTGCTCAGTACCCCTGTGGTTTCTTTCTTTTTTCAGAACATTCAAATTGTTGTATTCACTATGCCCAATGTTTATGCAAAGCCTCTGATTGATTTTTCCCTCTTTTCTCAGCTTCAAAATTATTTATTTTGAATTGAATAGTCCTGCCCACTGAAATCTAAGTTAATTTGTATAATATTAAGAACCTACTTACTACAGGCCACCCTCAGCATTACAAAACATGGAGGACGATATAACCCAATATGAGCACTAGAGAAATGAGACACCCAACACTGTCTCACTTGGCTGAAAGAGGATAAAACCACAGTATCCCAAACACACTCCCTACACCAGGAGGATAGGATAGGACTTGACTCTTTTTGCAGATGGTGCCATCTACTGCCCAAAGGTGGGATGAAAAGTACTGAATTGACAGTAGTGGACAACAATGAATAAGTAGTCAGGGGTGGAGGAAGCAAATAGGCAGGAGCACAAATATAGATCCCAATGGTGACCGCATTCCTGTAGTATGCTCAACGTAAAACAGCCAACATCTCCCTAGATTCAAGATATGCATTTGGAGTACTGTATGACTCCAGTGGCACAGGGGCCTACTAACAACATCTGGGAAATCAAAAACCTCATGATCACAATTGGAAAAGCCAAAAAGCTAGTGGATCTAAAGGTTTATATATAATTATAATTGGCCCCACCAAATCCACTTCAGAGACAGCAAAAGAAAAAATGCAGACTGAATAAGAAGAATACGTTGAAAGTAAGACTAACTGTGATACATTTAAATCCTTCAAAGAGAAAGCCACAGGAATGTGAAAACAAGGCAGTAATTTTATGAGGTTGTTGGCAGATATTACTGTCTGAGAACGGGAACACTTGAGTACCTAAAGGGCCTCTGCCAAAGGATTTTGCAAGTCAATAAGAATTTATGGACCTACCAAAAGGAGATGGACCTACATAGAGATTAATAGGAGATGGGCAGAGATGAGGGACTGGAAGTGGAATACTAAGAAATAGCCCACAACACGGTCAAATGTTACTTAGAAAAAAGATGGATGTCCATCTCAGGTTTTGCTGATGTAAACGGGTGCTGCATCGAACCAATGTGATAACACAATGCTCAGGAGGCCCCATTGCAAAAGGGGCTGAAGATTCTGTGAAGCAAAGGGTTTCTCACCTCAGAAGTATTAGAAAGTAATGCCAGAATGGGGCTTGGTGCTCACAGAGACAGCCTGTGAATTTGTAGTTAAAGTTGGAAATGACTTTCCAAACATGGTGGCCATTGACTGCTTGGCAAATACAGTACACAGAACTAGCAGTAAAAGCTGTCCTGGGTGTGTGTAACAGCATTTAATTTTTTCATAGCTGTAATCTCTATATCGTCAGTCAGCTAAAAATGCTAGATTGTTCAGGAAGCAGCTTCTGAACATTTGTTGTTGAAATCTAGGCAAATGTTTTCCCATTTATAGGCATCCAGCAGGCTCTCTACAGTAAAAGCTGTGTGGAAAGATTTGCCTGCCTTTGCAGTTAATTTTCAAACAGCCAGTGAAGGCTAAAAACACAGTGATGCTGACACTAATATACACTCATCAGTTAGTGCATAACTTTTAATCTGTACGGCTGTTGTAAGCACTTGACAAGCACAGGCATCATGGAACAGCTGGCTGCAATGAAGGACATTCTGCATGAATTGAAAGGCTTCAGTGCAGAGACTTATCGCTTGTGGATGCAAGTTGCCATATACAGCAAGAAGTTAATGTGTTGATGGCTGTGAAAATGTTGGGTCTAAAATCAGCTAAGAAGACTGAACAGTAGATGTCATTTTACATCTTTAATGGCTTTGAGCTGAGTAATGGAAAGGGGGAAATTAACAGCCAACAATTATAATAATCAGTGATGACAAATCTCAGTAAATGCTTGCCTGAGACAAATCTGGTCTCTCAGCTTTATCTGTTTGATGAACAAGCTTAAAGAATGAACCAGTATGTGAAGCCATGAAGCAGTTCAGAAACTGGAAATTTTAGGGCACACCACAGGGCAGCAACTCAGACATATCTCCTCTCTTCTGCAGCATGTGAGACATTCTATTCTGTTCTGTTGTATTCTGTTGTTATTGACACAGCTAGCAAAAGACAATGTTAGATCCTGGATTAAACAATGTGTGAGCGAACATGAGCTGCCTGTTGCTATTACATGACTCCCACATTATTTTCTGATCTTCAGAGATACTCTGTATCTGTTTGTGAGGTGGCTATACTAAGCTCATGTGGGCTGTGTACTTCATTATACTGTTGCATTGTTGCTAAAAGCTCTTGTATTTGGTTCATGCCCACTGCCAGCTCTGCAATAAGCAAACATTCCCCTTCCTATTCCTATTCCCCTTCTCGTACTGAACAGTTGAGCCTTTCTGCCCATTTCTATTCCTGCTAAGCAGGAAAAACCATTTTTCTTCCTAGACACCTCAACCTTGACTGATGTTCATTTGTGTCAGAGGAATAAAATGAATAGTCAGCAATATTCCCATAGGTGCACTTTACACATTAATGTTTACATTAAGTTCTAAATACTTGTCTAAAATGCTCAGGCCTAGATTCCACTAGTTCAAAAGGAAATGTAAGGAAGTAGAATTAGGATTTACAGGTTTAATTTTCCTGAACATCGTTGCTTTGTGTATTTTATGCTTTGTATACTGAATTCAATGTTTCCATTGTTATGTTTAAAAAAAAAAAAAAAGATAATAAAATTATTATAATAAAATTATACGTTGTACATGCAATCTATAATAAAATGGTATTTCTTCCATCTCAGAAAAAGTTAAACTAAAAGAATGGTAAAAGTAAAAGTGCAATTAGTGTTCATTAGACATGACTTCTTAACTCTCCAAGGGGAGCATACATTACCTGGCCAGCTTCCGCCTTTCCTTCTCTTCTTCTTCCTCTTTTTGAGCTGATGTCAAACTCTCTGCATCTGCAAGGTTGTCTACAGCAATGGCCAAGAATACATTCAGGAGGATGTCTGTTTTGAACAGGAGTTCAGGATTATAAAATTGTCAATTTTATTTAGAATAGTAGCTGATAAATGTGACCTACACACACCTAAATTAGCAACATATTTGAACTCCTGAATTAGAATAGGAATTATCAGATAAAGCTTCTGGAGATAATCAAATTGAGAAGTAGATTATCAAAATAAAAATACACAGAGTCTGTTATTATTATTATTATTATTATTATTATTATTATTATTATTGTTTTGTTACAGCTCAGCACTCACACTCACTTCGTTTAGTCTGTATTTTTGTAACCACTAGGTCATGTCATACGATTATTTGTGCTCTGACACAAGAGTTATCAAATGCTATGTTAATTGGTTGACATCACATGAGCCACCTAGCATACAAACAAAGATCTACTGTTCCAATGCAAGCATAATTTGTTTGAATGCTACCCAATTTATGTATGCTTGTATGCATAAATAAATTGGGTAGCATTCAAACATGTATTGTTTTGTTTTGTTTTTGCACTCGGTTGCAATTTTTGTTGCTGAGCAATGTTGTGTTATAAGGTGTGAGATTTCAATGTCAGCACCCCCTGCTGTAAAGGATACAGTTTCCACATATGAAGAGAATGATGAAGTAGATGCACACAAGCATACCAGGAAATGATGGTCCACCATAGGCCATAATCCCATCAAACATTACTGAGTTCCAGTCCTCTCCAGTCAAAATCTGTTGCCAGTACAGCAAATAATATAAACAAACAAACAAATACAGATGTCTGAGGGAAATTGGTGTAAATCTAAGAACCTAATTTAAGAGTCCACACGTTCACAATAAAGAGGATGGTAAGGGAGGCAAATAAACACAAAGCTGAACCTTTATTTTATTTCTCTTTTTTTTTGTAAAAAAAAATGGTACTAACTTTGATTTAATATGATTTAATAAATAATTTATATGATTTAATAAATAATTTATATGATTTAATAAATAATTTATAGCTGGAAACAAATAATTAGTTATTCAGAATTTGACAGTTAACAAAGGTTTATAAATGACACTTCATGTAGTTGCTCATGCATGAACTCATGTTACAATGTGCATGTTTTCCTGTACCCTTACAATATATTCCTGCATTACATTCCTTCAGTACTAGTTCATGATTTTTTTTTTATTTAAAAAAAACATTCCAATTTGAAAGAGAGATATAACACCTTCCTTCGCTTTTTCCCTACTCACTTTATCTTACCCAAACATGCAACTCATTTCCTTCATAGTCTATCCCTATTTAGAACTAGCAGCTGTAAGTTGTTGACTGATATTTCTTCTCTTTCCCTGTAATTCAATAAATTACATTTTATTGAACATTTTATTGCCTTGTTTTGGTGACTACCTTCATATAGCAAGAAGCCAACCTTTTTAGAGTTTGGTCTGTATAGTTTTGGTCTGTATGGTTCAACTAAACCCCAAGACAACAAGAAAGGAACTGATGAAGGAGTTGGAAGCATCATGTACCAAAGTATGTACGTCAACCATTGGGAGAGACCTTTTATCACATTAGCCAAAAAGGAGGAAGCCCCTACTCCAAGACGAAAAAAAAAAAAAAAGGCAGACTATAGTTTGATGTCCAGGTGATCACCAGGACAAAGACCTGATCTATACAGAGATATATATGGAAGGAAAAGGGTGAGGCTTCAAATCCAAAGAACACTATGCCAACTGTTAAGTATGTGGGTGGCAGCATCATGTTATGAAGGTGTTTTGTTGGAAATGGGACTGGTGCAGTTAAAAAAATAAATAGAATATCCCATCTTTACTATATATATATATATATATATATATATATATATATATATATATATATATATATATATATATATATATGGGATATATTATATATGGTTTTCTTGAGACTTTACCATAGCATAAAGACCACCACTTTTTACAAGTCTCCACCTTGTATATAAACAAAAAATAATGGTGGTTAAGGCAGGGGTGTATAAAGGTGACCTTTCACTCTCTTACTATACAGCATGCTCATGTGGGTCAAGCTCAAAATATTGCACAAAAATATAACTACTTGCATATGACATATTATATATAGTATATATTATCTTCTGCTAATTTTCATGAGCGGTACCTGGAAGACTGTGAGTAATGACTGGGGAAAGTTGTCAAATGTGCTCCGACGTGTCTCATCGAAGTTGAACTTCCCACCAAACAGTTGCATGCCTAGCAAACTAAAAATAATGATGAAAAGGAAGAGCAGCAGCAGCAGGGAGGCGATGGAACGGACAGAGTTCAGCAAAGATGCTACCAGGTTGCTGAGAGAGTTCCAGTACCTGAGTTCCAGTGCAGAACAATGTTAGTGCACAGCCACACTCAGAATAACAGTTCATAACCATAATATGTGTTGTCCCTTATATACTTTTCTGGTGAAATGACCTATTATAGTAATGGTGAAACAACAGTAAAAATACTACTCTAATATAAGAGTCAATGTTCTTGGCTTCATTTCTAATATTATTACAACTATATACTGTATGTTAAACTATATAATTATTATGCAATTAAATTAAATAATAATTGTGTAATTAATACATAACCCCCCTTCAATAGAAACACCTGTACACATGCTCATTTATGCAATTATCCAATTTATATAATGATATATAAAGTTTTTTTTTTTTTTTTTAAACTATATCTGCATGATTTAAGTTACTATGATCTCAATGTCTTTGACTTTGGCATGGTTGTTGGTGCCAGGCAGAATAGTTTTTCAAAAACTGCTTAGCTCCTGGGATTTTCATGCAAAACAGTCTCTAAAGTTTATACATTTCATACATACATTGATGGGAGAGGTCAGAGGAGAATGGCCAGACCACATCAAGTCCTCTTGTCAGCTAAGAACAGTATCTGGGGTTATGGTGGGCACAGGCTCACCAACATGGGACTGTAGAAAATTGGACAAATACTTGCTGATACTGCCCAGTTTTGATGAACCTATGTCCACTGTAGCCACATGATTGCCTGATTGAATAATTGCATGAATGAGCAGGTCTACAGGTGTTAAAGTGCATAAATAAAGTGGTCAGTAAGTGTATATACACATTATGTCAATTACATGAGCTATTTTCAATAAAAGTATTAAACAAAATTAAAACTGCCTATTTCTGTTGATGTGAAATTATTTTATTTAATTACATTTGTTACATGCACACTCATGCACCCTCAGGAAGCTTTTGAGGTGAAACTTTTGAAGAGATTAATTTTAAATTTGATTTGTTAAATTTTATATTAAAATTATTCTGAATACCCTAATTTACCTTGTGTCTTGAGTCACACTTTCCACACTCTCACACACACCTGGTGATTTTGAAGATGCGCAGCAGGCGCACACAACGCAGCACTGATATGCCTAGAGGGGACATAACCTTCGTCTCAACCAGGATGGTCTCCAGTATCCCACCACACACCACAAAACCATCAAAGCGATTAAAAAGTGAGACAAAATACGCCTGCAGTCCCAAACTGTACATCTTCAAAAGCATTTCTCCAGTGAAGAGCGCTAGGAGAACCTTGTTGGCGATATCTGGGAACAGGAAATTCAAAGGCATAAGAAGAGGAAATTGTGGACAGATATTTTACCTGAGTCATTAAGCATATAAGGAGTTTTCTTCAAGGATAAATCTTTACATACAATAAAGCTTTTATGTCTATAAACACAATGTAGTTTTAACTATATGTGCAGCTGTAATAAATGAGTTAATTTCATTATTTATCACCTTGTACATCCGTCAGCCACTGTGGTTGTTTATGGTGTTCCGAGGCAATGGTTAGAGTATTCAGGAATACAAAAAAAATCACCAGCCAATAAAAGACATTCGACTTCACAGCAGCTCGACATTTACGCCTGCACAGACGATTCCAGCGACGAGAATATCGACTACAGAAAGACAGATATGAATACAAAAAAAATGAAGAAATCTAGAGGAGTATAGAAAAACCCATTTGTTGTTACAAGGATAGTTTTATACTAATTGTTTGTAGAACATGTGAATCACTTCAACTCAAAAAAGACCTAAAAGCCTGGTATATAGGCACTCATTGCAATGTTTAGCAGGTCCGAATTTGCTAAAGTATTAAATATGTAAATCCCTCAATTAATGGCATATGAGCAGTTAGGGGAACCTTAGTCACAGCCTAACTGTCACACTAAGATGATACAGTGGAAAGGGCACAACATTCAGAATGAATATACAATATACACACACAAACACACACATATATGAGAAACTTTAATGAGGACCATTAGATGGCGAACCATTTCTTCAGACAGTGAGAGCATGTACTAACCTGAATTTGGATTTGGAGATCCTATTTCTGGAATGAAAAGCAGAATGGATTATAACAGAACAAGACATAACATTATGGATGACATTGTCAACAAGGCGAGAGACAGAACACAGACATCAGCAGCTCCTAGTTTAGCACATAGGAACACAAACAAATGTCATATTCACTAGGAGAGATTATGAATCAGTGCCCTTGCCAGCTGATTAGACCCACAAATCATCAGAAGAAAGAGGGACAAAGAAAGGCAAGAAATAACAAGCAGTGAGTAATAATGAGCAAATAGCTCATCAAGATTAACAGAGGATTTATTGGAACAGAAAAGAAAATCAATGTTTATTTTCCATTGTCTTGTTCAGGAAAGCTCACATATATGAGGGCAGAATGTATTTGTCATTAGATCAATTTAGAACAGACCTAAACCTGGGTGACATAAAATTAATGAAATTACCACACTCTTGGTCCTCTCGAACCACATACAATGAATGCCATGTTTTGACAACACCTATTGCAACATCAATCATTTTGAATCACATCATGTGACAATTCTAAACTGTTTGCACAATGTCAAGAATATTGCTATATTTAGTTTAAACATTATGTATGCTCATCAGCATTAAATCACTAAATATTTGATACCAAAAAAGTATTAACACAATGGAAGATTTCTTTTATATTTCAGATATCATGTTTTACCCTTTCTTTGTGCTCATTATATTCCTAAAGATGGTCAATCCATTTACTTTTTACTATAAATGATATTTTGGAAAAACTCAAAATTTATATGACATAAACACTGATCAGCCATAACATTACAATCAATGACAGGTGAAGTGAATATTTATTAATTATCTCATTACAGTTGCATCTGTTAAGGGTGGGATATATTAGGCAGTAAGTGAACAGTAAGTTCTTGAAGTTGATGTGTTGGAAGCAGGAAAAATGGGCAAGCGTAAGGATCTGAGTGACTTTGACAAGGGCCAAATTGTGATGGTTAGACAACTGGGTCAGAGCATCTTCAAAACGGCCGAACACACATCCTGTGGAATGAGCCCTTTATGCCCAGTGGTGTAGCGAGACCACGCACCTCATAAATAGAGATTGCGTCCGCTGTTCAGTTAGAGATGTGCTGCTTTGACACAGCACCACATCTACTGTCGCTGCCAGAGCAGACCAACAGCTGCTCAGACTTACACCACTGGCCGGAGCGATGGATATAAATACAGAGAGCCCTTACTGGACACAGTAGGTGCAATTTCTCGTGTTCCGGTGTGAGGAACAGAGGAGGGCAGAAAGCCTGCAACACTACTGGCTCCTACCCACTTGAAAGATGCCAGGGCCAGCAGCAGAGCTACCTTTAGAGTCAGACGCTTCTCTGAGGCTGACTCTACGGGCTCAAATGGGGTCCCCTGACAGACCTTCCAGGACACAGAAAGGTCCAAGGAAGGTATGCGTGGTCTGCAGATGTGCCTCTGTCACTTAATACCATGCGCAAAACTCGAAGTTTGAGGATGTTGCACCACAGAGGCTCCATCAATAGGGCCGTGGCTGGCCAAAATAGCAGCCATGTAGACCCTGATGTAGAAGGAGCCAACCCTGCTGAGAAACGTCCTTGTAAGAACTCCAGGACTGTAACTATTGTGCAGTTCACTGCGTCTAGCTGACGTTACTCACACCTCGAGACAAAAAGTCACCACTTGAGTGCATACAGTTTCCTCGTGGATGGTGCTCTAGCATTCAACATGGTCTCTACAACCTCAGTTGTGAGACCTGAATCTATGAGCTGGTGCCCCTCAGAGGCCAGACCCACAGTTTCCATAGTTCCGGCCGAGGGTGATAAATCAGCCCTCTGGCATGAGACAGTGGATGGGAATCTCCCAAGGAGTGCTGTCCAACAGGGCTATTATCTCTGAGAACTATATTCAAGCTGACCAATAAGGTGCTACTGGCAGCAGGCATAGACAATCTTGGCGAACTCTCGCTAGAACTTGTGGGAGCAGAGAGATCACAGGGAAAACGTACCAATGTGACCTCGGCCACATGTGCACCATGGTGTCCAGCCCCAGTGTTGTGGGAGGAGTGAGGGCAAACCACAGCAGGCAATGTATTGTCTCCTTGGAGGCAAACACATCCACTTCGCTTGGCAGAACCTCTGCCATATGGACTCCACCACTTGTGGATGGAGCCTCCAATCCCTGGACCTCATCCCCTGCCTCACCAGGATGTCTGCCCACATATTCCAGTTTCCCAGAATGTACATTGCACTCTCTGACAAAAACTTTTCCTCTGCCCAGAGAAGAATTAGTTCTGCCTGCCTGAACAGAGGGTGTGAACAAAATCCTCCCTGGTGGTTGATATATGAGACCACCACTGTGTGGTGACAACTAACACATGGTGACCTCTCAATTGAGGAAGAAAGAATTTGAGTGCTAGAAACACGGCCCACATTTCTAGGCGATTGATATGCCATTCAATATGCGGGCCGCTCCAGAGAGCATGAGCTGGACAGCCGTTAAGCGCCCCAGCCCGTGAGGGAGGTGTCTGTCATTATTGTCTTGTGATATGGAGACACCCCTAGAGTGTGAGCCAAGGCTAGAAACCAGGGATACCTCCAAATACTCAGAGCACATAGGCATCACCGTGTGACACTGATTACTCTCAGAAGTTTCATCCTAGTACAAATCCCCGACTTTTCAGCCACCACTGAAACGGTCTCCTGTGCAATTGGCCCAATTGTATGACACTGGCTGCTGCTGCCATAAGCCCCAACAGTCTCTCGTAGAGACTGGTGGGCATGCCAAGATCCACCTTTATCTTGCTCAATGTTAAGAGGATTGACCTTACACATGTTGGGGATAGAAACGTCCGCATTGTAGTAGAATCCTTATAACCTCTAGAAAAGTTGTCCACTGCACTGAAGAAAGTATACTTTTCTGAGGTTCAAACTGAGCCCGAAGCTCTTCATGTGGCTGAGAACATCATCTCGATAAAGTTAGCCAGAAGGGAAGAACCCGATATTGGTATGCATTGCTTCCAAACGCAAACCTCAGGAACTTCATGTGACTGGCCAATATTTCTACTTTTATATCTATCATCACAAACCAGTCCTCAATCTGAAACTGTGGAAGGATAAGTTTGGGCGTCAGCATCTTGAACCTGTATGTCCAAAGAGTACAGTTCAGATGATGCAGATCTAAAATTGGCCGCATACTCTTTTTTTGTGGACCAGGAAATAACGGCTGTAAAAACCTCCCTCCCTCAGGGACAGGGGTACATGTTCTATGGCCCCTTTTTCCAAGAGGGATCTTACTTCCTGTGCTAACGTCGGGCTCTGCTCTGTGCTGACTACTGTGATGAGCACACCTCTGACCTGGGGGTGTCGAGCTCTGAACTGGACCCGTTAACCCTTTTCTACGGTAGACAGAACCCATTTGGCAGTAGTTTCCAAACTGCCAGGTGGTCTTTCATGACCATTCTCAAATCAGGCCTAGTAGCAGGCGACGCCTGTGGCCACCCAGTTTCCCTGGCTGTGTGCCGTACTCGCCTTTTGGATTTAGCCATAGCTAAATAGCCATGCTATTCAGTCCCCACGATGGCCAAATAATCAGATCATAATAATCAATAATAAGGTTTTCCCCAGAGCATGATATTTTGTCATTCACTCGTGGAAAAAAGGGGAGTTTTCTCCAGTGTGAGGGAGATTTATTTTCACTGGGGAAAAAAAAGCTCATCCTTATATTATATATATATATATATTTTTTGGCTTTATATAGTGTAAGGAGGAGTTGCGAAACATGCTCTAAAATCCGGCGGAGAGCCGGACCCAGAAGACAGAGAAAGAGATAGAGCAGCGTTCGCTCCTCTTCCAGATCCATATGAAATCCCCAGCACCTGAACCGGCAGGCTGCTTCGGCAGCGGCCGGCCCAGCTCCGCGAGGCTCTGAAACCCAACTCCCCTCGGTCAAGAAGAGAGCAAGTTGCTAGCGGAGCTGCCTAATTATAAGGCATTAACAATGCATACAGTCAGACTTCTCGAGGGCTGCCCTGTCATGCTCCATCTTTAGACACTTCACACAGAAAGTCTGACCGTCCCCCATGATGAAACGGGAGCGGAGCGTAACACACTTCCTGAATTTTTTCCCTCTTTTTTTTAAAGGGACAGAAAAGTAAAGAGATTTCTTTTTCTTTTTTGAAAAGATAGAGGGAAAATGAATTCTTTTAGTGAAAGTTACACAAACGACCAACATGCAGTCTCGCTGAAGACAATAAGGCTGACGGCACAGTTCACAGGTGCTGTTTTTATATCACCCAGCATACTTAATTGCCACGTAACCTGAACACGGCAAGCCTATAAATAGACATGATGTTACACAAGCTTCAGATACCGGTCAGGCGCAAGGGCACTTCCCACAGCATTGAGCAAACGCAGATTTCCCTTTGAAAGGGAACAGAAGTTGTGTAGTGTAACAGTCAAAGTCAAAAGAGTTGTGGCAGATTTACTAACATTCTTAGAAAAAAAAGTTTGCCTATAAAAGAGCACAAAGTGACTACCAGAGACTACTGAAGTATATTAAAGTAAAAATGTTCAGGTTATTAACGTTTACTCCTCTTTATATATATATATATTTTATTTTTTTTTTTTGGAAAGGTTAAATTCCACATCGTAGCAGTTTTGTCACAGTGACAGGTTTGGTGAATGCTTACATCAAAATGGGAAAACTGATCACAGTGACTAAACAAGCCAACCCAAATTGAATACTCATTGACTATTGTAGACTGTTATAAAGTACTAATACTAACCGTTTTTCTTACTACAGTTAGTGCTTGAATATTAAAAACCTCTCATGTCACCTTTAAACCTATCGAAAGGTCTGTTTTGTGAACCAGACTTCTGGATTTTCTAGATTAGTAAATACTTTTGAATGTGTATTGATGACTTTTTTCTCTTAGGTGCCACTTGCTTTACTCCTGAAACCTTGAGAGGAACCACACTTAAAAGGGAAACAAAGCATGGGGCAGGAAAATTTTTTACTTTATTTTACAAGACATATGCTTGCTTTTAAGTACAAAAAAATAAATAGTGCCCCGAGAGGCCAAGTTTAATTCAAGATTGCATCCATGAGGGAATCACTAAAGACACCAACCATGCAAATTTTTTGACAATAGCTCAATGTTCACTCCTGAGTTACAACTGTTTTAGTAATCCCTGTTCTGCCACCAAGTCTGATTGGCATGTAGCGACCATACTATTTATAAATGTCATCATGTTTTGATTAATTATGGAAGTACAGTCTCTGCTGTCTATTTTAACACCAACTTTCTGGAAAAAAATGTCCCAAAATCCTATGTACTAGGGTTTTGCATATTATGAAAATTATGGTACATTTGAGAGGGTGGGGCTAAATGCTACAAAAAGGATTTTTATGGGTTAATTCACTGAATCAGAACAAGTTAGGAATTTTCACTTCACACCTTATTTGACAAGAGATCTGCTTGTTTTTCTGTGCAAATTGGACTTACTGATCCTGAGGAAAAAGTTATTTGAACTTAATTCTGCCTCCTATGGGTGTCTCACTCTGAACAGGGTATTCAAGTTTCATGCCAATTCATCCAAGGAGTCCTGAGCTACAGGTATTTGAATAAATAAAGCTTAAAATTTTAGTGAAGGACTGATATATATTTTTAGAAATGTCTAAATGTTTTAAGTAATTATTGATTTTCCATTTCCCACTTTTGAGTATTTTCACTCTAAACTTGTGTTGGACTAGTTCACAGAAATATCTTTTACATATTATGATAATTACCTTAAATTTAAATTAGTGTAATTAAATGCTACAGATTTTCAAGGCACTGAATGACAGGATATGAAAGAATAAAACTTATTTCATGTTGTGTCATTCAGTGCCTTGAGCCAGACTTGACCCTAGTGGATTAGCATATTATTTAGAAATGTCAACTTTTTTTTTTCTTTTTTTTTTGGGGGGGGTAAATTCTTATTTTTATACCAACTTTGCAAAAGTATGTTTCACATATTATGGAAATTATTAAATGTGAGTAGACGTGGCTGTGTTACAAAAGGCACTACATGGCATGAGTGAATGAATCAGGACATGAAAATATTTGGAGCAGCTGTGGCTCAGGTGGTAGAGCAGGTTGTCCACTAATCGTAGGGTTGGCGGTTAGAATCTCGGCCCACATGACTTCACATGCCGAAGTGTCTTTTGGTAAGTCACTGAACCCCAAGTTGCTCCTGATGGCAAGCCTTGCATGGCAGCTCTGCTACCATGAGTGTGTGTGTGTGTGTGTGTGTGTGTGTGTGTGTGTGTGTGTGTGTGTGTGTGTGTGTGTGTGTGTGTGAATATGTGAATGAGAACCAGTGTGAAGCGCTTTGGACCCACTAAGGTTAAAAAAGCACTATATAAGTGCAGACCATTTACCATTTTACAAAAGAATTTCCACTGCATACACTATTTTTTAACACATCAGTCCTACTCGTGTTTATTTTCTGTGTTTTGATATCCAGTGTTTTGTTGTTTGCTTATTATGTGCTTACTCTGTATATGTCCCTATGTGCATTTCAGGATCACATCTTCCCCAGTGTGTTTGCCTGCTCGCTTCCTGCTATGCCCAGCCCTACTTCACTTCTCCTGTGGCTCACAGATAAAGTTCTGGACCCTCACGCCACTAAGCCGAGTTCAAGCCCCCTCTTTGCCAACTACTCAAGCCCGCTCACACTCTGCCTCACTACCCCTCCTCTGTGGCACATCATCTGAGCATCAGACTTCCACTCTGCTGACCTGAATTCAAATATTGGACTTGAAAACACTCCCTTCCCACACACTCCTACCTGTCCTAAGCTTCAAATCTGTTTACTTGACTTGTTTGAGCACACGAGGCTGGATAACTGCATGCGGGATCTCCATTCTTCCCTCAACGCAAAAATGGTTTACTGACCACAAAATCAAGGTCCTGCCATGGCCATCCTGGTCCCCTGACTTGAAAACCATAGAAAACCTGTGGAGTGAGCAGAAGAGGAGAGTCCACCAGCGTGGACCTCGAAATTTGAAGGATCTGGAGAGATTCTGTATGGTAGGATGGTCTCAGATCCCTTGCCATGTATTCTCCAACCTCATCAGGCATTATAAGAGAAGACTCAGAGCTCTTCTCTTTGGGAGGTGGCACAAAGTATTTACTACAAGGGTGCCGACCATTGTTGCATACCTATATTTAACAAAGTTTTTTTATTTATAAACCTTTGTTGTGTTTGCAATTGTTTGATATCCATGACAGCAGAGTATTTTTGTGAATTTTCTGAACAATATATCAAAAGGTTAAACAATAAAGAAAATTATTCACAGACTTCTATGAACATATTTACCAAGGGTGTCAATATTAGTGGAGGGCACTGTATATCAAAGTAAGTAAAACATATTGATTGAATTGGATGCTGTCATTTTATGGTGTCATGTTATATCATTTAAGGTTGTACATATGACCATGAATTGGGGCATCATTCAACTGACCCTCACTGTCCCACAAAAGCAGCTCTGCTATCTTGCAGCTGAACAGCACTGATATGGTCTATACAATAAGTGCTTTTAAGTAAAGTAGAGAAGGAACAGAAATGAAGCAAAATGACTTACACTAGATGGGTACAGCAGGGTTCTCCCTCTAAATCTCCAGTGGGAGGGATGTCAGTGTTCACGGACTCACTCTCACTTGCTGGAATACTCACTGTATAGATGAGAGAGAGAATTTAAGATGAAATTTTTATATATATATATATATATATATATATATATATATATATATATATATATATATATATATAAAACACATATTGTGGTGTTATACCTTTTTTGTTTTCTCTTTGCGTGTGCCTAAAAAAAAGTTTACAAAATAAAGCAGTGGAACTACTGTGCCTCCAGAAAGCACCTCCTAATGATTATCTCTCTTTTTTGATGTATTGTTTACTTGCTTTATTTATCAGGCCAAACTTAGTGGTTGGGAAAGAAGGGCAATTGCCAGAGCAGTGTCCAAGAGGCCAGATACAGTACAGCACTGAAGGAGTTACAGAACTCACTGGCTGAAGTAGGGAAACCTTTGCAGATCTAAACAATATCTTCAGCTCTTCACAGATATGGCATCTACAGGAGATTGGCCAGTGTTGGAAAAAATATGTGTTGAGGAATGAGAGAAAATGCCAAATTTAAACTATTTATTTAATTTTATTTCTGTACAGAGTCACTTCAAAGGGAGCAGAAAAAATCCATTCTAACATACTTTGTATATTAGATACATATAGTGTACATATATACACTAATATAGATTGATGTTGCAACTCGGGGATGAACATTTTCTGGAGATACTGTGCAACTTAATGAACCACGAGACACTAACTAGAGGTCATGAAATATTTAGGTGTGGGGTGTAGGCTAATTAATTTATTTAATTTATTAGGCTAATTTTAATTTGTTTTTTTTAGTTGAATTAATCAAATAATAATGCTTTCATTAATTCAATGTGCTCTCCTGTGTCAATAGTTTGAAGGTTAAGCTGACCAAGCACTACTATACTTACAGCTCACTGTATGTAAGCATAGTTAAAAAAAAATATATATATATATATATATATATATATATATATATATATATATATATATATATATATATATATATATATATATATAGTTAAAAATTTATTTCTTATGATAAGCAATGTCTCAAATTAAGATGCTGTCTCCTCAGATCTCCTGCATGTAATAAAAAGGTTTAGTAAACTTTACTGGGAAAATACTGATAATAAATTAATTCTAAACCTATTCATTAATAATATCACATGTATGTATTTAATAATGGCCTCAAACATATTCCACATATTTATGAGTGTGTTTACAAGATGTAAAAGATACATTTCAGCATAACATATTGTGGTCACAACAAACTGTTAACCAGTGGTACTGGACTTCATACTGCTCCTCACTAGAACTGATGCAAGAAACCATGCAAGAAATATGGTCTTGAACCCAAGGTCAGAATCAGACACAAATGAGACAAGCCTCTATTTTAGGCAGAGCCCACTCTGAGGGGGTACCCCTCACTTAACTTCTTAATAGCACATAAGTCTGTAATTATGCCTGATATCTGAATATTAATGTGAACAATTTTTCCATTAAATCCTTAGTATGTGCACTTAACTCACTCTGAATACAGCCCAAAATGTGTAATTATTGGATAACATTTTAGGATATATATATATATATATATATAAATATATAAATATTTAAGAAAAATTTAGGGAAACTACTGTATAACTTTCAATACTGCTTGTCAATTAGAAATATTTTGCCATGCTGGTCTGGCAACCCTGGTTATAGCAAATATGTGAAGAACATATGCATCAATTTATTTCAATTTATGCTAAAGAAATTGACCACATTAACCAGGACATGTGACAATGCCAATTTCTCAAATGTAATAGAAGCCACAATCAACCACAAGAAGCTCATACTGTAGTGCAGTCTTTTCATGAAAACCAATTAGTAGTAAAATGGCAAATTAATGGACAATGGACCCTGGATTTGATCCTGCTCATATTAGTATTTTTCATCATAAATTATCGTTGTTTAATGTTTTCTACCTGTGTTTTGTCCACCACCACATACTTTGACTACAGTTTATGCATTGCCCACAGTAAAGCACACATTAAGTTTTTGTACTTTTGTCCTGCCTCATCTAACCGCATGACCTTTCTCATTTACTTTAAAGGAACAATACTATTAACTGATTAATAGTGTCATATTTATGTATTTAAGACCAAGGTCAGAATCACATATAACTGAGGCAAGCCTTGCATGCTCAACTCTGATGCAGTATAAAATGTCTATAGCCACATCTGAAGTATGAGTATAAATCTGAACACTACCAGTATTAACTCTTCACTACATCAATTTCACTAAAATCTGAAGATGGCCCAAAGTATCTAAGCCCATTCACACCTGCCTATGAGTACATACTACCCATTTTTGACCCAGTCCTAACTGATCCTCTACTCACAGTTTCTCGGTTTGGCATCATCCAGTCCCTCATCATTCTCTGGGTCAATGTCCTCAGCCTGAGTGATCCAATCCAGGTAGCCCTTTAGATCCTCTTCTAGCTGTTGCTTTTCTCGTAACTTCTGGAAATCTCCACGTGCCTTTGCCTTTTCACGCTCCTTAGAGAACTCTCTGAGTCACAACAAGGGAAAGACAAAGACATAATGTAAAGGGGTAAGGAAAAAGAGAGAAACACCTGAATTTTTGATATTATGGAAGCAAAAAAGTGACAAAGATTTGAATAAAAAATGTATTTTAAAATTAATTTAAATTAATTCTTAATAATAAAAGTGATAATAAAAATGAAAGAACATTGATTTCATAACATTGAACTATATTAGGTTGAAATCACACATCTGTATTTATTTAGTTAAGTTTTGTCAGTGTTCAGTGATTCTTATTTTAGAAGCTAAATTCATGTTTTCAAAAAAAAGCAATTATCAGTTTTCAGTGTTCTCAAATTCAGATTGAATAATTCAGTTTTCAGATATTCAAAAACCTGTATTCAGGTACCTTATTTCAAATCAACTTGTAAAATCCAGGCTGCAAAATTGAATATGAAAAATTTTGATTTTAACAGTGAGTATTGAGTTTGTTCCACCATTTTGCATCTCCTGCTGTCAAATGCCTGCTGCTCTCAAGGGCGCACACACCAATGTCACTATATCAACAGAATGCTGCAAAGGCAACCATGGATTTGAATCAGATTAAAAAAGGAAATCAGTCTTATAACTAATGTTTATTCTTTAGTGAGATTCTGCAGCGGAAATGTTGAGGAATGAGCCAATTATAACATGGCACACCTGATGCCTATTTGTGGTTGTTATACTCTCTCTCTCTCTAGCATTTACGGCATGGCTGCAAATGTATGCTAGAAGCATCATTGTCAGTGGAATATTGACTAATTGCAGTGACAAAAGAGACTGGTGCAAATAAGCACCAATCGTTTCGGCACCCAAAACAAATAAAGCTATAGTATTCTTCCTTAAAGACATATATGGTCAATCATTTAGTACAGCAGGGAATGTTTATTAACAATGAGTTGGCCCTGATTCTCCCACTGTCTGTAGGGTGGTAATGATAAGGCATTCGATACATGAGAGTTACTCTCAGCAATGTGACTCATTTATATCTGATGATGCACTTAAGCATGTTCTTGGTAGTTAGTCCGATTAAAATAAACTCCCTTGGTCCAGAACTAAAGCACGTAATGTAATTCAGGCATCAGATGGCCATGGTGCTGGAGGCTCATGAAGCACTAGATCGCTCTGTAGCAATAACAATGGTGGCCAAAATTTATTTTATTAGTACTGATGCAGTAAAGAGTTAAACTTGTGCTAGACCAAGTTATACCATACAGACTTAAATAGGCAAAAAGGCATAATGCGGGTGAGGAGCAAGAACCACATACTCCTGAAACTATCAACACTGAACCAACTGAAAACATTGAGGCACATGAGAGCAGGGACATTATTTCAGCATTCCCTTTAACCCTGAGACCAGGACTGTATCAGAAGCCATTGCAGGACAGATCAGTGCAGGGGACAGAGACGTAGACCCAAGCGATACTGAATTTGCTACTGCAGAAGAACCTAATAAACCATAGCAGAGCTGTGTGAGCTTGATGCAGCTGCCAACACACTAGAGTTTAAAACACAGAGCAGCAGCAGCTTTATTTGTGATGCTGAAGAAATGACACCTGAATTATGCCTGATATTCAGTCAACTGAGTTTCAAATCCAAAAGTGAGTCTGACATTGCAGATGAGGTTACTACCACAAATTCTTATGAAAGTCCAGCTGGTAAAGATACTACACACTGGAAAAGTTCAATGATTTCCTAGATTCTACAAAACATGTTTTTGTGGAAACCAGATCTTGGATAATATTTTCCAGATCTGCATAATTCAACTATGTACAAATAAAGAAATCTGATGTTAGCTTATTGAAAGAAACACACACATATATACATAAAAAAAACTCTCATGGACTGGAAAGGTGATGTGCTCTTTAGTCATGGAACATATCTAATTGCTGTAGTTGCAGTACTATTCTCACTATATCTAAACACGCAGCCCACTGCAACTGAAATATTACTCACTCAAATAATGCAAATAGATACAACTTTGGGGAACTTCACTTCTCTTTTTTTAACATATGCGCACCAAATGTAGGTGCACAGTAGGGGAGATTTAACTACAGCTTAGAGCAGGACATGGACAGGAATCATGAAAAGCCTTATTGTTCCTCTTCAGAGGTACTTAAATCCATGATAAATTATCACTCCAAATTATCACAACTTGGTTGATTTGTGGAGAGACACTTTTTTCTGACGTCAGACAGCACATGGTTGAAGCTGAATGCCAATTGTGTGTCTGGGGCAGGGCTTGACCTCAAACAAAAACAGATTTTTTTGCCAATTATATAACACCTAATTACTGCATTCAACTTGGAATTCTTCGAGAGAGGAGAGATCTAGTTACCTCGCGTTAAGTCAGTGCATTTCTAAGAGACTGCTTCTCTCACCTAAATGATGTGGATGCACCTAATGCTTTATTCTTTACACTAGAAAAACAGACAAGCCAGAGGAAATATTTCCAATTTGTAAAGCTCCTTGAGGGAAAGGAAACAAAAGACCAACATAAGACTGGTCTGTTGCAATTGCTTTCTACAAGAAACTTTTTCACTCCAAGTCCTGTGACTCAAAAGCACTTTGAAAGAGGTCCAGCATTTTTTGTAACTTGCCGCATCCGGAAATTAATGACTTTGAGGCAACTCTTGCTGAAATGTACAATTGTACAGGCATCTCTATGATTCATCCATGCAGGACTATAGAGATAGCCCGATGGCACAAAATTCATGAAGACGTTTTTAAAAATAGTGATTTCGATTTGCTTTGTACATACTGTTGAAAGAATAAAGCCAAAGCTGAACGTTTTTTTGGGGGTGCACCATGTTTTCATTCATCGGTTATCTTCACAAATAAACAGTCATTACACTACACCATCAGACGGTGATTAATCCTCATTCTTCTGTGTTTATATATAGAGACATTTACATTGATGGCCAGCCATACAGAGTGATCATTCTGTAATAACTTTCTTTTGTCTCAATACATAAAGAGACATTTACACTGATGGGAGAATATAATAATCACCTGATTTTGTAGATGTGAGAAATGACATTTGCAGGAAGCACCCACTTTTTGCTGATGTCTACAGTAATTGCTAACATTTATAAAATGAGCCTACAATAAATAATGTTTTATAGACTGGTTTAAAACATCTATTGTGAGCAGTGAACAATGAACCCTTGTTTAACATACAGCCCCCCATCCCGAATGCAATTCCATGTTTTAGAACTCCCAAGTATCCATAGTAATGGATCTGCTTGATTGTACAACAGGTAAGTAGAAGTCTGCACAGTTGGTTACAGGACTTTTGGGGCTCAAATAAGTAAGAACTGCAGATAATCTGACAATAAAAAATGTTTTTCCCCAAACTATGCTAACAGAAATAACCTACATTAAATGATGGTTTCACATTCTTTTCCTTTCCCAGGCTGAAAGTCTGAGAGGGAGATGAAAGTCAAGAGCAAACACCATTACTTTGGAGAGAACACAATATACACCTTTATACTGCTGGTAAAAAAAAAGATTATGCATAAAAGATTATGTGCAGTATAGTGTATGTGTAAAGTCATCACATTACATAACACTAAGATGAAGAATCAATACAAAATTAAGAGATTACCTCTCAATTCCAGACACAAAAAGGAGACATTAACTCTCAATTCCAGACACAACATGGAGACATTAACTCTCAATTCCAGACACAAAATGGAGAGATTACCTCTAAATTCCAGAGAATGTTTCTCTGTCATGGAGCTTATTATACAAACCCCTCTACCCAAAAGATCTGGGTATCTCCAGTGGATCTCCACTTAGCTGGCTATACTCAGAGCCCATCAATGTAAACATGGAGGACAGGATTTGAATTTAGTGGCTCTGGCAAAATCTCTGGTAGAGCACATTATAGAACACAAATTCTACCAGCACACAGGCCACATTTTAACCTGAAATGGGGGGTGAGAGAAGCACTTCTGGGAAATTAGAAATCATGTGGCAATATCCTGATACTAGTAACAGACAATGTGTGTGTAAACATATGAGTATCTAATATGTAAATATACCTGTACTCTTGCTTTCGACTAATTTGCTAGGAGTTTGTTGCCTATGTCAGCATTTAAATTATACAGTTTTTTTTTTCTTTTTCATCCATAATATTGTCCACAAAGATTAGTTGGGATTACCTTAGACAAACCCTATGTGGATGGCATCCCCTTGCTGTCTTTATACAAGAAAATTTTGTCAATGAAAATCAAAATGGGGCAGAAGGGGAAAGTTTTTCACTAATCACACACACATGTACACAATCGCCACAGTATATAAGGACTGCAGTCACGCTCTCTCATTGCAAAGTATCGCTCAGTGTGTTAGTAACTGACCTTACCAAGTCTTTCATGTTTATTGCTACTCTGGTTACTGATTTTGCTTGTGTTTGTGCTTGGTTTATTAAAAGCTCTCTTTTCAATTGTATCGATTTCTGCTTACCTGTTGTAACAAACATAATATAGGCACCTTGCCACACTACTACATCAAACGTACATTCACGTCAGCTACTTCACAGAGTTTTATGAATAATCTCCCAGAGTTATCAACTATGATTGGAACACTGTCTGATCCCAAGGAACTTGGTCAGGTGACAGAATGCTTAGAATCAACATTCCAGATAAGGTAGCACCATTAAAAGAAAAATAATTAGAGACAAAAAGCTAGCACCCTGGTATAAAGATCACACATGCAACCAGACCACTCAAAAACTAGAACATAAATAGCGTCAAGCCAAATTAGTAGTATTTCAAACAGCATGGAAGGAGAGCCTCCTGAACTATAGAAAATCCCTTAGTGTTGCTAGATAAATCTGTGCACCCTAAATGAAGATCTCAAAAATAATCCTAGATTCGTATTTAATACTGTCACAAAATGAACTAGGAATAAGACCACAAAAGAAACATGCACACATTCATTATATGGCAGCGATGATTTAATTAATTTGTTCTTTGGCATAAATTTTAAATATTAGACAAAAAAATCTGACTATTAATTTATAAATAGACAGTCTTATAACTAACCCTGTAGATAATATAACAATATCAGATTGAATATTTAGAATGTTTTACTCCCCTTTGAGAGAGCAAACTAATTTCACACATTTCCTCACAAAAATCAACATGTATACTAGATCCCTTACCCTATGTTTCTTCAAACAGATAATTCCAGAAGTAATCAAACCCCTTCTAAAAATAATCAATTCTTCCCTTAGCACTGGCTATGTACCTAAATCATTTAAACTAGCACATATGGTTCAGCAAACCCAGATGAGAGACACCAGCTGTTGAGGAATGTGTAAAGGACATTAGACATTGGATGCTTATTAGCTTCTTAATTCTGAGAACACAAACGTACTTGTACTAGGACCACATGCAGCTAGAAGTAAGTTTTCTGATTACCTTTCTGAGACCTTGGAGTGATTATTGACTCGTCTTTCATTTGACGTTCATGTAAATAATATTACATGAAATAGTAATATAAAGGATAAAGGATAGCCTTGGTTCACCTCAGAAATATTGCTAAGATAAGAAATATAATGTCACTACGTGATGCAAAAAAATTAGTTCATGCTTTCGCACCTCTAGACTAGATTACCGTAATGCCTTACAGCCTGGATGCTCCAGTAGGAGCATAAACAAACTCCAGTTAGTCCAGAATGCAGCTGCAAGAGTCCCTACTAGAACCAGAAAGTATGACCACATGACCCTGATCTTATCCACACTGCATTGGCTCCCAGTAAAATTTTGCACTGATTGTAAAATACTACTATTGACTTATAAAGCACTGAATGGTCTCGAGCCACAGTTCCTGAGTAAACTTTTGGTCTTTTATGATCCGTCACTCCTACGTCGATCAAAAAGTGCAGGTTATTTGTTGGTACGTCGAATAGTGAAGGCTACAACAGGGGGAAGCTCAACAGTTATGAAACAACCTTCCAATTAATGTTCAGGAATCAGACACAGTCTCAGTGTTTAAGTTCATGCTGAAAACACATTTGTTTAGTCAAGCTTTTTGTGAATATTTTTTTCTTAGGAAAAGGAGCAGATCTGGAGTGTTCATGGGCATGAGTGTTTTAGTGAACTGGGATGTTTGGATGCTGTCACATCACCCCTCTAAAATCTAATAATGCTCATACTCAAGTTCCTTATAACACACTTAGCAGTGCTTGACTTTATAGTATACAGTTATAGAAGTGGAGCGATTTATAATAGCACTACTAAAAACCTTGGATCCTCTAAAGGATAAATTAAGATTAAAAATACTATATCCAGATTTCTGTGAAGCTGCTTTGTGCCAATGTCCATTGTTAAAAGAGATATACAAATAAAATATTATTGAATCGAAACAAGTTGTAGTACAATACTGCTCAACATTTTCACACTATCCAGAATTCACAGCGGGTTCATAGTGTAGGGACTACCATGAACATGTCAGGAATTGGTAAAGGTGGTGGATGCAAGTGCAGGTAATTTATTGGAGAAGATAAAGCTGAAACATACAACACAGTGAAAACAAGAACTATTAACATGAACTATGGATATGAGACAATTCCTGGCAAAGTCCAACATGGAGACAAAGGGGGAGCAATGTTCTCTGTGAAGACAGAGGGGGTAGCGGCTTCCTCTGCGGAGCCAGAGGGGGGAGCGATGTCCTCTGTGTAGAAAGAGGGGGGAGCAACGTAAACTGTAAAGCAGGGGAAAGAAACGATATCCTCAGCGGAGCAAGGTGGCAGAGCAACATCTTCAGTCAAGCAAGAAGGCAGAATAACATTCTCAGCAGAGCAAGTAGGCAGAGCAATGTCCTCAGTGTAGTAGGAAGGCAGATTGATGTCTAAAGTGGAGATGGGTGGCATAGTGCCTTCCAAGGTAGCAGAGGGAGATGGAGTGATGCTGATGGAAAGGCCGTAATGGCACAAGAGTAGAGGGACATCCTCAGCTGAGCAATGAGGTGGAGTGACATCCTCAGTGGGGCAGATAGAGTGGGAAATGGTTCTGGCCTGGTTGGGAGCTCCCTCCCCAAAAATTTCCTAAGGTGGCACATGGGTTCATGCCATTCCAGTGTGGCACTGACCCAATCTCCCTTCCCCTGTTGCTCCCACATCTAGTGGATGTCCTCCAGGGGCCCCTGCAGAACTCAAATTTCTGCTGCATCCATTTGTAGGTCAAGTTATCCAACAGGAATTGGTAGAGGAGATAGATGTAGAGGAGGAAGATAAAGATAAAACAAACAAAACAGTGACAACAAGAACCATTAACATGAACTCTGGATACAAGGCAAGAAACATACAGACTGTAAGCGATAATGTGGCACACATGACAACAAACAACTACAACAAAAGCTTTAAAGTGACACTTAAAAGTAAAACTTAAACAGTGGTGCTAATAAGGCATAACAAGACAGGTGACAGTGATTACTGAAGCATGTGACTTGGTCATGTGATATACTGGGGCTGATGGGTAGTATAGTTCTGTGTCTTTTGGCACTACCATGACACTACAGCATGTACAAGCTCACATTAGAGTGATTAACTAAAACCAAAGGGCGGCAGACTTTTTTCACATCCAAAGGACAGTTGCCATAAAATGGCGCATATAATTGCACTCTGGTTTCTACCAAGGCTGGCTTGAGAACAGTCTGAAATGCATTTTAACAACTGTGTGCTGCTCTTGCTGTAAGTCACACCCATGTCTAAAGATGATTTAGAAGTATGTCATGTGTTGTGCTGACAGTGGACAGTGTGTTGATTTGCACAATTAAATCGGTTGTCAAACAGCAGTATTTGTTACTGCTGTCTTTTAAATTTGTTATTTAATCTTTTATGGCATCTACTGTCAATCTTTAATGTTTAATGCTTTAATGACTTTATTAATCTTTCCATATTAATAATGTTGCCATAAAATAGCTTTGACAGTTCCATTGAAGATGCTTAAAATAATGTTAATAACAGGGTTGGGGTTAGGGTTAGACACCTTATGTTATAAATATAATTTACTTTTGCAGTAAACGCTAGCAAACTACTTCTCTGGCACTCATATCTCAGTGCTTATAGTGTAGCTCTCAGATTGCTATAGACTATATTAAGCTAATATACAATATGTGTGTATATATATATATATATATATATATATATATATATATATATATATAACTGTCTTATAAATGTATTCAGTATAACCACTGTTATTAACTAATAGTGCATACACTTCAATAGTTTCTGTTAGGGCTTCTTTTTCTAAACATAATTTTTAGAGCCTAGGATATCATTGTTAATCATTAGAATATGTTAAATAAGTTTTTTTTTTAAATAGACTCTGATTACAGCTGTCCAGGGTATCACATCAATGTAGCCCAAGCAGAATCTGAGTTTGACACTCCTGTCTTTTATTGACATTTCTGTGCAGAAATGGAAAGTTCTGAAGGTGTCTGGGTGTATTGAACACACAGGTGTTTTCACCCAGCTGATCCAAGAGGTGTGGGAAGGCAAAAAAGGCCTGACTGTTCTGTGGCTGGATTTGACACTGTTAAAGATCAAAGGGACCTTGTTCTGTATTACTACACCTCTAGATAATCAACTATCAACAGTTCTTGTTCTGTTTCTCCATAGGTGGCATCCAGGTCACATTACTCACTTAGAAGCTATTCAAGAGCCTAGGTAAAGTCTTTGACTGCACCCTGAGGAGCAGCACTACAGGCAACCACCAGTGAACTACAGGCATATAGACAAACCAGGTCTATAGACAAACCAGTCTATAGACAAACCAGGGCTGCTATGGAATTTCGAAGCCTGGATTTGTCAACATGGTAGCCTACCATGTCTTCTTCAGCCCCTACTGGACTATGAGGTCCCATTTACCACTGTTGAGTGTACTGAGAGAAAGAACATTTACTCTTTGTGTAGATGGCTGGGCCTACTATGAAGTCTTAGCAGCATTTCCTGGTATAGGAACAGTAACAAGCTCCAGCTCCTTTTCAACACTCGGTCAGAGAAGCTCAGGGTTACCTGGCGAGAGAGGTGCTTTTAAGTCTCACTGACACCAGAGTCTCATTTGGATGGACAGGGCTGGGCAGCACTGCAAGACCATCTTAGTCAATAAAGTCTGAGGGAAGGAGAGACATCAGCTGATCCAGGAAGATGGGTGACCATGACCAGGTGTTAAGGGTAATAGCAGATGCCATCTGCACAGGGAACACTCGCAGAAAGCAACAACATGCATGAGACAGGCCATCCCTTTTGTTAGGGCAGGAGAGAAGCATCAGCTGCAACTAACAAAAGTAGGTGGACTCCTTGCTACAACATGGGAATGGCAACTGAACGTTAACATAGGGTGACAGCTCAAATTCTCAGACACTATCACAGTACTACAGTGACAAAACTCAGGATGATGCCTATGCTCAAACTGAATACACTTTTATCATTGTAAAATGTATCATTTTTGATAAAGTGAAAATGTTTTTTTCTGTAAATAGATTAGCTTACAACTGTAGAGTTGGCAAGGCATTTGCATACTATTTAACTGATCAGCTATAACATTCAAAAACAGAGTCCAGGGGTGGGATATATTAGGCAACAAGTGAACAGTCAGTTCTCAAAGTGGATTTGTTGGAAGCCGGAAAAATTACCAAGAGTAAGAATCTGAGTGACTTTGACAATGGGCAAATTGTGATATCTGGGTCAGAGCATCTGCAAAACAGCAGATCTTGTGGGATGTTCCTGGTATGCAGTGGTCAATACCTACCAAAAGTGGTCCAAGGAAGGACAACTGGTGAATCGGCAACAGGGTCATGGGCGCACAAGGTTCACTGATGTGTGTGGGTAGCAAAAGCTAGCCCATCTGGGCCAATCTTACTCTTGCTACTGTAGCACAAACTGGAGAAAAGGTTAATGCTGGCTATGATAGAAGGGCATCAGAACACACAGTGCATCACAGCTTGCTGTGTATGGGGCTGCTTATTGGCAGACCAGTCAGAGTGCCCATGCTCTCCCCTGTCCACCACTGAAAACACCTCCAAAGGGCATGTGAGCATCAGAACTGGACCATGGAGCAATGGAAGAAGGTGGCCTGGTTTGATGAACCATGTTTTCTTTTACATCATGTGGTCAGCCGGGTGCGTGTGCATCATTTTTCTGAAGAAGAGATGGCACCTGAATGCACTATGGGAAGAAGACAAGCCGTCAGAGGCAGTGGGATGCTCTAGGCAGTGTTCTGCTGGGAAACCTTGGGTCTTGGTATTCATGTGAATGTTAATTTGACACATATCATCTACCTAAACATTACTGGAGACCAAATATACTCCTTTATGACAATGGTATTCCCTAATGGCAGTGGTCTCTTTCAGCAGGATAATGTGCTTTGCCACACTGCAAAAATTGTTCAGGAATTTTTGAAGAACATGACAAAGAGTTCAAGCTGTTGACTTGGCCGTCAAATTCCTCAGATTTAAATCCGATTGAGCATCTGTGGGATGTTCTAGACAAACATGTCCGATCAATGGATGCCCCACCTCACAACTTACAGGACGTAAAGGATGTGCTGCTAATGTCTTGGTGCCAGATACTACAGCACACCATCAGAGGGCTTGTGTATCTGTTCCTAGCATGTCGAGAATTTTCATAATGATGGACATAATGTTTTTTTTTTTTCTGACTTCGGTATTGTCCATTGGTTTTGAGATTGTGGTTATCCTTAGTTCTTTCATGGTTGGGGAGTTCTGACAATACCCATCAGCCTATTTTTAAGCCCATATGAGAGTATCAGAGTTCTATAATTTGTTGTCATTCTGCTCTTTCGAGAGTTCACAGTATACACTAAATATACACAGTATACACTAAATGCCTGGAACAAAGATTTGGAAAGTGCAATCTCCACTGAGGATTGGAAATCAGATTGTGCTGTAACACACACTCAGACAGTAAATACACACCTCAAACTAACACAGTATAAGTGCTTAATGTGAATGTATGTAACTCCTGTGAAGTAAAAGTCCTATAATAAAAATATGTCAGACATATGTACTATGCATTAAGGATAAAGGAACACTGTTTCATTATGTTTGGCAGTGTAGAATAATTAAAGCCATTTGGGAGGAGGTAAGAATGACATAAGAAGATTCTGTCATCCAGCAGATGCAGACATAAATGCAGGTACTACACAGCGTTATTTAGAAAGCTTTAAATCATGTCAAAACATAAAGCAAACACAAGGTTATAAAAAAAAAAACAGGCAATGGTCAGGCGAAATGCAAACAGCATGAACAGGGCAAGAATCAGTAAATCAGTAACAAGAAAAACACTAGAATCAAAAACCAAAGAGACTTTAAAAACGATTGGTAAAGACTGGTACAGAATAAAGTGTGTTGGAATGACCAAGAATCCTTAAATGCTGTAGTCGTATGACTGAGTCCAGGTGTCTGTGATTAGTAATCAGGTGAGTTGGAACGTGTGATGGGCGTTCGAGACCTTGGTGGCCATGTTTGTCAGCCGTGCAGTGTAGGCTGCATTTCTTCCTGGGCCTCTCCCTGAGTCATAATCCTGGGTGGTTCGGGTAGTATGGATAGAGTCCTGACATAACATGGGGTTGAGCACAGTGTTGGCTGGAATCCAGCATCTCTCTTCAGGTCCATAACCCTCCCATTCAATGAGGTATTGGAGTTTTCCCTCTCCCCAACATGAATCCAGGATTTCCTTTACTGTATAGGCTGGCTCTCTTTCAATGTCGAGTGGTGCAGGTTGGGGTTTGGCAAGGGGAACGTCAGTCTTCAGTAATGAAATGTGAAATGATGGGGCTAGGCAGCTGTGATGTGGTTGGTCCAGTTTATATGTTTTCTCATTGATTCTCTGACTTTTGAATAGGCCAATGTAGTGATGAGATGAAGAGTTGAAGAGTGCATGGTCAGTGGGTGAAGAGTCCCATCCAGCCAGTGACACGATTCTTCCAGTTTGACAGCGAGAAATTCCCAGTTGCGGAAGTCATAGTTATGTTTGGTTGGAGACAACTTCCGGAATGAGTAAGCCACAATCTGGAACTTGGGTTTCCCCCAACACCACTGTGAGAGGACAGCCCCTACTCCTGTCTCGGAGGCATCCATTTCCACTATGAAGGGCTTGGAGAGATCAGGATGCTTAAGAAAGGGGGCCGAGGTGAATGTGGCTTTGAGGTGTTTGAAGGCTTGGTCTGCTGAAGGATTCCACTGCAGTTTCTTGGGACCTTTTTTCAGCAGGGGTGGGGGGGGGGGGGGGTGACACTATGATACTGAAGGCATGGATGAACCTCTGATAGAAATTAACCAATCCAAGAAAATGTAATTCCTTGATGGTGGTTGGTGTAGGCCAGTTTATGATGATCATCATCATGTTAAGTGATCATTATGATGATAAGTGAACTTATTTTGGTTCATAAGCAACCCCTCTGGGTCAATGATGTAGCCAAAATCCCTCCAAATGCAGGTGATGTTAGGGCGCTAATATACACCTGTTTCAGAGCCTCCGTTATGTTTTTATTCATGGTGTGGATTTCCTTAACGAGCAAGAGGTGTGGCTCCTGCTAGGCTCTATGGCGCAGTCATTGGGGCAGCATGGTGGGAGCCCACTGGCTCTGATATTTTTAAATACTTCTTTGAACTCATGGTATTCAAGGGGAATCGCTATGGGAGACTGAGATTCAAGGTTTTCTATGGTTGTCAAGGTAATGCAGACAGACAGGACTTGGAGACACTTGACATTGACGGCATGACAGTGAGCTGACCAGACTGTGAGTTTCCTCTCCTTCCAGAAAATCTGGGGATCAAGGGTTTTCATCCACAGGAACCCCAACACTATGGGCTTGGTCATGACAGGGATGAGGAGAGCTATTTGCTCCTAGTGCATCATTGACAGTCAGCCACCCATACCCACCACACCAATGAGACCTGCATCCATTGCCTGAATGTTGAGGGAGTCTTGCAGCAATTGAAGGGGTAGCTGGAGCTTCTCCATGAGGGTGTGGTCTATGAGGTTTCCAGCAGCGAACTGGAATCAATCAAGGCTGCAATTTAACAAACATTTCTTGAGTGATGTACTGGTAAGGGAGAATTCTGGATGTGCTCTTGCTTATGATTTGACTGCAGAATATTAGTTAACAGTCTAGAAGAGCAGTGTGCTACTTGCTGCTCGGGACTGTCACAATAATGGCACCATCCCTCCTTTTGATGCATTTGTCATTCCATGCTGGTTAGCTTGACCTAACCGGGCTGGAAGGGTTCTGGGACGTGGAATTCTAGGACCAAAATTGTTGTGGTACTTACTAAACTTTGATTACAGAACATGTGATTGAGACAAACGGACATGTTAATGAGGGAGTCGAGGGTGGCTTGGTCATCCCAGCAGGCCAACTCTGTGATATCTCTGTGTTGAGCCCCTGGCAATGTGTGGATTTTTTATGTGACCTGAGAAGTGGAGTGAATACTGGAGCATGCATTTCTCTGCGCATGCAATGAGCAAGGAAGCAGCTAGCGAGGTTGCTGCTGGATTTGCTAACAGAGCTAGCATGATGGTGCAGAGCTGTGCTAGCTGTGTACTAAGCATGACTATCTGCTGCTCTTGCTCCCCAACGAGACATCACTGTGCCGCTAATGCCTGAAAACTCATAGATATTTAAATTGGGTTCATATCATGAAACATAAACATTATATTTGGTTTATATCAAAAAAACATAATTATGGTAAGAATGAACAAATACTGATGTACCTCAGTTTTCTCAATGACAAGAAGCTAAATGTGTTTTTCTGGGAAAAATAACTGACAAACCAAATATCTATGGAACAAGCTAGCATTAAAAATCAGCTTCAGAATTGATGAGGGTTATGTCCAGACATCATAACAGAGCTTGCCTGCATGATGACCATGCCAACTTGGATTCATTCATAGATGGAATAGTCCATCTGCCTCAACCAGCTCCTGAGATGGTGAAATGGACCATTCACTGAGGAAAAGCTCTCCCTCAACCCAACTGTTACAGAGTCCATGCAGGTTTGTCAAACTAAGTGCAGTGTTATGGAATGCCAAAAGTGCCAAAGAGAATGTTTTTGCTTTGACTGCAGCAACTCCAAGCACCAGGTCACCCAATGTCCCAACCGTCCTCCATCACAAGCCATACAACCACCTTGTGAGTGACCAGCTTCTCCCTTTGCTCACCTACAGTCAGGCCAGTATGATTCATTTCCTACCCAGTTTTCATCATTAAAGTAGAGATAAGACACTCAGAAGGTTTCTCCGACATTTAAGCACTGATTGACTCTGGAGCAGAGGATAACTTCATAGACCAGGTCCTAGTGGCCTTGAGACCCAACCTCTCCAGTCTCCACTCCAAATACAAGCACTGACCATTACAAACCCATTCACATACAAGTCAGCACCCTACACCAAACCCAACAGCAGATATACACCACCAACATATCTCCTTCTTTGTCTCCATGACCACAAAATTCCTCACCATCCTCAGTTTTCCGTGGATGCACATCCACAATCTAGAGCTCTCCTGGGTGGAAAAGAAAATAATCCACTGGTCCTCTCACTGTCATGTTGTATGCCTCAGAACCCCACAGCTTATGGTCACATCCAGTTCCATAGAGAGTCTCCAAGCATCTACTCAGGTGGAGATTCCACAATGTTAAAGCAAGTAGCCTACCCTCTCATCAACCTTGTGACTGTGCCATTGAACTCATGGCAGCCACCAGATCACCACACAATTGCATATATCCATTAAAACCACTGAGATGAGGCACTAAAGCCACATCACCTGCACCAGCAGGTTTCCAGTTTGTGATCGCTTATACTGTATAGATGACATATTAACCTACTCCCCATCTCCAGACACTAACATAAACCATGTTAAGCACTAAGAAGGCTGCTGAAGGCTATAAAACCAGCTGCATATCAAAGGAGAGAAGTGTAAGTTCCGCCAGTCCAAGATTTTGTTCCTGGGTTATGTTATCAGTGCTAAGGGGGTCCTCAGGGAAGTCAATAAGATAACTGCTGTCAAAGAATGGTCCACAGTTGAGATGGCATTCAAAAACTTGATTACATGACAACAACATCTAAACATCTAAACTCTTGGCAAGCAAAATGGACCTTATTCCTACAGAACTAAAAACACCATGGCTTACTCCATATCTCATCGCTATCCTGCACTACCCAGACTATCCAATGAAGAATGCATTCTCCTGCAGTCATGTTTTGTGTCATGACTTGCTGGGATATTGACACAGAAATCTCAAGATCATCACATGCCAGAGTCCTGCCCCACTGAAAGGATATGTACTATATAAACCATACCCACTGAGAGACAAACTGATCAACTGAGCCCACACGTCCCCTTCTACCAGACATCCAGGGGTTCACAAAACATATTAGCTCCTCAACAAGAAGTAAAGATGGCCTAGCATCCCCTCCTGCTCCCAGTGTGCCCAAGAAAAAGTCTCCACAACCCTACCTGCCAATAAAATTTCCCCAGAACCCTATCTGCCAGTAAACCCCACCAGCCATTGATTTTTCTGGCAGATCTTCCCATATTACAAGTACACATAGTAATAATGGTCATCATTGATCGCTTCCCTGAACCTCATTCCACTATCCAAACTACCGTCTCATGTCACCACCTATACCACAACAAATTCTGGTTGCACCTAACAGTCAACTTTGTGACTGAAATTACACCCTCAAATGGGCTGACTGCTGTGGCAGTGGGTTTTTGGTTGAGAATCAGCTGTGGACGGCAGGACGGATGAGGCAGGTTGAACTTGCAGGTAACCCATGATGAGTCTCACCTGAGTAATCTTGTCATGATTGCTTATAGTATATTGTTTGTCTTTTAGAAAGAATGCACTGAATCCAATAGAGAGGGGGACAGAGCTGACAGAGGTCACACATAAAACACATGCACACCCACATACCTAGGAGCATGAGTTTGGACAGTGTTGATAAAGTTGAGCAAGGCAGAAGCCCTGAATTATTGGGACAGTGTTTCCTTTTTTTCTGTTGAGTATTGTGTTGAAAGCATGCTGAAAAGCACTAATTATAAAAATAAAGTGAGCCTGAAGCTCTGTCAGAGTCTGCCTGTCTCCCAAGTCCTTGCCACCTACCTTTATACACACCAAGTTATACTGAGGTGCCAGAACTGGGGAGGAGGTTCCAAAAGCATTCATAGAAGCTTCTTGCAATAGTGGAGTCGTTAAGTCCGTCGTCAGACTCCACCAGATCAGCCCCTCCTCGGTCTGCACTATGAGCAGGCTGAAAACCAACAGGTGCTCCAGATGCTGCTGCAACCAGCCATGCCTCCAACTGCAGTGCCTCCATCTGCAGCTACTCCTGTCAGCCTGGCCATGGTGCTCACAATGATGTCCTCTATGGATTATCTTGATCCCTCCGTAGAGCTCTTCAGGCATGTGGCAGTTGCATGGGGATAGCCAGACTAAGAGTGGGCCCTACGCCTCCTCCCTTTGCTGTCAGGGGAAGCCCAGTTCACTTCACAGCACCTGCTGCCATGTGTGAAGCTGGAGTAACAGACCGTGAAGAAGGTGCTGCTGCAATGGGTCAGTTGGACGGCGGACACTCATGGAGGTCGGCCACCAGTTTGTCTTTGCACAGCAGCTCAAGGACTCCTGTAGGTGGTGAATGCTGTCTGAGAAGCAGGACACCTAGGGAATTCTTGATCTGCATGTCAATCATATGGATCTCGGGGGAAAAAACAGTGGAGTGGGTCCTGTGCCACAGACTGGCAACCCTAGAAGAAATCACCCATCTTGTGGAGGATCACCTGATGGTGTCCATGGTGGCAGATGGCACCCCTTTCTCTCTCTCTCTCTTATCCTTCTCTCTCTTTCTTCCCCCTCTGGTTCCAGCTACCCATAACCTACGTAGCTGGTAGCTACGCCTCATTTTGATTTCTTTTGCCATGCATTGCATTGTTTGCTTGATGTTCGACCCTTGCCTTTTTTTGACCACAAGGTTGTCTGCTGATTTGGATTAGTAATACATAGCATACATTCACTTGAGTTCACCTTGTGATGTTAAAAGTATTTAAAAGCAAATTTCCTCTTTTTCACTTCTAGAGGAACCCAGCATTTGAAGTGTTATAACTTTGCTTTCATACAGGTTGTATATTAGGAAATGTCAAAATTTCACCATGTCAGGTGTGTCAAGGCTACCATACATATTTAAAAATAAGGATACTTAATAAGCTAACATACTATTTAGGTTTTCAAAGTTGGAGAAAAAGACTAACTAATATCATAGAGTTCTCATGCGTGTGATATTTTCTAGTTTAATCCTTAAATGGAGAATTCCTAGTTCTAATGTAACCAATATCTCTGTACATTCCTTTGTACTTTGGTATTCTTTTAGTTTGGTATCATTTAATGTACTATTTTATTCTGGCTTATATAAGATTCCAAACTCTATACAGGAAATCCAGTCTGTTTATTTGTCTATCTTCTATCTGTCTGCATGATAGTCTGTCTCTTACCCGCTCAGGACCCCCAGAACCAAGTTAAGAACAAAAAATGAGCCAATGATGATTAGAGTAACAAAATAAAGCCATGGCCAGGAGTTCCCTACAGCATCATTCACCTGGGAATAGGGACAAAAAGGAGAGATGGAGAAATGGAAAGAGAGAGGGATGATTAGCATATGACTGGCTAAGAACAACATAATGGGCCTTTCTTTTTAATAAATGAAACAACTGTCTTTCTCTGGCTCTTTGTTCTTTCTCCTTGTGAGATGAAAAATGCTCCATTAGTCAAAGTGTTGCTCTACTCTGATGCTAGACAACAGAGTCCATAAACGCACATTCATACACATACAGCACATGCACATGCATGTTGCTTACCCACTCAACACCCCAAGAACCAGATTTAGAACGAAAAAGGATCCAAAGATGACGAGACTGACAAAATAGACCCAGGGAAGCTCATAGCCCATAGCATCCTGCATCTAAAAGGGAGAGGGAAGGAAGCACAGTTAGGAAAAGAAAGAAAGTAAGCGAGAGATAGAGAGAAGGGGTGAAAAGAATTTAGGCCAAAATGATGAATGTTAGGAAGTTGTTGTAACTAGTTGAGGGGCATTTAGGCTGTATTCAGAGCATTTTATGTCAAAAGGTATGTCAATGAATATATGGGAAAAAGTTATTTATGGGTGATTATTATTCTGGGTGGCCCATTCTGAGCAGTTTGATGTCACAGCTGCCCAACTAATGCACACTTATTGCATTGTGTGCTAAAATGCAACAATTTTACTTTTAGAAAAAAATTTAAAATTAAAAACTTTAAGGTGTACTTAATGCTTCAATACAACAATGGAACTACACTATATGGACAAATATTTATGGACATCTGAACATTACCGTTAGGCCTCCACAAACTTTTGGCCAAATAGTGTATTTTAAATAAAATTAAGTATATGCATTTTAACTCATGATTCATGTACTGTATACTTTGAGATTAAAATAGATTTTAGAAGTATTATGACTGCATTAATATTACATTTACAGTATGTTATAGGTGTACTAAAACACAATATATTTATATATTTTGTAGTATATTTACAACATTCTTATACAAATTTTAGTATGTTTTCACTAGTGAAGCCGGTAGCATGTTATTTTAAAGCTAGTAAGTACTGTGATTATTGACAGTTTGTGAACCATTTAGATTTTTCTATATTACTGCATAAATATGACCTAAAACATGATCAGATTTTCACACCCAAGTCCTAAAAGTAGATGAAGAGAACCCCATTAAACAAATGAGACAAAAATATTATACTTGGTCATTTATATATTGAGGGAAATTATAAAATTTTACATATCTATCAGTGGAAAAAGTATTGCACCCTTTGCTTTTAGTATCTGTGACCCCCTTGTGCAGCAAAAATTGCGACTAAACATTTGCAGTAACTGTTGATCAGTTCTGCAACATCGGCTTGGAGGAATTTTAGCCCATTCCTCATTACAGAACAGCTTCAACTCTGGGATGTTTGTGGGTTTCCTCACATGAACTGTTTGCTTCAGGTCCTTCCACAACATTTCTATTAGATTAAGGGCAGGACTTTGACTTTGCCATTCCAAAACATTAAGTTTATTCTTCTTTAACCATTCTTTGTCATTTTCCTTTACAATTTGCTGGTATACTTCAAAAGTCATTGTTTTATCAATTATGACAATCTGTCCTGGCCCACATACAGCAAAACAGGCCCAAACATGATAATACAACCACCATGTTTCACACATGGGATAAGGTGCTGGGATGTAGTGTTTTCCTTTCTCCAAACATAACCATTCTTATTTAAACCAAAAAGTTATATTTTGGTCTCATCTATCCACAAAACATTTTTCCAATAGCCTTCTGGCTTGTCCACATTATCTTTAGCAAATATAGACATACAGCAATGTTCTTTTTGGAGAGCAGTGACTTTCTTATTGCAACCTTGTTGACACCATAGTTGTTCAGTGTTCTCTTGATGATGGAACCATGAACATTAACATTAGCCAATGTGAGAGAGCCCTTTAGTTGCCTAGAAGTTACCCTGGGTTCCTTTGTGACCTCATGAACTATTATAAGTCTTGATCTTAGAGTGATCTTTTTTGGTCAACCACTCCTGGGAAGGGTAACAGTAACGTTGAATTTCCACCATTTGTACACAGTCTGTCTGACTGTGGATTGGTGGAGTCGAAATACATTTGTGATGGTTTTGTAACATTTTCCAACCTGATGGGCATCAACAACTTTTTTTTTCTGAGGTCCTCATAAATCTTGTTTGTTCATGCCATGATACACTTGAACAAGCGAAGATCAGACTTTGATAGATCCATGTTCTTTAAATAAAGCATCCTATTGATCGAAAACACCTGACACTAATTTCACCTTCAAATTAACTGACAATCTTAGAGTTTCACATACTTTTGATAATCAAACATATGTAATATTAGATAATTTTCTTCAAAAAATAAATGACCAAGTGTAATATTTTTGCCTCATTTGTTTAAATGGGTTCTTGTTGTCTACTTTATGACTTGTGTGAAAATCTGATGATGTTTTAGGTCATATTTGCGCAGGAATATAGAGAATTCTAAAGGATTCAAAAACTTTCAAGCACCACTATATGTGGTAAGTGGCTAGTAATAATAGTTCTATTTCACCCCTTCTAACTGCCAGGTGAGTATGATCTGGATATGGAATGTGGAGCTACTTGCTTTTCAACTTGTGGCTACAAGAAGAGTTATACATATGTTATATATATGTTATACATGATTTTTTTTTTTTTTTTTTTTTTTTTTTTGGTTAAATGTTATGGAAATGTGTGGCATCCACTAGCTTCGAGTTGAATTTCATTGCAAGCCTTATGAGTTGTTACTACTTGTGCTCTTTGCTAGTTATCTCTATAATCTTGCTGCTACTGTGTTATTCCTCTATATGGAATACTCACCTCTCATTCACGCTGTCAGGTCAGGTCCTCCCTCAGCACTATGTCCTCTGAGTATTTCATGCAGCCTATGATGTAGTGGCCCTGTGACTATGTATTTGCAGTTAGCATGGTTTCCCTTGCCGTAATCATTTCCTTTCATTACTGAGCCTGCTATGTAAGCTGAATTCCGCTAAATGAAAAAGACTGGACCTGGTGTCAGTCTTTTCTCAATGCACCTCTCATCCTCCTCAGCGGATCAGGCTCTCCCTTACTGTTAGCCGCCCAGTGTACTCCACATTTTCCACCATGTAACTGGCCAGCACTGCTCTCATGCTTGAGTGATTTTACTAGTGGTTAACTGAGCCTTGTTGCAAAACTTTTGTTCATGTAGCCAGTATCTGAGTCACCTGGAAGCCAAAGACAGGCACCATGACTTGATTCACTCATAAGTCTCAGTGCAAGGATTTTATGTAAAATCTATAAAGGAAGATTTGAATTCACAGCTCAAGCCCCCCGAAGCTCCATAGTCTGCATTCTACCTAGTTTGACCTTGACATTGATGTCTGTATTGCATCACTACAGATCTCATCAAATGAAGGAATATACGCATGCTGCCCAAGCATTGAAGGCAGACAGACTGAAGATGTGAAAGTGAGAATGTGTCCTATTTGTATGGCGTGTGGCATGCACTGGGAATACCTTGGACTTTTACTGCTAGCACTGGAAGAATTGTTTCAATTGCAGTATTTGATTTAATATCCTCATAACCCAATTTCCCACATTGTTCTCTCTGCCTCCCACAATATTTCGGAAGGGAGTAACACACTCTTAGGCAGTTGAATGCCCACTGTCTGTCTTGTGCAGCCCCTCCAAAACAACTTCTACAACCACCACGGCCAACAAAGGGTCTCAATGAGTTCATTCTCTCTTGGACAAAATTGTAATCAAAAAAGGTAGACCCAGGTTTTAAAACAAAGGTTTATATTCTACATACTTCCTTGTTAAAAAGAAGGATAGTGGTTTCTGTCCAATTGTAGTTTGACAGTGATGAAATTCCTAAGGACCCTTCCTTCTTATAAGGCTATCAGATGTAGTTCATGGTATGCAACTACAGTATTAGCAGATGCCCTTTTTCAGAGCAATTTAAATAAGTGCTTTGTAGTCAAAAAACATACTCATGCTAGTTCACTAAGGCAGGGACTAAGAGTACTAAGAGTATCAGTCTAAAAACCTTATTGGGGAGGTTAGTAGAGCATGGAAAAAAACATGTCAATGATTTTTTTTAAACAAAGTGCTAATTTTAGTTCTTGGTAGGTGTTTAGTCTTAATTTGAAGACAGGCAGTGACTCTGTGTAGAAACTAGGGGAAGTTTAATCCACCACCTTGGTTACAGAACAGAGAAGAGCCTTCGTGCATGTCTTTCTTGTACACTTAGAAGTTTGGGGGGGGGGGGGGGGGTGTCCATTTGGCAGTCCAGTAGTTCTAGAAGCTCAGAGGGAGCATGGTACAGAGCAGGGTGTGATACAGTGGGACATTTTTGTCAGTAAATATATTTCCAATCAGGCTATTAACATGAAATTTTCACCAGACATCAGTATTAACACAAGAAATTCGCAAATGTAAAGAATTCACAGCAATAAAGTCCATAAATGAAATTATGTGTAATAAAGTGGAATGACACAGGAAAAAAGTATTGAACACATTAACTGAAATGTATTTAATACTTAGTGGAGAAGCCTTTGTTTGTAATGACAGCTTCAAGACGCTTCCAGTATGAAGGAATTAATCGGCCCAAGTATTCAGGTGTGATTTTGGCCCATTCTTATAAACATATTGTCTTTAGATCTTGTTCAATTGGATTCGAGTCAGGTGATTGACTGGGCCATTCTAACACCTTGATTTTTTTTTCTATGAAACCAACTGAGAATTTCCTTTGCTGTATACTTTGGATCATTGTCCTGCTGGAAGCTCCACCCACGTCTTCATCTTCATCATCCTTGTGGATGGCAGCAGATCTTCTCAAGAATCTCCCAGTAAAGGCTTACATTTATCGTTTCTTCAGTTATATGAAGTTTGCCAGTACCATATGCTGAAAAACAGCCCCACACCATGATGCTTCCACCTCCAAACTTCACTGTTGGTATAGTGTTTCAAGGGTGATGTGCAGTGCCATTTCTTCTACAAACATGGTGTGAAAGCCAAAAAGTTCAATTTTGCTCTCGTCTGACCAGACTACACTCTCCCAGTATTTCATAGGCTTGTCCAAATGAGATGTAGCAAACTTTAAATGAGTTTCGACCTGCCTTTTCTTTAGTAATGGAGTCTTGCAGGGTGAGCATGAGCAGTGGAATGCCTATTGTTTTCTCTGTGACGATGGCACCTACTGCCTCCAAATGTTCTGGAGCTCTTTCTGAGTGGTCCTTGGCTCTTGAGCTACACTTCTGACTATTCTTCTGACTCCCTGGTCAGAAATCTTGCGAGGAGCTCCTGTGTGTGGCCGGTTGATGATGGAGTGATGTTGCTTCCACTTGCCAATAATGGCCACAATGGTGTTTACTGGAGGATTCAAAAGTTTTGAAAAACATCTGTATCTGATTCCATCAATATGTTTCGCAACAATAAGGTTTCAAAGGTCTTTGCTTTTATCCATCATGAGATGTTTCTTGTGTGACACCTTGGTAACAAAAAGCTTTTTTATAGACCATCAATTTACTAAACTAGCTGATATTAATTTGCACAGATAGGGGGTATAATTACTTAACGGATTTCAGATGGTTCCTTGCCTTACCTTGGAGAACTGTTTTTTCTTAGCATGTTTAATACTTTTTTCCTGTGTCATTCCACCTTATTACACATAACTTATTTATGGACTTTATGTGAATAGCCTCATTGGAAAGATATTTAGTGAAAAAAATGTTGATGTGTCCCATACTTATTTCCCCCACTGTAAGTGCTTTAAGGTAAATGGATATGGGCCATGCTTGGCTTTGTAGGCAAGCAACAGAGTTTTACATCTGATGCAGTCAATTAGAGAAAACCAGTTAAATGTGCGTAGCAATGGGGTGGTGTGTGAGAACTTGGGGCAACACGTAGGGGAACACCTGCCAGGAATGAGTTGAAGCAACCAGTCTTGTAATTACAAGGGACTGAACAAGCACCTTAGTGGCCTCTATGGATAGAAATGGTCAGCTCCTCCTGGTTTTGTGAAGGAGAAATCTGCATGAGCTAGTCAGTTTTGTGATGTGAAGTGTGAAGAACATTTGGTTGTCCAGAACAACCCCAATATTGTGAGCAGTGACAGATGGTGAGATCTGAAAGCTGTCCCAGAGGATCACAAGATCCTGACATGGGGAAGCATCTCCAGGGATGTAGAGAAGCTCTGTCTTGCTGGTATATAGTTTCAGCTGATGAACTTCCATTCATGACGAAACTAGACATGCTAATATATGTGCAGAAACATGACTGTCTCAGGTAGGAAAGATGAGGACAAGTTGAGTGTCTTCAGCATAGCAGTGGTATGAAAACCCATGTAAGGGTATTGACCTCGTCAAAAGAGTGAGTATAGAGGGAGAACAAAAGAGGACCCAGCAATGACCCTCTCTCCAGGTAAAAAGCAAATAGTTTCCAGGTTGTGTCACAAATTATAAGACTCATGAGGATAGACAAGAGAGTTATGTGATTGACTTTGTCAAATGTTGAAAGGTTGGGGAGGATGAGGACTGATGACAGTTTGGCTGATCTATAAAGCTTTTCTGGCAGTTTCTGTGGAGTGTGCCGCTTGAAGCTTGACTGGTTAGGATATTGGAAGTATTCTTAAGGTAGAGAGACAGTTGACTGTACACAGTGTGTTAAACAATTGTATAAAGAATAGAGAAAAATAATAGCAGTTGGTAGTTGCTGATGTCTGAGGTGTCCAGAGTGCTTTTCTTCAGGATAGGAATAACATTTGCTGTCTTGAATAAAGTCAGTATATGTTATGGAGTCATTAATTATAGAAGAGCTGAAGGGGAGGACGTCTTTTCCCCCCAATATTTACACCTAGATGTGTTAAACAATGTAGCACATTAAGTAGCAGACCACCCAATGTTTAGGTGCACAAAAGTATAGGAACACATAGCCTTAAAGTAAATAATGCTTAAGATTTGGTTATATGTACCTTGCTTGCAATAACTGCATCAAACTGATGAATTCTTTTTTTTTTTTCACAGCTTGTTGTTGTTGTTGTTGTTGTTGTTGTTGTTGTTTTGAAGTATTGAAGTCTTTTGTAGTGTTGGCAGTGTGTTTTGTTGGGCCATTTTCTTGCTGCTTGATGAAGTTCCACCTAATTCTATTGGATGCATTTCTATGTAAATTCGCAGACAAAATGTTTGTGTTGACTATTGAATTCATTGTACTGCTACCATCATGAGTTACATCAGTAAAGATTAGTAAGTCCATCCCAGAAGCAACCATGCAAACCCAAGCTATGACACTACCTCCACCCTGCTTGACCGATGAGCTTGTATCTTTTGGATCATGAGCAGAGCTTTTCTTTCTCTAAACTTTTGCCTTTCCATAACTTTGGTAGAGTTTAATCTTGAACTTTTGTGGCTCATCTCTGTATTTCTTTGGAAATTCCAATCTGGCTTTCTGATTCTTACAGGTGATGGGTGGTTTGCATCTTGTGGTATGGCGTCTATATTTCTGCTCTCATAGTCTTCTTTGAATGGTGGATTGTGATACCTTCACACCTGCTCGGTGGAGGTGTTTGGTGATTCACTGACTTGCTTTGGGCTTTTTCAGAGCTCTCACAACATTTCTGTCATGAACTGCTGATTTCCTTGGCCAACCTGTTCAATGTCTGGTAGTTCAAAATTGTTGTATCGACTATGCGCAATGCTTCTGAAATTTCTTTGATTCATTTTTTCCCTCTTTTCTCAACTTCAAAATGACTTGGTTGTTCCCATAGACAGCTTTCTGGTTTGCAGTCTTCACAGGCAAAACCCAGAGCTCAAACCAAGAGTAGACATTCAGAGCTATTAATTGTTTTGAACAATCAATCTAACATGGCACACGAGGCAACAAGAAACACCTGTCAGTCACGTGTTCCAATATTTTTGATCACTTGAAAAATGGGTGTGTTCAAACAAAACAGCTATGTTCTAAGTTATTTAACACATCTAGATGTAAATACCAAGAAATGAAAACTTAAACTCTGATCTATTGCCTCATATGTATTTTGATCTCAAACTCAAATGTCTTCAGTGTATAACAAAAACGTAGAATAATTTTGGAGGGGACTCTAAGTGAACCAGCACAATGATGGTTTCATCATCTCCATCACTTCATTACACATAAAGACAGGCAATTGCTATTCAAAATTCAATCCCTCTGTCTCTGGAGCTGTAGGTATTTTTGAGATGGATACAAATGTCATTGTCTCCAGTAAAGCTGCAGAACATTACCGCGATAAATCTGTACTTAAATCACTGTCTCATATGTACTGTATGTACCCCCACCAAGATGCAGGCTGTTTGGGACACAGCTGCCCTCCTTACATATTGCGGCACTCGGTCGGATTGTGTACTCAGAAGAGCTCCATAGTACTGAAATGGGCCATACAATTAATTTTCTGTGAAATTAGATTTACTGAGATTGCTAGCCACCCTCTCACCTGAATGTGTTTTTAGACATTATTATGTTTGTCAGTTAGATTTAGTCAGGCATGCTATGTGCAGGACTGAATCCTGTTGAGGATAATAGGATTGCCGATGGTCACAGGGTTAGTCCTTTTGGGCTTCCTGCAACTACAAACTTTTCTGGACCTCAAATGCTACAGAGATGTGCCATCACCTGAAAAAGAGGGGGACATGCTCTAGCCTGCCGCAAGATTGTTGAAATGAACTGAGTGAAAAAGATCAACAGAGGAGCAATGTGCCACTGATGAGAGACAGTCACTATGGACACTTTCCTTACAACCTGGGGAGGAGTGTGGTGCCACAGGAATACTTAGAGTAAAAAGTTGTCTTGTAACATATCTTTTAGAATTATAAGTTCTACCTTGGTCTCATCAGACTACAACACATTTTGGCACATTGTTTGGCAAAATGTAGGTGGACTTGCATTTTTTTTTTTTGAGAGAATTTACTTCAGTCTAGCCAACCTAAACCACAGCCTAGCCATGAAGAACACATGAGATTGTTGGCACATGCAAGGAGTGACCAGTGCTTGTCAGATATTCCTGCAGCTCCTTTCATGTTGCTGTAGGTCTCCTGGCAGCCTCCCTGATAAGTTGTTTCTTGTCCTATTGTCAATTTTGGAGGCATGTCTTGTTCTTGGTAATGTCACTGTGGTGCCCCATGTTCTCTATTTGTTGATGAAATTGAACCTTTACAGTGTTCCATGGTATATCTAATGTTTTGGAAAAAAATTTGTACCCCTCTTGTGATGGATACCTTTTTATAATGAGATCACATACATGCTTTTTGAGCCATGGCTTCAGTTATCAGTTGAAACCAGAAAATGTCAGGAAAATCCTTCAGAAATAGCTTATATTTATTTGGGGTTAATCAGAATCACTTCATTGATGATAGGTGTTTGATAATTACTCATGAACAGTATTTGAACTTTTTATTTAATTTTTAGTTAAGAGCATTTGAATTTGTTTTGGTGCTATTTCACATTAAAAGTCAAATAAAATGTCATGATTTATTTTGTTTTTGTTTTTTACATGACAAAAACCTAAACATTTTAACAGGGGCAAGTAGATGTTTTAAATCCACTGTATACTGTATATGCATATGTATAAGTATGCATATAGATGTATATAGACACTTTGTTTGACACACCACACTGATCCTGGGTAGAACCCCCTTCACTGTGAAAGCATCCTCCATTCTTTTTGGTTTGGATTCAATAGAGTAGAAGGCCACTGAAGTATACTAAACTGATTGCCATTCTTGTGGAACCAGTCTGGGACAACTTGTGTTTTGTGACATGGTGCAACGTCATTATGGAAATAGCCATTGTAGGATGCAGAGATTCATGTGATGGGGCAGAGATCTTTGGATGGGCTGGTGCATTTGGACGGTGCTCATCTGGAATTAAGGGACCTTGATTTGGATTAACCAATATGATGCCAGTTGACTATTTTATGTGCAATGGCCCTTGACTTACTATTTCTTTCATTCACTTGGTTTTGACCTTCGGGTTTCATTTTGCTCTCATTGTGTATTGACCTTTTTTACCTGGCTTTTGGCTTGTGATTTTGGATTGTAGATATGGTTTTGTTTTAATAAAAACCTTTGCACTTGGAGCCTCAATCTTCTATTGAGTCTCAGATGTTATATTAAAATATCTCTGGGGCCTTTTAGTGGCTAGCTGCATTTTTACTTTTTTCCATTGACTTTGATATCTCCGGCAAATATTTTTCCTTATGATAAATGTGTTTTATGGGAGTTATTTGATGATAATTAAAAGGGCATGATTGATGAGGTGATTCATGTTGTGCTCTCACAGTTTTGAGATGGGCTGATGGACAGGTAGAAATTACAGTTTAGCCAGATGAATGCACACACACTTTCCAAGACACAGCTGAAGCTCTTACTGAGACTATAACTCAGTGCACTTTATTTGACATCTTTCAAACTTTGTATCAAAGACCTACAGTCTTGACAACTTTGACAGTTCTGTAACAAATCTATAAATTTGTATCAATCATGGTTCAGGCCTCTAAAATCTTTTCAAGAAAATGGTAAAAATCAATATACTTGCAAAAATTACTGCAAAGACTATATTTTAACAACATGTTTTACATATTAATTATTAATGCTGTACTTACCACTTTGAGCTACCACTGTTCAATGCATCATCTTAAGTTGTTGCACTTAAGTTGTCATGTGCCTCTCACTGTGCATGCTCCCAACATTAAGAAGGGGAAAATGGCAAAAATGGAGACTCTGGCTCCAATTTTCACCTACTGTGCAATCAGTCAAAATGGCAATTTTCGATTCGACCTAATTTAGGTCTTAAAACTACACAACTGGCATCAGTGAGGCCATGTTGTCTGATCATATACAGTAAACAGTCATTGGTTACACTTACACAGAGGGCAACAAAACTGACATTTCTTTCTTTTATGAGCTATAGTCCAGTTCCCCATGCTAAAAATGAACATGACTGGACTCAAAGGTGCAAAAATTTATCCAGATGGTGTCTGGAACAAAAGGGGAAAAATTGGTAGCACTTGAATCACTACTTCCTTACTTGACCATTTATATTCACTCTCTAGGTCACATTGGAGTGGTTAAAGTGGTCATTTGGTTTTCAAACTGTTGGTGAAATCCTACTTTTAGGGAACAAGCTAAATCAATCAAATGCAGTTTTTTTGTAAGGCAGGAACTGTGCTGCCTGACAATCACAATATCTGAGTGGACTAGCATTCAGCAATATTTGAGAAATGCCAAGAAGAACTTGAGGCAGTCCAGGGTCAGATTGACAGCCTAATTTCTACCATACACACTCCACCAGTACCCCACTGGCACCACATTGCCCCCAAGCCTGAACAATACTTCTGAACTTCACATCTGGGTAGTGTATACAGTGGGTTCAGAAAGTATTCCGACCCCTTCAGATATTGCCCAAATTATTGTTTAATGGATTTCATTTAAAATGGATTAAATTGACTTTTTTGCCCTTTGTCTACACATAATAATCCACAATGGCATAGCATAAAAAAGTTTTTGGAATTATTTTGCAAATAAAAAAACAAACTGAAATCCCTCATTAAGAACTGTAAGATGATAACCAAAGTATTACAAGAAGCTCAGAGACAGATTCTTGACATATGGGCAACACGAGTAGTAAATACTATCATTCCAGGTCAGTGGATCATGGTGAGGAAACATGATAAACATATATTAGGTCCTAGGTGGGAAGATTGGAGAACCAACCACAAACAAAGACAAAACAAAAGAAGAATTTTAATAATAACCAGAATATCACCTATTGTAAGAATTAAAATAAAGACATCAGGCAGAATACTATGTTATATTCTTATAATGTTGAACAGTTCACTGCACATTTGTCCTTCTTTTTTTCTCTTTGTCAGTTGCTGGCAAACCAGATTATTTGAGGGTGCTTGTGAGAGAAAACCATGAAGCCGAGAAGCTGAACTTCTGATAAGCATTGAATCTTGCAAGATTTTCTGGAATATACATTTGCTGTATATTAATAAACTACATTGCTTTGTGGGATTGCACTAGCATGCCGCATGTGGACATGGCACCACTATGTTGAGGCTAAACATTATGTCTCTATGAAATGTCTGAATAATTACCTGACACTGTTGGTAAATGCATTTTTATACCAACTCAGACACCACAGGAATGCCTAATCAAATCTCTAGTAAAGAATCTCAACATCTACTATTTCAGGTAGATGTGTCATTCTTTGTGAATCAAGACCTTGGATTTTTCCTAAATCTAGTACGAAAATAGAGGCCAATACAGAAGTAAATCTGGTCTTCACACTCACATAAAAGTATTACGAATCATTTCCTCATGGTTTCACCCATTGCCATAGGAGGGAACATTTTGCTCACCTATTCTTCCTCTTACTAGAAAACACTTTTTTTTTTTTTTTAAAGAACTCAATATTCATGTGCTCCCCATTTCATGAGTGTACGCAAGGGAAGTTCTAGGTCTGAACAACTAATCTACATCTGTGACACATGCTCAATCTTGCAAGCCCATATAACTCGAGTAGTTGATATTCCAGAGCAGAGACTCATACAGTATATCCCCATATCATGGCCCAGATATTTGATTGCCCAGAGTGAGGTGTCAATCATTTCTTTTACACAGGGGTCAGTGTCTGCAGACTGGATGGGCTGCTCCAGTGCTAGCAGCAGAATAACTAAAATATTACTAGCACATGCCACAAGTAGTGCAATATAGTTTTATCATTATTAATAAGAAGTTAAAATGTGTTTGTTTTTTGTTGTTGTTGTCTTCCCCAGAGAGTCATTATTAAGTCTGCACTCAGTACTTAGGCAGCACGCATAAGGGTGTAGTGCTTCTTCTGATGGGACCACCAGCAATATGACCATAACCAACATGCTGCTGATTCATTATATTATCCAGAAAACCCATCATGGAGTTCAGGTAAGTTGTGCAGAAGAGTGCATTAAATGTTGTGGGTTGCATTGCACCAAACCCTAGTCAGGCTGCAGCCAGACATTAAAAAAGCAGGCTAAATTAACATATTAGTCAGAAATGTTTAAGAACAGGGGGTATGGTGGCTTAGTGGTTAACATGTTTCACTCACACCCCCAGGGTTGGGAGTTCGAATCCCACCTCCACAGAGTTTGTATGTTCTCCCTGTGCTTCAGGGGTTTCATCTGGGTACTCTGGTTTCTTTCCCCAGTCTAAAGACATGCATTCTAGGCTGACTGGCATTTCCAAATACTCTGTAGAGTGTGAATAGGTGTGTGATTGTGCCCTGCGATTGGTTTGCAGTGCAGCCTACCCAGGGTGTCCCCCGCATTGTGCCCCCTGTGACCCTGTGTAGGATAAGCGGAATAGAAAATGGATGGATGGATGTTTAAGACCAGATGAAGCCCATTCAAAAGATCAACTGCACATTGTGTCAATCTATGTTGGGAAAAGCCTTTTAAAAGTATTCTTTTGCTTTAAACAAATGTTATCGCTTTGAAATTATTTTGTATGAAGTATAGAGGTGTGTGATTTCTAATCCCACTTTCTGCCAAATTAATTCGTCCAGTAGTCTTTATTTATTTTTATTTTTTTTTCATTCAAATCTAAATATTATTCAAATAAAATTCTTGGACATGGTGAATTATGTCATAACCAGCGGTGTGTTCTATGCTACTATCAAAGAGTCATGCCAGTAAATCACATAGGCCAATCCAGAGCCATTTTCAGATGATATTAAAGCTGTTGAACATGATGGTGGGGGGAAAAAAAAACTAATAGATGTAGACATAATAATAGCATTTGTTTTTTCACGTTGCATACAAGTATAAGTACATGTTTCTTGGTACTCATTGATACCGATACTGGACATGTCACTGTTGTGTTTCCATATGAACTACTGGCAGCAGAAAAAGCCAGAGCACCCTTTGATTTTAATCTATTTTGGTTACTCCAGTAGTCAGTTATCAGTTAAGTATTAAATTTTGTTTTGACAGATATTAACTGTGTGATGTTTAATGATTAATGGAATAAGCTTAGTTTGAGGGATACCAAATTCATAAGAGATAATTTAAAAAATAATAGCTAGGTTTATTTCAGCTTTTGTTTATTACATCAGCTTTTCAGTGGGTTAAAAGTTTACATACACTTTGTTAGTATTTAGTGGCATTGTCGTTTAATAGCTTAACTCGACTCAACCTTTGAACCTTTCAGACCAAAGTTTGCTCATCCCTGGAAGTTAATTTGTGCATACTAAATGATGCAGTCTCTGTGTGGTCACAAGATTTTTATATTTGCATAAAATTATTTGTGGAGTTGCTTATGATATGTTCAGTTCTTTGGAAATTGTATCTAGGGTGTTCTGGAGTCCCACATTTTTTCTAAGATCTTGTCTGAGTTTCTTGGATTTTCCCATGGTATCAAGGGCAAAAAAGGCACTGGCCCTTAAATACCCCACTTGAATTCTGATATAGTTCATTAAAACTGTCTCTTATCATTTGTTTTGAAACTACCTCTTATATGAAGCAAGTTGATGCCATAATTGACTTGTTAAAAGATAGGTATGGTGACATGAAGCATGTGGAGGAAAATTTGTATGAGTTTGAATGTCTTTAGCCTAGGCTTATTTAAACACAGAGCATAAAGACTGCTGCAGGCACCTGTGAGATGGCAGGAGCCAAATCAGAACCCCCAACCCACCCATCCACCACCACCCCCACCAGACCGCTGCCCAAAAAAATACTTTATTGCACATTGCAAATAAACACTGATTAATTACCATGAATTGTACCCCGTATATCATGTATATATTGGTTTAGTTATTGTTTAATTACTATCTAATTCTGCAGTCTTATTTCCATGATATTACAAAGGTCTCACTATCATATGTACCTAATAACATGGTAAAGCACACCTGAAATTAAAAGAAAACATTGAGTGCATTAAGTAAACTAGAAAGTAATCAAGAGTGCCGTAAAGACGTGAACAATTCATCCAATTAATTCATATGATTATTTATGTTTTACTCTTTATTTATTTTAGGCATAAGTCATGTTTTTGTTATACTAATATTGCTCCCAAATGGCATTTATCTGCTTTAGGTGCAATTATGGAAAATGTGAATTTTAGGATAAAGTATTGCGATTGTCATTGGTATTACATCCTACTCAACTCTGAATACAGCCCTTAGAGAACAGCAGCTGGAACAATGAGGTATAAAACACAGTCCCTTCTGTTGTCATAGATGTTTCATCTTAAAGACCTGAATAAGCTCTTAAAGCAGTGAATGGATGCTCCATTATCTTATTATGGAATAGGCAAGAGGAGTCAGGAAAAAGCAGAAGCTGTAGTAACAGCTAGTCAACATTGATTTTAACAGTTTGGCCAAAATGATACTAAAAATTATGAATTGACAAATAATTTTTGTTAATTTTTAGGTGAAAGCATTTCAAGCAAAGTCAAGCATTAGTAAGATTACTCAACTGAAGATGCTGTAATTGAGGTACAGAGAGAAAGAAGGAGCATAGACACAAAAGAAGAGACAGGATAATTTGAGCATTTAGTTCATATAATCTAAGATATCATTAACGTTCTGCAACAAATTCAGTGATGCAAAAATCCAAATTTAATAATAATAAAAAAAATGCATTAATTAATGAATTAGTGTGCAAACATTCATCTAAGTGTAAGTACATTTTTTTCTGAATTGGATTCCTGGTGCGGTGATAAAAAACATCCCTTGCCTTTAAAGTGTTGCTGTTCATAATGTAAAGGTTCAGGTTTTGTGCCCAGTATAACAGGCCATGGGTTTAGAAAGTTTGGAAGTACATGGAACTCCAATTATCCCATCTCATCACTCATCAAGCAGTGCACACACACATACACACACACACACAGAGACACACACACACACACACACACACTCTCTCTCTCTCTCTCTCTCTCTGGTGCCTAATCCTATTCCTAGTCACACACCTGCCTGTCCATCAGCAATTCTTATGTTTTTGAGTGTAAATTGGCTTGTCATAATCTAGGATGATGTAGTTTAATTGTTGGCTCATACCAGACTCACCCAATAGAGGACGTCAGTCCAGCCCTCCATGGTGATGCACTGAAACACTGTTAGCATGGCAAATGCAAAGTTATCAAAGTTTGTAATGCCATCATTTGGTCCCTCCCATCCCATCATGCACTGGGTGATGTTGGGTGGGGTGCAGTGCCGCCCATGGGCATTATTTGGGGCACAAGGTGCAGGCTTCTCCTCAGCTAGGGGCCCTAAGGCATAAATAATTTAGTACATATTTTTGTACATTGATTTACAGCACAATTACACCTTCTCAAACCTGTTACCTTATGTAATATTTTTTTTATATTTAAATTCTGAAATTATCCATAATTTCTTATTATAATCTATCAAATGTGATGAAGAATAATACGCAATTTCCTGTGATGTAAACTAACTCAGTAATAAATGATAAAGCATACAGTAATAAACTGAAAGGCACAGACACTGACCTCTGTGTCCATTTCTGAAGGAAAAGCATGCACGGTGCATCTTCCCCATGAAGAGCTCTAGGCCGATGATGGCGTAGATGATGATCACAAAGAGTACAAGCAGAGCGATGTGTAGCAGAGGAACCATGGCCTTAATTATAGAGTTCAACACTACTTGTAAACCTGAAACCACATAAGAATGATCAGGTCAAAATCATTTTGGTGCAACTGGAATGCATTTGCACTGTCAGGCAGAAAACAGCAATGCTTTACCGTTTCTCCAGTCTGTTCATGAATCTCTACTGCACTCTATGCATTCTATTAATTTAAAGAAATACCAACTTTCACTGACTCAGTCCTTTATCGCTTCACTCCTATATGCTAGAATTGTGAATGCATTTGTTTGTGTATGACTCACTGGGAACACCGGACACCAATCGTAGGGGTCTCAGTACTCTAAAAGCACGCAGGGCCTTCACATCAAAGTCTGCTGCCTTCCCTCCAATAGGTGTCCCTCCATTTTCTTTTGTGGCCTGTTCTAATATAGCACTGAACAACCTGTAGGAGAGAGAGACAGGCAGAAAAAGAGGGGGTGGCTTTTATTTAAACCCATACATTTATTAATACAGTGTTTATAAGTACAGTGGTGCTTGAAAGTTTGGGAACTCTTTAGAATTTTCTATATATTTGCATAAATATGACCTAAAACATCATAAGATTTTCACACAAATGCTAAAAGTAGACAAAAAGAACCCAATTAAACAAATGAGACAAGCATATTATACTTGGTCATTTATTTATTGAGGAAAATGATCCAATATTACATGTCTGTCAGTGGCAAAGTATGTGAACCTCTAGGATTAGCAGTTAATTTGAAAGTGAAATTAGAGTCAGGCATTTTTAATCATAGGGATAACAATCAGGTGTGAGTGAGTGCCCTGTTTTATTCAAAGAACAGGAATCTATCAGAGTTTGATCTTCACAACACGTTTGTGGAGGTGTATGATGGCATAAACAAGATTTTTGAAGACCTCTGAAAAAGATTTGTTGCTGCTCATCAAGCTGGAAAGGTTTTCAAAATCATCTCTAAAGAGTTTGGACTTCACCACTCAACATTCAGATAGATTGTGTACTGTTACGAAACAAGACTAGGACAGGAAGTACGCGCAGGAGTAAAGTCTTTATACTGTCAAAGTACGAGGAGGCAGGAAACAATGTCTAAACATAAAACTAGAGCTAAATCAAGAAACATGAACTTAAACAGGACATTGAAACACTACCTCCTTTAACTAACTGAAACTTCTATCATTTACCTAGAAATGAGGCATGAAACACAAAACTTAGAACAAGACAATGACATGAAACTCTCGTTTAACTATGGCCTGTAACTATCGTTTAACAATGACACTCACGGTTAACTATGTCATGAAACTCTCGTCTTACAATAACATGAAACTCGCGTTTAACTACAACATGAAACTCTCATTTACAATAACATGAAACTCGCATTTAACCATGGCATGAAACTCTCGTTTAACTATTGTCTGAAACACTCGTTTACCTATGGCATGAAACACTCGTTTACCTATGACATGAAACACTCGTTTAACTATGGCATGAAACGTCGTGGTTACACATGTAACCCTGTTCCCTGAGAAGGGAACGAGACGTTGCATTTAGCATAACAGTATGGGAACGCCTTGCGTGCGTGACCGGTATCTGAAGCTTGTGTAAACTCATGCCTCTACTTATAGGCCTGCCATGATCAGGTGACGTGGCAATTAAGTGCGCCGCATGATATATATATGGCACCTGTAAACCACGCCGTCAACCTCTATTATCTGAAGCGAAGACGCAATTCACAGGCCTGCCCTGGTATGACAGTGCTATGCAAAGTCTCGTTCCCTTCTCAGGGAACAGGGTTACATGTGTAACCCCGACGTTCAATTTCAAAGGGAACTTCGACGTTGCATTTAGCATAACAGTATGGGAACGGGAATGCCCACTGCCCAATACCCTCCGTCATACCGAGGGTACAGCCTGTTCAAAAATACCCAAGCCCGAGGGTCACTGCAAGACACTCGAGCCCGGGGTGGCGTAAGCCCTAGAGATTGCTTCCACTATCCAAGTAGAGATGCGCTGCTTTGACATAGCATTTCTTTTCCTGTCACTGCCAAAGCAGACCAGTAGCTGCTCTGACTTACGCCACTGGCTGGAGCGGTGGATGTAAGTACAGAGAGCCCTTACTGGACACAGTAGGTGCATCCTCTCTTGTCCCGGTGTGAGGAAAGGAGGAGGGCAGAAAGCCTGCAACACCACAGGGTGGGCAGCCGAGGTAGGCACTTTAGGAATATAATCCGGACTAGGATACAGGAAGGTCTTGGCTAATCCAGGGGTAAAGTCGAGGCAGGAAGGGGCAACAGAGAGAGCTTGTAGACCTCCCACTTGCTTGAGAGATGTCAGGGCCAGTAAAAGAGCTAACTTTAGAGTCAGAAGCTTCTCAGAGGCTGACTCTAGGGGCTCGAATGGGGCCCCTGACAGACCTTCCAAGACCACAGCAAGGTCCCAGGAAGGTATGCATGGCCTGCAGATGGGCCTCAGCCATCTGACACCATGCATGAACCTTGAAGTTAGAGGACGTTGCCCCACAGAGGTTCCATCAACAGGGGCATGGCTGGCCGAAACGGCGGCCAAGTAACCCTGATTGTAGAAGGAGCCACCCTGCTGAGAAACGTTCTTGTAAGAACTCCAGGACTGTAGCTATCACGCAGTTCACTGGGTCTAGCTGACATTCCTCACACCACAAGCCAAAAAGCTGCCACTTGAGTGCATACGATTTCCTTGTGGATGGTGCTCTAGCATTTAACATGGTTTCTACAATCTCAGTTGTGAGACCAGAATCTATGAGCTGGTGCCCCTCAGGGGCCAGACCCACAGTTTCCGAGTTCTGGCCGAGGGTGATAAATCAGCACTCTGGCTTGAGACAGTAGATCCACTCTAGGGGTTCGAATGGGGCACGTAACCCTGATTGTAGAAGGATCCCACCCCGCTGAGAAATGTTCTTGTAGGAGCTCCCGGACTGTAACTATTGCGCAGTTTACTGGGTCTACAGTGGATCCCTGCGGACAGGAATCTCCCAAAGAGTGCCATCTCGCAGGGATATTATCTCTCAGAACCATGTTCGATTTGGCCAAAAAGGTGCTACTAGCAGACAGTCTTGGCGAACTCTCGCTAGAGCTTGTGGGAGCAGAGCGATGGGGGGAGCAGCATACAGATGTGACCTCGGCCACATGTGTGGACTCCACCCCAAAGTCTCCCAATATCCAGCTTTATCTTGCTCAGTGTTGAGAGGATTGACACTACACGTGTTGGGGATAGAAACAACCTCATCGTAGTAGAATCCTATAACCCCTAGAAAAGTTGTCCACTGCACCGGGGAAAGCACACTTTTCTGAGATTCAACCTGAGCCCCAAGCTCTTCATGTGGGCAAGACCAACATCTCAATGTTGAACCGCCAGCTCCCTGGATCGTGCTAGAATCAACCAGTCGTCCAGGTAGTTTGGTACACAGATGCCCTGCAGTCCCAGTGGAGCCAGAGTGACATCCATGCACTTTGTGAAGGTGCGAGGGGATAAAGCTAGCGATATTCCTATGTGGAAATATGCACCTTTTAGATCTATCGCCACAAACCAGTTCTAGAACTGAATCTGCGGCACGAGCGTCAGACTCTGAACCTGTATGTCCAAAGAGTATGGTTCAGATGATGCAGATCTAAAATTGGTCGCATACTTCCACTTTTTTGCGGAACAGGAAATAATGGCTGTAAACCTCCCTCCCTTTGGGAACGGGGTACGTGTTCTATGACCGCATTGTCCAAAAGGGAGCTAACTTCCTGCGCTAACGTCGGGCTCTGGTCTGTGCTGACTGCTGTGGTAAGCACACCTGTCGAGCTATAACTGGACCCGGTAACCCTTTCTATGGTAGACAGAACCCAAGGAGACACATTTGGCAGTAGTTTGAACGCTGCCCAATGGTCTTTTAGTGACGTTAACTATTCCACATTCTATTGCAGGGAACTCCACATTCTATTGCTTGGTAGGCCTGCAACCCTGTCATTGTCTGCTGTGACCCACAAGCAAGACTACTACTGCATAGGCTTGCCCACCAATGCCACCTTGGATGCAAGCCGGCCCCCGTTATTACCTGCCATCAGTGGAGAGAGGTAGCTAGCAAGCGCCTCCTCCACTTTGAGCATAGCTAAATAGCCATGCCGTTCATTCCCACAATGGCCGAATAATCCAACATCATGGGGTTATGAATATGGTTTATGCGTGGTTTTCCCCCAGAAGCCTGAGATTTTGTCATAAACTTCTGGAAGACAGGGGAGTTTCTGCAGTGTGAGGGATTTACTTTCACTGGGTAATCACTTCAAGCAGCTCTTTATATGCTGCTCTCAGTTTTTTAACCCGTCCTTCTAACTCCTTGGAGTCAGATAGGAATTATTACCTTTTGGCTTTCCATAGCAGAGGGAGGAGTCGTGACGTGACCTCCAAAATCCAGCGGAGAGCCGAACCCGGAAGACAGAGCAAGAGATAGAGCAGCGCTTGTCTCCGGCTCCTCTTCCGGATCTATAAGAGATCCCCCGAACCTGAGACAGCCAGCTGCCTCGGCAGCGGCCGGCCCAGATCCGCGAGGCTCTGAAACCTGACTCGCTTTGGCTTCCGTTTTTTTTCAAGAAGAGTGCGAGTCGTGAGCCGAGCAGCTTAATGTAGCGTTACGATGCGCAGCCTCTCGAGGCTGCCATTGCATACTACACCGCTAACACTTCACCCAGAAAGTGTGCACTTTTCCCCGTGATGAAACAGGAGCAAGCCGTAACACGCTTCTTGAACTCTTTCTCGCTCATAATTTACCTCTCTTTTTCTCTAAAAAAAAGGGATAGAAAAGTTCCGAGATTTTGAGAAAATATCGAGTAGAAATTAAGCGTTTTTGTCACACAAACAACAGACATGCAGTCTCACTGAAGATAATGAGGCTGACGGCGTGGTTCACAGGTGCCATATATATATCATGCGACGTGCTTAATTGCCACGTCACCTGATCATGGCAAGCCTATAAGTAGAGGCATGATTTTACACAAGCTTCAGATACCGGTCATGCGCACAAAGCGTTCCCATACCGTTATGCTAAATGCAACGTCGAAGTTCCCTTTGAAAGGGAACACTTGTTTAACTAGAGCATGGAACACTCGTTTAACTTTGGCATGAAATAAGGAACAGGAAACTAGACAGAGCATGGAAACATTACCGGCTGGCACCATTACTCATTCCATCTTTATTCTAATACCGCCCGACGTGCGTAGCAACGCGAGGCGTTTAAATAACCAGTCACAATTACCTTAATTGCTGACAGCTGCTAATACTTCAAAGCACACCCTCGCACCTCTGCCAATAGCTGAACAGGGCGGGGACAGAACTGAAACCAAAATAAGTGCACATATCCGTTGTAAACAAAGTCTTATATCCATGCACACTTCAAGCACGTGCACGTGCTCTCCAGCTGACTGTGCACATCGTCGCCACAGTGCCATCTGCCGGCGAGATTGTGACACAACCCCCCTCCACAGGCATTTCTCCCGGAGCGCCAAAGAGTGCCAAAGGCGGTCCTGGGCCCCTGTGTAATCTGTACTTTGATGCATCAGGAAACAGGGTGGCCTCTGCTGGGCAGCAGACAGGCGACACCATCTCCAGCAGGGCTGGGGCATTGGGCGACGTCCAATGGGCGACTTCAGGCGGGGGCTCAGAGCCAAGTTGACCTCGGGCTGGAGCTCCGGAGCTGAGACCTCCCCGTAGGTCTCAAGCTGGGGCTCTGAGGTCACCATGTTGACCTCAGGTGGGAGCTCCGAGGTCGCCAGGTTGACCTCGGGCTGGATCTCTGCACGGGCTTTCTGGTGTAGTCATTTATGCTCCCGCCAGCTTCTCTTGAAGTGGGCTGGATCTCCGGAGCAGAGACCTCCCCGCAGGTCTCTGGCCGGAGCTCTGAGGTCGCCAGGTTGACCTCAGGCGGGGGCCCAGAGTTCGCCAGGTTGACCTCGGGCTGGAGCTCTGGAGCTGAGACCTCCCCGTAGGTCTCAAGCTGGAGCTCTGAGATCACCTAGTTGACTTCAGGTGAGAGCTCTGCGATCGCAATGTTGAACTCGGGCTGGAGCTCTGGAGCTGAGACCTCCCTGTAGGTCTCAAGCTGGTGCTCTGAGGTTGCCAGGTAGACCTCAGGCGGGAGCCCCGAGGTCGCCAGGTTGACCTCGGGCTGGATCTCTGCATGGGCTTTCCGGTGTAGTCATTTATGCTCCCGCCAGCTGCTCTTGAAGCATTCCTTTGAGCAGAAGAATTCTTCCTGGAGACCCAGTTACTTGCAGGTAGGGCATTGTAGCCGAGTCTCCCTCCCACAGCACTCAGACATGCATCTCGATGTCCTCTCCTCCACGTCTACCGGAACATGAAGCTAAACCGTGGAATCTATCCGGTCCAGCCATGCATAATAGAGGTGCAATGGCAGGTTCTCTTTGTCCGCCACCTTGATTCCCCTCTCCAGTACATCCAGGCTGTTTAGTTGCCCTGGCTGCGAGAACTCCTTCAGAAAAAGTTCCAAAAACTGGATGAGGTCATAGAGAGCACTGAACCCTGAACGGGCCAGCTGCTCTGCCCAATCCCGGGTCGGGCCATGAAACCGGGATACTAGGAACCCCAGCCACTGTTTCTTGGTAGGCTTGGGGGGTACCAGGCTGGCGAAGTACACCTGGCTGTGAAAAAGGAACAGCAGCAGGTGGTTCCCTCACCCATACATCTCCGGCAGGAGTTCTCTGTGGAAACTGGACAGATAGGAAACGTGGCCTAGTATTCGAGTACTTCCTGTCATGGCGCCCTCCTCTTACTTCCATGGTGAGAGGGGCGGTATTCTGTTACGAAACAAGACTTGGACAGGAAGTAAACGCAGGAGTAAAGTCTTTATTTTCATAGTAATGTCAAAGTACGAGGTGGCAGGAAACAATCTCTAAACATAAAACTAGAGCTAAATCAAAAAACATGAACTTAAACAGGGCATGGAAACAGTACCTCTTTTAACTAACTGAAACTTCTATCATTTACCTAGAAATGAGGCATGAAACACAAAACTTAGAACAAGACTATGTCATGAAACTCTCGTCTTACAATTACATGAAACTCTAGTTTAACTATGGCATGAAACACTCGTTTAACTATGGCATGAAACACTCGTTTAACTCTGGCATGACACGCTTGTTTAACTCTGGCATGACACACTCGTTTAACTAGGGCATGAAACACTGGTTTAACTAGGGCATGAAAAACTTGTTTAAGTTTCGCATGAAATAAGAAACAGGAAACTAGACAGAGCATGGAAACATTACCAGCTGGCACCATTACTCATTCTGTCTACTCTAATACCGCCCGATGTTTACATAACCAGTCACAATTACCTTAATTGCTGACAGCTGGTAATACTTCAAAGCATAGCCTCTCACCACTGCCAATAACTGAACAGGGCGGGGACAGAACAGAAACCAAAAAGTGTACATGTCCGTTGTAAACAAAGTCTTATCGTCCATTCGCACTTCAAGCACGTGCACGCGTGCGCCATCTGACTGTGCACATTGTCGCCGCAGCGCCATCTGCCGGCCAGATGGTGACATGTACAATTAGGGAAAATTCAATACCATTTTTACCTTCCCCAGAAGTAGTCAACCAACAAAGATCACTGCAAGAGCAAGACGTGAAATAGACTGTGAGGTCACAAAAGAACCCAGGGTAACTTCTAAGCAACTAAAGGCTTGTCTCACATTGGCTAATGTTAATGTCCATGAGTCCACCATCAGGGGAAGACTGAACAACAATGTTGTGCATGGCAGGGTTGCAAGGTGAAAGCCACTGCTGTCCAAAAAGAACATTGCTGCCTGTCTGCAGTTTGCTAAAAAAAAAAAAAAAAAAAATCATGTGGACAAACCAGAAGTCTATTGGAATAATGTTTTGTGAAGTGATGAGAACAAAATAGAACTTTGTTTTTTTTTTTTTGTTGTTGTTGTTTTTTTTGGTTTAAATGAGAAGTGTTATATTTGGAGAAAGAAAAGACTGCATTCCAGCACAAGAACCTTATCCCAAATGTGAAACATAGTAGTGGTATCATCATGTTTTGGGCCTGTTTTTCTGCATCTGGGCTAGAAAAGCTTGCCATCATTAATGAAACAACGAATTCTGAATTATACCATGAATTCTAAAGGAAAATTACATCTGTCTGAGAATTGAATCTCAAGAGAAAGAAGGGCATGAAGCAAGACAATGACCCTAAACACACCCTAAACGTAAGTTGTTATAAGAAAGTTTGTGAAAGTTTGAAAAGTTTGAAAGTTTTTGATTCCTTTAGAATTCTCTATATTTCTGCACAAATATAACCTAAAACATCATCAGATTTTCACACAAGTCATAAAGTAGACAACAAGAACCCATTTAAACAAATGAGACAAAAATATTACACTTGGTCATTTATTTATTGAAGAAAATTATCTAATATTACATATGTTTGATTATCAAAAGTATGTGAAACTCTAAGATTGTCAGTTGATTTGAAGATGAAATTAGTGTCAGGGGATGCTATATTTAAAGAACATGGATCTATCAAAGTCTGATCTTCGCTTGTTCAAGTGTATCATGGCATGAACAAACAAGATTTCTGAGGACCTCAGAAAAAAAAGTTGTTGATGCTCATCAGGTTGGAAAATGTAAAAAAAAAAAATAAATAAATTAAAAAAAAATATCACAAATGTATTTCGACTCCACCAATCCACAGTCAGACAGATTGTGTACAAATGGTGGAAATTCAACATTACTGTTACCCTTCCCAGGAGTGGTTGACTAAAAAAAATCACTCCACTGAACAACTATGGTGTCAACATGGTTGCAATAAGAAAGTCACTGCTCTCCAAAAAGAACATTGCTGTATGTCTATATTTGCTAAAGATAATGTGGACAAGCCAGAAGGCTATTGGAAAAATGTTTTGTGGATAGATGAGACCAAAATATAACTTTTTGGTTTAAATAAGAATGGTTATGTTTGGAGAAAGGAAAACACTACATCCCAGCACCTTATCCCATGTGTGAAACATGGTGGTGGTATTATCATGGTTTGGGCCTGTTTTGCTGTATCTGGGACAGGACAGACTATCATAAGTGATAGAACAGTGACTTCTGAAGTATACCAGCAAATTGTAAAGGAAAATGTCAAAGAATGGTTAAAGAAGAATAAACTTAATGTTTTGGAATGGCAAAGTCAAAAGTCCTGACCTTATTCCAATAGAAATGTTGTGGAAGGACCTGAAGCAAACAGTTCATGTGAGGAAACCCACAAACATCCTAGAGTTGAAGCTGTACTGAGGAATGGGCTAAAATTCCTCCAAGCCGATGTTGCAGGACTGATCAACAGTTACTGCAAATGTTTAGTCGCAATTTTTGCTGCACAAGGAGGTCACACCAGATACTGAAAGCAAAGGGTGCCATACTTTTTCCACTGACAGATATGAAAAATTTTATCATTTTCCTCAATAAATAAATGACCAAGTATAATATTTTTGTCTCATTTGTTTAATGGGGTTCTCTTCATCTACTTTTAGGACTTGGGTGTGAAAATCTGATCACGTTTTAGGTCATATTTATGCAGAAATATAGAAAAATCTAAATGGTTCACAAACTGTCAATAATCACAGTACTTACTAGCTTTAAAATAACATGCTACCGGCTTCACTAGTGAAAACATACTAAAATTTGTATAAGAATGTTGTAAATATACTACAAAATATATAAATATATTGTGTTTTAGTACACCTATAACATACTGTAAATGTAATATTAATGCAGTCATAATACTTCTAAAATCTATTTTAATCTCAAAGTATACAGTACATGAATCATGAGTTAAAATGCATATACTTAATTTTATTTAAAATACACTATTTGGCCAAAAGTTTGTGGAGGCCTAACGGTAATGTTCAGATGTCCATAAATATTTGTCCATATAGTGTAGTTTTTTTTAATAAAATTGTTGCATTTTAGCACACAATGCAATAAGTGTGCATTAGTTGGGCAGCTGTGACATCAAACTGCTCAGAATGGGCCACCCAGAATAATAATCACCCATAAATAACTTTTCCCATATATTCATTGACATACCTTTTGACATAAAATGCTCTGAATACAGCCTAAATGCCCCTCAAGTAGTTACAACAACTTCCTAACATTCATCATTTTGGCCTAAATTCTTTTCACACTTCTCTCTATCTCTCGCTTACTCTCTTTCTTTTCCTAAATGTGCTTCCTTCCCTCTCCCTTTTAGATGCAGGATGCTATGGGCTATGAGCTTCCCTGGGTCTATTTTGTCAGTCTCGTCATCTTTGGATCCTTTTTCGTTCTAAATCTGGTTCTTGGTTTGTTGAGTGGGTAAGCAACCTGCGTGTGCATGTGCTGTATGTGTATGAATGTGCGTTTATGGACTCTGTTGTCTAGCATCAGAGTAGAGCAACACTTTGACTAATGAAGCATTTTTCATCTCACAAGGAGAAAGATCAAGAGCCAGAGAAAGACAGTTGTTTCATTTATTAAAAAGAAAGGCCCATTATGTTGTCCTTAGCCAGTCATATGTTAATCATCCGATTATATCACTTTATATCACTCGATATAAACTGGGGTAGCGCAACATTAGGCTGAGTTTGCTGACCACTGATTACTCTTGCTTAGTTCAAGGCATGCCTCAGGGTCCATGTCGCATGACTGCTCCAAGGGGAACTCCCCAAGGGGAATCCCTGTTCCTCCTCAAGAGGCCTGTGAGGCATGTCATGGATCCGGATCAGATTTCCCACCTCCATGCGGGAACATTGAAACACACCTTCCCAGGCTTTGACCTAGCTCTGGTGGGTACCGGATCTTCGGGAGAGAGAGGCAGAGCATGTGGAGATGTTGGAGAGGTAGGAGATGAAAAGCAAGGTGGGAACCGGGTCCAGGGTGTCACTCACTGGACCCACTCCCCCAATCCTGTCATCAGTCCTGAGAGGAATTGGTCCAGTTCCACCAACTTAAAGATAATCTGTTCAATTCAATTCAATTCAATTCAATTTTATTTCTATAGCGCTTTTTACAATAGACATTGTCTCAAAGCAGCTTTACAGAAATATCAACATGGTATACAGATATGAAAGGTGTGAATTTATCCCAACTGAGCAAGCTACTGAGTGGCGACAGTGGCAAGGAAAAACTCCCTAAGATGGTAAGAGGAAGAAACCTTGAGAGGAACCAGACTCAGAAAGGAACCCATCCTCATCTGGGTAACAACAGTTAGTGTGAAAAAGTTCATTATGGATTTATATGAAGTCTGTATGGCCTTAGGAGCAGCCGTAGTCCCAGCAGTCTGGAATTAGAGAAGATTTGAGCTCCATCCAGAGGCAGAAAGGATCTGGATCTCTAGTATCTCCATAAATTCGTGTGGGGCTCGGCGAAAGGAGAGAGGGAGAAAAAAGATTATTATGACTGCGAAGTAGTAGAACAGAATCTAGTCAGGGTAGGCTTGAGTAAACAAATACGTTTTAAGCCTAGACTTAAACACTGAGACTGTGTCTGAGTCCTGAACACTAATAGGAAGACTGTTCCATAACTGTGGGGCTCTATATGCGAAAGCTCTCCCCCCTGCTGTAGCCTTCACTATTCGAGGTACCGTCAAATAGCCTGCATCTTTTGATCTAAGTAGGCGTGGCGGATCATATAAAACCAAAAGGTCGCTTAGATATTGTGGCGCAAGACCGTTTAGTGCTTTATAGGTTAATAAAAGTATTTTATAGTTAATGCGAGATTTTACTGGGAGCCAATGCAGTATTGATAATATCGGTGTGATATGGTCGTATCTTCTAGTTCTAGTTAGGACTCTAGCAGCTGCATTCTGGACTAACTGGAGCTTATTTATATTCCTACTGGAACATCCAGACAGTAAGGCATTACAGTAATCTAATCTAGAGGTGACAAATGCATGAACTAGTATTTCCGCATCATGTAGTGACAATATGTTTCTTATTTTAGAAATATTTCTGAGATGAAAGAAAGCTATCCTAGTAATATTATCTACATGAGCATCAAATGATAGGCTGGAGTCAATAATCACTCCAAGGTCTTTAACTGCTGTACATGATGAAACAAAGACCATCCAGAGTAACCATGTGATCAGAAAGATTACTTCTAGCTACACGTGGGCCTAATAAAAGTATTTTTGTTTTATCAGAATTAAGTAGAAGGAATTTAGTTAACACCCAACGTCTAATGTCCTTTACACAATCCTCAACTTTACTAAGCTTCTGTCTGTCCTCTGGCTTCGCTGAAACATACAACTGTGTATCATCAGCATAACAGTGGAAGCTAATTCCATGTTTACGAATAATTTGACCTAGGGGTAGCATATATAAAGTAAAGAGCAGTGGGCCTAAAACAGAACCCTGTGGAACTCCAAAAGTAACCTCAGTACGCATGGAGAAATCACCATTTACATCTACGAACTGATAACGATCGGTCAGATAAAACCTGAGCCAGGAGAGACTGTCCCCTTAATACCAACAACATTTTCTAATCTATCAAGGAGAATCTATAGTGTGATCTATAGTATCAAAAGCTGCACTAAGGTCGAGTAACACAAGCAGCGAGACACAACCCTGATCGTAGGTCAGTAGAAGGTCATTTACTACTTTAACTAACGCTGTCTCTGTGCTATGATAAGGTCTAAATCCTGACTGATACATTTCATGAATGTTATTCCTATCTATGTATGAGCATAACTGCTTTGCTACAACCTTTTCTAAAATCTTAGAGATGAAGGGGAGATTTGATATTGGTCTATAGCTGGACAATTGAGACGGGTCAAGATCAGGTTTTTTAATCAAGGGTTTAATAACTGCTAATTTAAGTGATTTAGGTACATAGCCAGTGCTTAGGGTAGAATTGATTATATTTAAAAGTGGTTCAATTACTCCTGGACAAATCTGTTTAAACAAACATGTAGGTATGGGATCTAGTATGCAAGTTGATGAATTGGCTGAAGAGATTAATGTAGCTAGTTCGGTCTCTCTAAGCGGAGCAAAACACTCTAAACATTGATGTGATATTGCTACATTGTCATGTAATGGGTTTGTTACAGTACTGTCCGGTTTTAATTTAATGGCCTGTATTTCACGTCTAATATTTTCAACCTTATCAATGAAAAATTTCATGAAATCTTCACTGCTATGTAATGATTGAGTGTTTCTCTCTGTAGTGGTTTTATTCCTAGTTAATTTTGCTACTGTGTTGAGAAGGAATCTAGAATTGTTTTTGTTGTCTCCTATTAAGGTGGAGAAATAGATTTTTCTAGCATCGTCAAGAGATTTCCTATATTTCAGTAGGCTCTCCTTCCATGCTGTTTGAAATATCACCAGTTTGGTTTGACGCCATTTACGTTCTAATTGTCGAGTTGTCTGTTTTAAGGTTCGCATTTGATCGTTATACCAGGGTGCTAATTTTTTTTCTCTAATTATTTTCCTTTTGAGTGGAGCCACTCTATCTAGCGTGTAGCGGAGTGTTGACTCTATTCTGATCTATTGATCTATTCTGTGTGCTGATCCTCTGCCATCAAAACCAGTGACAGGAGTTCCTCAGCTGCTGCACATTGGGATGTCCAACCTTGGGAAGCTGCAGTGACCAGAAGTGTCTGTGGTGCTCCTTAGGTATCCAGCGAACACCCTGCAGGACCGCCCTCTTGATAATCCAGGTTTGTCTGTGGAGGCAGCTACTGGGTAGCAAGCTTGGCTTCCTACAATAGAAAGCCTATTCCTCCTCTGTCCATTCCCACACAGCTGCTGCATGCTCAAAGAGCTCCAGGAAGGCCTACAGATTGTCTATGGGGACACAGTTGGAGATGTACATCAGCTTCTCCCAGCATGCTCCTGCAGGAGGTATTTGAAATGCCGCTGCTGCTATTGCACAGGTTGCTTGGTGTTGGGTTTGATGGAGGAAGGTGAGGACTCGAAAATCTTGCCGAGTAGGGAGGCTTGGGGAGGCTTCTGTCAGAGTCTTCCCGATCCTAGGCTTCGACATCGCTATGAAACCCGGCATGTGCGGTTGAGTAGGAAGACTTGGGAGGCAATTTGAAATTTAGCCAAGGTCTTGGCTCACATTCATTCAACCCATGCTTTTCAGCACATTTTCAAAAACTGAACAAAAAATACAGAACAACTCAACAGAAAAGACGTCCTTCATGGAGTCACAGCTTTCGACTTGTCAAGTTCATGCTCCACAGCTTGTATATGTGTGTGTATGTATGTGCATGTCTCACAAGCTCCACCAGCTATGTTACACTCTCACTCTCATTGGTTACGGGAGTCACTAAAAGCAAAAAGAGACAAAATAAGTAGACTGGCGGTAAAAAGACACAGGTGAGAATCTTCATGCGTTACCTGCTGGTTCAACCTGCCTCTGTCCACAGCTGATGCTCAACCATGCCCCCCCCCCATGTGACATGTTTTGTAGTCCATGTTGCTGTTGGGAAATGGGGTTGGTTGCATGAGTATTGTGCTGTAGCAGGGCATATTGGGAATCACCCCATATGCAATAACAACTACTATATAATCTATAGGATAATCTGGGACTTCATTTTACCTCTGACTTGTTGGATTATCCCCATATTCACTGGTCTAACACAAGCCCTTGCTGTCTCTATTCTATAAAAATGGCCCTTGTCCATTACAAACAAAGCATTCATCCTAAATGACTGTTTTGTGTCTAATGGTCTGGACATTTTCTTAATGACATAGACCTGACTAAGTGACAGAAATTGTATACAGACCCCCTAAACCCAATAAGATTTCACTGAAGATTTTCTATCATATATTGGGCCTCATTTATCAATCTTTTAGTAAAGTTGTGTGTAAATGTTTGTGTAATCCAAACGTAACAAAAAATTTACTAGAACATTTCAGAAATTCTGATTTTCTTTGTAGCTGTGTGCATTTGTTGACAGCAAATCACCTCAACTTATGAGCACCACCAAAACCACACACAAATGGACTCGGATGAATTAGTTACTCATTTCAATCCTATATGCTCAATCATATAGCTGTTGCACCTATAACATGTAACAAAGCCACAACTCGACCATGGATCAATGTAACTACTAGCCATCTTAGGCAGTTGTGCAGACATTGGAAGCTTATGTTAAAAAAAATGATTGTAAGTATTATATGAGATGTTTCATCCTGAGAGACCACCCTTAGAAGCTTTAGAATATAAGATCTCATATTCACCACCCTGCCCATGATCCCACTGCCACTACCTCTACCCCTGCCACACTGTTATAGTTCAAACCACACTCTCTTCATGAACTGGGTGATAACATTTCCCACATGAAGCCCAGCACCTGTCCCCTTGATATTCTTCCCATTTTCCTTCTTAAACAACTGTAGGATACTCTCGATTCAAGCATAACAAACATCATTAACACCTCAAAATAATTGTTGGACTGTTTTCTTGTTTTTGCCTGGATTTCATGCCTGAGGAATGTTCTCAAGTGTGTAATGTTCAATATGCTGTTGCTGGAGCAGAGTGTCATCAATGCTGTAGTTAGAGACATGGGACACCTGAAACTGGATATGGATATATAAAGAACTTACACTAGTATGATATGCAAGTTTGCGGTACCCTTGCCTGACCATCACAAAATAAGTAAGAACTGTTTCATTTTGTAATTTTTCTTGTCACTGGATTATGCTAGCATCCCAAATTGTGAGTGTATTGTCTGAAAAATTCTGCTTACTGTGCTAGAAATTTTGTGTGTCTAGAAGAATAGAGATTTCAGTAATAAGATTCGATCTTAACGCTATTTTATTTCTGGTGCTATCTGCCTGACAGTGATGATGACTGTGAATCATGTGACAGGCCTGAACCACATGTTAGTAGTATAAAGCAAGAAGTGCACATAGTGAGACAGGAAACGGGTGTGCTGAGAAACTGTTTAAGTAGTACCTTATACATGCAAACAGAAATTCTCAGGCAGTGGAAACATGACCCTAAGCCCCATTCTCCTAGTCATTTTGTTACTTGGTCTGTCTTGTTGAGCGCATCCACTCCCCATTTGGCCAACCATGCCAGCACATGAACAACTATTATGGACCCATAAGCCATAATAGTTGGTGATGCCTGTCATGATATAGCCCAGGCATGTGTCACAATGTTCCACACGCATAACCCATTTCCTATTAGTGTTAAGCCAAATTCCAATTACTGCAGAGACAGCTGTTTAGAGGGTTGCATATTGTCTTACTCAACAGTGCAATAGTGATAATGTCTCACTCAACATGTGCAAGCTTCTGACAAGCCCCTGAAAACTTTTGTTGCACACATGCTGTGTGAATTTGCCAAGCTTAGAAATCCGGCCCCCGAACAGGAACAGGTTGAGATTATTTGCAAACATGCTCTAGAAAAGTATAGTGTTGCTCTTTAGGGCGTGTCTATTTAATATTTTTATCTATTGTAGTCCTACTGCTGCATGACCATGAACTATATTTACATTTACATTTACATTTATTCACTTAGCAGATGCTTTTATCCAAAGTGACTTACAAATGAGAAAGATACAAGAAAAGCGATATATCAAGCAGAGAACAATACAAGAAGTGCTACCATACAAGATCTATTAATTGAATTCCAGAAGAAGCAAAGTGCAGAGTAGAGGAATAAGTGCATTTTTTTATTTTTTTTTTTTATTTTTTATTTTTTTTTTTTATGAGTTGGTTAGGTGTTCATAGAAGAGGTGGGTCTTTAGCTGTTTTTTGAAGATGGTGAGAGATTCTGCGGGCTGGATTGAGATTGGAAGTGCATTCCACCACTGAGGAACAGTTAGTGTGAAGGTTCTGGAAAGGGAAAGGTTCTGGAAAGGTTCTATATGCCACACTTGGCCAACGTGACTCTGACTGACCCTAAACTGTTCCCCCCCAAGCCAATGAAAGTGGTGTTCTGCAGTGAGTGCTCACTGCCTGGCTTTACAGATCACACCCGCCCACAGTTAAATTCACAAGCCTCTCAGGAGAGTACACTCCAGATGGCCAAAAAGAGAGGTCTGGGCTTGAGGTTTTACCCAACAACATGAAGTAACAAACTTATGCTACATTTGACACGGGAGCTTCCCTGTCTGCTGTATTGGAGGTGTGCATAGAGAAAGACCCAATTAAGTGTGCATCATGGTCAGCTTCTCCTTTATGGCTGGCCAACTCGGCTTCTTGTGATCATTTGGGTATCACCCAAAGTATGGTTCCAGGGCTATGTTTCTTTCATCAGTTTGTCATTCTGAGACAAATGTCTTCTCCTGCAATTCTGGTTATGGATTTTATGCTTTATGCATTTATCACATACATGTGCCAACCTTTTCATAAGGTTGAAAAGGTATAAACACCCAAGGTAACTCTGAGTGTGTTGTGCGGTCCAGACCGGGCCTTATCATAGATGGAGACCAGTGACCTTTCGGTTAAAGTAGGCAAATCCTCACTGAACCCTGATCAGAAAAGGAAACTGCAGACAATCCTAATGGACTTCCAAGGGTTGTTTTCTGGCTGTCTTGGTCACACCCAACTGGCAGAGCATCCATTGTGCCATATATCAAGGAGGTAACTCTGGACTTCAGTATTCAGTATTCACTGTACTACAATATGTCACATGACCACCTGCACCTGAATCACATTTTTGTTAACAAGCACACTTAAATATAGCCATTGTTTGTACTCGTTCCCTGCCTTACTTAGACTATCCATGTTATCGTGGCTGTCCATGTTATCGTGTTTTGGTCCTGTCAGTTTTTGTTTAGTCCTTGCCACAGTGTTTTGCATTTGTTGTAGTATCTTTTGTGTTTTGTTGGTTTATATAATAAAACGTTGAAAATCTGCGATTGCTTCCACACCCATCTTTGAAACGTGACACATTGAAACTAGTTTTATTTAGTTTATTTATTTATAAAGTACACTTAAAAACAACATAAGTTGAAACCAAAGTGCTGTACAAGTCAAGTAGTATAAAACAGATTTATAAACAAACATTTAATAGTACCAAATATCGGTTGACAAATTAAAAGAATGAATGAATAGAAGTGGGTCTTCAGAGAAGATTTGAACATAGGGGGAAGATCTAATATGAAAAGGAAGACTATTCCAGAGCCCAGAAGCAGCTACCGAGAAAGCCTAGTCATCTTTGGCTTTAAAATGTGAATAAGGGAGTGAAAGGAGTAGTTGACTGGATGATCGGAGAGATCTTCATGCAGTATATGGGGTAAGGAGATCATATACATACTGGGGAGCAAGACTAGGGTTGCAAGGCTGATCAATCTCACCCCATATGTCACATACTCACTAAAAAGAAAATTACTTATTAGCAAATTTTACAGCACTGGTGGTTATTGTGTCAAACGCTTCAAGTAAGCTTAGGTTTTGTGTGGATTATAGGGGCCTTAACTGGGTGACTCTCAAAGACCAATACCCACTCTCTAGACTTGACAAGTCATTAGACTTCCTGACATGAGGAAAATTCATTTTTAACTATTGACTTAGCCTGAGGATACTGCCAGGTAGGAGCTGAAAAGACATCAAGGCCAAAACTGCTTTTGTGTACCATTGCAGCTATCATTGGAGGTTCAGAAGCAACTATGCTCCACAAGCTGAATGCCTATTTGCCTTGACGCAATATGACACACTTTTTGTCTGAGATGAAAAATGCAGGTTGCATCATTTATGTGCTGAAAAATCTATACAAGGCCAATGAGTTGGTCCAGCCCTAGTCATACCTGGGGGTTTCCCCTCTGTGATCTGTGAAATTCTTGTTTTGCTGAGCCACTTGCTCTAATAGATGGTGTCTCCCCAAATCATTTGCTGCTTTGAAACAATTCAGCAATGGCTGGAGAATGTGTGGGATTCACATTCCATGGGCACAAAGGAGGCTGATATCAGCACCCACTGAAATGGTGTTAGTTGTGTAGTTCAGTGTCAGAGTTCTCCGTGTACTGAACTCAAGTGCATACTCGGCCAGCAATTGCTCCCCAGTTTCCTTGCCCTCTGGAGTGTGAAAAAAAAAACATGCTAGAACAAAGCAATGAAGCAATCAAATGATTGAATAACCTCTCCTTCTTGTGACCACATAGCATTAGCCCACATGAGCACTTTATCTGTAAACAGTTTTTATTACTTGTGGCTAGCAAGCCTTTACATTTAACTGGATCACCAGCATATGTATCTAGTCGGGCTACAACACTGAGACCTGGGCAAAGGGATGCGGTAGAGGGGCTAAGCAACTGCATAAGATGGGCCGCCAGCTGATCCAGCACTGAACCATAACACAGGAGGATATACACTATATGGCCAAAGGTATGTGGACACCTGACCACAACACCTATAAGGGTCTTCCCAAAACTGCTGGCACAAAATTGCAAACGTACAATTGTCTAAAATGTCTTTGTATGTTTGTATGTAACAGTAAGATTTCCTTTCACTGGAACTAAGGGGCCTAGACCAAACCTGTTCCATCATGACAATGCCCCTATGCACAAAGTGAGATCCATAAAGACATGGTTGGCCAAGGTTCGAGTGGTACTCGAGTGGCCTGCACAGAACCCTGACCTTCTCACCTGACATCACTGCCCAACCTCCAGCACTTTTTTGTTTGAATGGGTACAAATCCCCACAATCACAGTCCCAAATTTAGAAGAAAAAGGATTACAGCACTATACTCAGCATTCTTGAATCCATGCCTCAGATCTCAGATTTATTGTCACATCACAGTTAGTACACTTACTAAGTAAAATATAAAAGGCAAGTGAAATGAAAGGGTCCTTCTAACTTATTTCTACACAAAATTTTTCCATACTGGTACAGATAAGACCCTCAGAAAATCTTTCTACTGTTTCAGGAATGATCCACTCTGCAGCAGCTAGGAACTTCATCAACTGTGCCCTCATTGAAAAGTTAAGGCTGCATACCCAGCTACTTCAACACCCCTACATGCTTATCCCAAATCACATCACAGTCATGACCAAGTTCCCAGTTGTGTTGGGATTCCCATGGATGTACACCCATGACCCCCAGATATCCTGGGCAGATCCGACAGACAGACCCACTGTCTCACACATTGTCTTCAATATCTTACTCTCCTAGCTGCATCCAGTTCAATTAAATGTCATACAAAATTGCATGTATGTACTATATGTGCAGATACAATATATGCAGTATGCCAGTTGAGGCTCAGTGCATCAACTTTCACCTTCACCTCCTCAACAGTAAATTCACCTGCTGGTCAGTTTTTAACTGAGCTTTCGTTCCTTTCATTTTCTCCCTGTGACTCCCCCATAGTCTACCTGTAACTCTCACTGTGCAATCTACACACTGTCACAATCTCCCCTGCAGATGGTGCTGCTGCGCGCGACATGCACTATGAGTGAGCCGGTGAGTGCACATGGACGATGGTGATTGTGTTTAGAACAGACACGTACACTTGTTTGGTTTCTGTTCTGCCTCCTCCTTGTTTAGTCATTGGTTGGTTTTGTGTATTAATGTGTGTATTAATTGTTTCAGCTGTTTACTTTCAGCTGTTTACTGCGCACTTCACGCAGTATTAAATATATAGATGCCAAGTATATGTGAGCTACCTGGATGCTAGCAGTTTTCATGCCATGTGTTTGTTCCCTGCTTTAAACCTAGTCTCATGTTTAGTACCTCGACTATAGCTTTTCCAGTTTAGGCCGCGATCCCTGTTTGTTAAGTTCTGGTTGTAAATAAAGACATTCATCTGCAATTGCTTCCGCATCGAGTCCGTTATGTAACACACACAACATCATAAGTATGCCTATAAAATGCTGCTGGCAGCATATTTCCAGCAGTTTGCTTGTCACAATTAGTCATTTTCACCTCACAGCATCTTGCAATCTGCAATGTTCTTGTCTCCCAGAGATGCTGGGCACAGAATCAACAAAATTCATGTTGCCAAGTTAGCAAGATATGCTGTAGGCTTGCATGCATTCAGAATTTAGAAGCACTTTTTGTAACTAAAGAATAACTTGGTCAAACCAAACACTATTGTAATCCCACTGTCACCTAGTAACACAAGAAAAGAATATCACAGTAAAAACAATGGAGGTGTCAATACCTTCTAAAACTGAGCTTCTGTAGGAAAGAAGGGCTTCTATGATTGAACAATCAGATTGATTTTACTCACCCTACAACGACAATGATGAAATCCAACAGATTCCAGCCATTCCTTAAATAGGCATTGGGGTGACATAGCAGCCCATATGCGATGACCTTCAGAAATGCTTCCACTGTAAAGATGATAAGGAAGAGATATTCCACTTGCTCCTGCAATAACATAAGCCAGTGAGACAAAGAGGCAAGTGAGACAAATCTAAATTGATTATCTGTTCAGTCTAAACATTTATTTTTATAAGAATTTATTCACTTAACATGTTGTATAATTGTTATTGTTGAAATAATTATCAACAAAAATGCACACTATCCCAATACAATCTCTCTTACTCCAATATATCGTGAGGGTGTGCTGCAATAACACGAATCAAAATAGTGATTATTTTATACACACACACACACACACACACACACACACATATATATAAAATATATACAGAGAGAGAGAGAGAGAGAGAGAGAGAGAGAGAAAGAGTCATTACGCAAAACGATTTAGTAAAACATTGGTGAAACAACAAAATACAACAGATCGAAAATAATACAAAACAGCTGTTGTATGAATTAAGAACCTGAAGGTGTGCCAGGCTTACAGTTCCCCTTTTACAATATAATCTTAAAAGTCTTTTCAGTCCAATATAACATGAGAATATTTAAAATTTCCTACTAAGAGTCAAAGCATCTTACTCTGTGAGGTCAAGAATGTGAGAGCCAAGGAAGTCTAGGTGCCTGTGTCTGTACATGTAATCATAAATATTTGATATAACATATAGCATAAATAACATTATGTACACTTCCATTCACCGACATACCCCACCATCAAATCAGTTTTTGAAAAATCAGTTCACATTACATTGCTTAATCCCACTCAGCTTTCCAGGAACAGATAAGAAGCTATTGTTAGGATCATATTGTACATGCAACCAGCACACCCACTGTGGGAACAAGTAATGAGATTTGTCAACTAAATAAGGAACTCTGTGCATGTTTGTTTTAATATCAGATTTGACACAGCTCTGATGAATAAGGACCTATATCTCTAGCATTGTTAGGCATCTTCAGATCAATCTCTCAAGTATAATGTTGATGCCTATGCTAAAAGATGTGCCATTACAAAGTTAGGTGGAACGTTTGTGGAATTAACAAGGGAACACAATGATTGCTGTATGCTCATTTCCTTGTGACCCCACATGAGTAGGACCCATAAAGATTTCTCACTAAATCATGTTCATCATTTTTCTCATTCTTGACTTGCCAAAGATGCTCTTCTTTCCAATAAGCCTGATCAAGTGATTTTTACATTTGCATTGTGGAATGAGTGAGTGAGTGAGTGAGTGAGTGAGTGTGTGTGTGTGTGTACTGTAAGTTTCAAACTGTTGAGTCCAGAATTTCCTTTACCATATATGCTGGTTGGCCTTAAATTTCGAGAGGAGAAGCCCATGGAGAAGATATGTGAGTTCCTTCAGCCAGTGACCCAGAAATCATGGGATGTCCCGACTCTGATGTCTGATGTTCCAGAAAATGAAACAATATTTCACTAGCACATGCTAGCTAGCCTTAGCATACAACTAAACAAAGCATGGTGCATGAATGTTGCAGTAGATTTGAGTTACTGCTCACTGCCTTTGGCAGAGCTTTTGGTAGTGAAAAGCACCCCAACCCCATATCAGCTTCTCAGACAGTGGGTATGTCTCAATCAGCTCCATGGTTCAGTAGTCAGGGCACTGATCAAAGAGTTTAAGGGCTGTCTCAAACGCAAAATCCTCCCAGTGTACTGGACCCTGGACCATTTGCACACTAAAATTCCCACAATGCACCACAAAAAACAGGGAGCATTAATGCTCAATATTTTCCCTTACTGGAAATGACAGCATGTTTTCTGAAGCCTCTCAGCTTGAAAAAAATGGTGGACGAACTCTCAGCCAACCTCATTTGACCCATACCAATTTGCATATCATCCGAACCAGTTCAGCAATGATGCTATTTACACAGCCCTACACCTAACCCTATCTCAACTTGAAAGAAATGTACAGTGCATCTGGAAAGTATTCACAGCGCTTCACTTTTTCCACATGTTGTTATGTTACAGCCTTATTACAAAATGGATTAAATTCATTATTTTCCTAAAGATTCTACAAACAATACCCCATAATGACAACGTGAGTTTGTTTGAAATCTTTGCAAATTTATTAAAAATAAAAAAAACACTGAAAAACACATGTACATAAGTATTCACAGCCTTTGCTCAATACTTTGTTGAAGCACCTTTTTACAGCCTCAAGTCTTTTTGAGTATGATGCTACAAGCTTGGCACACCTATTTTCGGGTAGTTTCTCCCATTCTTCTTTGCAGGACCTCTCAAGCTCCATTAGGTTGAATGGGGAGCGTCGGTGCACAGCCATTTTCAGATCTCTCCAGAGATGTTCAATCAGGTTCAAGTCTGGGCTCTGGCTGGGCCACTCAAGGACATTCACAGAGTTGTCCTGTATCCACTCCTTTGTTATCTTGGCTGTGTGCTTAGGGTCGTTGCCCTGTTGGAAGATGAACCTTCGCCCCAGTCTGAGGTCCAGAGTGCTCTGGAGAAAGTTTTCATCAAGGATGTCTCTGTACATTGCTGCATTCATCTTTCCCTCGATCATGACTAGTCTCCCAGTTCCTGCCACTGAAAAACATCCCAACAGCATGATGCTGCCACCACCATGAGTCCTGGTGGTTCCAGACTTCCTCCATTTACGGATGATGGAGGCCACTGTGCTCATTGGGACCTTCAATGCTGCAGAAATGTTTCTGTACCCTTCCCCAGATCTGTGCCTCGATACAATCCTGTCTCGGAGGTCTACAGACAGTTCCTTGGACTTCATGGCTTAGTTTGTACTCTGACATGCATTGTTAACTGTGGGAACTTATATAGACAGGTGTGTGCCTTTCCAAATCATGTCCAATCAACTGAATTTACCACAGGTGGACTCCAATCAAGTTGTAGAAACATTTTTTGGATGATCAGTGAAAACAGGATGCACCTGAGCTCAATTTTGAGTGTCATGGCAAAGGCTGTGAATACTTATGTACATGTGCTTTTTTTAGTTTTGCTTTTTTTAAAAAATAAATTTGCAAAGATTTCAAACAAACTTCTTTCATGTTGTCATTATGGGGTATTGTTTGTAGAATTTTGAGAAAAATAATGAATTTAATCCATATTGGAATAAGGCTGTAACATAACAAATTTAGGAAAAAGTGAAGCGTTGTGAATACTTTCCGGATGCACTGTATATATGTCAGAATGCTGTTCATTGACTTCAGCTCAGCGTTCAGTACATTAATTCCACAGAAACTGGTTCCACTGTGTCTGCCTAAATTTTTGTACTACATATCAATTGTGTACAATGATGTCTGTGACCTCTGTAATGTCACACCAAGGCCCTGGAGAACACTATTTCATTCTACTGTCTACTTGTATATGGCTAGGATGACAATAAAAACTCTCTACCTCTAAATCTTTAGTTGACAGCCATACTCTGTGGCCTTGTTCAAACTGGGTAATTTCTGTTCTTTGCCAATCTCAAACCTCTTACTTTGTTGTGAGAATCTTTGTATGCATTGATGGGTACCTTTTCAACCCTGCTTGCTTCAATGCAACAAGTTATCTATTGCTGTCATCGGGGGTGTCATTCCATGGAAACAAGGCTGGTTGATGTTTGAGCACACACTGAAAAGGATTCAGTTGTGTATCTGAATGACACAGAGAGTGTTGGGCATATTTGGCCTAGGGTGGATATCAGGACCAGTTCTCCTGGTTGTCTGCACAAAGGGTTCTCAAGAATCTTCCAATTACTTGATTAATTTGCTCTGCTTGACTATTAGATTGGGGGTGGTACCTTGAAGTTAAGCTCACTGTGATTCCCAGCTTTTCCATAAGGGACCTCCACACTTGTGAAATAAATTGAACTCCACAGTCTGACGCAATGCATTCAGGTAATCCAAAGTATCAAAACACATGGTTGAACAGGAGCTCAGTAGTATTGAAGGGTGAAAGTAATGCAGGGATTGTGAGAAATGTTCAGTGACAACATGAATGACTGTGTGCTTTTGGGAGGGTGGAGGATCTGATCAAATCCACTGCAGTGTGTGACCAGGGCCATTGTGGCACATGTAACACAGCAGGTTTGCCAAGTTTGCCAGAAGGCAAGGTACTGGGGACATTGGCTTTAGCACAGGTTGAGCAAGAAGAAATTGAGTTTTCACCAGACTTTGGTTTTAACTCAAGAAATCCAGACACTAAAGTCCATAAATGAAGTTATGTGTAATAAAGGGGAATGACGCAGGAAAAAAGTATTGAACACGCTAACTGAAATTTATTTAATATTTAGTGGAGAAGACTTTGTTTGTAATGACAGCTTCAAGACGCTTCCTGTATGAAGAAATAAATGGGCCGCAGTATTCAGGTGTGATTTTGGCCCATTCTTCTAAACATATTGTCTAAATTCTTGTTCAATTGGATTCAAGTCAGGTGACTGACTTGGCCATTCTAACGTCTTGATATTTTTCCTCTGAAACCAATTGAGAGTTTCCTTTGCTATATGCTTTGGATCATTGTCCAGCTGGAAGGTCCACCCATGTCTCATCTTCCTCATTTTGATGGATGGCAGCAGATTCATCTCAGGAATCTCCCGGTAAAGGTCTCCATTCATCATTCCTTCAATTACATGAAGTCTGCCAGTACCATGCAATGAAAAACAGCCCCGCACCATGATGCTTCCACCTCCAAACTTCATTGTTGGTGTAGTGTTTTAAGGGTGATGTGCAGTGCCATTTCTTCTCCAAACATGGTGTGTAGTATGACAGCCAAAAAGTTGTAGCAAACTTTACAATTGCTTTGAGATGCCTTTCTGTAGCCGTGGAGTGCATTGCCTATTGTTTTCTCTGTGACGATGGTACCTGCTGTCTCCAAGTGTTTCTGGAGCTCTTTCTGAGTGGTCCTTGGCTCTTGGGCTACTCTTCTGACTCTTCTTCTGACTCCCTGGTCAGAAATGTTGCGAGGAGCTTCTGTGCATGGCCGGTTGATTATGGAGTGATGTTGCTTACATTTGTGGATAATAGCCCAAATAGTGCTTACTGGAGGATTCAGAAGTTTTGACATACGTCTGTATCCGATTCCATCAATATGTTTTGCAACAATAAGGTTCCAAAGGTCTTGGGAGAGCACTTTGCTTTTACCCATCATGACATGTTTCTTGTGTGACACATTGGTAACGAAAAGCCTTTTTATAGATCATCAATTTACTAACCCAGCTGATATTAATTTGCACAGATAGGGGGTATAATTACTTACGGATTTCAGCTGGTTCCTTGCCTTGCCTTGGAGAACTGCTTTTTCTTAGCTTGTTCAATACTTTTTTTCCTGTCATTCCACTTTATTACACATAACTTTATTTATGGACTTTAAATTCTTTATATTTCTGGATTTCTTTATCCAAATTCTTTATATTTCTGTATTTCTTGAGTTAATATTGATGTCTGGTGAAAATTTCATGTGGATAGACTCATTGGAGATATATTTACTGAAAAAAATATTGATGCGTTCAATACTTATTTCCCCCACTATGCTAGATGTTTCATAGCTGTCGTTACCAAGACTTTCACTGTCATGATTTGTTTCTTGTGTCTGGTTCAAGAATTATAGTCTTTGCCTAGGGTATGTTGTTTGTTGATTGCCTGACCCTAGCCTATTCACTGTTTGCAAGTTTGCCTGAAGATTTGAATTGTTGTTGAGCTTTTATAATGAAGCTGTCTTCCCCTGTACTTGTGTTCGTATATGCCGCACTGACACTTTGTCACTGTTAAAATAATTATGGACTTGACTTTTATATATGTCTGAATACATTATTAGAATTGAACAGTTCTATGTGTCCTAAAGTAGTATGAATTCAGAAATGAACAGTAGGTAGTGCATTATTTTGTTGTTGTTGTTATTGTTGTTGTTGTTGTTGTTGTTTGTTTGTTTGCTGGAAAGTTTGTCAGCTTTAGGAACTGGGATTCCACTGGATAAAACAAAAAAACATTGCATGAGTGCAAAGCTCATGGGGAGGCTTGCCAGGTTTCAACAATATTCCCAACTCCAAATTCCTCACTCAAACTCTGCATAAAATCATGTTAACAGTGATGCACATTTCCAATGCTCGTAGAACTTGCATATCTCAGCTAGGCTCAACATGTAAATAATCATTTGATTAACTTAAAAAACATATTTAGAAACTTGCCAATTGATTGTGCATACTTTCTTAATCATTCTTAAATGTTCTCTGAAAGACTTATTGGCCTACAGTTATGGGACAATAAAAGTACATCCTCCTTCAATTCTATGTTTTTTTTATATTTTTTTGTTTACCAGCACTTTGTGCTTGGACACCTAAATATATAATTGAGTGCTTTCATTCTAATTTATAGGCTCATGTTGTCATCTTGTGGTGCGATATGATTTTGCTCATTGTTGTTTTTTTAGTAATACATTTCCTAATTATCTTACATGCATTATGGGTTGCACTGTACATCTTCACAATATTACTGAGTAAATGTTTAGTCAGTTTTAGCACAAAAAACATAAAACACATCAACATCAATAATAATAATAATAATAATAATAATAATAATAATAATAACAATAATAATAAAAAGTATTATTGCTATTATTATTATTAGTAGTAGTAATAGTAGTAGTAGTAGTAGTGGTGGTCGTACTGCTATTGTTCCATATGATAGCACAAATCATTTTGAAATATTACTGGGCTGCCCATTGGTGCATATACATTACAATTTTCAAGACACATTAGCATTACATATTCAACAGTTGTTTAATCATTTGTATGAATTGAGAATATATTCAAAAAGTACTTTTAAAAAGTATGATACTTTTATGGAAACCTGACAACACTGGCCATTCTGGCTTGTCACATAGTCCATTCATTTTATCGAATCCATTTTATTATTTCTCAGCTGTTTTTGCATGTAACTAAAAACAATCTTTACAATATTTAATTAAATATTGTTTTACTATTGCTTTAAACATACTGTAATAAAACTAAAAATGTGTTCCAGTGCATGTTTATTAAGATTTATAGGCTCACGTTGCCATCTTGCGGTCTAATATGATATTGCACATTTCAAGTATTACAGAAATAACTTTTATTTTGACTTTTGAATTTTGTTATGTTGCTGGACCGCATGTTTGTGCAAATACATTAAACTGAGAATGGCATGGTAACATCAGGTGTAAAGATGTGTATGAATTGAAAATAGGCCAAAAAAGGCCATTAAAAAAAATAGGCCAGATCTGTTCTTTTTTATGAGTCACTGCATCAGCTATTAGTGCCCCCTATGCGTGATTATGACCCACTGCATCCAATCAAAACACTGCACTGAACATTGCATTCATGTTTTGTGCAAATCCATCCAAGCAGTCCGAAACTAGAGCTGTTTGAGTAAATCAAGGTAGGCTCTGCTAGGATTGACTGGCATGTGTCAGCCATATTGTTTAAAAAATGTCAACATGCTTTGGGTGATTATTGAGCATCAAACATTCTAGGGCTCGTTGCAAAAATATATATTTTGCATATTAGGCAAATTATCATAAATTGGAACAAGCGGGACAAATTTGTCCAAAAGACAAAAATTTTATGGTTTCACCAACTCAATGGGAAAAAAACAAAATTTCAGTGTACAAATTATATTAATAATATGCGTGTTTTGTGTGTAGTAGTACATTACAATTTGCGTGTAAAACATAGATGACCAATGGCCGTTTTGAATGAGGTTTCATAAATTACTTGTGGGTCTCTACCGGACCTACATAACAGCTCGATGATTGTCTGTTGAATCCATGTTTTGACTGAATCCATGCTACCATAGATCATGAGTTAGAGTTCTTTGAGTAAATTTGACTCTGACCAGCTAGAATTGATTGGCATGTGGCAGCCATGTTGTTGTTGTTGTTGTTTTTTTTTTGTTGTTTTTTTTTTTTTTGTTGGTGGGTGGTAATTACTGAGGTTTATACTCATCTAAGTAGTTTAATACCAATGGCGAACATGCTGGGGCTAAATCACAAAGTTATTATGCAAATTAAATCTATGTAGAATAAAATCAAATCAAATCTATGTAGAATATTCTTGAAGCTTTTTTGTTTGGGAGAACCCAAGAAATGTGTTTGTAAGATAATTACCTTCAGTGCTTGGATACCCAATAAGTATTATGTATATTGCCAGGCAGCAGAGACAGTTGCAGTGAGATTTATTTACAACAGGCAAACAATCCAAAGTGTGAAACAAGATCAAAACAAGGTCAAAAACAGGCAGAGGTTCAGGCAATGAAAACAAAATACACTAGGCAAAATCTGAACTTGTGAAACAAGGTAGCAAACCAAGTCAAAACCTGAATACCTAGATCAATGACAAAAGGCTTGGTAAGTCAGGTAATGATACACTCAGTGTTACTTCATGGTGAGTAAGTGTTTGAGAGTCCTTAAAATAGTGGTGGATGTGATACCTAACCTTTGGTGTGCATGATCAGTAGTCCAGTGACTGTGAACGTGACAATGGGGCTGTATTTGTATGCTGCAGTATGTTCTGGGAAATGTAGTTCAGTGCTGAATCCAGCACTGATATGATGCAACCTTCCTTACAATGTTAGTTGAGGGTGGCATTGGCAATGCAGGCAGATTGTCCCTCTATGTCTAGGGGTGCAGGTGGCATCACTGGGGCACATTGGTAGCTAGTGGTCCTGGTGTAAAGGGTTTTAGGTGGGACATGTGAAAGGAAGGGGCTAATCTGTAATGACATGTTAAGTCCAGTTTGTATGTGACCTCATTGATGTGGCACAGGATCTTAAATGGGCTGATGTGACATGGATTCCATTTTTTACAGCCCATGGTGTGTCTACTGTCTTTGATGGACAGCCATACTCACACCGTTCATACTGTGGCTTTTCTCCTCTAAATCAATCTGCAAATTCCTTTGTGGTTTGTGCTAACTGCTATAGGAGATGGTGGTGCTCGCTCCACCTAAACAAATCGTCTACTGTGGGAGATTCTGTGGGGTTAGCATTCACGGGAACAGGGTTAGCTGAGTGACAGAGAGAGTTCTGGGCATACTCACAGCATGCAGCATGTCAGGAGAGTAAAAAAGACTCAAATAGCATGGATATTCTTAATTTAAATGTGGCTTGTTTGAATGAGACTGTCAGTGACTTTTCAAAATAATAGCAAGCAAAATATGTCTTTATAGTGTTTATAGTGTCTTTATAGTCATAAAATAAATAACATTATACAGTATAAATTTTTTTTCCCTGGGTAGTAAGTGTTGCTTCCGAATTGCGTATACCGCAAAAGTATGGAAAATGTTATTTCTCTCAAACCTTGTTTTTGTGACCATGACACTGGTATTTTGAAACTTACTTATTTTCATTGAGAGAAAAAAAGAAACAGGTGAATTTTAAAACAATGTTTTTTTCTGACCTCAAAGAGGATTACAACAGCATCAAGACATTGTTGGATGCCTTGACGTACTATATGATGAGTATGGCTGGGAGGTCTTCAGAGTATTCAAAATGATGGCATTCCTGATTGGTCTACAAGGTGATTTTACCAAGTTTACCTGCCATCTTTGTCTTTGGGACGAAGGCACAGTACCAAAGGCAGGACTGGCCACAACAGACCAAGTCCACTGTAGGGGAGGAACAACATCAAGTAGGTGCCATTTGTGGACCCCCAAAAAGTGCTTATACCACCACTGCACATCAAATTCGGTCTTATCAATCTGTCACAGCTCTAGATAAGGAGATGACAACAAGAATTGGAGTGCAAGATTTCCCCAAGAAGCTCACTAAGACTGAGAAATTGGCTTGGAATAGTTTTGTCACAAAGCTTTGTCCAGGGCTTCCTGGTCAATCACAAAGCTGAAAATTGTGTAGAGCTGTTTGAACTATGGCACACTGGACTCCAGGTCCATATCCTTGATGATCATCTTGATAAATTCAAGAAGAACATGGGGGTATACTTAGAGGAGCAAGAAGAGCACTTCCAACAGGATATATTGGACGTTAATTGCTGCTACCAAAGACAATATAGCAAGAACATAATGGTAGACTACATTTTGGGGCTGCTTTGTGAAAGTAATTTATAATATAATCTTACAGTAAATCTTGAAAAACTACTCAATTCTAAATCTTTTGTGGTCATTTTTGGTATAACCTTAGTATACATAAATAATATTTATGTGAATATTAATTCATATTTTTTTCTGACTGTATGTAAAATAAATAAAAACTGTATTGAAAAATATGCAGATTTTCCCATTTTCTCAATGAAAATAAGTAGATTTCAAAATACCAATGTGCTGGTCACAAAAGCAAAGTTTGAGCGGATTAATAGCCATTTTCTATACTTTTCTGGCATAAGCAATTAAATTTTATTTAATTTAATTAATTAATTTAATTAATTAATTTAATTAAATTTAAATTTAATTCACTTACTACACATGAACAAAAATTGTGTTACATACTGTTATTATAATATTAAAAACATTAAATAGGATTTATATTAAAATAGAAGCAATCTAAAAGTTGCAGTGCACACAAAAAGTCATTATAGTCCATCCATCTTCTACCGCTTACTCCTTTTCAGGGTCACAGGGAAATCTGGAGCCTATCCCAGGGAGCATCGGGCACAAGGTGAGGTACACCCTGGACAGGGTGCCAGGTCATCGCAGGGCACAATCACATACACACTCACACACTCATTCATACACTACGGAAACTTTAGACACGCCAATCAGCCTACCATGCATGTCTTTGGACTGGGGGAGGAAACCGGAGTACCCAGAGGAAACCCCCACAGCACGGGGAGAACATGCAAACTCCGAACACATATGGCCCCAGCGGGACTCAAACCCCGGAGGTGTGAGGGGAACGTGCTAACCACTAAGCCACCATGCGCCCAAGTCATTATAGTGTATGAAATAATTTCCTGTTAAGCTTACATATAATACTATTTCTCATATAATTATGGTACAAATGCATAAATCAAAAGCACAAATGAAGACACACTAATGTAAGTAAAACAACAGTAATGGAAGCGTTTTGTTTGCCTGTTTTCAGTGTATTGCCACATGTATTTTACATTGTCATGATGTTTAAAAAGAAGAAAGAATGTGAAACTCTGGTTAAAACTAAGGGGTGGTTAATGTTAAGTGTAAACTTATGTGCAAATTGTGCAATATCACTATATCAGGTAAGTGCACAACAGTGTATTAACACTTTCCCCAAAATTTGTACCTCAATATATGTAATTCCCCAATGTATGTACCTCAACCATCTTTATGGATTTTAAATCAAGAGGGTCAGTGTAAAGCAAACATCATCACCACCACCACCATGAGAGCATTGGTATAGTGTGTATTCCTTGATTCAGCAGCCCAGACCTTAGTGGTTTACTAGTATTACTACAGCAGCAAGATAAGTAAAAAATAACTAAAATTAAAAAAAAAATCTCCACCATGTATCTTACCAGATTGGAGTTGGTGGCATTGGAGTCATCCTCAGGAAAGGGGATGTAGACAGCTAAGGCAACACAGTTAGCAAAAATAGTCATTAAAATGATGATTTCAAAGGGTCTGGAGAGGTATAGAGTTAAGGGCTGAAACAAGTAAAGAATTTCAAGTCAATTTAAAGACAATATGAACAACAGGTAAATGTTGACAGGTGCTGAGTTTTACTAAAAAATAATTTATGTGCAAGTGGATCCCATAAACTGCTAAAGACACATGTTAGCTGTGTCAAATCTAGTCTCATCTTCAGATGCTTCACCCATTGAACATTTGACATACAGACAAAAGTCTTAGATGCCCTATTTTTTTTTTTAGTATATATTTTGTTAAACATTATTATGACTCCTGCATTTTTAACAAAAATATTTTTGTATGTCAGTAAACATAATGGAGGCTGCTGTGTTTTACCTGCAAAAAATTAAGCAAGTGTGACAGTCAAAGTCTAAAGAAGAACTGTGGCCCAAGATGCTCAAAAAAATTTACCTAGTAATTTCCTTATAAAACTGTAAATTCTAAAATTGTACCTGGAGACTACCAGAAATGTAGAATTTATGTAGAATCATTTAATTGAATTATGTTTAAAGGCATTTTTGCTTTCCAGCATTTCTTCATTGTATGTGATTGAGAATGTAATTTAAGAGCACATGTGTACTGTGATATACTGTATAAACCCTTCTTAAAATAGGGACATGCAGGGTGTTCCCAGGATAGGTCCTGGATGCACCTCAACCCTGATAAAGTGGTTAATGGAGATGGATGAATGAATGAAATAAGTTCAATGTCACTGGTAACTGTCAGTGTGTGTTTATGAATCATTTATTAGTGATGAACAAACATTATTCATGTTTAAACATCATCACGTTGGCGGCTGGCGTTTATTAATATAGGGGAAGCACAACTGTCTGATATAGACAAATATACAGTCCATAAGTATTTGGACAGTGACACATTTTGTTTTGTAATGGTGCCTCTGTACACCACTACAATGGATTTAAAATTAAGCAATTATGATGTGATTAAAGTGTAGACTTTCAAGTTTAACTCAAGGGGTTTAACAAAAATATTGCCTTAAAAGTTTAGGAATTACAGCAATTTTTAACAGATTTCCCACCATTTTCACAGGCTCAAAAGTAATTGGACAATTGACTGATAAGCAGTTTGATGGCCACGTGTGGCCTGTTTCCTTGTTATTTCATGACAGATTAAAGAGATAAAAGGTCTGGGGTTGATTCCATGTCTTGAATTTGCATTAGCTGTCACATTCTTCTTTTGTGATGCTTTTCCAGGGTTGTACCAAAACGTCTATGCGGACAATGACCAAAAACACACTGGGAACACAACAAAAGACTTCATCAGGAAAAAAAAAGTGGAAGGTTTTAGACTGGCCAAATAAAAAATGAGATCTTAACCCAATTGAGCAGTAAAAGCCTGGATAAACATTGCAAAAGAAGAAACCAACAATTTGTTGATGTCAGTGACTCACAGGCTTGATGCAGTTATTGCAAGCAAATGATATACAACCAAAGTGAAATATAATTTAGTTTACTTCAAGTCTTATCTGTTCCTATACTTTTACTCGCCTAAAAATTGTGTGGCCTGCCACCAAAAGGTGCCATGCTCTAAGCTGTTTAACATGTCTCGATATAAATACCAAGAAATAAAAGCTGAAATTCTCGTCTCATATTCAGCTTTTGAACTCAAACTTGAATATATAGCAAAAAACAAATAATTTTCCTTGCTGTTCCAATATTTTCGGAGGGGAGAGGTGAAAGGAACTTTTTTGCCCCTGGGTTTCAATCATTCATTTTCATTGGCGCAGCGTGAATGCGCACACAGGCACGTGAGCGCTAGAGCAAAGCACATGTCCACACACATGCGAGGTCTCTCTCTCCACACACACACACACACACACACATAAACACACACAGACGTTTGTGTCCATTCTTTCTTTCTCTCTCTCTCTCTCTCTCTCTCTCTCGCTCTCTCTCTCTCTGTGTCTCTCACACACACACAAATTCCTTCCTCTCCCTCTCTCACACACACTCTCCTTTCTGTGTCCCTTGAAAGGATTAGATTTTGTTACTTAAGGAGTTAATTGGTGTTAATTGGCTAATTAAAATTCTAAACTACTGAAGGAGGTATTACATGAAACTGGTCACTTAATGTGGCTGATTTAATGAGACTGATTAATTTATGAGACGGATACATTTATTTGTTTGGCTGCTTTGTTTCTCTTAGACTATTATATACATTTATTGTCATAGAATCATAGCATATGGTCTTATGCAATGTGACTCATAGAAACACTTTTTAGTCATAATCAAAAGCATATCCTCATGCAAGTACAAATAGGTCAGTGTCAAAGAATATAGTCAAGGTAAAACCATGTTAGAGTGTTCTTTTCATTCATTTCAAGTAAGCTTAGTGAAGAGGTGGCTCATCATCTTTATATGAAAACAGTCAGAGACTTATCCTTTGTATCATGAGGAATGGTGGTTCAATCAAGCACTGGCAGAGGCACAGAGAGAATACAGTGGGGTGCAGAATGGGTACTTGACCTCTTGAGAATAGAAATACAGCAAGTGAGCAATGTAGTGTGAAAGCTTGGCACTCTTAGGACAAGAATCTCTTTCATACCTATCAGGTTATCTGGTGAGAAGCTGTTTGTGTGAAGTGGGTACAGTCATGATGGTACTAGGATTTATTACTTGTAGCTGGCTGGTGAGGCTTTCTGGTGCTAAATGTTTTAAAAAGCAGTAAAGAGTAATAAATTCAACATTTGGTTTGACAACAATTTGCTTTAAAAAAAAAAAGCATAGGTTTTACTGAACATCTTGGAGAATCTGTCAGTTCTTCTGGAGACTGTGACTGTTGCACTTGCTTCTTACTTATTTATTGATTGATTTATTGATTGGTTGCAGCCTTCATTGTTGTTGTTTTTTGTTTGTTTGTTTGTTTTTTGTCTGAAAAGTGGTCTATTGCATAATATGTTGCTTTCTTTACTGATGTACAAACATTTTTCTGCAACATTTAATAATTTTTTGGAACAGTAACTCTTGGAAATCTAAAATGTTTTTGTAATGACTCAATAATGCAGAAGTCATAAATAAACATCTATAACAATATTTATACTGAGAAATAGGGTGCCAAGACTTTTTATTTGTACTGTATTCGCACAGCAGGCTAAATACAAGATAAAAACAGACTTGAAGGAATATGGTTTCAGAGTGCTCTTTTATATAAACAGGTGTGTTAGCGACCACCGAGCTGCCACTGCTGGGCCCTTGAGCAAGGCCCTTAACTCCTCAGTTGTATCCTGCCTCAATTTTTAAATCACTTTGGATAAAAGCATCTACTCTTAACATTGGCATTCCACATGGATGTATCCAATGTCCCTTTATATATTTATTGACTTTTCAGGCAATAATGAAACAGCTCACACAGAGAAGGTGCAGTGGCATGGTGCTCTGCAAACTCTGGCCCTCAACATCAAAGTTCAGAATTAACTTCATAAAAGTAAGGAGAGAGTGAGAAGTTTTATGTTTATGTTCCATTTTACTAGAGCAGTGGGTTTTCCCAGCAGGAAACATTCTTTTAATGATTTTATCACCAAATAAGCTGGTTACCACTATATACACAGCTTCAGCTCTGAATGATCACAAGCAACACTTGTGATTTTAAAATAATTTGTGTGAGCCAAATGTAGCCTTTATCAGCCACAGAGGCCAGGCAATCTGTTCCTCAAAGTTGGAACTAGGTTGAGAGTGATTTGGTGCACCTGAGCTAATGGCACATGCTTACATGCGAATACCTGCCATTGTTGATCACAGCACATCACTGATGGCATCACCAGGTGAAAACTATCCTCAGGCACTCCAGCACACAATTCTGCAAAAGGTATCCTTCATACTAGGATATGATGACAGTTGTGACATGATGACTAAGCTCTCTATGGGTTTGGCCACTTGATACGGTGCGCAGACTGATGGCTAAGTCAGGTGTGCTAGAACCCCAGCACACCGGGCTTGTATGTTGTGAGCTTTAAGCGTATTACAGTGTTTGAAAATAGTTAGGCATTCTCCACCTGCCACACTCACCAGGAGTTAGCCGTGGGATCTCCCCTTTGAGTTGGAGTCCCTTAAAACCTTTCTGAACAGACCCAGACACTACGCTGATATGAGTATCACTGCAGACAGACTTTTTGGTTGATGATCACTTCTGCAAAGGACCTTGGTGATCTTGACATTGTGACTAAACTCAGGGTTCCTACCTAATGTTAGATGTCTCAAAACCGTGCCTGAATTACACGAATTACTCTGCAGTTCATTAAATTTGATATAATTTAAGGCATCTCATGAAATAAAAAATAGTGTTTATTTAGAACATACTTATTCAGTTTACTGGTTTTAAGTAATGCACTTATTCAGCAACCACCACTTGCCTAGTAGCTGTAAAACATTTATTTCAAATGTTCTTTAGGTGCTGTTAAAACTAGAGCCACATCTCCCAATGAACTTCTATGTCAATCATGCCAATCACATCGGTCAGCTTATGGATACATCCATTGCACACCAGTGTCTGTTCATATATTTATACGCCGTTTGTTTCAAACATTTTATCACTCAACCCATCATTCTGTATTTCTGGCCCCGTGCTACAATATTTTTTCTAACACAACCTTATCAACTTTTCTGTGCTTTTTCTTTATTTGTATTAACAAAAGTATTACAATACTTAATAACTTAATATCTACACATTAAAGCTGCCATTTATACAGAACAGTTGACATTAAAAAACAGTATTAGACTGTTAGATGCTTTTTCAAATAATTTGCATAGAAAAAGAAACTGCAAATATAATATAAAAGGTACTGACATTTCTTATCCCAACATATTGAACCTATTTGCTGTTTGAAGGATACTTCCACTCCACAATACTGATACAAGCTCGTCTGAGGGGGTTTTTGAGGGTAAGGCAGAGGAGGGAGTGCGGGGGCCGTGTGGCCACTGTGCTCGTCTGTTTCTTGGGTTTGCTGTAGTGCTGACGCTGTTGCTGCGTAGAAATTGCTGTGGAGATGGGTGCTGCTGCTGCACTCCTTATCAGCTTGGCCTGACGTGCTGCATCGATAGCTGCCTGCCAGCTGAGGGCGGCATTAGGTGTAGGGATGTGTTCTGGTGCCAGACCTACCATACTACCTTTGCTAACACTAACACTGTGCTCCTTCTCACTTACATTAGACACCATAACCAGAGATGGGCTGGTGTAGTTAGAACCTGCAGAGGAAGGAGAGAGGGAGAGTGAATGTATGTGTACACAACACTGGAAAGAAACAGTCAGTAGTTTAGTTCTCACACACACACACACACACACACACACACTGTAAAACATGCATATTCTATATTCATGTCTCAATTTCATTATTATCCTTTCATATTTAGTGGCATACAAGTTGTTGTTTTTTTTTTTTGTTATGTCGTGCTACCCACTCATTCCACCTAGTACAATCACTGTAACATTCTGTTCCCTCAGCCTGTTTTGGTAAAGTATAATATGCATGTACAGCATTTGCAGGATTCTACCTAAATAATATGTAATTGCCTCTGTATATTCATCCTTTTGACAAGAGCTCTTGGAACTTTTCATGGCTGCTTTGATTTGAATAGTCATTAAATAATAAACCATAATAAGATCTGTAAAGTATAAATAGAAATATACTGTCTGTTCTGCCTGTTACACAATAGCATCTATTCTGAGGCTAACCTATACTTACTTCATGTAACCAATTACTTTTTACTACTTTATAAGTAAAAGTATTTTCAAGCTGAGATTCATGACCCGGATAAATTTGTCACCGTTTGAAATTAAGAATGCATGAGCTGTTGGTTAATCGTGCTGATAAGGAATGTTAATGTTTATAATTAGGTTCAATTTCAATAATAGTCAAGCGAAGAATAATACACCAAACTAATACTTAAATATAGTAATGAAGTACAACTACTCAAGTATTGTCCACTATGTTTATAAAAATATGTAACATCCAGCCCAGACATTTCCCCTCCAGAGTGCCAGAAGGTGACCTCACCCAAGTTTTTGAAACATTCCCTTGTTTATTTCCATCATTTCCTGTTAGACGCAATGGGTACTTCTCAATACTCAAAATGTTGCTTCCTCGTGTCCTCGCTCCTCTGCCCTCCAGCCCGTGACCCGGAAATTGATCAAAGTCATCCATCTTGAAGGACATATCAATTCTATAATTGCACCACAAGGAGGCGAGGAACAAGGAGTGAGGAAGCTTCCAGAGGAGCTAGAAGCAGAATGTCCTTTGATGATGTGATGGAATTTTGTGTGAAATATAATTAAATAATAATATGCTTACAATGTGTATTGTTATTAATTGATCCTTGAATGTTTGGATATGCAAAGCTGCACAAAAGATGACATAATTTATGTATTGTTCATTAATTCATTGTTGATTTACCCAGACATTTCACATACTATCAGTGAACTTTGCTTTATTAAGAATGTTGTTATTAATCAAACTTCTACAACATAATGGCAAATCCCTGAAGCACAGTGAAGTCATCCAGTTTTTTAGAACATTACGCCATCAGTTGCCTCAACAAGGGCACCCTGTTATTGCCTTGAAAAAAAATCAAGAATCCTAGTGTGGAAGGCAATTATATGGCAGAAATGACAATCGGCAGACATTGACAGAAAAATCACTTTGGAAAAAGCATATAATTAAACAATTTTCTTGTGGTCAACTGTGACTTCTGTAACATTTAAAAAAAAAAAAAAAAAAAAAAAAAAAAAAAGCAATGTCACAAAAATGCTGTTTAGTGTATTGAAGAAATTAATATGAGCATGTGAGTGTATGAGTGATAGGTTGAGGGATGCCAGATCTGCACAAAAGCTTCAAATATGAACACAACATTTATTAGAAAGTTCAATGTATCATATGTTCAGTGTACATAGTCTTTAAAATATATACATTTTCTAAGTGATGTAGTGTCCCTTACTCAAGTTTAATCATGTATACAGATCAATTTCAAAGTATTTTTATTCCATTAACTGCAATGGCAGTGGGAAATCCTCAGTGGATTGCACAGAAAGGTTCTCACCCTGATATTTGAATCTAACTGGAGAGTTAACACCTTAAGCTGAGCAGTCCCCAGCTAGTCAGACGCTGTTACAGTCTGCTTCCTGATTTGGTTCATGGAAAGTTAGTCTGTGAACATAGTATCAGGCAAGAAAACACAACGATGAAAGAGACCAGTTATAAAACTGGGATGTTGGAACGTCTAGACAATGCTTGCCTTTCTAAAAGCCTAAATGACAACAAAAACACCAGAAACAGCTATCAGTAATGAACTTCATGACTTCATGTAGACATAGCTGCCCTTCAGGAAACACATCTGGCTGAGTCAGGTACACTGAAAGAGAATTCCTACATGTTCTTTTTGTAAAGGAAGGGCAGCGCACATCTACCCATAATCGCAATGTGGCATTCAAACCACAAAAATATCAACAGACATGTTCTCCCGCCTCTTCTAACTCCAGGAGAAGTGCACAGAACAGAAAACACCCCTCTGTATTGCTTCTATTGACCTCACCAAAGCAATGGTCCTGGTAAACAGAGATGGGCTTTTCAAAATCCTGTCAAAGATCCTGTTTTGGCTGTCCACCAAAACTGAAGAGCCATATTGAGTCCTTTTTTTTCTTGGTACAGTATTCAATGTTATTGTACATTTTATGTGGTAATAAAGTACATATTCTATGGGTAAAATGCATTTTAAATGAAATGAGATAGTGATCAGAGCTCATTTCAGATTGGGTTATTGTGATGATTTCTAGATTTATGCCAAATGCACTCATAATGACTGGATGCTGTTATATTCTATTTGAGCCCAACTGAGTCTAAAAGACACACAAATACTGCTCTCAGATGGTCTTGTGAATTATCAAAATTAATATTGATATTATTATTACTTACCAATCACAACTTATACATTATTATTAGTAGTAGTATTGCTGCTTTTTCTACAGAGACAACTACATTTGAGAGGAAGTCTGCAAATTGCTGTAGAAATTTAAAATAGGGCCCTGGTGGCCTGTAAATACCAATGAGTGGAAATGATTGAATATATATTTTTTGTTCATTATGTTAATAAAAAATTGATGTACTTTCTGCACTCATTTGGTCTAATCCAAGTCTCTGTTTAAAAATATTTTAAATCAGGTATAGTTTAATTTACAATAAGCAATTTAGATTAATAGAACAGGCATCATGAGAATCTCTATATGTTTGTGTATATATAGTTATGTGTTGAATTGATGGTGGACTCCAGTTCCCAGAGTGCACTGCAGCCTACTAACATGGCTGCTACAGCCCACAGTTCCCAAGCCACATGCTTCATGTCACATTCACAGTCACCTAATTACTAGCTGTTTGCACCTGGACTCTCAGACACACACACACACACACACACACACACACACACACACACACACACATGCACACACACACACACACACACACACACACACACACACACACACACACACACACACACATACACACACACATTATATAAGTCATTCACAACCAACCACCCGATGTGAAGTATTGTCCAGTGTTTTCCATAGCCTGACATGCCAAGCCGTATGTCTGCAAGATTTGTCTGCCTGCTTTCTTAATAAAGTCTGTAACTGCAACTGTATTCAGTGCCTGACAGGTGTACAGATACAGTCTCATTATGGTGGAACCTGAGTGATGCCTCAATGCAGCTATGAATTGGCTACAAGAAATGAGTGATCTGAGTGGGATCTGACCCTAAAGGGCCAGACAAGCCTTAAAATGTAGCCTAATTGTCTATAAAGCATACATTTTTTCAGAGCACTACTACACTTCATTACATTCAGCAGTTTAGTGAGCATAACCTGTTGTAAGCTTCATTGCTATGATATTATTGCTATTTTGTGGGGGGGTTTTACAGTTACATTTATATAGTGCTTTACTATATAAATGTGGAGAGAGAATCTCTTCAACCACTGTTAGTGTGTTGCATCCACCTGGATAATGCAACGGCAGCCACAGTGTGCCAGAACACCCAGCACACACCAGCTATTAGTGGAGAGGAGAGATTGATGTAGCCATGATAGAGAATGGCCAATGGGAGAATTTCGCCAGGACACCAGGGTTACACCCCTACTCTTTTACGATAAGTGTCCTGGAACTTTTAACAACCACAGAGAGTCAGGACCTCAGTTTAACATCTTATCCGAAAGACAATGTAGTTTTTACAGTATAGTATGTCCCCATCACTATACTGGGGCATTAAGCCCCACACAGACCACAGGGTGAGCGCCCCCTACTGGCCTCACTAATACCACTTCCAGCAGCTCTGGCATAGTTACCCCTGACAGTCAGTATATCATTCGACCCTACATGGATAACTATTTAGAAAACCTGTTATTTAAACTCACCAGTATGTTAATGAAGTAGACTATACTTACAAAACACCAAGCTTAATTATACACTGCAAAAAAGGCTAGAAATAAGCTTAATAATCTTAAAGTTTATTTATTATAATCTTATAATAGGAAATAACAGAACCCCTATTTGAGGTGCACTACAAGAGTCATGATATCACCAACCGTCTTTCAGCAGCAGTGGATGCAAGTGCAGATTTATTGATCAACAGTGCAAACAAACAACAAAATAGTGTAGAATCAAAAACCTGAAACAGAGAAATGAGGCAAACCATGCAGGCTATGAGCAGGACTCTTGGACAGACATGACAACCACAAAAGCTTAACATGGAGGTGCTTACAAACTACAACTTATAAATGGTGCTAAATCAGGATTCAATGAGACAAAGGTGATAGTGATTAGGACATGTGACATGGTCCTGGTCAACATAGTTCAGTGCCATGACACATGACAGTGGCACTGAGCCAATTTGATATCCAATAATGAAGGACCTCCTGTGCTGCCCTTTGGCTAGATCAGTCTGGAGTTGAAAATGCTCTGTTGCATGACTATGTGTTCATGGAGGGGGGTGAGAGAAATTGTTCATGAACATATGTAGCATCCTGTTGCATACATTGAAGGACCTGAACTTCCTTGCAAAGTAGATTCTGCTCTGTCTCTTCTTGTAGACTGTCTCAGTTTTACATTTTCAATTCAGTCTGTTGTCTATGTGCACTCCAAGGTGCTTTTAGTTTATTTAATGTGCTGTTTTTTTTTGTTCTGATTTCTCCTGTTTTTGTGTATATCTCATACTAAATACTTTTAGATCTTCAAACAAAATGCAACATAAAACAAAGGTAACCTGTGTAAACACATAATACCATTTTTTAAATTAAATTTTTATTTAAAAAATAAGTTATCCAACACTTATCCCCCTTGTGAAAAACCAATTGCCCCTATAAACTTAAAATCTGGTTGTGCTACCAAACACTTCCGGTAACTGAAGATCAGTCTTTCACTTACTTCTAGGACTAGGAGTTACTCTTATGCTATGGATCTTGCTGCATAATCCAGTGAGTTTCAACTTACAGACTGAAGAAACGGACATTCTCCTCAAGGATTTTCTGGTAGAGGGCAGAATTCATGTTTCCCTCAATTATTGCAAGTTGCCCAGGCCCTGAAGCAGCAAAGCATCCCCACACTGTTGGGGACATTCTCCCAAATGGTTTGAGGATCATCAAGATGTGTTTTGGCAAAATTCACATGAGCCTTAATGTTCTTCTGTGTTAGCAGTGGTTTTCACCTCACCACTCTTCCATGGACGCCATTTTTGCCCAGTGTCTTTCTGATAGTGGAGTCATGAACAGTGACCTTTACTGATGCAAAAGAGTCCTGTACTTCCTTTGATGCTGTCCTTGACTCTTTTGGACTTCCTGGAGGATTAATTGCTTGGAGGAATTTTAGAAGGTTGGCAACTTCTGGGAAGGTTCACTACTTTGCCAAGTTTTTCCATTTGGAGATAATGGCTCTCACTGTGGTCCTTTGGAGTTCCAGAGTCTTTGAAATAGCTTCCCAGACTGATGTATTTCAATCACATCCTTCCTCATCATTTCTGGAATGTCTTTCAATTTTGGCGTAGTGTGTTACTGGGTAATACTAGTTGCGTCTAGTCTAGCTGAACTGCATTATTATTGCAATTTCATAGATTTCGGCAATTAGTAACCAGGGGGGCAAATACATTTTCACATAATAAGGGAATACCATTGTAACTATATAATAACATAGTTAAATAATGTAAATAATAATAGAAAAGCATATAAATGAAGTCTTTAAGCCGTACTATGGGAATTTGTATAAATCACAGCGTGTTAATCCTGAGTCAGACTTGCTTCGCCATCTCAATAGGCTCAAACATAAGATAAAACATGTTCTGCTAGATGATAAAGAGATTTTGTATGAGCCGCATACAGACGAGGAGTTAATTGATGCGATTCAAGACCTCCCAAATAAATCAGGTCCAAATGTGTTTAGTGCAGAGTTTTCTAAAATGTTTCTGGATGTTATTAAGACCCCAGTGTATAAGGATGCATTTGACAAGGGAATCATTCTGTCATCTCTTAAGTCATCTAATATAATCGTTTTTGTTTTTTTTAAAAAGAGAATACAGAAGACCCAGTATGATATACTGAAGTGTTTTACCCTATCCTTACTGGGAAGTATAAGCATACTGTAAATTAACATCATATCCAATTTATTGTACATCCTAGAAATGCTTACTGTTCGCCATTCTTCCAGAGGAATCAAAGCTTGTGAGCAGCTTGCCATGCTATGCCCAGTACTATTTGATTGTGGTGAAACTTTTTTGAAAATTTCTGTATGCATGGTTACATTTTACTTTTCCCAGGTAGCTCCAATCCAATGTATGAATATTCAGAGAACTTTTCAAAGGAAAAAAATGGAAAGTAATTACTTGGCTACTTCCTCATTCCTGATGTTTCTTTCCACCCCAGAGTCTTTGAGTACTGGAAAACAATATCTTGGACACCAGGACAATCTGACCGGTACTGTAAAGTGAATCTTTGATACTTAAGCAGGCTTGTGACCTGTGTGCTCAACCTAGCTGGTGATGTCTTTGTGAGTGTCCTTAATGGCAATGAGTTTTTTATTTCCTCAATAACTAGATATATTTCCATATCCTTTTTTTTTTCCATTTACTTTTTCATTGCCTCTGTTTGAGTCAAGGGTCTCTGGACGTTAGCAGATTATCAATCCTGATTGTCAGTTGAATTAACTGATTCAAAGATTCAAAGCTGGTTCAAAGCTGATCATTTTTGCAAATAAATTCAGATTTGTCTAGTACACATGAAAAAGCAGATCTGAGTACAGGTTCATTTCATCCATGTCTTATAGCAAGCATGCTGAATTTAACCCCCTGCAAAAACATTCTAAAACTGACGGCACATTTGTTGAAGTGCATCATGGTATTGTAAAATGTGGTAGCCCAGTCAACAGCATTTCTGGTGAGGAGTGTTGGCTAATAGTTTATTTAGAAGCCCTTGTGTTTGCCTGATCAATCATTGTTTTCAGGAAGAGCCACATGGAGCCTGGGATGAGTCTCTTCTGTGTTTGCAGTTTGTGCAGGAGAGCTTAACTTCAAGGGTAAGAGTGGTGCTTCTGGTGATCTGATGGTGTTGTTGTTTATGTAGTCCTAGTCATTGGCTGTGAGAAGCAACAGCCAATATCTGATTCCAGACATCTTATGGAGCCACAGAAGTGGACCCACTTGGTGGATGTTACATAGATAGTCTTTTCGGAATACCATAGGCTTGCTCCTGCATTCGAACTCCTGCTGTGATTGTAAAAACTGTACATACTGACAGGACTCCTAAAAATAATGGGCCATCTTCAGAGTTAGTATATTCAGCAACTTAATTGTGAATGTTATATTGCTCATTGGGCATCAAGATCTACTTCAAGATTTCTGTAATGCTGCTTTGTGAAAATATATATTAATAAAAGTGCTATTCTAATACATTTTCCAATTCAAAATGACTAGCTAGCAACCAAACTCCTAGGCTAAGGACAGTCAAATCTGTAGAGGTCTGGCTTTATTCCTCACCCCTGACCACAAACGTTGTTCGAGTAATAGTAAATTGGGAAAAGCATACTGGGAAATCCATCATAATGGATTAACAAATAAAATGAAATTTTTAAGTGGCCTGTGTATATTCCTATTATGAAGGATGTAAATGGGTTCACTTGTCATACTCCATTGTGGGAGAGCAGCTTTGCTATGGCCCTACTGTCCTCAAACAAGATTAATCTTCCACTCTGGAGATTACAGCATTTGCTCTCTCTCTCTCTCTCTCTCTCTCTCTCTCTCTCTTTCTCTCTTTCTCACTCTCTCTCTCACACACAAACCGTTACTGTATTTTATTCTCCTCTCCTTTCTCTCTCCTCTGGTTGTCCTCTGGTCCCCTGGTTGCCTCTCTTGGTCTCATTCTCATCTACCTTGTACCTTCCATAGCCAAGAAATAATTAACTGCTCTAAGTAAAATCAATTATGTTAATTAGATCAGCAGAGCTATTCTGGAGAGTTTAAGCCTGGGAGGGGGAAGAGTTGGAAAGATGTGTGACCATATTTCAGCCCCACATGCCTGTTTTTAGCTGACAAAAGTGGAACCCAATGTGGTTTTCTGTTGTTGTATACTGTCCACCTCACTGTTTGTTGTTCGTTCTGAAATGCTTTTCTGCTCACCATGGTTGTAAAGATTGGTAAATTGAATTACCATAGCCTTCTGGCAATTAACCATTATCTCTCTTATCACTGAGGCACTTCTGCTCACATACCTATCAATCACTGGATTTTTTCCCCACACAATTCCGTGTAAATTACTCAAATTACTGTTTCTGTACTTTTTTTGCCTATAGTCAACATTAACATTCATCTCAAATGTTCCTCACTGTCTCAATCAAGAATCGCTTGCTTTTTATGAAGAAACTTTTAAGAGTGGAATATTGGAAGAGGGGGAAAGTGCGATATACAACAGACTTAGTGGGTAAAGAAATTGTATATACACACACAGCACAAATAATTGCACAAAAAATTTTTGTAAAGTGTCCGAGTATATAGTGACGAGATGTAAAGTAAGTGGTAATGGAAGAAGAATAAAGCATGTATATGACTCAGTGTTTCATGTAAATGGAGGCACAGACGGTCCAAAGGATAAGGCAAAAATCAAAAACATAGACAGGCAGAGGTAAGGCGACCAGGCAAATAGTCCAAACTAGGCAAGGCAAAGAAACAAGGTCATAAATGTGAACAAAGTCAAAACCAGAATAAACAAACACGGTATCAAGGCAGGTAACGACAGAGACAATTGGCAACTGAGCATATACTTCACAAAGCAACTGTCTGTAAACAGTCTCTGTAAAGGAGTAGGTAAGGAAGTGGAAGTGTAATTGGCAGCAGGTGTGTCTAATTAGAACTCTGAAGATGGTGAACATGTCTGTGTGTGTGTCTGGGATTTGTAGTCGCCTTCAGCCATGTTTGTAGTTCATGGTGCATTCTGGGAAAGAGAGTCGCTGGTTTGACATGACATGACTCAGGTTCCGAGGCAGGCATTATCCAATAAGTAGCAGGTTCCTCGAGGAGCTGAGGAGCAGACATGAGGCTGGGGCCAGTTCACCAGGGTCATTAGGCAAGACCCAGGTTTGGGAAGTTGTGTTGTCAGCTTTAGATGGGGGCTTGACTTGGTGGGCCATCTCATCTGCCTTTCTTGAGTGTGGAGCAATGTCCTCCAAGGAGCAAGGAGGCAGAATAATGTCTTCATAGGCAGAGAAATATCCTCAGCTCAACAGGAGAGAGGCTGAGCAGCATCCTTAGTTGAGCAGGGAGTGGAGACTGGAACTTGACTTTGGAGGTCGCCTCGTTAACCTCATGATGGAGCTCTGGAGATGAGACCACCTCGTGGGTCTCGTGCTGGAGCTCTGGGGAGGAGGTCGCCACATTGACCTGTGACTTTGGCTCGGGAGCTGAAGTTACCATGTTGACCTCTGACAGGAGTTCAGCAGGTGAAACCACCTCGTTGGTCTAAGGCTGGAGCTCTGGAGATGAGGTCGCCTCATTGACCTCTGGCTGTGGCTCTGGGGATGAGGTTGCCTTATTGACCTCTAGCAGGAACTTGACTTGGGAGGCTGTCTCATCGACGTCAGACTGGAACACGGCTTGGGAGCCTGCCACGTTGACCTTTGGCAGGAACTCTGCAGGGGAGACCACCTCGGTGATCTCACGCTGGAGCTCTAGAGATAAGGTCGCCACGTTGACCTCTGGCTGGAGCTCAGCAGAGGAGACCACCTTGTGGGTCTCAAGCTGGAGCTCTGCTCTTGCTCTCTTGTGGAGCTGTTTGTGGGTACACCAGTTGCTTTTGAAACATTCCTGAGAGCAGAAATTTGATCCTAGTATCCTGAGTTTAATACAGATTGGACACTGTAGCTTGTCTTCTTTATGGCAGCCCTCGGTCTTGCACACCTGTCTCACCTTGGAGCTGAGCTGTGGAAGCCGCCCTGTCAATCCACTCATAAAAAATGTGGAGCTGGCGTGATGTTTTCCTCGCTCTACTGCTGCTTCCATGTTAAACCAAAGTATTCTGCCACATAATGGAGGCACAGATGGAAGCAAGTGCATGTATGGCAGTTTAATAAAACAACAAGTCCAAACAATCAGGCAGAAATCAATAAACATAGACAGGCAGAGGTCAGGCGATCAGGCAAACATTCCAAACTAGAGGCAAAGAGACAAGGTCATAAACGTGAATAAAGTCAAAACCAGAATAAATAAACACGGTATCTAGGCTTGGTAATGACAGAGACAAAAGGCAACTGAGCACATACTTCGCAAAGCAACTGTGTGTGAACAGTCTCTATAAAGGAGTAGTGGAAGTGGAAGTGTAATTGGCAGCACATGTGTCTAATTAGAACTCCAGCGATGGTGAACGTCTGTGTGTGTGTTTGGGAGATGTAGTTGTCTTCGGCCATGGTTTTTGTTCGTGCTGCATTCTGGAAAATAGAGTCGCTGGTTTGCTGTGACATGACAGTGAAATTTAGATGAGTGGGCCTACAAGCTATGCTGTAATAGAACAGAGCTCCCACTCCTTTCTTAGAAATTTCTGAAAAGGGTCATGATCCTTTGGTCGGCGTTAAAGCATTCCCCTATAAATATGCTGCATTCAACTTACCTCAGTAATGGGAACTTAGAACTTGGAAGTATGTCACATTTGATCCCTGTGCATTTTAGTTACACTGAGGGGAAAAAGCCATGGATGCTGCATGTTCGTGTTATGTTAGCAAACTAGCCAGCTAACTGTGAAATTTACCTACTCAATTTACCTCCTCAAAACAGTGAACTGTTCAGTTAGTGTTATATATTTAACAAGCAAATATGTCTGTATGATTATCGGTCTAAAGCAAATATAGAATAACTCATTTAAAGGGAAGAGGTTTGTTTACTGTTTACTGTTGATGCTGTGAGCAGCCATGTTGATTTGTCATCACTTGCTGAAATCAGGCTGAAGGAGACCATCCTGAGTTTATGAGTATTTTTTTTTTCCTTTGGGTTTTCCCAGTTGGAGGCCAGAATTTTGATTTACAAGTTTTAGTCGAATGCCGCTATAATCAGTGTCTCATGAAGTCTCCCACTTTCTTTTTTCCCTTCTGATCCTTTCCATGCCTGTGTCTTCTTTAGGAAAGGAAAATACCCCAGAATGGAAATAAAACTTTGGGCTTTATTGTGATTATATCCTTGACAATTTTAAGTGATTATAAGTTCAGGATGAATGCAGTCTTATATTTGTTTATTTATTTAATATTAAATAAATCTCTCTACAGTATATGAAACTATAATAATGAAATGCCAAAATTATGATACTAGGCAATACTAATATTTCCTTTATTGTTAATGTTACAGTCATTGACATGTATCTCATTCTGAAATTATTTTGTCTACTGGTACCATGCTTAATATAATGATATCATTAATACAATAATAATTACTATTACACCTCATACTAAAAATGATACATCCTGATTCAGAGCTGACTCATCCATTACGATGCACAATTATACAACTTTATATATATATATATATATATATATATATATATATATATATATATATATATATATATATATATATATATATATATAAATATATAAATGATTTATATATTGGGGTAATAGGAATTTCCATATATATTATATATTGGGTTTTTATTATTAAAGATTATCATTATTAAGGGAAATTCCGGCATAAACTAGAATATTATCATGGCATGTAGTTGTGTTGCACAGGACTGTATTGCTTACTGTCTGTGTTTTAGCAGATTTTTGATTTTATTTAATTTTCACACTACAATACCCAGAATGCAATATGGAAATACATAATTTAACCATTGGGAACAATGATCAAACAATGATCAAACAATATGGAACTCTGACACACCATTACCAGAAGTAAAACATAACAGTTTTGTAAAATATAGTTTCTAAAATATCATGTTGTGGCAGCTATGGAACTGTACCATTTCAAACCAAAAGAAGACGGTTGTTTTTACAGGCAATTTGGGGGGATAAGTCTGGTTTGAATTGCTCCGTTTTTGCAGCGCCCATTTTATCTCAGCCAAGAAGCTATATCAGTAAAATTGCTAACTATGAATTTTCAGGCTCAGCTGGCTAGTTTATGAAAATGCCTAATTTATATCGCTTTAACAAACCCATGTAGCTCTATGTCAATCATCTTTTTACTGAGGTGTTGCCTTTAATGTTGCATATATATATGTGTGTGTGTGTGTGTGTGTGTGTGTGTGTGTGTGTGTGTGTGTGTAAAATCAGAAACATTTGAGGGAAAACTAGGACAAATAAAGTTACAATAACCTGGTTCCATAAGTGTGCACACCCCTAAACCAATAATTAGTTGAAACATCTTTTGATTTTATTATATCACTCACTCTTTTTGGAGTGAGAGTCTATCAGCATAGCACATCTTGAGTTGGCAATATTTTCCCACTTTTTCTTGCAAAAACACTGTAGATCCATCAAATTGTAAGGGCATTCCTGTGCACAGCCCGCTTCAGGTCACCCCACAGATTTTTACTTGTATTCAGGTCTGGGCTCTGGGGGGCAGCAAGTGGAGGTGTCATATATCAAGGAGGTAACTCTGGACTTCAGTTCCCATCAGCCACTGCACTGTACTACATGTCACATGACCAACTGCACCTGAATCACATTTCTGTTAATGAGCACACTTATATATAGCCATTGTTTGCACTGCTTCTCTGTCTTACGGTTGTCTTAGACTACAGTGTTCCATGTTACTGTGTTTTGTTTCTTGCCACAGTTTTTTGCCAAGTTGTCTTAGTGTCGTTTTGTTTTGTTTTGTTTTGTTTTGTTTTGTTTTGTTTTGTTTTGTTTGTTTAAATAAAACGTTGTATTTCTGCGATTGCTTCCGCCTCAACCTTGAATCGTGACAGAACGTAAGACCTTCAACGGAAACAGCAGATCACTATGAAGTACCTGGGTGTCACCATGCCACCTATGTTCGCGGAGTGCTACGCTACGCCAATAGGAGGAGGAGTACTAAACTGAGCTATGTAAGCAGCAGGTCGCCAGGAATTACCTGGGCTTTAATCTACCACCTATGTTCACGGAGGAATACGCCACGCCACGCCACGCCAACAGGAGGAGGAGTCCGGGTACAAGTGGGAGTCTGTGGTTGGGGCTAGTACCATCTCCCACCCTCCCTCCCCTATAATGGATCTAGTTCAGCAAACGGAGTCAGTGGAGAATGAAGGTCAGCCTCCCTGCTCGTCTGAGGACGCCGCTCAGCTTTTCGGGTCAGCTGAGGATGCCGCTCAGTCACCCGGGTTGCTCCGTGTCCTGACATACCCAAGTGCTCCCCTCTGTTCGCCAACCCCGTGCACAATGCCGCTGTGCTTGCCGGTTCAGCTGAGGACGTCGCTCTGCCTTCCTGCTTGGTTTAGGACGTCACTCTGCTTTCCTGCTCCACTGAGTACGTCGCTCTGTTAGCCTGCTCCGCTGAGGACGTCGCTCCGCCTTCCTGCTCAACTGAGGACATCGCTCCGTCTTCCTGCTTGGCTGAGGTTGTCGCTCTGCCTACCTGCTTGGCTGAGGACGTCGCTCCGCTTTCCTGCTCAGCTGAGGTCGTCGCTCTGCCACCCTGCTTCGCTGAGGACGTCGCTCCCTTCGGCCTCGCAGAGAACCTCGTTCCTCTCCCTGGCCTTGCAGAGAACCTCACTCCCCTCTATTGCCTCGCAGAAATCTTGGAGCTTCCCTCGGGCCTCGTGGAGAACATTGCTCCCCTCTCCTGTCCTGCGGAGGAAGTTGTCCCACTGTCCTGCCACGCAGACGTCGCTCTGAGCTCCAGCCCCGCTGAGGATGTCTCTCTGCTTTCTTGTTCCGATGAGGATGTCGCTCTGTTTTACTGTTCCACTGAGGACGTCGCTCTGCTTTTCAGTTCTACTGGGGACATTTTGCCAAGGGGTCAGGACCACCAGATGGAGGGAGTGCATTTTTGGCTGCTCCGGGAGAAGCACCCTGGGGGCGGTCACATGATCACCTGCAGGTGGGCACATGTCACGTGACCACCTGCACCTGAATCAAATTTCTGTTAATGAGCACACTTATAGCCATTGTTTGAACTGCTTCTCTGTCTTATGTTTATCTTAGACTACCGTGTTCCATGTTACCGTGTTTTGTTTCTTGCCACAGTATTTTTCCAAGTTGTCTTAGTGTCTGTCTTGTTGTTTGTTTAAATAAAACGTTGTATTCGTGACAGGAGGCAACTCACTGAGATGGTTTCTGTGGAACTTCTGTGATGGGCATGAGGGTACTGTGTCTCTTGGTGCTGAGGACTGCCACAGTAAAAGCAAAGTCCCTCCCTTTTGCTCCTTTCGCATTGTGCAGTGATAACCTTGGTTTGACTGATTTGCATCAGTTCCACAAGGCTTTAGTCAATGGCTGGTTTCCACTCCATGTTAACTCCTTTGGTTCATAAGAGTTAAATGAAGTGTCAGTGCACTTTCTCCGTGAGCAGGTAGATAAACTGATTATTGTGTTGCTTGGAAACTCCATCTTGAAATATAGGCAGCATTGAAGCATGAAACCCTTACATAAGGCTGGGTCACCGGAGTACTTGTCAAGCCCAGCGATGAGGGGAGTAGCAGTGTGAAAAGATTTCACCAGTACAGCTAGTATTCTGTCAGGCAGCAGAGATGACTGCAGTTGCAGGAAAGTGCTTTATTTGAAAAGTGGTGGGCAAACAATACCAAATCATAAACAATATTGTGGTCAGAAATGGGCAGAAGGCAGGTGATCAACAAAGAGAGTTTTGAGGGAAAAATCTGAATAAAAATACCAACGTACAAAAGATAAACTCACACAGGGAAACAAGGCTTGATATTTTAGGTCTATAGGTCAACAGCAAATGATATTTCACATTAAGTGAGTGTTTTGTGTGTGCTTATATAGCGCATCTGTGATAGTCCAGGTGTTCTGGATCAGTAATCAGATGAGCTTAAGTGTGACAATAAGTGTGTGTGTGTGTGTGTTGGAAGTCCATGCAGGCCATGCTTGTAGGCCACTGTGCACTCAGGGGAATCCAATGCTGATTCCAGCGTTGAGACTACAATTTTATACAAGATTTTTTCCTCATATTTATGAAGGATACAAATCTACAGTATATCAGCCCATATAACTGCTTTTATTGACACTGACTTGGCATCATCAAAATGTATTTACAAATTTTTGGGTTTACCTCTCACAATAAGTTGGACAAATAAACAGTGCTGCCTGTAACTGACTATTCCATCCATCATCCGTCCATTTGTTTTTGGTTTTTTTAAACTTTAACAAATTTTTTGATGTGTATAACCATTTGCCATTTCACATTTATAATCATCAAACCATTTTGATGTTTATAACCATACATCTGTTAGACTGGGCATAGTAGCACCTGGATTTCCATTCAGGTATTACATGCATGCAAGTTGGTTGCCAATTCTAATTCAAGATGTCACTCATTATGTATGCTCATATATTACCTCTGCCACTACAAAATCACGTCATTCCCTTTCAGTGGGGAACTCAATTCCATTACCCATACCCATACCTATGCACCTAATGTATACCATAGGACATTGTGACCAATCTTGGGCTCTAGTTCATATCTTGGGTATGGCACATATTCATAGAGAATTTTTGGGTAATAGCTAATGTCAGGCTATCAACTACAAAACAGTGGCCAGGTTGAGAGGTCCAACCAGGAACATAAGTTGGTTTCTGACAAGCTACTGTCATGATCACCAGATAGAATGGACACAGTTTCTTCTATGTGCAGAATACATCCCAAATTAATTGCACCATTCATTGACTTGTTCCAGGGCATTATAGGATATCACACTGCTGTGTTCCCCTGGATTCATACATGATCTGAGGCACCAGCAGTGAACAACTTGTTTGAGATAGAGAGAGAGAGAGAGAGAGAGAGAGAGAGAGAGAGAGAGAGAGAGAGAGAGAGTATGGGAGGCTCAAATCAGTCTGCATCAGGCAACACTACATCACAAAAAACTATAGCAGGTCATTCACCAGAGACCTGCAACATGGTAGCACCAGTCTACCATGTCAAAAGATGTGGCCCAGATATGTGGGACATTTCAATCAGGTAAATTAACAATTAAATTTATTAATTGGTTGATGATACAGAATTGCACCAATGTTTCATATCTCCCTTAGCAGTTCCTTGTCCCTTTTCTGAAGCGTTTCCTTCTTAACTACCTTAATAACTACCTTATTAGTGTGGTAGTTTTCATGGAATTGATAATTCCTTTGAAACTTCCATGATAGGTTTTTTTTTTTTTTTTTTTTTTTTTTTTGCGCCTGCATCTGCATTAGGATTATACCTTTTTTAATCAATAATATTGCATTGTCATTTTCTTTTGTTGTATTTTTCACTTTCCCCTTCTGCTGCATTTTCATTTTCTCAAAGAACACTTTTGTTTGTTTTTTTTTGTCTAAAGACAGCAAGCGTAGTCCATCCACGTCAGATCTGTCTAAAATAACCTCAACAAATCTTTCACTAAGGTACGTTTACTATTCAACATTGAAAACATGCAGTTTGTTCAGTGTGTTAAGTGCAGGATGTTTAGTCATTCTTCCTCTGTCATTAGTAATAACTTTAGTATACATTTAGCACAAATAGTTAGCCCTCTCTCTGAGAAGATTGCAGCATTAGAGGTGCGCATCCAGACTCTAGAGAGGGTTAGTGAGAGTGAGAGCAGCATAGTTTCTCTAGGGGAAAGTCTGGCTGCCTTAGGCAGAGTTAGCAATCTCCCAACTCTGCCATTAGAGCCCTCACACTGGGGTGAATGGGTAACGACTCGGTGGCATAATCGCAAAGCCAAAGCTAATGCTTAGGCTTGCACGAGGAGCACCACTCCTCTCCACGTCATGTGTCTAAGAGGTTTGCTCTACTCAGTGAAGCACCCACTGAGAAACCTGAAAGAGCTCTAGTTATAGGAGACTCTATCTTAGAGTTAAGGCACATGAAATTACCTAGGAATTTAGGGGCTCCAGGGCACTGGACCTAGCAAGTAATCTTAGGGTCTTAGGCAAGTACAGGTTTTCAAAGATTCACGTAGGAGCTAATGATATACACCTTTGTTAGTTAGAGGTTACTAAGAGTAACATTGTAGAGTGTGTAAATTAGCGATGGTGATGTCTGATGCAGTAGAATTCTCTGGCCCCATCCCAATGCAGCATGGCAATGTAGCTTACAGCAGGTTATGATTGCCGGACTGCTTGATGTCCAGTTGGTGCTCCAAAAACAATGTGGGCTTCATATATAATTGGAGTAATTTTGAGGGCAAGGCTGGCTTGTTAGGGTGGGACGGTATCCATCCCACTCGGGAAGGTGCTGCTCTCATTTCTTGCAGCATTGCACATAGTCTCAGAACAGGTCAAGTTAATCAGTGACAATCCAGAGCCAAGGCCAGGGATCAGACAAGAAGGCTAAACAGACAGTCACTCAAGCTCCACCATATTAAAACTGTGTCTATTGCTGTTCAATTAACATGAAATTAGATCAAACTGAATGCACAGCCAGCACCTTTAATCTGAAGCTAGGACTGTTAAATATTAGATCTCTTATGTCTAAATCGTTTATTGTTAAAGAAATTATTACTGATCCGGACTTTAATGTACTGTATTTATTAGAAATGTGGATTAAACCAAATGTGTAAATGAAGCTAGTCCTCCTGGATACAGTTATATACATCAGCCATGTCTAACTGGCAGAGGAGGAGGTGTCGCAGTTATTTATAATGATAATCTCACATAAACCTGGACATAAATTCAATGTGTTTGAAGTTCTTTATACTAACATCCCATATGTAACTGCAAAAAATAAGTCTACCTAGTCAATTCTGCTAATTATTATCTTAAGACACACAGGGCCATATTCTGATTTCATTTGTGAAATTGGAATTTCCCCTTTATTCCAAGATCCTAGAAAAGGTTATAGCACAGTAGCTATGCTCATACCTACACTGGTGGCGAAAAATAGCAAGTATGTGGTAGTACTTGATGACAAGTAGTCTCAAAATTGCAAGTATTTCTATTACATTAATTCCTGCTGAAATCGAGTAGATACGCATAGGTACCTTTCTTTACTCTATTATATTTATTTGTTAATAAATAATTCAAGATGGTGCTATGCTAGTGGTGGCTGGTTACAGCAGTTCAAATCTCTAGAGATGTATTTTCCTAGCTACATTAAGTATTTCTATTAACCTACTATGTATCTACTATGTATCCTTTTATTTATACTCTTATTCTTTGTTTTTTGTATCTTTTAATTTTGGTTAAAATGTATATATTTTTTAATTTACACTACACTCTACATTTCAAATGGAAAACCAGGGAGTAAAGAGTGGCCATTTTATTTGCAGCAATGACCAGTTGTTTGTGCTCTGCAAGTCAGCCATTGAAGCCATTGTTTACATTCTGAAGTCACGTGTGACATCATCCACTTGGCTATCAGGAGACTTTTGACTCAGCGCCCAAATGCTTTTGATTTCAATATTGTATCACTCTCCACCACATTGTCAAAGTTTTATCAGTTTGTCAACTGTGCAACCAGAGAGAACAGAACACTGGACCTCCTGTATGCAAATGTAAAGGATGCAAACAGTTCATCTATCTGCTCTGCCTCTGCTTGGAAGGTCTGAATACCACCTGGTTTTACTGACACCCATATACCTTTCTTTTTTGTCCAAAGGCAGTCTGTGACAAAGAAGACCATAAAGTGGTCTGTTTTGAGACAACAGACTGGAGGTGATATGTGAGCCAGCTATGGAAGACATAGTGCATGATAGACTGCATCACAGACTATATTTATTTTTGCAGAAATTCCATTATTCCGGTCAGAATTGTATGCTGTTTTCCCAATAATAAGCCCTGGATCACCAAAGACCTGAAGGAACTGCTGAACAAGAAGAAGCAGGCCTTGAGGCAGTGGGAACAAGAAACAGATGACAAGGGTACAGTAGGAGTTGAAGGTAAGACTGAGAGACAACAAGGAAGCCTATATATGGAAGGGCAATCCTCCTCTCACACCTGTGGCAGCAACACATCATCACTTGTCTCTCTCATTCTCTCACTTTCACAAATACACACCCTCCCTCAGTTCCTCCACCCCAGTACCTCCACCAATAGGCCTATAAGTACATAGACGCCACTGGATCGGACGTCAATGTTTCCGCCATATTGGGCCAAGCATCTTGCCATAACTCTCATAACTGGACTAGTGAAAGGATGCCTGACTCATGTGCAGCTTGGGGCTATACAAACGGTTGCACAGTCCAACACAGATCCCAGGGAATTACCTTTCATAGTTAAGACTGAACAGTTGTTTCTGGTTGTATCTGGTCATTATAACATTATGTTAACAGCTAACTAGTTGGCCACCAGAGTCAAACTATTAATAGCTAGCAATAAAATGAGTTACCTATGAAAGCTGAGAATTCATAAGAAATCCTAAGAAGTTTACATGATTTCTCATAGTCTCAGCTTATATTATAATTTATATTATAAACAAAATTGCCCATAATCAGGATTTTCATCTATATTGCCATTTTTCTCCAAACTGACCTTTATGACAAGCTACTCATTTCGGCTGATCGACTGACATATTGTGAATCTTACTAAAGTTATATTAGCTAGCTAACTTTTCTCACATTTTAAAGGTTTCCCAAAGAGAAACAGTTGAGGAGGTGGTGGGAAGTAGCTCTAAGAAGGGAAGGTTTATCTGCAAGCGAGTCCTCCGTGCTATGCAGTGAACGCTTCAAGCCGGAGGACTTTGACATGACAGGTCAGACTGTGATGTGATTTATGGACCTTGAAAGTGTTGGTTGCTGTCTCCTTCCATTAACATCCATTTCATGTACATTAAAATTATATTACATTAGGGACGTCTCCCAATTATTAACCAAGAAAAATAACCAAATCTATGCTGGACAAGCGTGTGTTTTCACAATTGACGATGAATAATTTTCCACATCTAACTATCGAGATTCTAAGTACCTAGAGACAGACCTTTTTTGTACTCCATGTAGATCATAAACCATTGAAATTGGTTGAGAATTGTAAGCATTATTGTATTTTTATCCAGAAAAACCACAGCTCCACAGTTGTTTTTTGTTCATCGTTCTATTTGTTTATAGGGCAGTCTTGCCTGGATCAATTTGGCAGATGTGTTGACATATCACAGCAACGGGCCAAAGCAGCCAATGAGGCATCTATGTGTTTATATGTCTATGCCTCCCCCACTACCGCACACTCACCCCACAACTACTCCCCCTCCCTTAACCCTCCAAGGCCATCTTCCCACCTCCTAACTCCCCACCTGTTAAAAGCCAAGTGAAGAGTCAGCTGAAGAAGCTAAACTTGTGTAAGGTTGCAGGCCCTGATGGTATTAGCCCCAGGGTACTCAAGATCTGTGCCAACCAGCTATTTGGGATCCTTCAACACCTCCTCAACCTGAGCCTTCATCAGGAGAGAGTGCCAGTGCTGAGGACAGCATCTTATCTTGTCCCTGTTCCAAAGAAGACAGCTCCCTCATCCATGAATGGCTACAAATCAGTTGCACTTACAGTGCATGTAATGAAGGTTCTGGAGAAACTGGTCTTGGCCCATCTCAGACCTCCAATGAGCTAATTTATGGACCCCTTACAATTCGCCTACCAGCCACAGGAAGGTGTGGATTATGCAGTAATCTATTTACTACAGACTGTATACCCTCACTTGCACTGCAACAACACCATTGTAAGAATCCCAGTTGACATCACCCAACCCCTCTTACTAAGGGAGAAGATGCAGATGCACCTGCAGAAATTCTCAGATGAGTATGGTGGTTGGGTGCGTCAAGGATGGACAAGAAGAGGAACCTAGTAAGGAACTTTGTTGAATGGTGTGAGAGGAACTATCTACTCTTCAATGCGTCCAAACCAAGGAGATGGTGGTCGATTTCAGAATTAAAACAGACCAATAAGAATCAAAAGGATGTTAAGCTTGTTGAAACCTACTAATAGCTTGGTGTCCACCTTGACAATGGGCTATAGTGGAAGGTCAACACTGTATACGAGAAGGAGATGAATAGAATCTATTTTCTGAGAAAGCTCAGGTCTTTTAATGTTTGCAGAAAGATGTTTGAGATCCTCTACCAGTGCAACACTGATAATAAAACACACACTATCTATCTATCTATCTATCTATCTATCTATCTATCTATCTATCTATCTATCTATCAAAATGAAGAATCTGATTGTATTTTGTACATGGTAATTGATTAGTAACCTCTCTTGTCTTTGTGGTTTTCACACCATAACCAGACAAACAATATTACTAGATACATATCAGAGTAACTCTTTGTCATATTCAGAGCATTTTACTTTTTTCCCCTCTTTTGGCTGCTCCCATTCAGGGTCACCACAGTGGATCACCTGTCCACATACTTGATTCTGGCACAAGTTTTACGTCGGATGCCCTTCTTGACACAACCCTCCCCATTTCCCTCCAGTGGCTGGGGTTGGTTCCTGACCGGGAATCTAACCCAGACTGCGGCAATGAGAGCATCGCTGCTAGTCCACCAGGGAACCTTTCAAAACATTGGACAAACGAACCTAATCATAAATTAAATTGTCCTTTATAATACTTGGATGCTGGGTTTCTTCCTTGGTGATGCTCTGCCAGGCCTTTACTGCAGCTATCTTCAGTTTCTGCTTGTTCTTGGGGCACTGTATCTTCAGTTTTGCCTTCAGCTCCTACCCCTAATTGTACATAATCACGATTACGAGGAAACACATTTTTCAGAGGAGGGAGTGTGTTAGCTTCATTAAGTTTATGATAATATAAGTGGTATTGTTTTGATTAACAGGCAACATTTTTATTATGCAGTCTGTTGAATGCGTTGTTGAAAATGAAGATGTATCAAACTGAAAGTCTCATATCGAATGATACAATATGATATGCCCCTTTGCTATTGATGATCAATAATATTTTACTAGATTTACTTCAGTTCTTTGTTTGTTATATTCCAGAAAGATCAGAAATTCGTAAATATCATATTCTCCCCTATTAAATACCATCCAACCATCCATCCAACTTCTATACCGCGTATCCTTCCTTCAGGGTCACGGGGAAACCTGGAGCCTGTCCCAGGGAGCATCGGGCACAAGGTGGGGTACACCCTGGACAGGGTGCCAATTATTAAATACCAGTTACTGTAAAATAAAAAAATTACCAAAGAATCCAAGAATGTTTCTCAAAACCAAAACACATTCTGAAACCAATAATGGACCTGGTGGCTTTTATTTTTCATTCAGGTCTAAAACGTACATCTTACATAATTGATCAATGTACTTACCCACAACTATATTATTACAAATGAACACAGATGGTCTTCTCCCTCAGAAAAGCTTACACACTCAGCTTTGTGCACCTAATTTTATGACTCGCTGAAGGTATAGATAAAGTATAGATAAAATAAAATAATGATCCATTTGTTATAGGCATTCAGTATTTTGGGTCATAAACCCATTGTTTAATAGCAATGTGTAGTTAATGAAGACTGCATTCATTTTCAAGTTACTTGGATCACTCTACCTATATCAGCAACAATTTGTGCTGCACCTGCCCCAGCGTTTGTAAGGATTGCAAAGGGGGACAGCAGCTTTTACAGGTGTCAAGCTTTATCACAGTGGGATGATGTACACAGGGAGAATGACATTTCCAGGAAAGGATGCACCTGGCAGTGCAGAGATGCGCAGCATTTCAACTGATTTTGTCCGCTTTTCTCTTTTTCTGTTGGTGTGGTGACTCAGTCTCCCCATGGCCACATGCACCTGCTGTGCTTAGGCATAATAGACATAGTCCTCTATTTCCTTCTGAGTTTAACTGTACACCTAGAGTTTTCATTGAGTTGGAGAAAATCAGTGACAAAGTCCATTCCTGTTGTCTACAGAGACAGCGAGCTGGCTGTCTCTGCAAAGGCAAATATCAAAATCCATTTATGACAACTACATCTGTAGCCATGACCCTTTGTTCAGTGTAGACATAGTTAATTATGCTGATTACTCTATGTTCACAGTCTAATCGGGTTGTGTGTCGACCACTGTAGTTTTATCAAATGGATCACACTGGTTGTTTCACCTTAGGTAAGAAACAAATCAGTGTAGTCTTTGATAACATTTCATGTTTCCCTTTAGACAATATCATACAGCTTTTCAAAATAATCCTGAAACCTGCCAAGCCCTTAGATAAATTGATGTGCCGTGAGGGAAAAAAGCAAAAGCTCACTGTGCATTTTGCATAATTTCAAATCAGAACAGGGGGCACAAAAATGGCCAAGTACCACATGATGTTACTGTATTCTAGGGATGTAACTAAATACAAATACACATTCAGATTGAACAGAGAGTGTGTCCTAAATGAATACAGATATGGACAGTAAGCAGAGTATTATTCTGTTTTTTGAAGGCTTGTCAAAGATGTAGTATTTAAGTAAAATTTAAGCCTGTGTCATGTTAATGTGACTCCATTTCCCAGAATGCACGGCAAAATACAAACATGGCCGACGATGACTACAACTCCCAAACTACACACAGATATTTTCACCTTCCCCAGAAGACTAATCACACACACATGTTCCCAATCACACTCACAATCACACCACACTTTAAAAGAGACTGTTCAGTCGCTCTGTCTTTGGGAAGTAATACATACTTTAGCCTCTGTTGTTACCAAGCCTTCCTCTAGTATTGTAATTCTGGTTTTGATTTTGTTCTGTCCTTGACTCTGTTTATGTGCCTTACCTGCTCTAGTCTATTCGCCTGATCGCCTGACTTTTGCCTGTCTTCATTGTTGATTTTGCCTTGGCCTTTGGATTATATTCTCTTCAATAAAATCATTTAACTGCACTTGCATCTGTCCTAAACTTCATTACATGGCAGCCTGACATAACTATAATTAAATAAGTATATTTAGCAACAGTGAACTATGTTTATTAGAGATGGCACTGTTCATCTGAAAATAATCAAAGACGTGAAGCTGAAATATTTTGACTAAAAAGAAAAGAAAATAATTTTAATGGTAATTATAACTGGACTGTGATTTTAAGTGTTGTTTGCTTTGTTCTGTGATGTTGTTGCTTTGTTCAGAAGTGTACAGTTATTTTTTATTTCTTTTACTGTTCACTGTGTTTGCCAACCCCTTGTACTGTATTATAAGACTTTATTTATTTGTTGTATTTATTAAGGGGGGGGGGGGGGGGGTATACAAAAAAAGGCAAGTGGGTCTCATGGGGAAAATCTTTTTAATAAGTTGAGTAAGGTAAATTCATGGGGAGGGTAGCCAGGTCATAGCAAAATAATGAAGTTTCTTTTTTTTCAGTCTTTTTAGGGGAAACAAGTTAACAGTGTTGTGTATTTCTGATTGCATTGGCATTACACATGAAACCTACAGTAGCAACACTGCTTGCAGAACACAGAGGGTCATTATCATGATATTAATATGAGATGCTCACAAGATTGCTCCATCAGCGTGACCAAAGCACTGCCTTACTGAGCTCCAAAATTTGTTGATGTAATTGTGTGAATAAAAATGACAGCATCCCTTTTTTTCATGCATAGTGACAGAATTCAAAATATGAAAACAGAGACAGACATTTTGAACTCCAAACAGATACAGGTACATGTCACTGGGTTATACCGCTACTGTACTGACGCAATTCCAAAAAATCTACATTAAACAGTTCCTTGGTTACTGCAAACAGCTGTGTGGAGTTGGCAAATATACAGGTGGTGAAACATCTGTGCAGAGTCACATGTAGTCTTCAGAGAATTTATGACTTATTGACTTGATCCTCTGGTATCCTTTGAGGTTGGTATTTACAAACTATCTGGTCTGATGATCTGACATTTTCAATAATCTTATGATCATTTTCTCTTCATACAAGTGCTTCATACTTCATACAATCTTTTAAACATTGATTTAGTCACACTGGTCAAAGTTTTTCTCAGTCATTTTTTTTATTCAAAGACTCAACAAGAAAGTGTAATTACTTTGTTTTGCCTGTTCATTGTTTCTGAAGGAAAGACTTTCATGGTGTTCTAAGTGGCACAGCAGTTCAAGCATCATTGATATTGTGAAAATGCCAGTATCCAAGAGGGAATAACTGGTCTGGCTCACTTGGTAAAAGGGGTGGCATTTCCTCTCTTTCCTTGTCACTTGAAGAGCTACATTCAACTGCTCTATGATGCTGCGCAGCAGCAAAAAGCTGCACCGGCTGGCTTAATTTTTTTAAGAGGAAACATGCATTAGGTAATACGCTTGCTTTTAGCTACATGCACATTGGTTGTGTTTAAAGCAACAGGCATGCATTAGTTGAGTTTTAAATCACACAGAGTACTTTAAATATTTATCTAAATGAGTTGAGTACAAAGACTTTTTAGAAGCATTTTAGAAGAGAAGCTGATAGGGCTTGTGTGCACATGTATGATTTTCCAAGCTGCTCACAGCAACAAATACACTTCCCAAAATAACTTAGAGGTTGACATGGAAACCTGCAGAACTTGTGAATGCACTGTATTACATTTCTGGGCATTCATAGATACTTTTGGAGTAAACAGATCAAACAGATGATAGAAATCTTTAACAACCATTTTTTCTTCGAGCATCAAATGTAATCCCAATTTTTTATTTATTTTTTTTGCATTGTTTATTGCAAATAGGTGTCAGAAAAAAAAAAATCTCCATATTTTGTTCATTGCAAACATTCCAGCACTTACCAAGTGTCTGGATTCCTCCAGAAAGAAAAATTATTCAATTCTAATTTATGTCACACTTTTAAGCTTTTCATTTGACTCACCCTCATAATATAGTAATAAGGGCCAATGCCTGTAGACATTTCATGGAAATTATTTACTTTTATGTACTCAATAAAAGTTACTGTGGGAACAGGCTCTAATTTGAGAGAAGATTTGCAGAAAATTGATTAACTTTATAGCTAAAAAGTTTCTGGCAGTCAGAATAGCTTTTGGCATTAAGGTACTGTGAAAACTTTTTTTTCTTCTATTTTTTAATATTTGTCACAAAACAAATTTCAATACGAGACAAAGACAACCTGAGTAAACACAAAATATATAATTTTTAATATATAATTTTTAAATGATCATTTCATTTATTGTAGGAAAAAAGTTATTGTAGTGTGAAAAAGAAATTGTCCCCTTAATTACTCAATCAACCACTTACCCCATTGATAATTGGGTTCAATTAGACTAAACACACCCAGGCTTAATTACTGCCAGCTCTGTTAAATATAAACATCCCTTAAATAGAACCTTTCCAGCAATGTGCATTAAGCTTAAAGGTCTCAATGAGTAGCACACTATGCCATGATTAAAAGATATTCTGGAAGAGATGACACAGAATAGCTATTGGAAAAATATCAGTCTTGAAAAGGTTACAAAGCCCTCTTTTGGGGACTCCAGAAAACCACAGTGAGAACCTATAAAAAATCATCCAAGACTGCATCAACAACTCATCCACAAAATTACAAAAAACAAATTGTGTTTTTTTATGACAGAGTGCACCGCTGCTGCCACATTTTCTGTCTTAAATGATGAAATGAAAAAATTTGGCTAATCACGGTCTGAATGCAGAGGTGTGTAAATTAGTAAAGTTGTAATAATTCTCAGACACAGCTGTATACACTGTCTTTGTCTAACGGGCAGTGAAGTTGCAGTTATTTATAATGATATTCTAGTACAAGGGTGTCCAGTCTTATCCGCAAAGGGCCCGTGTGGGAGCAGCATGGGATTTAACTCATTTTCAGTTCTTTACACTAATATCACATACTTAGCCAGTTGCTGAAAACATAAAATGCTGTAAATATAATACACTTATTTACAGACCCACATGGCTGTATTTCTGAATTTCTACATGAATTCCCAGACCTCATTTCAAACCTGGTTGTTTTGGTAGAAAAAGTAGTAATTGTTGGAGACTTAATTTTGATAATCATCTGAGAACAGTGATTGTGCATTTACAGGGGTTGATTAGAATAAAATATGACTCACTCTTTACAGCAGACAAACCCTTGATTTAATACCGTCTTTTGGATTAAATATAGAAAACATAGCCACACTACCCCAGTCTAAAGATCATCTCAGATCATCTCAGATCATTCCCTCATTTCATTTAAAATGCGTGTTAGTCATAATATGTGCATTTCGCCACACTACAGCATCAAGCATACAAGTCATTTACTGTACACAGTTTTATTGAAAATAAAATCCTAGAATTGTTCACTTATTTCAATAGAAAAGTTCACCCTCTGGCCCTACAGAACTCAATCAGGCAACTGAATGCTTAGAGTAAATGTTTTGCTGCGCACTAGATAACGTAGCCCATATTAAAATAGAAATAATTAGAGAGAAAAAATAGCACCCTGATATAATGGCCATACTCACACCTTAAAATGGACCACTCTAAAGTTAGAACATAAATGCTATCAAACTAAATTGGAAGTATTCCAAATTGTATGGAAGAAGAACTTATAGAAAGTATAACTATAGTATAACTATCGAAAGGCTCTTACTGCTGCTAGATTAGAATATTTTGGCACCTTAATAGAAGATAACAAAAAGAATATTAGATTCATAATCCATCCATCCATCCATTTTCTGTACCGGACCCTGTATCCTACACAGGGTCGTGGGGAGCCTGAAGCCTATCCCAGGGGACTTGGGGCGCAAGGCAGGGGACACCCTGGACTGGGTAGAATCATAATCCTTATTTTAATAATACAATGTAATAATAATCCGAAAAAAGACTTCCACATAAAACAAATTAGAGACGGTTGTATGTGAAAATCCCAGTAGATCAGCAGTTTCTGAAATATTCAAACCAGCACATCTGACACCTTCAACCATGCCATTGTTAAAGTCACAGATATCAGAATTTTTTCTTCATTCTGATGTTTGATGTAAGCATTAATTGAAGCTGTTGACCTGTATTTGCATGATTTTATGTATTGTGCTGCTGCCACATGATTAGCTAACTGCATATATGAGCAGTTGCATAGGTGTTCCTATTAAAGTGAATGGTGAGCGTGTCATGATGCAGAAAAACAAAAACAGTCTCCAATTAGTCCAGAATGTAGCAGCAGTCCTTATTAGAACCAGATTATGTGACCACATCACCCCTATTTTTTACACAATACATTGGCTCCCAATAAAACTTTGTCTTTATTATAATATAGTAATAATGACCTATAAAGCACTGAATGATCTTGAAAAGCGGTACCTAAACAAACGTTTCGTCTTTTGTGAGCTGCCACACCTGCTCTGGTGAAAAGGTGCAGGATGTTTATTAGTACCTAGAATAATGAAAAACACAGCAGGGGACTTACAAAGACCCCGAGCTATGGAACAGCATTCCTATAAATGTTCAGGACTCACAATGTCTAAGCTCTAAACTGATTTGTTCAGTCAAGTCATAGGTAAAGGCACAGATATGGAGGGTACATGGGTATAGCGTCTATAGATATCTTCAGGTAAACACATTGAAAAAAAAAAAACCTTGCAGAGAAACCATTAATTTAGTGGACAATTCACACCCAACAGCCAGCTTTCCCCTATCATGTGATCAAATGTCTTACATGTGTAAATGACACATGCACATTTAGATGTTTTATTATTTAAAAAAAAATAAAAAAATAGGCTACAGGACACCAACCAAGTTTGCATGCTTGCTTGAACTATTTTTGCTGCAGTCATTATGAGCTGTATTTGCTGGCATTGTTAATTATCTCACAAGACATTTTGAAACACTACTGTTTAGCTGCTGCATTTGTAACTTGAAAGTGTGAAAATAGGAGCAACGCAGTTTCCAATGTTTACATTTACAGCATCATAAGCATTGGTTATAAAAGTGCATTTAAAGCAGGGCCAAATCAGCACTTTTGTCAGCCCTTGAAGCACATAAACTAAACCTATTTTTTTTTTTTTTTTAAATTCTACCATTTAAAACCAATAACATTACAGTTATTACAGTAGGCCTGTAATATGACGTTTATAGGAAAAAGGTATAACAAAAACTATTCAACTGTATGTAGAATATTGTTTTGCACAGTAGCTGTGCTGTGATGATGATCATAAAAGGTCAGCGAAGTGATCATTATGATACCATATTTAATCTTCCATCAAATAAATGAGATATGTTTTGCTATTATTTTTGCAGATTACCCGAAATTATTTTTTAAATCTCATTATGTGTAAAAATCTTGTTATGCTCTCTCATGCTATAATTAGGCTACTTCTTACTTGTCTTCTTACTTGGCCCCATCTGAGCTCAGGTCCTAGGACTTCAGCCCCACCTAGTCCCTTTTGGATTGCAGCTACCTACATTTTTAAAGCAACACTGTCCTTCTTAAATCAATACGCTGTTACTTAAAGTTGACAACAATAGCATTCTAATAATATTTTATCAGATTCACTTTGGTTTTAGTTAATTAAAAAAAAAAAGTTTTTACATTTCAGAATGGGCGGCTGTGGCTCAGGTGGTAGAGCGGGTTGTCCACTAATCATAGGGTTAGCGGTTCGATTCCCGTCCCACATGTCTCCACATCCTGACGTGTCCTTGGGCAAGACACTGAACCCCATGTTGCCCCCGATGGCAAGTTAGCACCTTTCATGGCAGCTCTGCTACCATTGGTGTGTGTGTGAAGGAGTGAATGAGACACAGTATAAAGCACTTTGGATAAAAGCGCTATATAAATCCGCCATTTACCAGAACAATTCAGGCTGCTGAAGCAAACCACTGATGAAAAATTAACCATAGTGCATCACCTATTAGTATCATGGTAATAAACTTGGTCTTATGAGCAAAGATACCAGGTTCTGTATATAATGTCCAAGTATTGCAGATACAATCAGAAATATGTGTGCACTACTGTTAACCTGTTTCCTGTGCAAAGACTGGGAAAAAGAAAGGAAAAAATTGGTCTTTTTGTCTGGCTTTTGAGTTGTAACTGGGGTTGATTAGACCTGGCAATCCTCCCTACAAGTTTCAAACACCAAGCAGTGTGTGTGTGTGTGTGTGTGTGTGTGTGTGTGTGTGTGTGTGTGTGTGTGTGTGTGTGTGTGTGTGTGTGTGTGTGTGTGTGTGTGTGTGTGTGTGTGTGTGTGTGTGTGTGTGTGTGTTTGTTTGTTTGTTTTAATGTAATAAATATACAGTGCTGTGAAAAAGTTTTTGTCGAACTGTGCAGACACAAGCCTGTTGTGGCAAAATATACAATGCTGTGAAAAAGTACTTGTTGATTTTCTGATTTCTTTTGTTTTTGTGTATATCTCATACTAAATAGTTTTAGAGCTTAAAATGAAATACAATATAAAACAAAGGCAACCTGAATAAACACACAATACAATCTTTATTACTATTTTTTTACTGGGCAAAAAAAGTTAAGGTTCTCACCCATGTGAAAAACTAATTGCCCCTATAAACTTAAAATCAGGTTGTGCCATTTTTAACAGCAATAACTGCAACCAAACGCTTCCAATAACTGGAGCTCTGTCTGTCACTTACTTCTAGGACTAGTATTTACTCCTATGCTTTGGATCATTGTCTTGCTGCATAATCCAGTTATGCTTGAGATTCAACTTACAGACTGAAGACCAGACATTCTCTTTTCTGCTTTTCTAATAGAAAGCTGAATTCATGTTTCTCTCAATTACTACAAGTTGCCCAGGCCCTGAAGCAGCAAAGCATCCCCACACCATCACCCTGCGACCACCATGCTTGACCGTAGGTATGATGATCTTTTTGTGGAATTCGGTGTTTGGTTTACGCCAGATGTAAAGGACCCCAGTCTTCCAAACAGTTCCACTTTCGACTTATCAGTCCACAAAACATTCTCCCAAAAGGTTTGAGGATCATCAAGGTGTGTTTTGGCAAAATTCAGATGAGCCTGAATGTTTTCACCACAGCACTCTTCCATGCCATTTTTGCCGTGTCTTTCTGATAGTGGAGTCATGAACAGTGACCTTTATTGATGGAAGAGATGCCTGTAGGTCCTTTGATATTGTCCTTGGATCTTTTGTGACTTCTTGGATGAGTAGTTGCTGTGCTTCTAGAGGTATTTTGGAAGGTCGGTCACTTCTGTGCAGAGTTTTTCCATTTGTAGATAATGGCTCTCACTGTGGTCCTTTGGAGTCCCAGAGCCTTTGAAATAGCTTTGTAACCCTTCCCAGACTCATGTATTTCAATCACCTTCTTCCTCATCATTCATCTTTGGTATAGTGTGTTACTGAGTAAGATCTTTTAACCAATTCATGCTGTTGAAAAAGTTCTATTTAAGTGTTGATTTGATTGAACAGGGTTTGCAGTAATCAGGACTGGTTGTTTCTAGTCCAGCTGAACCCCATTATGAATGCAGTTTCATAGATTTGCGGAATTAGTAACTATGGGGGCAAATACATTCTCACACAGGTCCAGTTGGTATTGGATAACTTTTTTGCTTCAAAAATAACATGATCATTTACAAACTGTATTTTGTGTTTACCCAACGCTGCTTTGAGACAATGTCCATTGTTAAAAGTGCTATACAAATAAAACTGAATTGATTTGAATACTCACGTTGTCTTTGTTTTATCATAGATTTTATTTTAATTGCTGTAGCAATTTGTATGAGATAACGCGGTGTTTAAAAATGATTAACAAATGCAGTTAGTGGTACATGCAGTCATTCTGCCTAAAGATGACTAAATCCTTGATAGCTTAAGTGTGATTTCCTGACAACATGCATGGCATTGGTCAAGATGTTGGATGGCAAAGGGGACATAAGCTTTATCAATTCAGTTTGTAATCAGATACCAGCTGTCAAAATGTCCATGATGCACCTGTGTCATTATATCAGCAGTACAGAAAGGAGTGCGTGACAGCTGAAAAAATTTTAAAATGTTTGTATTACCTAATAAAAATGTAGAAATTTAACCAGAAGAACACAACTGACTGAATTAATCAGTGATTATCTCTCCCCGGTTTATAAGAGGAAAGTAAAAAGCGATGATGAGGCTTCTGTTTAAATGAAGCGAGTAACATTTACATTCAGGTGATGAGACAGAGACCGATGTACATGATGCTGAAGAACAAAATGACTACACATTTCCCATTGTAAACACACTGTAATAAAAATAATTCTCATAATGAGTTATAAAGTGTCACTAATGTGCTGTTTCTCGATAAGTAGATTAGGTTACAATATGGACTATAAATAGTATGTCTAACTTTCACCATGTGAAGGGTTTTCCCAGGCCTCTACACACACACACACACACAGACACACACACAGACGTGCGCACGCTCGCACACAGTAAGTATAGCATTTTATAGCTACATTAATAGAGAAGTGTATGGAAAGATGTGTGTGGTTAGGCATATTATAACAATGTAGGGAACGTTTTGTAATTTTTTAAAAACTATATTTATTCTATGAATTTGTCATTTTAAAAATACATATAAAAATGCAACTGCTTGAATTTATTTATGACATATTACTATTCTATTTTACCAATGCAATTAAATTGATTTACAAAGGTCGAAAAAGGGGTAGCAGGGGTGTATTTAGCAACAAATAAGTGGATATTTGTCTGAAATGCTCTTTCATCAATGGCAAAATGTCAGGAAGTAAAAGCAAGTGGGTAGCCAGCTTTGTCATCAGTGAGCTAACACTGGCCTTACGAACTTGCTATTGGGCCATTCCCCAAGTGGACCAATAAAACATATCCAGGTTACTATTGGGAGATTAGAAGGACAAATAATAATGAAATTATTCATATCTGTATGTTAGAGAAACCAGCCTCTGGTCTCTCTAACAAGTGGCCATGTCATCAGTATTACAATTAATTACAAATTCAGCACCTATAAGCTATAAATTAGCTAAAACAAGCAATAAATGTACTGTTGTCTGGTAATGCCATAATATTAAACTGACTTTTGCAAATTAGCTTATTATTGTGTATTGGCTTGAATGACTTCAAAAACTATCTGCTATCTGCTATAGCAGAGCAGAGCTGTGCAACAAATATTTTGTGACTGAGTGCAAGTTTGTAATAGTTTTGTATACAACCGTATAGTTTTCCTTGCAGAATGCACATTCATGGCACAGTAAATCTGACCTACAGTATCAATATATATTCATGTCAATATGAATTCTTAAAATGTCAAGATTGGCAAGTACTGAAAATGAATCAATTCAACCATCCGTCTATGCACGTTTTGCCTCTTGTATTGTTAGTCTACACTGTGGTAAAGTAAAGATAATTCAGGGCATTAGCTCGGTGCAATGTTAGGCTTAGTGAGATGGTACGCTTTTATACAGGGGTTTTAAAGCAGCTTTGAGAAAGAAAGCAAGACTGATCTCTAGGGAGGTGATCTAATATATGTACGAAGCCTACATATCAGACTTGGCCTAGATAAGAAGATGAGTCTGGAGATACTCTTATTTCATTCTCTTATTACCAAGGAAAAGGAACAGTGTTAATCCTGTACTGAGACTCTTCTTTCTTTCACCATATTTATCATATAAATAATTAAACATGAAGGTGATCTTATTTACATTAACTTAGTAGGAATACCACCATAATAAAAGTCACAGCAAAGACTAAAATGCAGATCATCCTCAAAAAAAAAAAAACATGGTAAATTTAGGAGGGCTATTTTAGCAATCTGTATCACATTTATAAGCTTTGGTGCACTTAAAATCTAATCTCTGACACAGTAAATTATTTCCAATTACAAAGTATCCCAAATAGACTGGCATAGATGATGACCAGGGCATCTGACATGGTAATGAACTTTCCCTGTTAATGGATTTCTGTGCCACTCAAGACAGTAGATGAATAGGTATATACAAGATACAGATTAGGGTCAGGATTAGAGGCAGCACCTCACTCACTCTAATACACACACACACGCACACACGCGCACACACACACACACACACACACACACACACACACTAGGCTACAGTGATAATTTATCACAAACAGCTGTTTCCTGCATATTTAATTAGCATATCAACTCCTTTCTTTCACCCAGGTTCTCCTTTTATCTACACATAGTGTTCTGAGGGTGACAGGCCATTGCTCATGTGACAGAAACACGTGATAGAAAATATTGAGCTCAGTGTCACTGTGTCACTATAGCCTGGTTTTTGTTGCATTTGAAAAGCCTTGAGAGTTTATATAATTTCAGAACAGTAGGGTGACCTTAGCTTGTACATGATACAGAATGTAAAAGTGCATGTTTTATTGCCGATCCTTATCTATGGCCCACCAACTTTGAATCCATCACCTATTTAATCAAGTAATATTTAACACTCTGCAATGCACTAGTATTCTGTTGGGGTTTTTTTTCCCCAACCTTTTTTTGTTGGTATGCATTGATTGTAAAAGAAAAAAGTGATTGTCACTCATGGCCTTGAGACTACAACATAGGCAAAAAAAAAAAAGAAGACAAAAACGTGTCTCACGGGTAAACCATGAGACTTGACAGGTTTTAATTTAGTTTTAACACAACAAATCTCTTAGAAATAACAAGTTGTCAGGGATTTCCCCCACGCACCTCAAGCTGCATGCAGAAGCGTTCAGTGCACACAAGCAACCAGCAGTACCACAGCATGCGCTTCCATATTGTCAAGTTTTGTTTACTTTGCCACATGTGTTTTGTTTTGGTTCATGTCCTGTCTCTTCCACTGTTTTGTCACTGGTTGTATCCCTCACATGTCTTGATCACTCACACCTGTACTTAGTTTTCCCGTTGATTAGTTTGCTCATTTAAACCACTGTGTGTCTTTTTCCTGTGCAAAGTATTGTTGAGCGTTTAGCCATCTGTCGTTACAGAGCATTTGTTCTGTGTTCCGATTTCCTGCTTTCTTGATATTGATTTTCTTGTCAATCGTTTTAATAAACATTTTACCTGTATTTTCAACCATCTACACTCACTGTTTGTGACAGAAAAGTTCGCCCTCAACATGGATACAGCAGGGAAGGGTGTAATGTCAGGATCACCATGACAGCGTTTGATTAGGTAAACTTCCCACAGTAGACGTTCATGTATCCCCTGGCCCCCCTTCAATGGCACTGAAGACCTTCTGAAAGGATTCTTGTTGTCCCAGTTCACCGGTGCGGCCTGCTGGCGAGCAAAGTTTCTTGTCAGGGAGCTCTGTATGGGATGCTGCCCTGTTGGACTCTGGAGAAAGCTCCCCACGGAAACCAACAGGGCAGCCTCCCCTGTAGAGCTCCCTCCCTGCTAGAGGCCGACAGCATGGCTTCCCATGACCTGCTCACACCAGAGATCAACTGCACGACCACATACAACCTACTCACACCGGAGGCCAATGATCCGGCCTCCCAAGTCCTGCTCATGCTAGAGGCTGATAGCATGGCCTCCCATGACTTGCTCACGCCAGAGGCCAATGGTATGGTCTCCAAAGTTATGCTCCTGCTTGAGTCCGACGGTGCAGCCATCCATGCCCTGCTCATGCCTGAGACCAATGTCGTAGTCCCGTCACCTGACCCCGGTGAGCCTGTCCCAGTCCCACCACCTGACCCAGATGAGCCTGTCCCAGTCCTCACACCTGATCCCAGCATGCCTGTCCTAGCTCTGTCACCAGATCCCAGTGAAGAGGTCATCAATCCACCACCTGCTATATAAATCCCACCAGTATGCCCCCTATCTGCGCCCCAGCTCCTCTGGTGAAAATTTAACATCAAACATGTCAGGGAGGGTGGTTGGAATTTGTCAGAGATTTCCTCTTTGCACCTTGTGCTGCATGCAGAAGCTCTCCAGCACGTGCACTTCCGTGTTGTCAACTTTTGTTTACTTTGCTATATGCTATATGTGTTTTGTTTTGGTTTAGGTCTTCTCCCATGTATTGTCATTAGTTGTACCCCTTCATGTCTTTATCAATCACACTTGTTCTTAGTTTTCTCTTTAATTAGTTTGTGTATTTAAACCCCTCTGTGTCTTTGTCCTGTGCAAAGTATTGTTCTGTGTTTATGTCATTACAGAGACTTTGTTCTGTTTTCTGATTTCCTGGTTCTTGATATTGTTTTGTTTTCTCATTTACACTCTTGAATTGCCTAGTCTTTGTTGTTTGCTGATTGGCTGACCTCAGCCTGTTTCCTGTTCATGATTTCGATTCACATTTTGGATTTGTCTGCCTGCCTCTCTTTAATAAACATTTTAACTGCATTTGCATCTGTCTCCACTTGCTGTTCGTCATACAAGTAGCATTGTTAACTTATAGCTGAGTTTACAAAACATTAGATCTCTGACCCCAAACGTTTGTCCATTAGTTGTTCAAGGACTATGACCTAATCTTTTTCAGTTTAACAGAAAAATGTCTTAAACTATATAATTATAGCCTTTTGAATGAGTGTACTTCACCTGAATATAGCTATAAGCATAACCCTCAAGCACATGAACAAGGTGAACATGCTGCTATCATTTATAATCTGGTGTTTAGCATTCAAAATACAGTAATATTTACACACACACACACACACACATATATATATATATATATATATATATATATATATATATATATATATAGATATATATATATATATATAAAACTCTGTGGAATCTCTTCTAAATGTCACTTTTTTCTAATAAAAAAATTCTGAATTCTTATCTATTTTTTTCTATTGACAGCAGAAATTTTCAGATTTACATGGATTTTTTTCTATTATTCATAAAGATAATAAAAATGACCCTTTACGAATAGCATTTATGTCCATTCTGGATTCTGTTGGAGTTACACAGAATGTGCTAGGCCCAACTCACAAGTTTAATCACACTCTAAATTTAATTCTTATCAATATTAGCAAGATAATCACAGTTCTCCTGAACAAAATCTGGTGAATTTCAAATAAGCATGCTAAACCCTGCAACGTTACAATCACACACACACACACACACACACACACACACACACACACACAAAACGTAGACTTACACCACTCACAACTGCAGTCATAGATACCATAACAGACATAAGTGAACTATGCAGTGTACCATCTTCTAATGATGATAACCCATGTCTCAATGAGTTTAGTCCTACCGGGTATGCCTTGATGCTGTCTTCTAGTCCAACCACCTTTGTTCGTGACTCAGTACTGTATGAGTTACTTTTGGAATTATAATCGTGATTGGGGAGCTATTACTAAACATAAATTTGTTGTGCACCTCGGGCTATGTTACCAAGTTTATAAGACAGCTTTTGTTTAGCCACTCCTTAAGAAATCACCTCCTGACCCTTCCGATCTCTCCGATTACTGTCCAATCGCCAAGTTGCACATGAATACAACAAGCTTAATTGATTTCTCCATTCAGGTTTTTGAACAAATCATTAGAGGAATCAGTGCTGGCAAAAGTGGTAGATGACCTACTGCTTGCCTCAGACTGTGGATATGTTTCTGTTTTTGGTATTGTTGAACTCATTATTACTATAACTGAATTATTACAACATTTCAAACTACTGACCAGTAATAGCATGTTTATATAACTACAAGATAAAAAAAATAAATAAATAAATAAAAAAAAAATATACACAGCAAACTAAAATGTAAATGGCACAATACAGGGAAGAAGCAAAATGAGTCATTGAGTGGATTGAAATCAAGTTGGAAAGGTGCCTTTTAATTTGTGTTTTAAAATGAGGATGGGAGGTGCAAGCACAGAGATGGAGAGAAATTGTTCCTCCACAGTTTGGGGGCAGTGACAGTAAAAGTCCACATCTCTTATGGTACAGAGCCAAGAGGTAGGGACAGAGAGCAGGTGAGTATCAGAACAATGAGTGCTGGTGAGTAGAAGGTTAGATAAGTAGGTGTAGACATACAGGGACTTAAAGATCAAAGAATATATACTTGTACTGTATACAGAAGTGAACAGGGAGTGTAAATTTTTAAGTGCGAGGGTGATGTGTTCCTATGGTCTGGTGTTGGTAAGAACCCTAGCATGAGATGACATTTAAACAGGAACATACAAGTTCAAACATGAATTTATATTCTGTTGTATGTGAGATGTTGTGTGTACATTGTTCCCTCATCTTCTAGTCACATTTGATCTAGCCCTGCTTTCTGTCATGAATAGCGTTTAGACAAAACAATACCAAATAGGTTCCACTTGGTCAATGACAACGTAGTACAAAGAAATAAAAAAGGGTATTAAATAGTTGTAAGTTCTGGAAGACTTTCATCTATCTTCTACATACTATAACAAACACGTTAACAAGCATCCTTAACTTGCTCTATTTCTGTCTAACCATTGTATTGATTAGTATAGTTTCTTCCCTAAGAACTTATTCATTCTTTAGGAAATAGTAAGTTAAATGAATGCCAGGATGTACAGTAGTTGTGTAGTGTATTTTTGGTCAGTAATTCTGTACTAGACTAATCAGGGAAAAAAAGGGCTTCACAAAGACTTTTGTTCCTCAGACATGTTTTGTTCAATATCATGATTTGTGGTTTATAGTTAATTCATTAGTGATTTACATTGGTTCTTTTTACGCCACTCTAAGAGTTTGTGATATATTAGTCAGGGAGGTCAGATCTGTGTGGTATGTCCTTGTGTATATCCTTGTGGTGCAAATGAAGACTGACAGAATTTAGTAAATGAGTTTTTCATATTCAGAGATGCTAACACAAACAAAAAAAGATGCCAAACAGAAAGTTAGGTGAAATCTCAGCAATGCATTTGTGCATTCACACCAAATATGACATGCATATACAGTACATGACTTTGAGGTAGTCAACCAATTTTAACGTTTCTCAGTTGGGGTCACTATAACATTTAAACTGTTTAACTGTTTCTCAGGAAGTGCTTGACTAACAGAGTAAAATTTCTGTACACTACATCAATGTGCCACTGACAGCACTACTTGATTAATGGTGCTTGGAACGAATTGATCACTTGAAGCTATATGTTTTATTCATCTTCTTATTTGAGGTCAAAGCACACAAATATGGGAATCCTAATGTTTATGTTTTTGCTTATGGACTTTTAGTAAAAATTACTTGGTTTTCCAAATTCCTTTGGATCAAACCATACAAAATGTTGAGTTAAAAAAAAAAAGTGCTGACGTTTATAAAAAAAAAAAAAAAAGTGCTAATTAATCGATTAAAAAAATGTAAAAATTTAACAGCAGTTCCAGCTGTTCAAGTTTCATTAATGCTAAGTAATTATTATTATTATTATTATTATTATTATTATTATTATTATTATTATTTATGAGACTCAAATGCTAAATCAGGTGGCAATACGTCAAGCTATTGCTGAGACATGGACTCACTTCTTGTTTGGTGATTTAAGAATCAAATTTGTTTGTCTGTTACTGATGAACCATGTTGAATATCAAACACCTGAGAAATAAGTTTTGTTCAACATGGTCTCACAATTCAATGGTTCAAAGTCCATGTACATGAGATGAAGTTTCTAAGAGAAGACACAAAAAATTACTTTTGAAAAAATTCAAAATGGCTGACTTCATGTTTTACAAATCACAGATTCATTACATCCAGAAAACTCAGCACATGGCAGGAAATCATCAGAAAGAAGAATAATGATTAACTGTTGAGCAGTCAAAAAGTTAGGAGCAGTTTTGCTAATTTGTATATTATATTAGCATGTCCTAGAAATGTATTTAGACAAAACATCTTGGAGTCATTTTTGGCATGGTCCTTTTGTTTGAACCCACCCATTTCTCAAGCGATCAAAAGTATTGGAACATGTGACTGACAAGTATTTCTTGTTGCCCTGGTATGCCCTGTTAACTACTCTTGGTTTGAGCCAGGGGTTTCACCTGTGAATTTGTTATTATAAAGGATTTTTTAAAAATGAAGACAAGAGAGCTGTCTATGGGAGAAAAGCAAGCCATTTTGAAGTTGAGAAATAAAGGAAAGTCGATCAAAGCCACTGCACAAGCATTGCCAACACAACAATTTGGAATGTTCTGAAAACGAAAGAAACCACTGGTGTACTGACAACAGACACTGAATGGGTTGACCAAGGAAAACAACAGCAGCTGATGACAGAAACATTGTGAAGAAAAACCCCATAACAACAGTTAGTGATATAACTAACAATCTCCACAGGGCAGGGGTGAAAGTATCACAATCCACCATTCGAAGAAGACTTTGAGAGCAGAAATATAGAGGCTATACCAGAAGATGCAGACCACTCACCAGCAACCACTCGAAGAAATACAGAAATGGTTTCAGGTACATAACCTTCAGGTTTTGTGTAAATCCATGCAACCAATCCAACTCCAGAATGCTTCTGGAGGGCTTCTGCTCTTGTCCTCCTTGGTTATGGAACAGCCTACCCTTTTTTTAAAAATTAAAACCTCCTGGTCATTGGAGACTTTTAAATCCAACTTGAAAACATTTCTATTCTCTTAAGCTTTTGAAGTGCTATAGGTACATTGTGTAGTGCTGATGGGTTTACGTTTTAGTTCTTTTATTTTGTTCGGTTCTGCTCTAGTCTATTTACAATTTTATAACAAACTTGTCTTGCTTATTTTTAGTTCTGTGTTTTATACTCTTTTTATCTTATTTTATTAGCCCATTCTTGTTTTGTGTTTTTATTAGCTTTTATCTTGTCTTACCCTTGTATAATTATTTGATTAGTCATTAATTCTGCTGTACAACACTTTGGCAGCCCTTTTTGTATTTTAAATGTGTTTTATAAATAAAGTTGACTTTATTGTTCATGAGTTAAAGCTGTTTGAATTAATTATCCTCTACCTTATAAGAACTGATTGGCATGTGAAAGCCAACACATTTATAAATGTTAGCATGTTTTTGGTAATTATTGAGACTCACACTATCCTGAGTAGTTTGACATGAATTGTTTGAAGATAGTCAAAAAATACTAAGACTAGACTGTAAAAGTAGTTAATGGTTATCAGCAAACTGTTATCTCACCACAGCTGTGAATGACCGCACCCCAAACTTTGGTTATTACCTCAGAATCGTGTCCTGTATAAGAATTTCAACTTTCATGCAAATCCAAGTATCACATTTTCTGATCATTGGATTTGTAGGACAAGAAGCAAAAAGGTTTTAAAATGGCCGACGTCAAGTTTGGCAAATCACAAATGACTTATATCAGGTACGCTGATCTTTGATCGTTGATTCTCGAGATCTTCCAGGGAATCAACAGAAAGAAGAATTTTTGTTGAGCAGTTATGAGCAAATGTTATGAGCAGTTTTATTAATTTTACTACTAGTGCCCCATCAAGGTGAATTTAGATAAAAACTTCTTGGAGTCGTTAAATCCTGGTCTTTCACTCACCTACGAAGTTTGGTCTGAATACGTCACACCGTTGCAGAGATATGCCCTCACTTCCTGTTTGGCGACTTCTCCATCAAATTCATTTGCACATTATGGGCGAACCGTCCTGCATATCAGAAACCAGAGAAACAAGTTCGGGTTGATCTTACAATCCTGTGACCCACATTTTGTGATGGCTGATTTAGAGAAAGCAAAAAAAGCTGTTTTTGAAAAACTATCGGAAATGCACTAAGGCAGAACTTAACATCATGGTATCCAAATTTCTTCTCGGGAAAAAAAGAACTTTTACTTTAGACATTATTTTGCAATAAATATGCTTGTTTTTGTGTGCAAAAACATGAATAATGCCTCAAGTGGCCTTTCTGAGTAAGGTCCATCCATCCATCCATTTTCTATACCGCTTATCCTTCCTTCAGGGTCACGGGGAAACCTGGAGCCTATCCCAGGGAGCATCAGGCACAAGGCGGGGTACACCCTGGACAGCCACCCTGGACAGCCAATCCATCGCAGGGCACAATCACACACACATTCACACACCCATTCATACATGACAGACACCTTAGACATGCCAATCAGCCTACCATGCATGTCTTTGGACTGGGGGAGGAAACCGGAGTACCCGGAGGAAACCCCCACAGCATGGCGAGATTATGCAAACTCCGCACACACAGGGCCACGGTGGGAATCGAATCCCCGAGGTGTGAGGAATTGAACCACTGGAGGTGTGAGGCGGACGTGCTAACCACTAACCTACCATTCAAGATAGCTCAATTTTAACATTATTTAAGGCCTGTGAAGCCTGTTTTTTATGTTTCATCAAAACAATCTGGATTTAAAAAAAAAAATCACTGTAGATCTTATTTTCCATGAGATATGCTTGTTTTTGTGAAGCAGTTATCTAGCCCTTGCTCTGCATCTTATACAAGTCCAGGCCCCACAAATTACATTCTGACATCAGAATCTTGTCCTTTAAATGCCTTTCAAGTTCCGTGTGAATTCATATAACCAATCACGAGTTACAGCGGTTTGAGTAAATTGGGCTTCGCCTCCTTAGAGCTGACTGATGTGTGGCAGCCATATAGTTTACAAATTTCAACATTTTTTTATCATTGTTGAGTTTCACACTGTGCTGAGTAGTATGACAAAAGTAGGTTTTACATATTACCTAATTAAGAAAAAAAAAATCCATCATAATGAAAATTAGTGGGCATGAATTGTCTAATTGTTCCCTTTCAAAGGGAACAAATGGAACCATTACGTTTTCTCAATGCTGTGGGAAGCGCCCTCACGTGTGACCGGCATCTCAAGCTTGTGTAACATCATGCCTATTTATAGGCCTGCCGTGACCAGGTGACGTGGAAATTAAACGTGCCGCGTGATATATCTGTAAGGCAACTGTGAACCGCACCGTCAGCCTTAGTATCTTCAGCGAGACTGCATATCAGTCGTTCGTGTAACACTCGCAAAAAGACGCTTCATTTCCGCTCTATCTTTTCAAAAAAAGAAAGAAAAATCTCATTCTTTTCTGACCCTTTAAAAAAAAGAGAAGAAAAAAAGAATGAGTGAGAGAGAATTCAGGAAGTGTGTTGCGGCTTGCTCCCGTTTCATTACCGGGGGGGACACTTTCTGTGTGAAGTGTTTAGGGGTGGAGCATGCCACAGCAGCCCTTGAGGGGTCTGACTGTGAGCATTGTGAACACCTTACAATTAGGCAGCTTCACTCGCGACTCGCTCTCTTCTCGGCCGAAGGGAGATGGGTTTCAGAGCCTCGTGGATCTGCCGAGGCAGCCAGCTGGCTCAGGTTCTGGGGATCTCGTATGGATCTGGAAGAGGAGATGAGCGCTGGAAATGAGCGCTGCTCTATCTCTTGTTCTGTCTTCCGGGTCAGGCTTTCCGCCTGACATTGTACCTCGCGTCGCGATTCCTCCTTCAGCTATGGAAAGCCAAAACACCCTCTCTGACTCCGAGGAGCCAGTAGGCGTGCTATTGCACAAAAAACAGAGAGCAGCTCTCAAGCATATAAAGAGCTGCTTGAGGTGATTACTAGGGCTGTTGAAAAACTAAATCTAGAATGGCCTGGGGAAGAGGATGTGGCTGGTAGCAGGCTGGATGAGCACTTCCTCCTCAGTGAAAATAAATCTCCCTCACACCGCAGAAAAATCCCCTTTTTCCAGAAGTGCATGATGGAATATCACACTTCTGGGGAAAACAACACACTAGACGTGTTTATATATTGATTATTCGGCCATCGTGGGGAGTGAACAGCACAGCTATTTAGCTATGCCAAAGGTGGAGGAGGTGCTTGTGAGCCCCTTTTCTCCTTCGACGGCAGGTAATTTAGGGGGGCTGGCTTTGCCTTCCAAGCCATGTAAGGCCACCTCGGCATTGGTGGGCAAAGCCTATACGGCAGGTGGGTCTTGCTTGTGGGTCACGGCATACAATGGCGGTGTTGCAGACCTACCAAGCAGATCTGCTGAGTGAGCTTGACACTGGGGAGGGAACTGGGCCCGAGACAGTGGCAGAGCTGCGCTGTGTCATTGATATGTCTCTCCGGGCGACCAAGCAAAACAGCAAATGGTGGGATTCAGCCAGTTCCTTCCCCATCGTGTCGAGTTCGCCCAGGCATCCATGAGTGGAGCCCGGCCCAGCGCTAGTGCGAGGGAGGCACAGAAAGCAAGTGTGGGGGCCCACCTCCCCCCATGGAAAGCCAGGCTGCTAATAGGCCTGATCTGAGAATGATCATAAAGGCCAAGCAGGCAAGGAACGAGTGGTCCTGATGGGCCATGGAGGGACATATCAGGGGACGTGAGGTTGTTAGGGCAGATAGCCCCCTGTGCTACTGTAGCGCCTCCCTTAGCCAAGGCCGTTCCAAGTTTTCAGTCTTCTCTGGTCAGCGAGCTGTCACAGGGCAACTTGGAGGAAAAGTGTCCGTCCAACAGAATGTGGAAAAGTTAACATCGCTAAAAGACCACCTGGCAGCGTGGAAACTACTGCCAAATGTGTCTCCATGAGTTCTGGCTACCATAGAGAAGGGTTACTGGGTCCAGTTCAGAGGTGTGTTCACCACAATAGTCAGCACTGAGCAGAGCCCGACGTTAGCACAGGAAGTAAGATCCTCTTGGACAAAGGGGCCATAGAACATGTATCCCATTACCTAATGGAGGGAGGTTATCTGAACCATACTCTTCGGACATACAGGTTCAAGGTGCTGACCTCAAACTTATCGTGCCACAGATTCAGTTCGAGGACTGGTTTGTGACAATAGATCTAAAAGACGCATATTTCCACTTAGGAATATCGCCCAGTCACAGGAAGTTCCTGAGGTTCGTGTTTGGAAGCAACACATACCAATATCAGGTTCTTCCCTTCGGGCTAGGTTTATACCGTCGTACCTTCACAAAGTGCAAGGATGTTGCTCTGGCTCCCGTGCAACTCCAGGGCTTCCATGTACTAACTACCTGGACAACTGGTTAATTCTAGCACGAACCAGGGAACTGGCACTTCAACATCAAGATGTTGTTCTCGCCCACATGAGGAGCTTGGGGCTCAGGTTGAACCTCAAGAACCTCTTGATTGCAGAAGACAACTTTTCTAGGGGTTATATGGGATTCTACTACGATGAGGGCATTTCTATCCCCAACACGCGTAGGGTCAATCCTATCAACATTGAGCAAGATAAAGCTGGATCTGGGCATCCCTTCCAGTCCCTACAAGAGACTGTTGGGCCTTATGGCAGTAGCAGCCAACGTCATACCATTGGGCCTATTGCACATGAGACTGTTTCAGAGGTGGCTGAATAGTTGGGGGTTTCGTCCGAGGATGAAACCTCTGAGAGTAGTCAGTGTCATGCGGTGATACCTGTGTGTTCTGAGAATTTTGAGGTGTCCCCAGTTTCTAGCCTCGGGTCACACTCTAGGGATGTCGCAAAACGGTAATGACAGACACCTCCCTCATGGGCTGGGGCGCGATCTGAGATGGCTGTCCAGCTCGTGGTCTGTGGAGCAGCCCTCATCTGGAGTGGCATATAAATTGCCTAGAGATGTGGGCCATATTTCTAGCACTAAAGTTCTTTCTTCCTCAATTAAGAGGTCACCATGTGTTAGTTGTGACAGACAACACAGTGGTGGTCTCATATATCAATCAGCAGGGAAGGTTATGTTCATGCACCCTGTTCAGGTAGGCGCAACTAATTCTTCTCTGGGCAGAGGGAAGGTTCTTGTCAGTGAGTGCAATGTACATTCCAGCCAGCCGGAATGTGGGGGCAGAGATCCTGTCAAGGCAGGGGCTGAAGCCCGAGGGTTAAAGGCTCCATCTAAAAGTGGTGGAGTCCATATTTTGGAGGTTCGGCCAAGCGGAAGTGGATGTGTTCGCCTCCGACGAGCCGACACACTACCCTCTGTGGTTTGCCCTCACTCCTCCCACATCATTAGGGCTGGACGCCATGGTGCACATGTGACCGAGGTCACATCTATATGCTTTTCCCCCGATTGCTGTGCTCCCACAAATTCTAGCGAGAGTTCGCCAAGACCATCTCCGTCTGCTGCTAGTAGCACCTTATTGGCCAGCTCAAATATGGTTCTCAGAGATAATATTCCTGCTAGATGGCACTCCTTAGGAGATATCCATCCACAGGGATCTGCTGTCTCAAACCGAAGGGCTGATTTATCAGCCTCGGCCGGAACTAAGGAAACTGTGGGTCTGGCCCCTGAGGGGCACCAGCTCATAGATTCTGGTCTCACAACTGAGGTTGTAGAGACCATGTTGAACATTAGAGTACTATCCAAAAAGAAACTGTATGCACTAAAGTGGTGACTTTTTGTCTTGTGGTGTGAGGAACATCAGCTAGACCCAGTGAACTGCACAATAGCTATAGTCCTGGAGTTCTTAGAAGGACGTTTCTCATCGGGGTTGGCTCCTTCTACTATCAGGGTCTACATGGCTGCCATTTTGTCCAGCCACACCCCTATTGATGGAGTCTCTGTGGGGCAACATCATCTAACTTCGAGTTTTATGCGTCAGGCGGCTGAGGCCCATCTGTTGCCCATCTGCTCATTCTACTAAGAGTGTCACCTCCTCGAAGTGTCTTGCAGTGACCCTCTGTCTTTTGAACAGACTGTACCCTCGGTATGATGGAGTGGGTATTCTCGTTCCCACAGCATTGAGCAAGCGCAAAGTGGAGTTCCCTTTGAAAGGGAAGGGAGTTCTCCCTGAGAAGGGAAGGAGACATTGTGTAGATTTGTCATACCGGGGCATGCCTGTGAATTTCATCTTCAGTTCAGATAATAGAGGCTGACGGTGCAGTTCACAGGTGCCGTATATATATATATATATATATATATATATATATATATATATATATATATATATATCACACTATATATATATATATATATATATATATATATATATATATATATATATATATATATATATATATATATATCAGGCATATGATATTACACAAGTTTCAGATGCCGGTCACGCGCGAAGGTGCTTCCCACAGCAAATGCAACATCTCGTTCCCTTCTCAGGGAATAGGTTAACCCAGATGTTTTGTTGAATTGGACTGTTGTTTTTGGGTTTTTCTTCACAGATCTCACAATGTTTCTGTCATCAACTGCAGTTATTTTCCTTGGCCGACCTGTTTGATGTCTGGTTTTTAGTACACCAGTGGTTTCTGTGACATTTCAGATTGTTGTATTGGCTATGCCCAATGCTTGTGCAATGGCTCTGATTGAATTTCCCTCTTGTGTCAGCTTCAAAATCTTTGTAATTATCTGTTTTGGAGTATATCTGTATCCTTTTATTGCTAATAAAATATAGAAAGCAGACTGACTGCCAGTGTCTCACTATTTGGTTTGTATTTGCCGATTTTGTTAAATTTTGGTACAATGATGGTCAATTATTTCGATTTTTTTCAGTATTTAAAAATGAATGATCTTTGTTAAAAGATTTCTGACCTGGAGCACAAGAGAAGCTAAAAGTTGGGGTAGAAGACAGAAATATCCATTTCCACAATGAAAAAACCTTTATGAACATTTCATGTACATTACATTATATTACATTAGGGACATCTCAACATTTATTAACCAAGAAAAATAAGCCAAATTTATGCTTGACAAGTGTGAGTTTCCTTATGACTGAATAATTTTCCAAGCCTAACTGTCGAGATTCTATGTAACTGGAGACTTTTTTGCACTCCACGTAGATCATAAGCCATTGAAATAATTTGAGAACTGTAAATGTTATTGTGCTTGCTATCGAGAAAAACCACAGCTTCCCTGTTTACTTGTATTTGTTTAATAGGACAGTTTTGCCCGGATCAATATGGTGGACACGTTGACATGAATGCTTATGTGCACAGGCGTGTAGTGTTTCTTTACAAAGTGACATCGCCAACTTTAGGCCTGGGATGCATAATATAGCATTTTTAGTCATTTTTACGGCTCTGTGTGAATGGGGATTTGGTTGACAACGTTGTCGTCTGTAGACGAAACTTTGAAAAAAAATGCAAAGGAAAACATTTTCATTTTTAGAAAATAATTGTTGTGTAAACATACCACGAGAGTAGGCATTCAGAACTATTAATAGTTTAAGCAGTTAATTTAACAGGGCATTCTTGGGCAAAAAGAAACACCTCTCAGTCACATGTTCCAGTATTTTTGATCACTTAAAAATGGGTGGGTTCAAACAAAAAGCACCTTGTTCAGTACAAGTTCTTTAATACATCTACATATAAGGAAATAAAAGCTAAACATTCTGTCTATCATCTCATATTAAATTTTTCTCAATCGTTATAACATAATTAAAATAAATCTTGACAAGAGTATTTTAAATATTGCAATATTATGGCTTTAAATTTATTGTAATAGAACTTATGAAGTCTTCTGATGCATATTTATGAAGATTCATAGGCTCATGTTGCCAACCTTTAGTGCAATATGATATTGCACATATTAATTATTATGGAAATAACAGCAAGTAACAAGTAAAAAAAAAAAAAATCATTTGACTACTGAATTCTATTATGTTGCTGAGAACCATGATGATGCAAATAATAACAATTATTATAGTAATTTAAAATGGGAATGACATATTAGCATCACCTGTTGAACGTGTCTTTAAATAATTGTATGAATTGAGAATATAATCCATAAAAATTAAAAATTATAAATAATACCCAGGGGCACTCCAACAACATTTACAATTCTGGCTTTTATCACATTAAAAAATTCATTTTATTAAATCCAGAATTCATTAACATTATGTAAAAGAAGACCAGACAAACACTTTTACTACATAATTTTCTAGGCGTGTGACAGTAGATCAATGCTAAACTTGTAAAATGTCTGGTTGATGGTTAATGATGGCCATTTTTGTTGAGCAATCCAGTCATCATAAGAAGTACACTTACAGATTAGAACACTGATGCAGTATACCAAGTTTCATCTAATTTAAGAGAACATGAGAAACAGTAATTTTTAAGTCCACTTCCTACAACAACCAAAGTGTTTATAAATGTTAAAACATTTTGGGGAATTACTGAAGCATAGTCTTGGCTGTATATTTTACCAATAATTTTTTTGTGAAAATAGACCATTGAAGGGTGGATTCTGGAATCCCCTGCCTATTCAATATACATCCATTAAGTGATTTGTAATGAATTATTAAACATTTACCTTTCAAAATATCAAATGATTTGAATGTGAGAAATGCACCCAACACCCGTTAAAAACCTAAACTTACTCTTCTAGCTGACCCTGACTGCCCAGGTCATTGGGGGTCACTCAGGCCTGTGCCTACTCACTATTCTTAGTTAAAGCATTTACTTTACTTTTCATCTCACTAGAGAATAATGATGAATATTGTCTAAACTTCTTATTGAGAGAAAGTATATCTAATCAGTATGTTTTGAGAAAGTTTCCTGGTCAGATCTAGAGCTCGACCAAATCCAACCTTGAAGCTGTGTATCTGTGTGTGTGCGTCAGCATTCTTTTGTCACAGGACGTTCGGAGGTGAACAACACAGGGGAGGAGAACAGCCCTTATGATGAGACAACAGATAATCGATGGAGATATTCTTCTGACTCACAGCACATATGTGGGGATTTTCTACATTTGTCTATGTCTTAACCAATCGGAATCATTCAACCTGATGTGATGACTAGCTTAGTGATTGTGTGAAAGTATAATTTTTGCTGTAATGAGTATGTATGCAGAGCGGCCTACAAACTCCTTGCTTGTGTGAAGCTAACTTCTGCTTGATGAAACTGCAAACTATTCTTCAGTAAAATTTTCTTCAATTGATTGCATCTCTTAACTCCTGGTCTTCATTCATCCTATCTGGTTCTTGGGTCTTTAACTGTACATTCCCCTACAGTTAAATGGTGGAAAATGTGGGCATTCATTCTCCGGTGATATCCCTGGCTAATCAACAAACAAGGTAGGCAGATTTTAATTATTTTCTGTTGGTTGGGCTGTCTGGGTGAAAGAGGTTGAGACAGACACACTCAGACGTGAGTGTGAGGCACAAGCCTGGAGTGGGCTGGTGTTCTGGGAGCTGCTATGTGCCAGCGCCGGTAGCGCATAAGCGCGCTCTCTCTGGGAAGAGGTGAGGAGTGGACAGCACTTTAAGTTTAAAACATAAAAACCTGATGTAGTGTGGCGTACTCTGGCAGTGCTTTACATTTGATAAATATTGTTTCAGCCCGAAGTACTGTGGCTAAATAAGCTGTTTTAAGAATATAACATAAAAACCTGACGTAGTGTGGTTTTGTCCAACGTACTGTGACAGTGTTCTGTTTTTAAAAAAGAGGGTGAGGTACATGTTGCGCTTAAGATTTACCACCTCTGAAAACGAATAGACACTAGACGCCGGTAAGTTCTAGTGTAAAATTGCGAACCTGACTCAATCTCTTCCATTCCAGATAGGGGATCCCCAATTGTGGCCCTAATTGGATTGGACCTGTACAGGTTACATTTGCTGGGGAGTGGTTTGCGGTTTCATTGGCATTCAGCAAGGCGTTCTATGGGAGTTGTGAAATATGTGCCATATGCCTTCGGGGAATGTTTGGGATTGATCCTACTATGTTTATGTATATGGATGTTTGTTTGCTGTTGTATCATAAGTCTGCTTGCAGAACAGCGAACCCTGCTGAGGAGGAGATGCGACTGCTGAAGTTGACGCACAGCCTGCACCAGCAGCTGACAAAAGATAAAATCAATGCCCTGTTGTGAGTGGGAGGCTGGAGAGCCCCTTCCATGGGGACCTGAATTATTAGTATCCGGCATGTCCATGATGGGGTGAAGAGACAAATGTAACCCACCAGGGGAGCATGCGTCACCACTCCGCATCCCAAAGCAGCCTCAATTGGTAGACCAGACATGGTGGTATTGGACCCCACATTGGTCTAAAACAGGGGACTGAAGGGTAGATTCTGGAATCCGCTGCCTCTTTGATATATATCCGTTGTGTGATTTGTAATGAGTTATTAATCAACACTTATCTTTCAAAATATCAAATGATTTGAATAGCTTCTTCAAGCTTATGAGATTTGATCCTTCAAGCTTAAGAGCTATCTGGTCCTTGGGTATTTAACTGTACATTCCCCTACACCATAAATCTTAAAAATAGATTTTGAATATAATTATTTTCCTAATTATTGTGAAATTGAGTGGACAGTGCTAAAAAATTATTATTATTTTTTTAAATTATGGCTTGAGTAAATGATTCAGATCAAGACTGAATTTTCACTGTACACCATATTTACAAGAGATATACTTGTTTTTATGGGAAAATCGTATTTACTGACCCTTACTGAAGGATAAAAAAATAATTTAAACTTAACTCCACTCCCTATGGGTAACCACACCCTAATCTTTGCAGATATCCTCACAGCTCATAGTCCTAAATAGGCACACTGGCTCAGTGGTTTGCCTCACACCTCTGGGGTTATGGGTTCGAGTCCCATCTCCACCCTGCGTGCGTGGAGTTTACATGTTCTCCCCGTGCTTCAAGGGTTTCCGCCAGGTAGTCTGGTTTCCTCCCTCAGTCCAAAGAAATGCGTTGTAAGCTGATCGGCATTTCCAAATTCTCTGTAGCAAGTGTGAACGTGTGTGTGATTGTGCCCTGCAATGGGTAGGCACCTCATCCAGGGTGTCCCCTACCTTGTGGGATATGCTTCAGGCTCCCTCCGACCCTGTGTAGGTTAAGCACTACAGAAAATGGATGGATGGACTTGGATGCCATCAGCCAATCAGGTAGTGTTGTTTAGTATTGAGCTATCGTCACAAAAGCAGCTCCTCAGCTCTTCAGCTATTCTCTTTCTAGGTAACTTGCCAAGAAGTAGCCACTGGATATGCTATTATAAAGGTTTCTTGGATCCCAATCATCACATAGCTACATTTATTATTCTGATTCTCTGCTGAAAGTTGATGATGAACAAAGACAATTATTATTAAGGTAATTTACTGTATACAGGAATAAAATCCAGTCAGTAAGTAATATTCCTTCTGCTGCTCAGTCAAAAAGAATGAGCCTGATTGACATGCAGATGGCATTGTTGATTTTATTTTTATCATTTGATCACTTAAAAATAATGGCTGCACCTCAGCTTTTTCTAGAGGGCTAGAATTGGTAAATTGTCACAAAACTTGAAAGGTATGTTGGTCTACCTACCTTCTAGTGTTCTACAGTACTGTACAGTGTGTACCCTCATAGGAGTTGCCATTTGGGATACTACTTGCGGAATGTGCTCTGACCCTGATAATTGGTGCATGTGGATATATTTAGGGGAAGAGTTAGTCCTATCTGAGAGGAGCTCTGTTGAATTAAATAGCTTTAACCCATGAATAATTTCCATCATTCTTACTAGTAGGAAAAGATTGTGAAGCAGCCGGTTAACTTTTGATTATGATTCAAATTATTTCCTCTTAGAAACCGCTTGTGAAGTTACTTTGAAATTTTAAATCTGCAATAATCTGCAGGACTTCTCCTGATGATTTAATGACATGCATATTTATATATTGTTAATCTATGACCTATAGGTAGTCCAGATAAACATAATTTAGGAAGTATTTTAAAATACTACATTTTCATACCAAAATTTCCTAAGCCTGGGATATTTATTCAGTTTACACCAGACCAGAGTGGAACCCGTCTATAACACCCCAATACATGCTTTATTTTCACTGATCATAAAGTAAAGCTCATGATCTAAAAAGTACGCATGTAATATTTCAGGATGTATCCTACTGTAGCATAGGAGTATTTGGGAACATTAAAAAATGCAATGAAACTTCATGAAAGTTTTAACTTCCACAGAGTATAATAGTGAACTTAATGTATACAGTGATATATACATATACAGTGGTGCTGAATGAATACTTTGTATAGATATTAGCACCACATTTACTAAACCAGTGCATGCAAGTTAAATATTACTATTATTATGTACTGGCTTATCACTGAGAGTAATATTAAGAGGAAGTCATAAAACTTTAATGCTGACGGACGCTTGAAGTGGACGGACTCGTCACAAAGCTCTCCCCAAATTTGGCATTTGTTTACACAAAGCAGTTAGTGAATACTTTTTAATAATTTGTAAACATACTGTAGTATATTGCACATGTATCATATATTGTCCTTGGGCAGGTGTTATGTTTTTTTTATTACAAGCATGCATTGATCTCACTAGCAGCATGAGACCTATGCAGCGTTTAGGCAAAAATGTAGCAGTGAAAAGTTTATCAAGGAATCTACACTCACCGTCCACTTTATAAGGAACACCAGTACACCTGCACATGCATGCAGTTATCTAATCAGCCAATCATGTGTCAGCAGCACAATGCATAAAATCCTGCAGATACAGGTCAAGAGCTTCAGCAAATTTTCACGTCAAACATCAGATTGGGGGGATGTAGTCCTTAACCGTGGCATGGTTGTTCGTACAAGATGGGCTGGTTTGAGTATTTCAGAAACTACTGATCTCCTGGGATTTTCTACACTTTCTAGAGTTTCATTCTGTGAGTGGAGGGTCTGGGGTCTGCAGGCTTAAATATCATGCTGATGAGAGATATCAGAGCACAATTACCTGTTAGTCTGGTTTGAGCTGACAGGAAGTCTATTGTAACTCAAATAAGCACACTTTACAACTGTGGTGAGTAGAAAACATCTCAGAACACTGTTATGCAATGAAGTCAAAGACAGCTGCAAGTGCAAATTAGCTTTTTTATTTTAAAGAAGGCAGAGGTAAACAATTCCAAATCATGAAACAAAAATTGTAAACAGGGACAGGCAGAAAGTCAGGCGATCAGCAAACAGAATAACGAGGGCAAATCCAAAATCCAAAAATACAGCAACAAGGAAAGATCAAAAACCAGAATAGCAAGACACAATAAAAACAAAGTCTTGGTAAGTCAAGTAAACGTACACTGAGCTTTATTTGCAAAGAGTTCATGTTTCTGGTGTATATGTGATTGGGAACAGGTGTGCATGATTAAAACTCAGGTGAGTGTGAATGAGCCGGTGGAGTGTTGTTCTGGGGTGTGTTGTTCAATATGTTTTGGGAAGTGGAGTTTCGGGTGGATTCTGGCACTGGCGTGACACACAACGCATCAAACATTGAGATGGACCACATGACAACAGCAGAAGACCAAATCAGGTTTCAGTCCTGTCAGCCAATGAAAACAGCAGCAGTTTATGACAGAAAATAACAGTCAGTGACATCCCCAGCAAACTCCATAGGACAGGGGTAAAGGTACAATCCACCAATCCACCATTCAAAGAAGACTTTGAGAGCAGAAATATAGAGGTCATACCACAAGATGCAAACCACCCATCAGCAGTAAGAATGAGAAGGTCAGATTGGAATGCACAAAGAAATATAGAGATTAGCCTCTACCAAAGTGATGGAAAGGCCAAAGTGTGGAGAAAGAAAGGATCTGCTCATGATCCAAAACATACAAGTTCATCAGTCAAGCATGGTGGAGGTAGCTGCTTCTGGGACAGGATCACTAATCTTTATTGATGATGGAACTCATGAATTTAAAAAAAAAACAGTGCCAACACAACATAGGGCTTCATCGGGGGGTATGGGGTATTGTCAATCACCAGACCTTAACCCATTTGAGCAGCATTTCACCTCCTAACGAGGAGACTGAAGGAAGAAACCCCCCCAAACAAACAACAACTGAAAGAGGCTACAGTAAAAGTCTGGAAAAGCTTCATAGAAGAAGAAGTCAACAGTTTGGTGATGTCAGTCACAGGCTTGATGCAGTTATTGCAAGCAAGGGCTTTGCAAGCAAATAGTAAATGTAAAGTTTGTAATAGCCGGTTAATTTTTAACGATGCTAAAACATTGGAATGTTATAAACTACCTCCTAATGGGCCACCATGCATCGCCATTCAGCCCGTGTCCTGTCAGCAAAAGGTAGCCTAATGTCACTAATAATTATTCAAATGTGCATGCTTTTAATACATCTTTTTGGCCTGCCACCATATCAGTGAATTTAAACTAATGCTTGCTTCAGAGTATAAGGGGTGTGTGTGTGTGTGTGTGTGTGTGTGTGTGTGTGTGTTTGATAACTAAAATATCCCCCTCTCTCTATCTCTCTTTTTTGCAAGTATTAGCCAGAGGAAGATGTCCTCCAGGAGTTTATATATATATATATATATATATATATATATATATATATATATATATATATATATATATATATATATATATATATATATATTTATTTATTTATACACACCGTGGTATCGACTTTGGTGTCGAGTATCATGTACTTTTTTTGGTATCTTCCTAACACACACACACACACACTGACTATCACACCCATATGTGGGCCTTTCCCCTCTGCCACACACTTGTACAGGATGCTGCATTACAATATATATACAGCTATAATATACAGATGTGATAGCACTGTCATTAATTCTGATCCACCTGCAATCCACAGTTAAATTAGATGTGAATCTGTAGTTCACAAATGATTTTGAGTACATCCATGTCAATGTGGTCACTTCAGAGGCATGTCTTACCCAAGTCTGTGTATTCCTGTGTATGTAAAAAAAAAATGAAAGCCACACTTTCAGTAAATGTCCATAATAATATTCTAATGCAAATCATTAAACTGACATCTAATGCACATCACTAAAGTTTGGTGCATTTTAGCAACCTCTGGGCTTTGTCAAGTTCGGCAGTTAACAAACAGTACTGCACACCAGACTTTTGAACCAGACTATTGAAGCACTGGCATCATTCCTGGAGCAGCACATGGAATTTCAGGATTTCATCACAGCCTAACCACGACTCAGTTTCCCAGGAGGCACCGCAAACTACAAACATGGCCACCGAGGACTACACTTCCCACACACGCATGCGCGCACCCTCCCCGGAGTTCCCTAACCGCACACACCTGCAACCAATCTCACACACACACTCATACACAGCTTTTAAGAGACTTTGGGAACTAAAGGACTTTGCGAAGTAAACGCTCAGTAGACCTGCTCTCTGCCGTTATCCAAGCCGTTTCATAGTGTATTTTGACAAAGTGACTTTGACCAGTGTTTCCGTCCCTGACCTCGACTTCTGCCTTGCCTTGTTTTGTTTGTTTGCCTCATCGCCTGACCCCTACCTGTTTCACGACCATGAACTTTGCCCTTCCCTTTGGATTTTACTGCTTGGATTCTGTATACGATCTTGGATTCCAGTCACCTACATTGAAAGCCCAAATAAAACTGCTACAGTCCACAGTCCACCCGAATATTATGACCTCAGGGAGGCGTTTAGCAAGGAAAAGCCTTGCGGATTACCACCTCATCGACCCTACGCCTGTGCCATAGATCTGCTTCCGGTAACTGCACCAATCCGAGGAAGGGTGTATCCATTATCACAGACTGAGCAGAGAGCTATGGAGGAGTATATTCAGGAGGCACTTCAGCAGGGCTACATAAGAGAATCTACATCCCCTGCTTCAGCAGGACTTTTCTTTGTGGACAAGAAGGAGGGCTCAGGCCATGCATCGATCATAGGGGTCTTAATCCGTGCTGTATCAAGTATCGCTACCCTCTTCTGTTAGTTACAGTTGCCCTTGAACAACTCTGAGCTGCCACCATCTTCACTAAAATGGATCTCCGCAGTGCAGACAACCTGGTCCAGATCAGAGAGGGAGATGAGTGGAAGATGGGGTTCAGTATCACCCCAGGTCACTATGAATATCTGGTAATGCCGTATGGGCTCTCTAGTGCCCCCTCGATCTTTCAGTGCCTGATAAATGACGTCCTAAAAGACATACTGGGATGTACCGTAATCACTTACATCGACGACATCCTGATCTATTCCAGTTCCCAGGAGGAGCTACAGAGATTCCTGGGCTTAGCAAACTTTTAATGGCGTTTCATCAGGGGTTTCAGCTCCATAGCGCACCCGTTAACGTCCCTGCTGAGAGGAAAGCCCAAACGCCTTTCCTGGAATCCAGCCACCCAAGCGGCACAAGAGCAACTCAAAGAGGCATTCACAACCACTCCCATCATCAAACACCCAGACCCATCCAAGCCGTTTGTGGTGGAGGTCGATGCATCCGAAACTGGTGTAGGAGCCATCCTGTGGCCTTCTTTTCCCAGAAACTGTCACCAGCAGAGTGTAATTATGATGTGGGAGTTGGACCAAACCTTAGCAAGCATCCCCAGATCACAGGTTCCAGAAGCATGCCCCTCGGGAAGACAATTTGTGCCCGAGTGGCACCGGCAGGAACTCATTGTCTGGGCCCACATGGCTGTTGCCACAGGTCACCCAGGTGCACACTGCACCTACCATCTGTTGCGGGCTAAATACTGGTGGCCTAATATGGCAAGGGAGGTACACTGAGTAGTGTCTTCATGCTCATCGTGCGCCCAATGTAAAGTTCCACAGATACTACCGGCCGGCAAGCTCAATCCACTACCCGTACTGGAATGCCCCTGGTCCCACATCTCCATTGACTTCTTCACAGACCTACCGGAATCCCAGGGAAACACAACCATTCTGGTGACGGTGGACCGATTTTCTAAGTCCATAAGGCTCATTCCACTACACGCCCTCCCCACCGCCTTCACAACAGCCAAGTACTCTTTCAGCACATGTTCAGGTACTTCAGCATCCCAGAGGAAATATTCAGTGATCGGCGACCTCAATTCATGTCCAGGGTATGGTCCAGCTTCATGGAGAAGATGGGGATCACTGTCAACCTCACATCTGGCTACCATCCACAAGCTAATGGCCAAGTGGAACGAGTGAACCAGGAGATTGGCCGGTTCCTCAGGACATTCTGTGCTTCAAGCCCCGAGGACTGGAGCAGATTCCTCCCCTGGGCCGAATATGCACAGAATTCGCGACGTCACTCAGCCATATATTGCATATATCATTACAAGTTTGGTTAGATGACCAACTCAGCACCATTGAAATCAATTTGACGTACAGTGATTTTTAGCATACATTCATTTACATCCAGCTTTATAATACATTAATAAGACTTTTAGCTCAGTCGGAATGAAAAGTCAGGGATTAGGAGGCGGATGCACGTGCAGAGTTTTATTAATAAAAACACAAACAAAATGTGGAAAAAGGGGAAACCAGGATCATTGACAAACATAAACAATAGCAAGAACAAGAACGACATAGGAAAATGAGACAAGACATAAACGAGGTGAAACACAAAACCGGAAGTTAAATAGAGTCACTAATTATTCAAACACAAAACAGGTGTGAATAATCTGTTAGTGCGACTAGGTCATGTGATGTGCTAAGGCTGGGTAATGTAGTTCTTGTCTTCCATTTTGTGGCCAAAACTAGCAATGATGTGACAGAACCACCTCCCATAAAGCATGGTTCATAACATGCAACATGCGGTCACACAGTCATGAGGCTGTCCAGGACCTCCAGTCAGAAAATCTGCAATTTACCCTGGGTATTGCCCAAAATGAGTGACATCTCAGCAAAGCAGGGAGGAGAAGCACTGATGTCCTCACCAAAGCAGGAAGGCAAAACGATGACATCCTCGTCTGAGTCATGCGGTCGAGTCAGTTGGTGGAGCGGACTGGACATGAGAGGCCGTATCGGTCTTGGGCTTGGGCTTGGGATAGGAGGCCAATTTGGACCAGGACTTAACTTGCGAGGCCACCCTTAAGCAAATCGAGCCACTACTGCATTATCAAGCGATTTTGTGCCATTAATTTCTGACAAAATTTCAGGATACCTGCTGTATCCATGTTTTGGTTGAGCTTTCTGTCATAGATTGGGAGGTGGATGCAAGGGCATGGTTTTATTAAAGAAACCACAATCAAAACAAAGTGGAAACCAGAATCATTTACAAACAGAAACAATAGCAACATGGGGAAATACATGCTTGAGACAAGGCAAATCTGAGGTGAACCATGACAAAAGCTTGACATTGAAACACATAGAAGTTAAACAGATTTACTAATTAGCGAAACACAAAACAGGTGTGAGTAAACTGTGAGTGTGATTAAGTCACGTGAACTGCATTTTGTGGCTGAAACCAGCAATGACTTGACAGTATACCTCAATAGGTATTGAATAAACCAATATACAGTATCTGATCAAATGAGATGTGTAATTTTTTCAATAGCTGATTAATTATAAGGATAATAGGCAAGAAAACTTTAGTGTCTGATTACTTTCACTGTCAGAATCTGGCTAGTTTTACCACAGTGTTTTAATGTATGATGTGCTCCTTTAAGTGTTCCAGTAAGGAATTCATGTTACAGATTTGGATCTGTTTAAAATAATTGAGAGGTTGGGTGAGCATTGGGATATGCATCAAAACAATATTCTGAGGGAAATGCTAAGATTATGGGTGCTAAGTGACCTGACTAAAGCTGGCTCAGCATTTGATTTTTGTTTGACATTCAGCAAGGATGCAGAACATGTACATGGAAAAAAGGAGAAAAAAAAACTGGATGAAACAGCTTTCAATATTGGTAACATTGGAAGATTTGCAAAGAAATTATACTGGCAGGTAATGTTTACATTTCAGGTTGTTTTCAAGAATAAGAGCACCATTGTTCCTGTAAAATGCTGAGCGACTTCATTATGGTCACAAACTCTTCTTCTCGCTGTCTGTCCAATAGTCACACTTGTATGAGTTTTTTGCTGGGACAGAAATAGGTCAACATGCGTTAACAACCAAAGCAGCCCAATTAAAAAGCTGAACATGCTGATTAGTAATGTTGATGCTAAATCTCACTCTCCACACAAACATATCTTTGGATTGGATTATATAACATGCCTGTAAACTGTCTATAGACTGACACGTATAAACAACTCATTAGGAATCTGCGATCAGAATAAATTTGTACAGATACCTAATACAATATATATATATATATATATATATATATATATATATATATATATATATATATATATATATATATATATATATATATATATCTTTGCACATAATCAAAAAACTATTCATGTCCGATAACAGCTGTGAAACATGAAACGTGATTGGTTCTTACTTTCTTCCTGTGAAATACAATTAGACCTTATTGTTTCGGAGACAGAGTGACTGTGAGTTTTGTTCCAGCTGTCCATCACGCTGCAGGTACAAGCAGAAAACTCACATTTTTACCCTCTACAAGATACCGAGTGCTGGAACACAAGTCTAGCTCATTTTGACACCTGGTCAGGAGAAGTTATATTCACATTCTCTTTATTAACACAGAAACACCAACAGTGGATAGACAAAATACATAGGACATAGCATGGACCACACTGGTGATGTCACATCAACCCAGAGCAACCCAGTGGTTTCATGCCTAATCAGGGTGTGATCACTTTCCAGCACACAATTTTCCAAATGTGCCAAGTCCTCTCTGAATTTTATCTGAAAATACACAGTTGACAGTGGGTTTGATAACACCAGATCAGTGACTGCGGAGCACCCAGTATTATTTACAGTTTCACTGTCCACACCACCTTATAAAGGTGCCAAGCCCATGCCAATTGGCTATACTGATTGCATTCCCTACAACAAAAACAGGAAATACAGACAATACACAGGGCAGAACAACTGGCTGGGTTCTATATAAAAAATAAAGAAAAAGAAATAGAATCAGAAATATCAGGAGATTCTGTTGTGTGACTATACAATAGACCAAATAAGGCATATACTGTAGTCATAGAATGGTGGTTACATGTGCAACCTTTCTGTTTTTGAATGTATAATATGCTCATCACCTGTCCCAGCTGGTGATCAAGGACATAAGGTATTTGGCATTTTTGAATCCATGTCATCTTATTTATTGTTATTATTTTCATATAATTACTAAACATTTTAAAGAGGATTATTTTGGTGAAACCAAGCCCAACACCGCCACCTGTGGCCGTGAGAAAACTACACAGAATGGTATGAAGAGAGCCTGCGGGCTAGGCGTAGCCAGATTCATGCAGCCAATTAGCAGCCAAGTCACATGACTACACAAAATGGCACGCCCCCTACATCGAAGTTCCAATGGGTTAAAATCTAAAAGGTATGTGTGAATTTGTTTGCATGCTGTTTGCAAAACATGTTTTTTGTTTGTTTTGTTTATACCATGTTCATTATTTGGAGCCCCCGGGATATAATGGATTGATCAAATTGTCGACTATTTATACTGATTTTCGCCCTCCCGTTTAATATCACCAACAGCAGCCACTGGCCACATTACAGGATGTTGACAGTTGTGCTCAGAATTGTGCTTTTGCCGTTTTGGTTGGCCATTCAGTGATACTAGCAGTTACAATCAGGGTTTGAAAGGGAACTTGTGTTTAGCATACAGAAAAATGCAAAGACATTAAAAGTAAGATTCAACTCAACACTTTACACTATAGGGAAACAATACAGGAAGGTGTCAGACACTGGGAAGACAGTGGACTTTGTACTAATAATGCTATGCTAATGCTGTGCTAATGCAAAGCTTATTCTTTTTTCAGAGACTGAAAATACAGCACTTAAGTACAAACCATTGAACTACTTGAAGCACACTTATAGTACAATAGTAATTTTTCATATGTCGTTGAATATATTTGTTAGTCACTTGGGGGATTTCCTGTAAAATTTTCTGGTGGCTTGTTCAGTATCTTGAATTGGGGTTTATATATATATATATCATAGGAGAAACGCTGCTATCTTTTAAATGAATATGCGATTGAACTTTACACTTGTACACCTGCTCATTCATGCAGCCAATCATGTGCCAGCAGCACAATACATAAATGCATGCACATACAAGTCAAGAGCTTCAGGAAATTTTCACAAACATGAGAATGGGAAAAATGTGATCTCGGAGACTTTGAGCATTAAATAGTTGTTGATGTCAGACAGCTTGGCCAGACAGAGCAACTCAAATAACTACACTTACTACTAACAACTGTGGTCAGCATAAAAGTATCTCAGAACACACAACATGTCAAACCTTGAGGCGGATGGGCTACAACAGCAGAAGAATACAGTATACATTGAATCTGAAGCTACAGTGGGTACAAGCTCACCCGTCTGATAAACTTCATCACCTGAGCTAATGAATCTTATTTCATTATCGACATACAGATGGTAGGGTCGTCAGCTCAGGCTTCTGGTGGTGTAATGGTGTGGGGAATGTTTTATTGGCACACACTGGACACCTTAATACTAGTCAATCATCAATTGAATGTCAAATCCTATCTGGGTATTACTGTTGAGCAATGATTTGGGACAGCATCTTGTAACTCTGAACGACTACGGGTTTGGGGGGGACTGTAAGTCAACATTATGAATTATTTAGTGTTGCCAGGTGAACGGTTTTTGCCACAAAATACTGTCAATCTATTTCCATTTGTATAATGTTGTTTACATTATGTGCACCTCTGTAAAAAGGCATATGGCAGGCCTGTAAAGGACTCGGAGAGCATGAGGAGAAAGACTCTCTCTCTGATGAGACAAAAATTTAACTGAACCCCAAGTGATATGTCTGGTGAAAACCAGACACTGCTCATCAACTAGCTAATACATCCCTACAGTGAAGCATAGGGGTGGCAGCATCACACTATATGGGGGTGCTTCTAAGCAGCAGGGACAGGGAGATTAGTCAGAATTGGAGAAGGTATTAATGCAACCAAATACAGAGAGGTCTTCTCTGATGAAACATGGCTTGATTTACTTTGTTCTATTGTATGTTTGTAATGTTCTGAGATTTTATCATACAAAATGTGGAAAACAATTTTTTTTCAAAAACTGTTAAATCCTGGCTTTAGGATCTATGGTTCAAAATGGTTCATTGGTGCATTAATTATGCAAAAATGTCACTTGCCTTTTATGTATATGCTTGTGTTATCAATGGAAAATAAATGCAAAGCTATTACTGTTCAAAGTACTGGTGTGCAGTCTTTATTTGGACATAAGCAAAAGGCATCATGTCGCACTGCATGACTGAAGGATGCTTAATGAATGGTGCTCCCAATAAAAGACATTAATTTTTCTGCAGAACTATGTCCCTGAGCCCTTACAGGGTAACTGAATGTGAATGTTCCTAAGCCCAGGGGCAAGGGCACTGTATCGCAGACTGGGGTTTGTGATTGTGTCAGTTACAGTGTTAACCACACAGAAAAAAAACACTAAGTATAATTAAAGCAGTACTATTAGAAGCAATATGTAAGTAAGTTGCTGAAGTTCACTGCATCACATGGATCATGGAACCCAAAAGCCTTAATTTATACACTATTAATATTATAATATTATATAGTCAGTTACATTATCTTGATCAAGTGTACAAATTCACCTGTTTTGCAATCTGTAACACTTCTCCAACAAGAAATAAAAATGCTAGCCAGCTCTATTTCCATACCACTTTCTTTCAAATGAGCTGTAATACCGAATAAGGGCAGCTAAGGCATGGTATTAAAAGATCCATAAATACTCATGTAAATATATGCAAAAATAAGGTATTCATCCATTCCCATTCAGGTTATCTAAATGTCCCTTGGTGATTAAAAAAAGCAACATGTGAACAGATTAAAGCTCCACCAGGATTTTTCAGTGCGTATGAGGAAAAGGTTAATGATTTTGTTCCATTTTAAGGCTTTATTTAAAGACTCAGAAGTGAACACATCAATCCTAAGAATTCTGACAAAATCCCATTAAAAAGTTCTCACACTCTGCTGTAGGTTGTCAGGAGAATTCTCCCTTTATCTGTGTGTTAATATTCTGGCTGTCTGAGGCTGTGTCTACCTGTTGCTCATAAACACTAAACATAAACACTACTTTTTATCAAACCGCACCCTCAGCCATCAGTGATGTTTGGCTTGGTTGGCTCTGTTTAATGAGGGATAAAATATGTTCACTTACACTATGTTATGAAGTTGTAATCATAGTATTGTGTTAGTAAAGGTTTGGCAGTGGGATATGATTCATGTCCCTGGTGCTAGCAAAATCAACTTAATCTATAAAATGTGAATAAATATTCTATAGATATTCTTATAAAATATGAGGGTGGGTCAAATGAAAATCTTTTTTTTTTTACATTGTTTACTGCAAATACTGTAGGTGTCACAAAAGTGCATAATATTTCTAGTACATATTCTCAGTTCCGTTCATTGCAAGCATTCCAGCACTATTAGAAAATTGTCTAGATAGAAATTCTATTCAATTCTAACATAATTTATGCCATACTTTTAATGTTTTCATTTGACTCACCCTTGCACATAACCATAAAGTAAGACATGTTAAATATGTGGGAATTACATTTAGAACTAAAACAGTTCCCCCAGAGGCTAGACTGTTAAGGACAGTAAATGTGTTTTTATCCTAATGAGAGAAAAGACATTCTAAGGGCACTGCAAAAAAAAGGGGGGGGGGGGGGGGGGGATATCTAAAATATAGTCAAATTTATCTAGTATTCCATAAGATTACAAGAAACCAAATATAAGATTATTAGGTCTAATGCGAGAAATTTTCCCTAATTTTGAGCTCAAAATCGTCTCGTTATAATGGTGGATAATTTTGCTAATTTGAAGAAAAAAATAGAATAATACCATTTAAAGCAAAATACTACTACTACTACTAATAATAATAATAATAATAATAATAATAATAATAATAATAATAATAATAATAATAATAATTTATGGTGATTTCTCACCAAAACCATCAGATTAATAGACTAATTTTGCATTAATCTGTTTCTATCTGCACCACTGTCGGTGCTGGCTTTATGTCGGTCGGTGTGGAGGTAGCAGCAGCACTGACCTCAATCACAGATCCAGCACCGGTTTCAGCACTACCTGAGTTCTACCGGTGGTCGGATTTTGTATGCACTTGTCGCGTCTGTGGTCTCTGTGGTCGGATCATACCGAAATAAAATCCACAGGTCAATCAGTTATGAATATAGCTTGACCTAAATACTGCTGGTTGTGTGATTCCGTAGTGATTTCACTCACGGCCGCCCATTTCTGTCCATCCTCTGTCGCAGTTCAGGAGAAATTTAAAGTGATCGCTCTATAATTAGCAGGCGACGCGTATGAGACCCTAATATGGAGATTGAGGCTTTTTGTACTTCACAGAGATAAGACGGTCATAAGAACCATGTCCCCTCCCAAACAAGCTATCCATATGGCGCGGGCGCGCGCGCGCACACACACACACATACACACACACACATACACACACACAGCTCGCAATTAGAAAAAAAAAATGAACCGTTACCTTGATGGTTTTCAAGGGTTTCCTCCGGTATATACATTTTCTGCTCTCACTGAACATAGACGCAGCCCAGCTTTTGTATCAGTGAGATGAAAGGAGCAAAAAAGGTTGTAAAATAAAAAGGGTTGCGATAGTAGAAAAACATCCCAAATTTGGAAAGAAAATTAAAAAGCTGAAGGAAGGAGGACGAAGACACTCAAGTTGGCCCTTTCGTGGGTTGAGTGAATATTACCTTATTCCCATGATGGAGTTAAAAAGCGGGAATAAATATTGACTGGAGCCGTCTAAGAAAACGAACCAGTGCATCCTTACAACATCCGGGCCCTAGCTAAGAAGAAACCCAGCACGAGCCCTACTTGGTCCAACGATATTCGGAATTTCCTTTTGTCTCTCTCTAATTTCTTTAAAACTGCACGCAGCATAAAAAGAGCGACCGCCAAAGTAGGGATTATTTTTTTTAATGGCTTCCAGGCCGAAGATTAAACGTTTAACGGGGTTGAACGCACACCGCTGCGATCGATTCCCATCCGTGTTGTTCCGAAAACAGGCGCAGACCTTGTGCGCGCGCGCCGCAATGAAAACCAGGGCTCTGAGAATCGTCCTTGCTGTGTTCCGAGGAAGAGGAAGAGAAAAGAGACGACTGCAGTCGCCGATGGCCCTTTCGCCAAACGCGCTCGCCTGCTTCAGCGCAGTGATGCTTGTCTGGGGAGTGAGCCTGAGACCAAGCTCCCTCCTTCTCTCCCACTCCTCCTATGCAGACTTCACTGACTGCTTCCAGATGTTCCTTTGCTACAGAACAGAATAAATAGTCCACGATTTTCCAGACATGCCAGCTTGGGGGGTGGGAATGAAAAAAAAAAAAAAAAAAGCGTCACTAGCTAGAGATTATTATTATTATTATTATTATTATTATTATTATTATTATTAGAGATTAATATGTCTCTTAAAGGTGTTATTTTCCAATACAACTAACTTTTTGTCAAATTTGGTTATGTTGACTTCACAGCTGTAAATGCCAGAATAACTGACTATACCAAGGCTGACCCTATGCATAAGCAAACAAAATGACAGCAGGGGGCCTGGCCTGGTCATGGGAAAGTGGAAAAAGGATATTAATAGGCTAACAGAGGGTCTGCCAAAAGGAAAAAAAAATTTCATAAAAGAATGAATAAAAGTATCAACAATTAAGCACTTTTTAAACATCATTTTGTATATACTGTATTCTTCAGTCAATTGATTTGTTTCTTACTCTGACTCAGTAAGCGCTTATCCTGTGCAGGGTCACAGTGGATCCAGAGGCTATCCTGAGAACACTGGGTGTGAGATGGGGATTCACTCTTAACTAGACGCCAGTTCATCACTGGGCACCATGCAAACACATTCACACACTCATTCACACCTAGGGGAAACTCATCTTTGACAATCTACCTTCTGATGTCTTTTTTGGGAGAAGAAACCAGAGAACCAAGAAGAAAATCACATGGACATGGGGAGAACATGCACAAAAACTCCACAGTCCTGGTGCTGTGAGGCAGCAATGCTTATTTCTGCCGGCCACTTTAATAAGAACAAATATACACAGCTTCTTCATGCAAGTATCTAATCATTGGACAGCAGCACAATTAATAAATTAATAATGCAGATACAGGTCGAGAGTTTCAGTTAATGTTCACAAACATCAGAAAGGGGAAAATGTGATATCAGCACATCTGTCTCTAGAGTTTACACACAGTGGTGTGAAAAGAAAAAAAAAATCCAGTGAGCAGCAGTTCTGTGGCCAGAAACACCTTCTTGATGAGAGAGGTCAGAGGAGAATGGCCATTCTGGTTCAAGCTGACAGTAAGGCTGTTTACAACTGTGGTGGGCAGGAAAGCATTTCATAACACACAACATGCTGAAGCTTAAGGTGGATGGGCTACAACAGCAGAAGACTACTATCAGTCTACTACTGTCAAAAACAGGGATCTGAGGCTAGGCTCACGTAAACTGGACAGTTGAAGATTGGAAAATGACCAAGTGATGTTTTTTCCCCCCAGTCTACAACTCTATAGACCATTGTGCATGTTGTGCTGCTCAGGATGGTTTGGTGGTAAGTAAAATAAATAAATAAATAAATAAAAATAAAGTATTAAAAAGGAGTTGTCATGCAGAGAGTGGGAAGATTTCTGCACAAAAGTGGTGTGATATGAATTTCATAGTGTAAGATTTTTTGGGAGTGGGCCACTTGCTCCATATTGCTAAACACAACCGGATCAATCACTGTATCAGTGCAGCAAAGTGGAATAAAATATTGGCAAAAAACCTCCATATAAAAACGGTAATGATCTGAATGAGCTTTTCTCAGCCAGTTCAGGAAACTCCCTCTAGAGCCAGGCATGTACAATTTATAGAGTTTGAGAATAAGGAGACCGTGTTATATATTACATTATATTGTATTATATTATACTTCCTTATACTTCGAGTATTCACCTCCTAGGAATTGATTTTATGCTGTATTTTATTTTAAAAAATTTAAATAAAATTTTTACCCTACCAGAATAAAATGCAATTAAATTTAGATCATTTAAACATTAAAATTATTTTCAACAATAATCTAAAAATGTTTCAATTGATAAGAATTCACCACCTTTCTTTTAAACTATCTAAATTAGGACTAGTATTTAATTTTTTGGGGCACTCACACTAAATATGTTAAAACCAGATGTTAGGAGGAAAAAATGGAGAAGAATATTAAAACATCAGCAAAGCTTTGCACCTTCTCAGGAGCACTATGAAATCTATCCATCCATTTTCCAGATCACTTATCCTGCACAGGGTCATGGGGGAGCCTTGGGGCACAAGGTGGGGAACATCCTGAACCTGATGCCAGCCTATCGCAGGGCACAACCGCACTCACACACTACAGACAATTTGGAAGTGCCAATCAGCCTACAATGTATGTCTTTGTCATGGGGGAGGAAATTGAATACCCATCAAGCACGGGAGAACATGTGTGATCGCTGTTTAATTTCCTAAAAGTTGTGATAAAGTGAAATTCGGTAGAATTACATTACAATCGGGACCAAAGTCCTATCTACACTTAATGAAAAGGTGTGAAACCACATGACTGCAGAGACAATGGACTGATTAATATCAGAGGAGGAGACTATGGCTTACACCCAGCCCTAAGACAATGTTTGATTTGAGAAAACATTTTGGGGTTGGACTAGCCAGAAAACCCAATGACACCAACCTCTCTGGGAGTCAAGTCATCAGAAAGATCTCCAAAACATTGTGAGGAGAGAGGAGATCACACTTATTCTGAGACTCTACATCAAGACTGGTTCCTGCAAAGCCTCCAGTGACAACCTTTGCATTGCCAGGAACCACCGCACTTTTGCAACCCACCTACAAGATTCCATCAGATATGTCTTCACTCCATTCACCATCCAAAATTGGTTTCCCAAGACACCACTCCAGACTGACCAAACGTTTGACGAGTCCACATCGCTGGGAAACCCCTCCAGGCAATGACACAATAAGGCTCACAGTGGTGTTTGAAAGTTTCAGAACTATTTAGAATTTTCTATATTTTTTGTATAAATATCACATAAAACATCAGATTTTCACAAGTCCTAAAATTAGACAAAGAGAACCCAATTAAACAAATGAGACAAATATATTATACTTGTTCATTTATTTATTGAGGAAAATGATCCAATATTACATATCTGTGAGTAGTAAAAGTATGTGAACCTTTGCTTTCAGTATATGGTGTGACCCCCTTGTGCAGCAATAACTGCAACTAAACATTTCTGGTAACTGGATACATCTGGTAACATCTGGGATGTTGGTGGGTTTCCACACATGAACTGCTTGCTTCAGGTCCTTCAACAACATTTCTATTGGATTATGGTCAGGACATTGACTTGGCCATTCCAAAATTAACTTTATTCTTCTTTAACCATTCTTTGGTAAAACGACTTGCCATGCCGCATGACTCACTTTCTCTTGAGATTTAGTTTATGGACAGATGTCCTGACATTTACCTTTAGAATTTGCTGATATAATTCAGAATTCATTGCTCCATCAATGATGACAAACCATGATACTACCACCACCATGGTTCACAGATGGGATAAAGTGCTGGAATGCAGTGTTTTCCTTTTTCCAAATATAACTCTTCTCATTTAAACCAAAAAAATTCTATTTTGGTCTCATCCATTCACAAAATATTTTTTCCAATAGACTTCTGGATCGTCCACGTGATCTTTAGCAAATTGCATAAGGGCAGCAATGTTCTTTTTGGAGAGTAGTGGCTTTCTCCTTGCAATCCTGCCATGCACACCTTTGTTGTTCAGTGTTCAGCTGATGGTGGAATCATGACCATTAACATTAGGCAATGTGAGAGAGGCCTTTAGTTGCTTAGAAGTTACCCTACGTCCCTTTGTGACTTTGCGGACTATTACACATCTTGCTCTAGGAGTGAGCAATGGTCTTGAATTTCCTCCATTTACACACATCTGTCTGACTGTGCATTGGTGGAGTCCAAACCTTTTAGTAACTTTTGTAACTTTTTCCAGCCTGATGAGTAGCAACAACTCTTTTACTAAGGTCCTCAGAAATCTCTATTGATTGTGCCATGATGCACATCCACAAAAATATGTTGTGAAGATCTTGATAGAGCCCTGTTCTTTGAATAAAACAGGGCTCTCACTTACACTTGATTGTCATCCCATTGATTGAAAACACCTGATTCTAATTTCAGCTTCAAATAAACTGCTAAACTTAGAGTTTCACATCATTTTGCCACTAACTGACATTTAATATTGAATCATTTCCCTCAATAAATAATCAACCAAGTAGAGCTGTAACTAATGATTATTTTCATAATCGATTAGTTGGACGATTATTTTCTTGATTAATCGGATGGGGACAAACTTACAGTACCATTTTTTTCCCGTTTATTTTAAATAAAATCCACAGACTGAGTGTTACAAATATAAACATCAGATTAAAACTTTTCACAACTGTTTGTCCAATTGTATAAAACTGAAAAGAACCCAATACACACAGACACATACCAGAATATGTATTATGAATTTTATTATTTATTAATTTATACACACACACACGCACACACACACACACACACACACACACACACACACACACACACACACACACATATATATATATATATATATATATAACTTTTTATGGATGCACAAAAAGCACTGAATTAAACTACGGTCCTAAATTAATAATAAAAACTCCCTTTCACTGCACCTTATGGTTTCTGTTACTCACTGCTTTTAGGCATATTGTTTCACTTTTGTTCATAATGTTTTAATTAAACATTACAGGTCTTACTCGCGCTACACTGTGTATCCCCACATCTGCAGTGCAAAACACGGCCTCACTACGAACACATCACTTCCGTTATAATAAACAACAGAAGTTACACTGATACAGCATATAATGACAATAAACTTAAATTAAACCTTTTAAGCAACTCGCGACAGCATCACTGTCATGCTCATACTGTACAAACTCCGCTTTCTAAAGTTTGATCTTCACCACGGTGCTTCCCTGCCTTAGAGGACTTTGAGGTTGCACACTTTCTTCCTCAGTCACGTGGCGATTTCACCTCCATCTGATGGTGACTGAGGTCATGATGGGAGTGAAAGGTGACGTTGACAAACAGTAAACTGAGGAAAGTTATTGTCGGTGACTCTGGCTAGGGGCATCGCATTACGTGCGCTTGACTAGGAAGCGGCTTATACTTCGCGTTATATTTGAGATGATATTACATTTCTAAAATCCACACACTAGACGGTAGAGTAAATAGTGCATAGTGTAAGTACGTTAGTACGTGTTAGTACATCATTTGGGACACAGCTTTAGTATTTACTCTCCGAAGCGTGTTTTCGGGAGACAAGTAACATAATGAGTAAATCTCCCCCATGCCGCGCGTAGACCAACTAATCAATAACGAGATTCGTTGACTGATTTTCATAATCAATTCTTATCGATTTTATCAATTAGTTGTTGCAGCTCTAGTATGTGTGTGTCTGTATGTATATATATGTGTGTGTGTGTGTCTAGTGAGATAAAAACGCTGAAGAGTAAAGGAAAAGGAAACAGAAAAATAAACAGAAGCCTGCCTCCCATCTCCAAACTTTTCCATGAACCCGTAAGAGTGTCAAACTAATGCCGAAACCCGGGAAATTGAGGTCGATCCCCCTTTAAGCTGAGCACGGACCAGGAGCCAGGTCCTTCTCCAACCACAGACAGAGCATCAATTGATTAATTGGAGGGTGGAGTGAGTATTAATGCTGAGGCTGCACCTGTGGGTGAGACTCCTAATGAGTTTTCTTTGTTTCAGTGAGTCGCAGCAATGAGATAAAGAGGGCGAGAAAAGAGCCACAGGGGAGCGAGATAAGATATAGGGAACTTGCCCTGCATCCCAATTGAACTATTATCCATACTAAATTGTATCTGAGATGAGAATTAGTATGTCCCAAATCAAAATATGTTGAAACGAGTATCCCAAAGGTACCCGGATGGTCTACTATTTCCGTTAAATTTTCAAAACGTGGATCTGTGGACACTTTTTCAGCTAATATAGCCCACAACTCCCTGTGTGAGTTTTATTATGGTTTACTTTGCTGAATTCAAGGATGCGTTTTAGAGAGGTATAAATGAAATGTGGAAAAAAAAATCAAAGGAATGATAAATTAAAGTATATAGTATAAATTATATAAGGAATAATGAATGAAGAAAATCTGAAATGCAGTGAGTTTATTTACGATGACAGTGTTCTCTCCAGGTATGTACACTTTCTTCACATAAAGTATGCCATTCCCCCATTCATTTGACATGTTGTTGCTAGTTGATTGGCATGTTATTCCAGGTGATTCCAGGCATGGTGCTAGGTGGTGGCTATCCCAGGGGATTTCTAGCTTGTTGCAATGTGGTTGATATGATATTCTAGGTGGTTGCTACGATGTTGCTAGCTGATTGCTATTATAATTACAGATTGTTGCTAAGTTGTCAGGAGATGTTTGTGGTATTCCAGGTGGTTCCTAGGGTGTAGGTAGGCAGGGCAATCCATTTTTTTATTATTTTATCCATTTTTTATTTTCAGTGTATCTGAATTGACATAGGTTTAAATATTAATAGTGTGAAGGCCAAACCTCCCTGAACATGTTCAATTCAAATGGTTGCTATGCAGAAACCACTGAATCACAATGCAACACACTATTCTTGATCAGACTGAGCAATCTGGAATTGGCCTACTTAAGAAATTGAATGACTGTGCAGCTTAAGCAAGTTCCTGGTGTTGCAAAGAGGTTGCTATGGCATTGTTAGGTGGTCGCTGTGGTAGTGCAGGTGGTTGCTAAATTATTACTAGGTGGTTGCTAAAGTGTTTCAGCTCAATCAGACTTATGAGAAACTCCTAAGAAAAAAGATATTTGGACTTAACCCTGGCTCCTACCGTTGATCATGCTTCAACCTTTGGAAACAACCTCAGAATCTAGTCCTAAATAGGCCTTTCAAGTTTTGTGTGAACCCGTCAAATATATTATGTTTTATAGCTGTTAGAGTAAATACAATGCTTTATTGGCAGGCGGCAGTCATCTTCTCTATAAATGTCAACATTTTTTTTTTTATAATACTTGACGGTGAGACTCTTATGAGAAATTTAACACCAGATTCTTGGAAATAGGCCAACAATCCTAGGACTACTATAGAAAAGTTTGTTTTGCATGTTATGCAAATTATTATAAATTTTTGTGGGTGGGGCCTAATGGTAGAAAAATAAATTTTCATGGCATAAGCCAAAGAATCAGTGATGTACTTGTTTTTATGTGGAAAAACATGAATAGCAAACCCCCTACCACACCAGGTTTTATTAATATTATGCGAATTAGTGAGCGGAACTTAATGACGCAAATTGGTTCAGAAATAGCTAACCAAAATATAACAAAAATATTTCTAATCCTAATACTGTAGCAAAATTAACTAGGAATAAGACCACCACAGAAACATGCACACCTTCATAGGTAGTAGTGATGCCTTTCAGTGTCAACTAAATTTTTTCAATGGCAAAATTAAAGATATCAGGCAAAAAATTCAGACTATAAATTTAAAACCAGACAATTCTATAACTAAACCTGTAGATAATAATATAACCATATCAGATCAGACGGTTTTACTCCCCTTCCAGAATGAATTTCACTAATTTCCTCAGAAAAATCATCAACTTGTATACTAGACCCCTTACCTAGATGTTTCCTCAAACAGATTATTCCAGAGGCAATCAAACCTCTGCTAAAAAGAACCAATTCTTCCCTTAGCACTGGCTATATACCTAAATCATTTAAACTAGCAGTTATCAAACCCCTGATTAAAAAATCTGACCTTGACCCCTGTCCATTGTCCAGCTATAAGCCAATATCAAATCTCTCCTTTATCTCTAAGATCCTAGAAAAGGTTGTAGCACAGCAATTATGCTCGTACCTACATACGAATAAGGTGAAATGTATCAGTCAAGATTTGGGCCTCATCATAGCACAGAGACAGCACTGGTTAAATTGGTAAATGACGTACTACTGGCCTCTGATCAGGGTTGTGTCTCCTTGCTTGTGTTGCTTGACCTTAGTGCAGTTTTTGATACAACTGATCAAACTATTCTTCTTGATAGACTAGAAAATGTTGTTGGAGTTAAGGCTCAGATTTTATCTGACTAATCGTTATCAGTTCGTAGATGTAAATGGTGACTTCTCTATGCATACTTAGGTAAAGTTGTGTTCAGCAAGGTTCTGTTTTAGGCCCACTGCTTTTTTCTTTATATATTCAAAGCCAGATAACAGAAAACAACTTAGTAAAGTTGAGGAATGTGTAAAGGACATTAGACACTGGATGCTTATTAACTTCCTTTTACTTAATTCTGGCAAGACAGAAGTACTCATACTAGGACCACATACAGTTAGAAGTAAGTTTTCTGATCACACAGTAACTCTGGATGACCTTTCTCTTTCATCATGTGCAGAAATAAAAGACCTTGGGGTGATTATTGACTCCAGTCTTTCATTTGATGCTCATGTAGATAATATTACTAGGATAGCCTTCTTTCATCTCAGAAATATTGCTGAGATGAGAAATATATTGTCACTACATGATGCAGAAATATTAGTTCATGCTTTCATCACCTCTAGACTAGATTACTGTAATGCCTTACTGTCTGGATGTTCCAGTAGGAGCATAACAAATTTCAGTTAGTCCAGAATGCAGCTGCTAGAGTCCTAACTAGAACCAGAAGATACGACCACATCACCCCTATCTTATCAACACTGTAAAATTTTGCATTGATTATAAAATACTTCTATAAAGCACTGAATGGTCTCGCACCACATTACCTGAGCGAACTTTTGGTCTTTTATGAGCCGCCATGCCTACTTCGATCAAAAGATGCAGGTTATTTGTTGGTATCCCAAATAGTGAAGACAGGGGGCAGAGCTTTCTCTTACAAATCCCCACAGCCTCCCAATTTACTCACGTTGTTTAGTCAAGCCTTTTGTGAATAGTTTTTTTTTTCTTAGATAAAAGATCAGATCTAGAGGGTTAACAAGCATAGAGTGTTGTAGTGAACTGGGATGTTTGGATGCTGTTCTCCCAATCACCCACCCACCACCCTCTCATGTGTTCACCCAGGTTTGTTGTTGGTGGAGTGGCTAGCTGCTTTATGTTCCAAGGAGCCCTCATGTCTGTGTTACCTTCTGGCTCTCCCTTTTAGTTATGCTGCTACAGCTAGTCTTGCTGGAGTCCCTGCATTCACTTTGCACACAAAGTAAATTGTCCTTAATCATTACATGACAATTAGCATACTTAAGAATCTCAATCTCTCTCTCTCTCTCTCTCTCTCTCTCTCTCTCTCTCCACATGATACTCCTGAAATATCAGTTATCCTGACCTCTTCTGTTCTCCAGACCTGCCTGATTCATCCTGATGCCTTACTTCTGGTTGAGTTCACATCACTTGGAAATCACTTGTTGCTGCTGAGGATGGCCTCACATGGACCGAGATTACTGTGATGGTACCACTTAAAAACCATAAGATGGCTTTGGATTGCAACTGATATGAACAGTTCTGCTATGATGTCTTAGTAGTACAATTACTATGATAGTTTCAGGACTGCAATTACCACAAACAGTTTTGCAGTCAAGTCTCCATCAGTGAACCCTTGATAACTTCAACAAAACAGACTTCATGTGAAAATTATAATGAATTTCCTGGTTATACAGTTGCACTTTTTGACCATGTAATACACAGTTACAGAAGGAAATTGAGGATGGGTTCCCTTTTGAGGCTGGCTCCTCTCAAATTCTCTTTCTCGTATCTTCTCAGGGAGTTTTTCCTTGCCACTGTCACCTCTGGCTTGCTCATTAGGGATAAGTTTATAGATTTATAAATTTAAAACTTATATCCTAAATGTATATATTTCTGTAAAGCTGATTTTGTTACAATATCCATTTTAAAAGCTTTATACAAATAAAAATGAATTTAATTGTAATAGACAAGGAATCAAAGAAAAGAATTTTGTCTCTATGCCTCAATGTTCTCAAAATATGAGTTAAAAGGTAAAATGATAGGTATTTGCAATGACATTCCAGGTGGTTGCTAAAATATTGTTAGGTGGTTGCTAAGGTATTTGAGGTGGTTGCAAGGGTGTCACGTGGTGGTTGCTAGAGTGTTGCTAAGTGGTTGCAAAGATATATCAGGTGGTTGCGAGGGACTTATTAGGTGGTGGATATGATATCCCAGGTGTTTGCAAGGGTGTGGCTAGGTGGTTGCTATGTTACTGAAGGAGGCTGCAAGGGTGTCTCTATGTGGTTGCTAGGGTGTTGCTAGGTGGTTGATATGTCATCCCAGGAGGTTGCTAAATTGTTGCTCGGTAATTGCTCTGTTGTTGTTGTTTTTAATTTTATCCTAGATGGTTGCTATGGTGTTACTAAGTGGTTGGAATTCTATTTCACATGGTTGCTAATATATTTGCTAGGTGGTTGCTGTGACATTCCAGGCAGTTGCTCGGTGTTTGCTATGTTACCCCAGGTGGCTGCTGAGGTGTTGCTAGGTTGTTGTTATACTATCCCAGGTGGTAGCTAGGGTAATCCAGATGATTGCCATCGTATTAGAGGTGCTAGGGTGTTAGCACGTGGTTGCTATGTTATCCCAGGTGATTGCTAGGGTGTTGACCACAATGAGAGAATGGCTGAAATCTGTCGTCATCATCTCTCATTGCAACGTTGCATGTGTGTTTGTCTTTCATTTTTTTCATGCAAGTACTTTTTCCTTTTTTTCCTTTTAACAAACAGCAAAACCGCTGCTTGTTGGACAGATGGACATCTGCGAATTACAAAGCCAACTGAACTCCATCAGGAAGTATATCAGTGCACATGTGAATACATGCACTTATACTGTATGTCTATTCTTGGTTTGAGCCCTGGGTTTTGCCTGTGAAGACTGCATTTATAGCGGGGGAAATAAGTATTGGACGCATCAACATTATTTTCAGTAAATATATTTCCAATTAGGTTATTCACATGAAATTTTCACCAGCCATCAGCATTAACTCAAGAAATTTGCAAATATAAAGAATTCACAACATTAAAGTCCATAAATAAAGTTATGTGTAATGAAGCAGAATGACACAGGAAAAAAGTATTGAACACTCTAACTGAAATTTATTTAATACTTAGTGGAGAAGTCTTTGTTTCTAATGACAGCTTCAAGACGCTTCCTGTATGAAGAAATTAATGTTTGCAGTATTCAGGTGTGATTTTGGTCCATTCTTCTAAACATATTGTCTTTAAATCTTGTTCAATTGGATTCAAGTCAGGTGATTGACTGGGACATTCTAACACCTTGATTTATTTCTCTGAAACCAATTGAGAGTTTCCTTTGCTGTATGCTTTGGATCGTTGTTCTGCTGGTAGGTCCAGTCACGTCTGATCTTCAGCATCCTGGTGGATGGCAACAGATTCTTCAAGAATCTCCCGATAAAGGGCCAGTCATCATTCCTTCAATTATATTAAGTCTGCCAGTACCATGTGATGAAAAACAGCCTCACACCATGATGCTTCCTCCTCCAAACTTCACTGTTGGTATAGTGTTTTTAGGAAGATGTGCAGTGCCATTTCTTCTCCAAACATGGTGTGTAGTATGACAGCTAAAAAGTTCAATTTTGCTCTCGTCTGACCAGACTACACTCTCCCAGTATTTCATAGGGTTGTCCAGATGAGTTGTAGCAAACTTTAAACGAGCTTCGACATGCCTTTTCTTTAGTAATGGAGTCTTGTGGGGTGAGCGTGAGCAGTGGAGTGCATTGCCTATTGTTTTCTCTGTGACGATGGCACCTGCTGCCTCCAAGTGTTTCTGGAGCTCTTTCCGAGTGGTCCTTGGCTCTTGGGCTACTCTTCTGACTATTCTTCTGACTCCCTGGTCAGAAATCCTGTGAGGAGCTCCTGTGCATGGCCGGTTGATGACGGAGTGATGTTGCTTCCACTTGTGGATAATGGCCCCAATGGTGCTTACTAGAAGATTCAGAAGTTTTGAAATACATCAGTATCCGATTCCATCAATATGTTTTGCAACAATAAGGTTCTGAAGGTCTTGGGAGAGCTCTTTGCTTTTACCCATCATGAGATGTTTCTTGTGTGACACCTTGATAATGAAAAGCCTTTTTATAGACCATCAACTAACTAACCCAGCTGATATTAATTTGCACAGATAAGAAGTATAATTACTTTCTAACTACTTACGGATTTCAGCTGGTTCCTTACTTTACCTTGCCTTGGAGAACTGCTTTTCTTAACGTGTTCAATACTTTTTTTCCTGTGTCATTCCACTTTATTACACACAACTTTATTTATGGACTTTAATGTTGTGAATTCTTTATATTTCCATATTGTGAATTCTTTCCATCCATCCATCCATCTTTTACCGCTTACTCCTTCTTCAGGGTTGCGGGGGAACCTGGAGCCTATCCCAGGGAGCATCGGGCACAAGGTGGGGTACACCCTGGACAGGGTGCCAGTCCATCGCAGGGCACAATCATTGTGAATTCTTTGAATTTCCATATTTCAATTGATGTCCGGTGAAAATCTCATGTGAATAACCTCATTGGAAACACATTTACTGAAAATAATGTTGACACATTCAATACTTATTTCCACCACTGTATAGTTAAAACGTATAAACCAACATAAAGACCAGAGAACTGCCTATGGGAGAAAAGCAAGCCAATGCACATACATTGGGCATACCCAATACAACAAAGATAGAAACCACTGGTGTTGTAACAACCAGAAAGGGAACAGGTTGTTGCTCAGTGATTACTAGAGTAGTTCAGGTGGTTGCTAGGTGGTTGCTATCTTATCCCAGATGGGATAATTCAACACTAGGGATTTAACTGTGTGGTTACTATGTTTTCCTAGCTGGCTGCTAAGGTATTGCAGGTGGTTGATAGGGTGTTAATAGGTGGTTGCTATGTTATCGCATGTGGTAGCTAGGGTGTCCGTAGGCGATTACTATGGTAATCCAAGTGGTTTCTAGGGTGTTGCTAGGTGGTTGCCATGGTATTCCAGGTGGTTGCTAGGGTGTTAGTGAGTGGTAGCTATGTTATCCCAGTTTTGTGATGGATTGCTTATGTTAACCAAAATGTTTGCTGAAAGATGATTGGCAGATGGTGGCCATGTTTTATAAGCAAACAGGTCAATATTAAAACATCACTTACAAATTAGCATAAAGGTGCAGAATAAAAAAATCACCTATATTGGACTTAAGGTTCCTTGTTGGTAAATGCACCCAAAACTCAGCCCTGAAGGGGCATTAGAAAGTCTGTGCAAATAACATGAGTTTGAGTGAATTAGTTTCCTCTGTTTAGGATTGATTGGCAGGTGGTGGCCATATTGTTCAGAAATCTCAAAATCTTTTTGAAAATTATTGATTGCCAAACTCTCCAGAGCCATTTGACACCAATTTTGTGAAGATAGGGTTATCCTAGAACAAAAACCTCTGACTAATTCCCAAAAGTAGATGTCTTATATTATACTAAAAATCTAAGTGGGCAGAGCTAAATGCTCTAAATTGCAAATTGGTTCAGAATTAGCCAAGGAATCAGAGCAAAGATTAACTTTGTCTCTAGGCCTGACAGTGCTCGATATACGGGCTGAAACAGTAAAATGGTGCACTATAACGCCACCATTAGGCAATCGGGGTCATTTCATCTTCTATGATTGTGCCGAATTTCATCGACCTACAGTCCCCTCCAAAAGTACTGGAATGGCAATGCTAATTCTTTTTGCTATACACTGAACACAAACACAGCGCTCAAACCAAGACTAGACTTTCAGAGCTATTAATCGTTTAAACAATAAATCTAACTGGACACACCTGGGCAACAAGAAACACAGCTCAGTCACGTGTTCCAATATTTTTGATCAGTTTTGATCACAAAGTGCTATGTTCCAAGTTGTGTGACACATCGAGATGTAAATATCAGGAAATGAAAGTTGAAAATGTGATCTATTGTCTAATACTCATCTTTGGATCTCAAATGTTTTCAATGTATAAAAAATAACAAAGAACTGGCCCTGCTGTTCCAATGCATTCAGAGGGGACTATATGTGTGGTCACATTGATAATTAATGTGTTTTTTTCCCACAAGAATAAAACAATAAGTAGAATCAGTGACCCAGTTTCTTTTGCTGTTGTTGAGAAAGGGAAATTTCAGTCACCTTACTGTATTACACACTTTACTTTTGAGGTACTGTAGTTAGTCAAGCAGGAGGATACACCATTTGTGCTTCATTTGCAGCAGAAGATGGCAGCACAAGACCACAAATCTCACATCAAACACTGGTCATAATGTCGGTTATGGTTTTCTTGCATAACTGCAGAGAACTTGTAACAGACTGCAACCACTTCTCCATATTTAATCATTGTCTCCTGAATTACAGGTTAGTTAAGAGGAAATCCTTACATAACTGTTAGGTGCAGTAATTTAATGATACTCGAAACAGTACATTAAAATACAAAGGTCAATAAAAGTAATTTTGTTGCACTTGAGGGAAATAGGATTAGCATGGTACCTAATAATGGTAATCACAGTGTCACATGTAGTTTTTCACCAAACTAGCTTAATAGGCACGTCATGTTTTGTTTACTCTAGTTTTGAATGTGAGGCAACATGGTTAACTGTTACTGCATAATTAAGCACAATCTCAGTTTAGAATGTTCTTTTGTAAAAAATGAATGAATGAATGAATGAATTAATTAATCTCCTCATAATGGGATAGTATGACAGTTAATTACACTATAACAAAAAAGTATGTTTTAAAGAATAAATGGTACTAGATTAACATTGTAAATGAATTAATTGGTGTTTACTGAAAGGATTTCTGAACTGAATGTATTCTTGTATTTTATTTTCATATATTCCAATGCCTTAAAGCATATATCAATGTTATCTTGACTGACTCAGAGCACTGAAAATACAGTAACCTCAAAGAAAGGACACAACAGATATTATTGTAGAAAAAAAGCTTAATAAACTATAACTGCAGAGAAACAGACTCCAACCACGTTTCCATGCTTAATCAATGTGACCTCTGAAAACAGACAAAGTTTTCGAAAAGAATGAGACCAGTGAAACACTCCCATTCTATTCCACATAGATAAACTTTGGAGTGTTGCTACTACACATAGCCACAATTTCAATCTTTTCCAAAATCACAAGCACCCTATTCCAATATTGGATTTACTCTGGTTGCTATGGTATCAAAATTGTTGCTAGGATGTTACTAGGTGGTTATTTGTCTTTCCAGCTGGTTGCTGTTACTAGTTGGTTGCTATGCTATTCAAGGTGGTGCACAGGGCATTACTAGGTGGTTGCTATGGTATTCCAGGTTACCCTAGAATGGTTTGTAGCACAGCAGCTATGCTCGTATCAACATAGGAATAACATTCATGAAATGTATCAGTCAGGATTTAGCCCTCGTCATAGCACAGAGACAGCGTGGGTAAAGTGGTAAATGACCTTCTTCTGGCCGCTGATCAGGGTTGTGTCTCCTTGCTTGTGTTGCTTGACCTTGCAGCTTTTGATACCATTGATCATACTATTCTCCTTGATAGACTAGAAAATGTTGGAGTTAAGGAAACGGCCACGCCTACTTTGATCAAAAGATGCAGGCTATTTGATGGTATATCGAATAGTGAAGACTACAGCAGGGGGGAGAGCTTTCTATTAAAAAGCCCCACAGTTATGAAACAGCCTTCCAATTAGTGTTCGGGACTCAGTCTCAGTCTTTAAGTCGAGGCTGAAAACATATTTGAGAATGTATGACTATTTGTGAAGGTAAATTTTAGAAGCCTTTTGTGAATATTTTTTTCTTATGTAAAGGAGCAGATCTAGAGGCTCACAGGCATAGAGTGTTGTGGTGAACTGGGATGTTTGGATGCTGTCTCACTCTTACACATTCACTCAAGTTTGTTGATGGTGGAGTGGCTGCCTGCTTTATGTCCCGGGGCGCCTTCATGTCTGTGTTACCTTCTGGCTCTCCTTTTTAGTTATGCTGTCATAGCTAGTCATACTGGAGTCCCTGCTTGCACTCACACAAAGTACATTGTCCATAATCATTACATGACAATTAGAATACTTAATAATCTGTGTTTCTCTCTCTCTCTCTCTACCTCTCGCGCTATACATGCTTCTCCTGAGATACAAGTGATCCTGACCCATTTTGCTCTCCATTCTGATGGTCGGAGTTCTCATCACTTGGAAATTACTCGCTGTTGCTAAGGATGGCCCCACATGGACAGCCTAAAGATGCATGAGATTACTGAGGATAGTACCACTCCGATATCACAAAGATAGCTTTAGGACTGCAATTCCCATGAACAGTTTTGCACTCAAGTCTCCATCAGTGAACAGTGCATAACCTCAACAAAACAGACTTCATGTTAAAACTATAATGAATTTCCAGATTACACAATGGCACTTTTTGACTATATAAGCACATAGTTATAGAAGGGATTTATTTATAATTGCAATATCCACTTTCAACTAGATGAGGATGGGTTCCCTTTTGAGTCTGCTTCCTCTCAAATTTTCTTCCTCATATCATCTCAGGGAGTTTTTCCTCACCACTTTCGCCTCTGGCTTGCTCATATGGGAAGCATTTAAAAACTAAACAATTTATATCCAGAATGTATATATTTCTGTAAAGTTGCCTTGTGATAATGTACATTGGTAAAAGTGCTATGAAAATAAAAATTTAATTGAATTGGTTGCTAGGGTGCTGCTAAATGGTTGCTATGTTATCTCACACGGTTGCTAGAGTATTGCTAGGTTGGTGATAAGGTATTTTTGGGAATTGCTAGGGTGCTGCTATGTGGTTGCTATATTATCCCCACTGGTTTCAAGAGTGTTGCTAAGTTCTTGCAGGTGGTTGCTAGGGTATTACTAGCTATTGCTACTGCCACTGCTATTTTATTCCAGGTGGTTGCTAGGGTCATGCTAGATGGTTGCTATGATATTTCAGGTGTTTGCTACAGTGTTTTTATGTGGTTGCCATGTAGTTGCTATTGTATTAAAGCTGGTGTTAGCACACTTCTGGAGAGTTACTATGGTAATCCAAGTGGTTACTATGCCATTGCTATGGTTTCCCAAATGGCTGCTATGGTATCAAACATGGTTGCTAGGGTGTTCCAACTGGGTGCTAGGGTGCTAGTGAGCAGAACAATGCTGTTTTATTTACCTTCAGTATATCTGAAACAAGACAGTTCCAACGTCACAGAAATCAAATCATGTGAAGGCAGGACCAACAAACCATTCCACAGGTATTTCTATGGTTATTTGCACTTTGCATTGCTATGTGGAAATCATAATTCTAATATTTTCCAAAAGCAGAAGCACACTATTGTTGTATAGGATCAACAATTGGGATACATTTACAATTTTAAAGCACTATATAAATAAAACTGAATTGAATTTACTTGAAAATATACATTATGCGTCACAGCTTTTCAGAATTATTACGTTAAAATATCACACTATTACGACAAAAAGACTGCGTTATTATGAGAAAAAGATTGCATTATTACATAAAAGAAGGAAGGATGTTAATATCACTAATACAAGGAATGAGGTGGCACATGTAACTATTTGATGTAGACAAATTGCACTCTCTCTTTATTTCCTAATTCTCAAATAAGGGTATAAAAAAAATCTGACACTTGCATATCAAACTAAGTGTAATATGAATCAAAATAGTAAAATTTTTACTTTTTTTTTTTTAAATAATGGCTCTATGAACTTGGCATATGGGAATATGTGCCCTTTAACTAATTGCTATGGACTTTTCTCCAGAGTTTTAAGGCATCATACATCTGGCACTCAGCTGTATGATATGTATTCTGATAGTCTGCTGCATTATAAGTGTCAGATATTTTTTAAGTATTTTTACTTTTTTTTTAAATTGTGAAACTTCTTGTATACAGTAACACTATGTTTAACCTATAATAAAGGTTAATGCGATTTTAGCTCTGTCTGCATCTGCCCAATCTTTTAACTATTAAAGCATTTAAAAATAAATATATAATTCATGAAAGGCAACATAGGTCATGAAATATAATGATTGAACTGAAATTATATTATAAGTTTTAAAGTTGATTGTGTTAGAATGAATTAATGAACAGTGAAACCGAAATTGACTCAATTCATGGATAAATATATGACCGAGGAATAAAATACATCTATAATATTGAGATGTTAATACACTTTTACATGCAGAATTAAAACTACTGCACAATTTATTCATTCAGCATGTTTCTTTTATTATTAGATATTTATTGCAAACAGACAGCCTCAGCTTCTTCTGAGGTCACTGACAGGAAGTGCAGTGGAAGAAGACTGGTGTGGACAACCTGTTCTCTTCAACTCTCTGCTTGATTTTCTGCATGTCAGCAACAATAATCAAAATGTACTGTTCTCATTTTAATTCAAGAATGAATTATCATACATCGTAGGTCTATAAATATACACACACAGAAATATAAATGAAAAGCTTACAAGTGTGCATATGCCCTGCAAAGATTACATACTAGCAATCTAAACTACTGTATCTTGAATATAATTAACTTTGTTTAGTATTTCCTATTATAAGATTACATTGAACCAAATATAAGTTATTAAACTTATTACTAGACATTTCATCTCATTTCAAGCCTCATTCATTTGGTTCTTTCTTTCTTTTAATATGGAAATTGAGACAGGGTATTTATCATCTCCGACACCTGAGCAAGGTCCACATCTCATTATCCAGCCACCATTGAGAGCATTCTCACTGAGAACATCACTGCCTGATATGTAATCTCCCACGCTGAGGACCGTGATGTCCTGCAGGAGATTTACACCAGGCAGTGCAGGACCCCCCCAACCCCAAAAACGGACCAATGTTCCAATGGCTGTTGTCTGGAAGGCACCTCCGCAAGCTCATGTTCAGGACTGAGAAGAAGGGGTTTCTTCCCCGAGGCCATCTGAACCCTGAACATTTTTCCAGCTCCCCTGAATATGACACTTAAATGAACACACACACACACACACACACACATTGAACCAGCACATAGCTTATACATGTTACACATGACGCATAAGCACAGGCAACTTTAGTGTACATACATACAAACATTTTAAATTTGTTGCAGATGAAGGGAAAGTTCTCCCCTCTGCAACTACCGCATTGAAGCTTTAGAACACAAAATACCAGGGGCTTTAAATCACACTGTCTTACGGACTTACAGCTTTGCTGTCAGCTACCGACAAACAGAATTCTTCCCATCAGAGATGCAAGAGCAAAGCCAACTGTCTATACTGACTGTAGAAATGAAGTAGCTACTAGAAAAACTGGCAATAGAAAAGGTATATGGACCATATGCTACGCATACCAGATGTGATGCAGGCAGTTAACATGGTGGGTTACCATGATGGGTTTGTAACCATAGATTTGTATGATGGCAACTATAAGAGAACAGATGGTTCCTCCAAATCCATATAAGTGAAGTGACGTATCAATTCAGTATCTTTCCATTCAAGTTAGCTTTAGCACCAAGGATTTTCACAAAATGTATGAGTGTTTCCCTAGATTCCCTGTAATGCATGTAGATAGACTGGCTGCTGTTTGGACAGTCCCAACAGCAAGTCACATGCACTGACTTGCAATCAACTGGTTCATATTGCAGTCAACTTTCAATATGAACCAATGGCAGATGCAGACATGAAGTGGCATTACTGCCCAATACTAGGTGTCAGATAAGTAAGCAAATTGCATACACTGCATTAGTTGGCATGCAGTGTCTGCCTTGGGGAGGAGAGCATTTCACAAAGATGTGGCCAAACCCAGCAATCCTTGATGCTGCAGTATAACAATAAACCAATAAACATCTGTCTATGCTTGCAAGCACAGAGAACGAATCTGAAATTCTGATCAATTTCTCATATTCAGCTTTTGAGCTCAAAACCAAATGTCTTCTGTGTATAACAAAAACAACTGGATTTCTCTGGAAATTTTTTAGATATCGAATGGCATACATTGGCTGATTAGTGCTTGTAGGATATCTACTTAACTAATTGCTTAGAGTTACTTCTTCAAAACGTAAACCATGACCTGTAGCAACAAGTTTTGGGCGTTGGTTCCATAATCAACAGCATTATTGATGTTTCTAGTGTACTAGCACTTGGGTAAAAGTGGTTGTTCATGAAATTCTGCGTTTTTCTTATAGGCAGAATGGCAGCTTGGTCCTTATTCTCTACATAGTTTACCACATATGGTGTGGTTAAAGACTGCACCACAAATCCAATGTGACAGGAAGTGTGAAGTGTGAGAAAAGAAATGGCATTAAACGTCAGTTGTAAAAAGATGGCTCCAATAGTATGTATGTGGAGCTTCATCTGCATGTGTGTTTGATTTATATGCTTGATTGTTTAGTCCTCTTTTTAAGTACCCTGCCTTTTTAAAAATATATAGAATGTAATTGAGCAATACAAAGCAAATACCTCCAGTTGTATCTACTGAACAGATCACTGTGCAGAAGAATTCTGATTATAAAACAGCATTGTTGAATGTTTGATTCTTACAGATTTTCATTTATTTAAAATTCATGGAAGGAGTCTCCAGTGTCAGCACTTTGTACCAATCAGAGGTAAAGCTGTAACTTCCCAACATGTTTTTTTCTTTTTTTTTTTTTTTTGAGTCTTCAGAACAGAAGGCTTTGGGTTTCTCTGTAACATGACAAGGGAAAAAATAAATTCTGGTGATGGAACGACTCTTTATAGCATTATAACCGGAACTAACTTGTTTTGTGGATGTTCCACGTCATTAAATGTAAATATAACCAATAAAAATGATGTCTTTCATTAATTAAAAATAAAATTAATTCTTGGTAAATTACTGTGCTTACCCTGTTGTAGATTATAACAGTGTTTTATAAGCCATCGTGTTTTATTCTTTACATAATGTATTTTCTGTGTTTTGAGTGATATAGATTAAAGCAAATTAACACAAAAAAGAGCCATAATATTTTCATATCATTAGTGACAGTCACAAAAACTAACAAACCATTAAGGACTTGCACAAGGGCAAAAATAAGGCATACGATAGCTGTGTTACATAACCTCATTTTTCTGATCATCGGCAACAGAGTGGCGCATTTGTAAACAAGGTTGGGTTCGAGTTAATAAATTAGTAAGTTTAGGCATGCTGTGATATCCAACAAAATCTCTCGTATTCCTTTTAGAATAAGTGTTTGCACAGCCACATATGACCAAAATAGTGCTCTCTCTGTTCTAAGTTTATCACACATCACACATTATCCTTGGATTTGTCTGTCGGCCCTGTGAAATTGTTTTTTTCTGTGGCTTGCTTCTACTAAACACTACTTCATCATCATAAAGCAGCTACTTACATATGGACAACCTGACTGAACCGATCAATAAGAACTTGTACTAACTGCACTGGGATCCTTTACTTTCCCTTCAGAATGTGCGATGTTAATATACGGAAGTTTATTTTATCAGAGTATAAACTTACCTTTAGTATGCTCTTCGGAGAAGATACGTTTCTTAAAAGGACACCAATCCGTTGTCCATGTTGATATGAAAAATTCCACAGTGCAAATAGTAATGCTATAAGTAATTGAATGAATAGTGGATGTAAGAGAACAGAAGTGGTTTGGAAGTGTGTGTCTGTGTGTGTGTCTGTGTGTGTGTGTGTGTGTGTGTTCCTGGAGACATCCAAGGCACAGCTCCTTTTATGGTGTAGAGTTATGTATGCGTGACTGAAGCCCTAAGTACTTACCATGAGTGTGTCCAGGCAGCATTGAACACGTAATCACACAACCCTGATAAAAATAACATACCTTCGCTTAAAATCAAGAATACATAAATGCTCAGTCACGCTTAAGCTGACATTGAAAAGAAATTAATGTGTACGTCTAAGATCTTTGTGGTCAATATATAAAGATATGGTATATGTTACCGTGGCACGCAGAAGTACTTGGCTTTCTGTGTTTGTGTATGATGTCTGACCTTGATGTCGCACACACGTATATCCTGGCCTTTTCTCGGACGTCCATTTCCCCATTTCTAGAATTCCGTCTCTGACTCTTCCTGCAAAAACTCATGCTTGATCCTCTGCCAGAAAAACATTGATAGGAAGATTTTTCAATGTGTTATTGGACCTTACATTCCATCCTACTTACTCACACTTTGTGTATGCACTTCAGTCTCTCTCTTTCTCATATACATACTGTATATAAAATGACAGAAATATCTTTACATGTATGTGAGAATTTCGCATACATACATACCACCATTTTTCTTTTATAATATATTAAGGAAAATTTAAGTAGTTCATTGTATGAAATTAATAAATTGAGAGTTTTCATTTGAAAACAGTTATAATAATAAAATAAATCCATGACAGGTTGGTGGTGCTGGGATTTGAACTCACTTCTGTCCACTTAATGAATTAAACTTTGGGAAATTGCTGGGGTATAAGCAGAATAACACACTCCAGACCATGCTGTTGTAAGAAAATAATCCACTCCAATTCAGAGTTCCCCCTCGTGCCACATTGAACCCCTCCTCCCATGTGCATTATTTTTGTATAACAGCACAGTCCGGTGTGTAATTTCTTACTTAATCAGACAGGCACAAGGTCAGGTGATTAACAATCAGAATATCACAAGTCAAGACAAAAATCACAACTGAGGTAAGCAATCACAAATCAAAACCATAAGCAGCAATCAGAATCAAGCCCCTACTGCCCCCCTAAAGGAGATCAGTCTGGGAGAAGGGTCCCAAACTGCCCCCAATAGGAGATCAGTCTGTGAGAATGGTCATTTGTGGTCTACCTCTGGGACGTGGTCCTGGTTTTCGGGGTGTCCTGAAAGTCACTGCAAAGAAGTTGGTCGAGGACATTGTGGGCAGGACATTGAGGGCATCTCCCCTTGGGGCTGTAGTCCTCCCACTCAATTAGATATTGGAGGTTTCCAATATCTCAAAAGTTTCTTTGAGACTGGAGACTAGAATTGCTTTGACTCTCTAGGCAGGTTGTCCCTCGATTTCTAGGCGTTCTGGTGGTATCGTAGGTGGAATCCAGTGTTTGCATCCAGGGGAAGCCGAGGACAATGGAATACTTGGACATAACAGTTACCAGAAGGAAGATGGTTTCATGATGGAGGGCGCTGACTTGAAGCTGAAGAGTGTTATCAATCCTCGTCCTATGGAGCCCAAATCTAGAGCCTTAATGTGAAGTGGGTACTGGAGAGATTGAAGGCAGTGCTTGAGCTATTCCATGATGGTCCAGTTGATGAAGTTTCCAGCTGTACCAAAGCTTTAAGAAACACTTTATTTGAAAAGGAATCAATAGTGCTTGAGAAGATAGATATTTAGAGGGATTCACTGAAGATGGGCGTTGCTTTGGTGGGAGCCCGCTCCCACTGTAGTAATGATGGATGTTGGAATGGATGTTGGACTGGACACAGGGTGGCACAGTGGCTTATTTGTTAGCACGTTTGCCTCACACCTCCTGGGTTAAGGGTCTGATTCCCGCCTCCACCCTGTGTGCCTGGAGCTTGCATGCTCTCCCTGTGTTTTGTAGGCTGATTGGCATCACTAAACAGTCTGTAGTGTGTGAATGTGTGCCCTGTGATGGATTGGCACTCTGTCCAGGGTGTCCCCTGCCTTGTGCCCCCCAAGTCCCCGGGGTAGGCTCAAGGCTCCCCGTGACCCTGTGTAGGATAAGTGGGATAGAAAATGGATGGAAACCACATGGGGACACTGGGAAACTTGCTGTTGATCAATAGAAGCATAGTCTGAAACTTTATAGTTGTTCATGATCGAGCGCTGTGAGGTTGGCTTCGCTGATCTGTATACCTTTGATGGGGCTCTTGTTAAGTAAGGATCTCTCAGTTATTTTTTGGGCATGGCATTTATGAAGTAGGTGGTCGAGACAGATGGAGAGATCAATGAGTGTGTCCAGGGATTATTGTTTGTTGCGACATGCAAGCTCAGTGAGAATAGAGGGTTTACGGCCTTGGCCCGATGTGGGCTAACACACAGTACCCCTGCATGGGATTTGAATAAACATGACAATGTGCAGGCTGCCCAGAGAAAACCCACACTGGGCTGTTTTGGGATTTTTAAATGAAAACAATTGCCGTTGTCTCAATCGGTCCCTGTGTTAAGTGCAAAAGCAAGAACACAGGCCTTTGTTCATACACTCAGCTGCTTATCTTTGTGAATTTAGAGGACTTAATGCGCCATTCACTAGATGGTACGTTAGAGCCAAAAGATCCCCGTCCATGAGGTTTCCAAGTGATGTTCATGCATGTTCATGCTCAGTGATTTTAAACACACTGATGAACTCTGTCTCGTAAAACTTTCCTCTGTAGTCATGATTGTTGTCATGAGCTGTGTTTATAAATTTGAAACACTGACTTTACATTCAAAAGTATGTACTAATCTAGAAACTCCAGAACACTGGTAGGCAATACAGAGCTTTCTGACTGAGAGGTTTTTAAAAGACAAACACTAACTGTTGTTGAATTTGTAGACTAGTACAGCGTCAGGTTAGTGAAAATAGTCACACAAAATCCGTCTTGGTAGTGAGAGCAATATTTCTAATATTAATATGTAAAATAAACGAATAAAACAAAAATAATGCGAGTTTCTTTCCTGACCTTATTTATAAACCATTCAGCCATGTTTACCAGATGAATGCAGAAATATATAAATGCAAAGATAAATAAATGCCTCTATTTATTTGTTTGTTTGTTTACACATTCATTTCTATCCCACATTTAATTGTTTACTTATTTAACCATTTAAAATGTTTTATTTGAACGATTTTTGAAATAAAGTACCCAATATGATCTATTTTTTTTTTTTTTAAGTTTTCAAAATTATAAACTTAAACAGATGTCTCTTTGCGAGCAGTTCATAAATGTTTAATAATTAGTAATAAGCATTGATGAGGGAGTATTTGGGTATAAAGTTAAACATTTTTTTTATGTAAGGCAGCCCAGAGTTAAAAGTAAAAGTCATAAGGTAGAATATGCCATCTTTATTGATTTACAGAGATAAACAGTGATATACTGGAAACTTCCAATAAAATTTTGAAAAGACCAATTTCAATTCATAATAATCCATGATCAATATTTACACATGGTACTGCTACAAAAAAACCCCTCTAGATTAAGCAATTTAAGTTGAAAACATTTATGAATTAATACTGTATCAATACAATTAGTATTTATTTACAATACTAACGACAGGCCACATAATCCTCTTAGATGGACTAGCTTGGGGCAGTACACTAAATATAACTAAATTCAACAACATTTCTGATGAAAAAATAATGTTCCAAAATATTACACATCTTGAAGATGTGCATTCAGAACAACGATGAAGGTTTTCGCCCAGATGTGATGCGGGCACCTCAGACCGTAGGTTCCGGTTGACGAACTACCTCATCTAGTTCTGAGATAAAATGTCGCAGATCCTCAAGACATCGCTCACGAATCTCACCCAGGTTTTCTTTCAAAGGGTTCTGCAGGTGCTTCTCCAGACTAGGGTCTTTGGCTACGAGCATCTTCACCACCATCCCAAACGTCTCACAGTCTTGGCGATACACCTGAAGATCATAAAGTCAGTAAGCGTGCATTATTGCGTAGTCAAATACACAACATATTGGTTTCAAGATTATTTACCCCTCACTGTCGTTTGTTTACTGACTAGAGAGAAAAACATCACTAAGCTTATTATAATAATATCCTACAAAGAGGTCTTGAACAAAATCCTGAGACTGAAATGGCCAAAACACTTAAGTATCCTAGCAACCATTTCTGTATCGATTTGGCACTACATTTCAGGATTATATATAAAAATTTTTAGGCTGGAATCTATTGGTACTTGTCTAAATTCAGGACAGAACTTCAAGCCACACAAAAAGCAACAAAGCATCAATGATATTGCCAAATATGCCAGTGTTCAACATAATTTAATGTGGCTGCACCAGTGGGTCTGTTTCTACTATGTAAAATAGCAACTTTCAGCAAATTCACTGAATATTTTAGTTATTTCTGAATAGCAAAACCGCGAAGTAGTAAAGTAACTTACCACATCAAAAATTCTCAATATCAGCAAGACACTAACGATAAATATAGTCTGCACAAACTGATAAAAAATGGGAATATAATCAGGATTATGTTAAAAAAAATTAAAACCAAAGAAATTAATCTTTTGAATAATTTCAATACAGACAGCTGATTCTCTCTTGCCAGTCGTGATGCACATGAGACACCTGCTGGTGCAAGCACAAATAACAAGTCTCTAATCACAGAGGCACATTGAAACGACTGTTAATTGATGGCCGCTGGAAAAAATGCGTTACAGTCATGGAGATTTCGACATTATTTCGTGCATGAAGGAGAAAAATGGAAACAACATCACAGTACAGGGAAACTATGCCTTCCAGCTGTGAAGACGCTGTCTTTATCAAAGGACTTGACATCTAATTTAAAGAAACATTTGCAAGACCAGCACAGAAATCACGTTAGCTAAAATAATTTAGTATTAGTGCTTTGAAATCCCCTGGTTTGCATGGTCACTGTGATTTTTTATTTTTTTTTTTTTATTTCAATTAATTTTATTTTTTTTAAAATTATGTATTGAATGTATCGAACATGTTTTAAGCTCTAAGGGAAAAAAACTGCAATGGATACTTTATCTAACTTTAATAATTTTATTGTTGAGAACAGTCCAAAAGTTTGGACGAGGGAGACATACTGAAAACTATAACATTTAAAAACTCAAAAATTAGGATAAAGTAATTAAAAAGACACTAAAATCTCATTTAAATCACAGTACACTTTTCTCACAATACATAAGATTGTTTTTCTCTCTTTCGCAGTTTTCTTTAAAATCCTATAAACATCAAATTAGAAAATCACCCATAAACTGTTAACCATAGGAATGACAGCATTTCAATAGTGATAGGTCATGGATAAACTGTGATTTATCTATTGAATACAGTTGGCAGTTAATGAATATATAGACCAAAGAACTAAATAAATCTAAGAAAGCCTACAACTACTCTTTTAATGTGCATTGTTTTGTTCCTCAGAGGAAGCATCCTAGTCACTTGACCAAAAAAAAGACACTAGGTGGCCAGAGATGATTGAGCAGCCTAGTACATCTGATCCTGGACAAGGGGCCTTGCATCTTCCTTTCAAACTTGGACATAGCTCATACTAAAGTACAGTTAATACACTAATATTTGAATTTGTAATTGACAATGTTCAGTCACTCTCATTGGTTGAGCAGCCTTCATTCAAAAAACTTTGGGGTGGGAATCAGTGGAGGTAAAACAGTCATGTGCAGAAAGACACTATTCCAGCACAAGGAGTTTGTAGTTATGAAAAACAGCTTGACTGAAACACTTGACTGCATGAAAGCAGACTTGTGGATCGCACATAACGTTAGTTTCTTAGGTATGATATGTCGCTGGATTGAGGAAAACACTAGGGAGAGGAAGTCTGCAGCATTGGCCTGTGCACGAGTTACAGGACAGCATACTTTTGATGACCTTGCTACAATAATTAGTGAAAGACATGCAGAGCACAAACTACAACACAAAGTGAGGGGTACTGTAACAGGCAATGGGAGTAATTTTGTTAAAGCTTTCCGTGAATTTGAAACATCTGAGGAGGTAGCTGCAGATGAGCTGGATGATGGAATACGATTTTTAGATATGGATGCAGTTCTTGAAATGGACTGAGACGAGGAGCTTAATTTTTTCCTTCCTCCTCATCAAAGATGTGCTGCACACACCCTAAACCTGAATGCCACCAACAAGGTGGATAAAGCATCATCAAAAGGCCCTTCCTGGAACGTTTACCAAAGTGCAATGGGAAAATGTGCTTAGACGCCAAAGCTGTGCAAGATGTTGTGAACATGAGATTTCTGTTCCGTATGTTACCAGATGTGTTCGGAGTATGAAGCCATTTCTAAACTGATTGGCCTCAGACATAATCAACTGACTGACATCTGTGGAAAACTTTGAAAACTTGGAGTTACCAGACTGCACCCACATGAGGTGACATTTCTGAGAGAGTATGAAGATGTGTTACAACCCCTTTCCCAATCCAATGATCTTCTACATGGGGAGAAAAGATGCTACCTTGGATTTCTCATTCCAACAATCATAATCCTCAAATCAAAGTTTTCTGACAAATTACCGCGTGTCTTACACAGCAAACATCATTACTACAGTCCTTATAGCACTTGACAATTGCTTTGATGCAATACTGATCAGCCATGAAGCAAAAATGGCAACAACGACCATGCCAAAATTTCGCTTGTGCTTGCTTCCTCCAGAGAAGAGAGAAGATATGTACAAAACACTGGTTCAGGAGGAAAGATCTTTGGAATCCAGGGCTCCTTGTGCAGCTGAGATGAGAATTAACCTGGAGACTGATGAATCAGATAAGGATTTTTAGGATTCGGAAAGAAAAAAGGACCAATAAAAGTACAGTGGAGGAGTTCCTAAGTTCCTTGATGATCCTGAGAAATGCGTGCAGTCTCTAAATTCATTTCCCTTGATTAAGCAGTTCTTCATGAAGTATAATACCACTTTGTGGTATTAAAATGCTTGTTCTACATTATCAGAGCATTTACTATTTTCCTATTAAGGGGCAGTGCTCCTGCTTTTTTTAATTTCTTTATGTTTTTTATATACAGGTACAGCTACATTACTTATAACACTACTCAGACTTATTTTGTTTAAATACAGAATAAATATATTTTAGAAATAAAATATTTTAAATCATATTGCTTTTCTCTTGACTTTATTTACGTGTGACCTTGAAGTAATCAGATTATATTACTTTCATATTGTGATACTTGGATTACATTACTGATTAATTTTTTTGTGAAGTAATTTGTAACTGTAATGGAATACATTTTTAAAGTAACACTCCCAACCCTGGCTGTTTCTGAATATGCTGTGTTTCTTGTTCCTTATGATTTGATATGGTATGTAACTGTGAGTAAACCCACAAAGGTCAGCACTTCCAGACAGATAGCATTAGGCCTCCTTCCTTTTTACCTCTATCTTCTCTCCTCCTATTCCCCTGTATATACACTAGATATTCTTATATACATACATATATCAATATACACACACACACACACTATATATATATATATATATATATATATATATATATATATATATATACACACACACAAATCTATATCTAATATCTATATATATCTCTATCTAACTCTCTCTCTCTCTCTCTCTCTCTCTCTCTATATATATATATATATATATATATATATATATATATATATATATATATATATATATATATATATACACACACACACACACACATATATATATACACATATATATATATATATATATATACACACACATATATATATATATATATATATATATATATATATATATATACACACACACACACACATATATATATATATATATATATATATATATATATATATATATATATATATATATATATATATATATATATATATATATAACTTTGAAAATTGTCCACCCATACAGGGGCTAATTCCCATGGAAACATTTTCAGAGTAAAGGCAGAAGCCTATCCAGCCTATTTGCCTTTTTGGAGTCAAGACCTTTGAAAATCTTAACAATCGGTCAGGTTTATATGTTGCCTAGATGCAAAATCATCAGTTATTATAGCATCCAGTGCATCAGTGCAGTCACTCATGTTTTGCAGAGATGCTGAATATGGCGTGAAAGCAGAAATTTGCAAGTTTATCCGACAAACAAATGAGCAATAAAACCTCCGACATCAATACATTCTGCATTTTACAGCATGTGTTTAATTCTAATCTATTTAGTTTATGAGATTTACCTTACCCTGAAGAACACTGACCAATACAATACCGTAACATTCAACCGGCAATCAGCCAATCATCTGAGGAATCTGAGGCTACATGGTGCACAGACTCACCCAAACCGGACAGTTGAAGATCAGTGGCCAGGTGACATTTTTCCAATCTTCAGCCTTCCAGTTCAGTATTAGTACTTTTAGCCTCGTTAATTTGACTCACCCAGTGGGCTAACTAATGAAGTTGCCACCCGTGATAATCACAAAATGCTGTAAAATGCTAAAAACAAAACACAGTTGCTATAAAAACAAACCGATTCAGTCCAACCTTCTCTATTTCTCTTGCTTTGGCTGCAATAGCTTGAGCTCGCCGTTCGTGGAAGTCATCTGCAATGGTAGTGGCTTCATCTGCAGGAGCCAGAGGTTCATCTGTTTGACGCTCTATCACTGGCATTTCTTCCTATGCAGCATACAGAGTATTCTCAGCTTACTTAACAACATGGCTCACAATGATCCATATAATCATTGATTTGTGACACACTGTAATATTCACAGTTACATATACAAAATGATTGCATGAATACTGTACACATTTGTATTACTCATATTTCGGTTATATTTCTTCAGCAGAATCAATCAGTGTGTTATCCAGAAGAATGAAATATCCTGTATGTTGAAAATATTCAGAGTATTCAAGAGTTTTGTTTAATATTAATACAGCTGCTGAAGTTAGGTAGTTCATTAAAAAATATATAAAATGTCAAAACGTCTCTTGTAAAAACAAAATCTGGAAATACTGATATGCAGAGAAGGCCAGGGCATTGTTTAAACAAACACAGTATTGACTTAATAGGATGTCCCCCCAGTAACTTAGTGGAATAACTGGCTGAGGCACACAGAAGACTGCGTCACTACACCCTATCCTTAGGTCATTGAGGCAAGATGCTACTCACTTTAGAGGCTGATACAGAACTATGTGGCGATCCGTCTCGGGACACGCTGACAGCGGGGCCTGGGGCTCTGTCCCTGTCTATAAAGGAAAAATAAATATATAAAGGAAAATAATGTGACTAATGAGATGTTTTGCTTGAGCATTAATTAAAATTCTCAAGGATGCCATAAATGTTTCCATACGTTGAGTTTGCATCCCACACTCCTATTTTACTCTTTATCTAGAACAATGGAGGCTCATGTATAGGGGAAGGTGGGGAAGAGCACCACCATTTATAACAGCTGTTTAACAAATGTTTATCTTCAGAAAGTCCTCATTCACAACTCCATGTGTTTTAAACTCCACCTAATAATAATTACCTCTTTTGAGTGACCCATGATTTAAAAAGGTGTTGCTATTTGACAGAGGTAAGCTGACGGCCACCTTCATAGAGGTTGCTGCCATATTTAGCTTCCATAGCGTTATTATTGCGCATAGTGGTCAAAAAATGGGAACTGTAACAAGAGATAATAGAGGTCCATCTAATGGAGGGATCTGCTTTTCAGTGTTTGAGGAATAGTGGACAAGACAATTAACTGCAGGGTTGCCAGATTGGGGTAGAATAAAAATACTCTGTAGCTGCCAGTATCTTGTTTTATACCAAATAACTGGAATTAAATCTAATACACTTTCACAAAATAAGTGTCTGATACATTGCAAAAATTGGGAGTAATGTCCATAAATCAGAAATGTGTAGGAACAAGTATGCTGGGAAAAGCAGAAAATGTCTCCCTTTTCTCATTTTCTTGGGGGAGGCTTAAGTGGTTTTTGTGATGTAGGTGCATGGTACTTGTGTGCTTTTTGAGGTGTAGGTGCGATGGAAATTTTCCTGAACGATATTCATCCATGATATTACCTTGAGCAAAAGGAGCTGCTAGACTGCATGCTAGACTACATGTTCTAATTTTATTTTAAGTTAGTGTATTCAAACATCTGAATTCAATGTAGCCCAGAACAATACAGAGAGAGAAGACAGAGTATACTTTTTCCCAGAGGAGGCTGGTATGTGTGGCTCTTGCCCCGGTCCGGAGAGTAGCTTCGGCTGCTAATGCTGGATCCAGAGCGGCTGTGAGGGGACGGAGACACATCCTGCCGAGTAGGAGAACAGTCGTGTACTGGAGGAAAGGGCGCTTTACGCCGCAGACCTTCCCTCTCCTCCCTGTGGGGAACAAGTACACACATACATCAATGAAAACTAGCAAATGGAAATTTTGTACAAAGACAATAAAAAGGGAACATTAAGGGCCTTTACAGCATTTCCTCTCACCACATAAAAGTTAAGAGGCCGATACTGAAAACTGCCCTTCCAAAATCTTTACAACGAAGACCAAATTATGCAAAATGTACATTGAAAAAATAAAACATATTTGACTGCATCCACACAATCATGAATTAAAGCAGGTTTCCTAAATAGCTCTTTCACCAAGGTGCTAAAATTTCTCACATTATTAAACACACTGCCATAAAAATACACCTATGAAGAGCAGACTAGTTCAACGTTACACATTCATATAGAGATTTCAGATGTGTGTGTGTAGTGAGGAGTTAAAAACAAAAATGCAGTTGCACACATTAGTATTCAGCCCAGGTTATATTATCCATCCGTTTCCGAGACTGGAGTCTATCCCAGGGAGCTTGGCGTACAAGGCGGGGAGACGCCCGCACAATCACACACACATGCGGACAAAGGAGTGCAAAAACTATAAAGGTTGGCAGGTCTGCAATTTCTCCTGCTAGACATCCAGTACAAGTACAAAAAAGAAGCAATGATCTGGTACATCAACACCAATCTCTTAAGATGCGTATAAGTGGTCTGGAGCAAACACAAACGAAGGAATCAATGTCATAATCTCAACTAGTACATTTGCCATCGGCATCCATTTGATGGCCTGATGATCGTAGAATTATAAAACAAAATGCTGCTTCAGACTTCTCATGCATTCAAGTGACTCAAAGACAAAGCTAAGTGGAGAAATGCACTGAACATACAAACTACTCTTATGTTTCAAGACATATTTTCAAAGTAGTGGCTGAGTGCCTATTAATAATAATAATAGAAATAATAACAAAGGAATAAATTCAGGTCACTTGAATTACAGTTTACAAATGAACTGAACCAATTTCAGGAATGTGTAGCTCTTGTTATGATCCTTAATGTACTTAACTAAATTTTAACTGTTTAGGTATTTTTATATCCATTAATTGATTTGTGCAGGACAAGATACACCTATCTCTTTCGTGTTGAAAGTTTTGGGTTTTTTTTATTTATTTATTTTTACCATGGTATTGGAAAAATCATATCTATACACTAGTTCTAATAAGATTTACATCAGAATTTCATCAAAATGTTTTAAAAATTTATTTTTACTTGTCTTGTGTTCTATTTATTTTGCACATTTTTATGAAGGGTGCCAATAAATCTGGAGGGGACTGCAATTTAAGAAATAATTACAAATTAGTACAAATTAAATTGCAAATGAGTACAAACAGAATTAAGTACAGAACTGGGTGGGTTGGTTCAGACTGCCATCAGTGTGTGGAAGTCGGACCGAAGGAAAAGTCCAAGCACGTGAATTTCCTCCAATCACCTCATTCTCCACTCAATCTCTCCTTCCTCCGTAGCCTCCAGAACCCTATAGGCTAGTGGTAGAACTGATCAAAACGGCCCTGCAGATTAATTAGGCTAATGTCAAAAATGTTAAGGAAATCAGAAAGCATAGGGTTAGATTTAATAAAAGTGCGAGCCCTCCCTTTTGTCTGCCCCAGCAATAGCATAATGCCTTCAAACAAAAGCAATGCAAGTCCTCAGAGAAAGTACAGGCATTGGAATTCCCAAACAACAAATGAATTCCTACTCTCAAAGTCATAAATCATTCATTTTAATTTAATAAAGTTAATTGTATTAGCTACCATTTATAAGATAAGCAGTACTTAGTCTAGTCTCTACATAATTGGACTCCTTTTTTCCATCCATCATGCAAGGCCAAAAACTCATTCCAATATTCCACAGAAGGACCAGTGATCACGTTTTTATTATTTTTACAGAAGATGCAGCATGGATGCACGCAGACTATTTCCACCTTTAGTGAGGGAGCTTTAGCTCTGTCTGCAATTATAGACAAGTTATGGCTATAGAGCACTGTAATCTGTAGAAAATTCCATGACAAACAGAAAAGCAACTGCACTGGACGAAAAAAAGAAAAGAAATATAATACACATATGTTATTGCTTTTCATTTGTGACATGAGAACAGTGTTCCACGCCAAAAAAAAACTAATAATTCATAGAATTTTCTTCAGTGAAGAAGATAATTAAATGCTGACTTTGCATCTCCAATTCCCCACTGCACTGCATTTCACTTTCATCAATGTATTCATGTCACACTGTACAATTACTGCTTAAAGCTGTACAGGGGGCATGGCTGTAATTGGTGAATGGAGGAAAGGCCAGTAAAGCATTGTTTTACAGGTGGACTTGACCTTTACTGCATAACTATTGGTTTCCTCATTCCTACAGCACTGATTGTTGAACCCATAATCACCAAGCCTTTTTTTTTTTCTTAGTGAAGCAACCACATTAAGAACATAAACAAATGCTCCACAATGTCTTCAGACAAACTTCCGTCTTCAAGGAATATGATTTTATGCAAATGATCTTGACAGTTCAATGAATATGCAAACAATCTATGGCATAATCTGGCAAATTCTTGCAACCGTTTGACCATGCATTAGCTACGTTCGGCTGAAGAGAGTTGGGAACACTGGGCAGAGAAGCAGTAACAAACCCGTGAGAGAAAAACACAGGTGAAGGAGGTAACATTCCGATTAATACCTGGATATTAGTTACATTATGAGTTTGACTTCTAGAGAGTAACTTTTAACTGGAGAGAAACTGCTACACGAGTAGTCAGAGTTTTCAGAACTCCAAACATATCCATTATCATACATTTCCTGTGTTAAGTCCATCAGTGTATTTACTTTTTTCCAATAAGAGGTCATTTCAAAATAATAGATAACAGACAGATTTATACCAGCTTTTATTTACTATATTAGACTTTTAGTAGGTCAGAAGTTTCCACACACTTTGTTAGGATTTGGTGTTACTGCCTTTTAATTGCTTGAACTTGAAATCTCGTTGTAGCGTTCCACAGGCTTCTCACAATACTGTCATTTTTGCCCATTCCGCCTGACAGAAACGGTGTAACCCAGTCCGGTTTGTGGGTCTCCTTGCTCAGACACTTTTTCAGTCCATAAATTTTCTATGCTAGTCTTGGAGTTGGAGCTTCTTCCTTGAGAGATATAGGACTCTATTAATAGTGACTGTACACACTTTAGTACACGATGCCTCCAACTCATTCACCAGTTCCTTTGTTGTTGTCCTGGAGTTCAGTTGAACCTTTCAGACCAAAGCTCACACTCGTCCCTGGGAGTTAATTTGTGTCTCTTTCCTGAATGATGCCATGTCTGTGCATCTTTACTTTCTGGAAAACTTCCAGGTTGTTTAAAAGACACAGTCAACTTGGCGTGTGTTTAACCCACTAGAATGCTGATATAATGAAGTAAAGCCAATTTGCTTGTTTTAAAACTATCACTGAAGTGAACAAAGTACAGGTTTGGGTTACAGAGAGAGGAAGAGAGAGAGAGCTGAGAGGTCTGGGTTACAGAGAGAGGAAGAGAGAGAGAGCTGAGAGGTCTGGGTTACAGAGAGAGGAAGAGAGAGAGAGCTGAGAGGTCTGGGTTACAGAGAGAGGAAGAGAGAGAGAGCTGAGAGGTCTGGGTTACAGAGAGAGGAAGAGAGAGAGAGCTGAGAGGCAATAACTATGATGAATTTGAAGCCATGACAGACAAGTCTCAAGGGCACGGCCAGGCAAACAATTACACTAGGATGAGAACATATTTAAATCAGGAGATATGTAGTATGACATAAAATGAAGGAGACCAAATCCCCCAACCCTTTTACTTTTAATAAGGTGTTGTCTGGATATTCTGGGAGGTTTGCAGTCCCAGATAAAAGAGGATATTTTAATGTCCTGCTGTTTACAATAGCTTTGTGGGATGAATACATGGATTGCCTAAAACATGTACTGTATAAAAAATATCTTACCCCAGTTCTGTTGTAATAAATTGCCTATTTATTTTGTAACTCTAAAGCCTAATTTCTTCAAGACTATTTTAAAAGGGGTCAATCTTTAAAATGTTGTGTCTATGCATTTGGGGTGAGGCATTAACTCATACTTATCCAAATTTACCTTATATCCTGAAAATGATCCAAAGCTATTTATCATCAGGTTTTATAAATGGGGCAATAGATGCTTTAGGGTTTGAAATAAACAGAAACACATCATCAGCATAACCGGAGACCTTATGATGAGTGTTATGATAAAATTTAGGGTTTAGACACTAACCAAGCACTTTAGAAACACAATATTAATACTGGGTAAAGCCTGCCCTTGCTCTCAATATGGTATGAAGCAATTTTTCCTGACACTCATTCCACAAGATGTCCTAGTCCATGTTGAGATGATTCAATCATAATTCCTGCAGATTTTTTAGGTGCACTTTCATGCTGCGAACGTCCCGTTCTCCCACATCACAAAGGATTCAGATCTGGTGACTGGGAAAGCCACTGAAGAACACTGAACAAATTGTCATGTTCATGAAACCAGTTTGAGATGACTTTTGCTTTAAAATGAAAAGACACGGTGCATTATCATATTAGAAGTAGCCATTAGAAGATGGTAAATTGTGGCCATGAAGGGATGCACATTGTCAGCAACAATACTCAAATAGGTTGTGGCATTTAAGCCATGACTGATTGGTATTACCAGGCCCAAAATGTGCCAAGAAAACACTGACACAAGGCAGGCTGGGTCCATGGATTCATGTTGTTGGTACAAAGTTCTGATCCTACCGTCTGTGTGCCTCAGCAAAAATCAAGATTCGTCAGACCAAGCTACATTTCTCTAGTCTTCACCTGTCCATGTTTGGTGAACCTGTACCCACTGCAGCCTCAGCTTTCTGTTCTTGGCTGACAGAAGTGAAACCTGATGTAGTCATCTCTGTTGTAACCCGTCCGCCTCAAGGTTTGTGCGTTCTGCTCACCACAATTATACAGAGTGATTATGAGTTACTGTAATCTTTCTGTCAGCTCCAACCATTCTGGCCGTTCTCTTTTCATTTCTCTCAACAAGATGTTTCCGTCCGCAAAACTAGATGTTTTTTTCTTTATTGCACCATTCTGTGTAAACTCTACAGACTGCTGTGTGTGAAAATCCCAATAGATAAGCAGTTATAAAAAATAAAAATAAAAATACTCAAACCAGCCTGTCTGGCACCAACAACTTTGCCACAGTCGTAATCATTGAAATCACATTTTCACCCATTCTAATGGTTGATGTGAACTTTACCTGAAGCTGCTGGCCTGCATCTGCATGATTTTATGCACTGCTGACACACGATTGGCTGATTGGATAATTGCAATTATGAGTAGGTGTACCTTATAAAGTGCTGAGTGAGTGTATGTGGACTGGGTTGAATATGATATGCCAGTGGCTCCAGGAAAGTCTATGTTGATTAGAGGGGTCAGAATAAAACAGCCAGACTGGTTTGAGTTGACAGGAAGGCTATGGTGGTAACTTAAATAACCAGTCTATACACCTGGGTGAGCAGAAAGGCATTTCTGAACTCACAAGTTGAATCCTGAGGTGGATTGGCTACAACAGCCAAAGACCACATCAGGTTCCAGTGCTGTAAACCAAGCACACGAGTTCATGCCAAGTTGGTATAATGGTGTGGGAATGTTTTCTTAGCACACTTTGGGCCCCTTAATACCAAACAAGCATCATTTGAATGCCACATCCTATCGGAGTATTGTTGCCGACAATGTGTGTCTCTTTATGGCCACAGTATGGCCTCAATACGGCCACGGGCGGCTGTTGCTCATGTGGTAGGGCGGGTTGCCCACTAATGGTTGGCGGTTCAATTCCCGGCCCACGTTACTCCACATGCCGGAGTGTCCTTGGGCAAGACACTGAACCCCAAGTTACTCCCAATGGCAAGTTAGCGCCTTGCATGGCAGCTCTGCTACCATTGGTGTGCGAGTGTGTGTGTGAATGGGTGAATGAGATACAGTGTAAAACGCTGTGGATAGAAGCGCTACATAAGTGAAGATCATTTACAATTTACCATCTTATAACGTCTACGTCCAGCATGATAATGCACCATTTCACAAAGCACAAGTTGTCTCCAACCGGTTCCATGTATATGACCATGTGTTCAATGTACTTATCCAACAGAGCAAATTTGGGATTGCGGCATGAGTGTGTAGTTGATAGATACAGCAACTGTGATGCAATCATATAAACACTAACCAAATCTCAAAGGAACCTTACGTGCACCTTGTGGATTCCAAGTCACAATGAATTAAGACTGTTCTGAGAACAAAGGGGGCTCTACCCAGTATTAATTTGGTGTTCCACTAAAGTGTATACTAAACTTACTAAAATAAAAAGAAACAATGAAAACAAAATAATAATGAGCAAGGTCTCCTCTGTGCTGAACTGCCCTACACCTTTTTCTGCTACTAATTAATACTACGATAGATAGATCGATCAATAGATAGACAGACAGCACAGATACCAAATGCTTTCAAAATCCTTGATCAACACCCACTTATCCTTGATCAACACCCACTCCAAACACACACAGTGTAAGATTATTAATTTGAGATAGCGCACATGCATACCCTCGGTCCAAGTTCATAATGGCCTGGATTAATGTGTCATCTCCTGGGTTGGGGCCCGCTGCTGACAGGGATCTGGGAGCAGGGTACGAGCCCTGGACACGAGCATTGGGAGAGGAGACAACTCGACTGCGGCCTCTGTGAGATGAAAATAGAAGGTAAAATGCACAAAATACGGGTAAAATAAATAATGACTAAGGGCCTTTAATGCATCACTATCTCCATTTTTTTGGATCGACACCTGCCAGTGTTGCCTTCAGGAGATTAAACCCAGCCTCTGTTCCACACTACTCAATAAGATTCATTAGATCAAGATTTTGGTGGGGAACTTGATATCAGAAACTGGACAGAAACTGATATCATGTCTAATTTCAATTATATATGCTTAACCATACATGCATTTTTCTTTTAAGATATACTCCCACCAGCCACTTTATTGGGAACACCTGTACACCTGCTCATTCATGCGATTATCCAAGCAACTAATCATGTGGCAGCAGCACAATGCATAAAATCATGCAGATACAGGTCAAGAGCATCAGTTAATGTTCACATCAGTCATCAGAATGGTGAAAAACATGATCTCAGTAACTTTGAACGGGGCATGGTTGTTGGTGCCAGAAATTGCTGATCTGCTAGGATCAGCCAAGAACAGGAATCTAAGGCTACAATGGACACAACCTTACCCAAAATGGACAAATGGAAACAGAAAAAACGATCTGGTCTGATGAATCTTGCATGAATTCAGGGATCCAACCTGTCTTGTGTGAACGGTTCAGGCTGGTGAAGATGGTGTAATGGTGTGGGGAAAGTTTTCTTGGCACACTTTGGACTACCATCATCTGAATACCACAGCCTATTTGAGTATTGCTGCTGACCAAGTGCATGTCTTTATGGCCACAAATTGCCATCTAATAATGGCTACTTCCAACACAATAATACCCAAAGTAAAAGCACAAGTCATTTCAAATTGGTTCCATGAACAGGACAATGAGTGTACTTCAGTGGCCTTCCCAGCCACCGGATTTGAATTCAGCAGAGCACCTTTGGGATGTGACAGAAAGGAAGATTTGCAGAATGAATGTGTAGCTCACCCTAATCTCTGATGTGGCCCTCCTACAGGAGTAGGGATGTCATGAGAACCAAGTCGGTAACAACATTCTTAAAACGTGACGGTACTTGTTTTTCTGAGTAACATTAGTACCAATTCTAATGGAAGTAACGATGGACCTGAAGGGGGCAGCAAATACGCGCAAGTGTTTTAGTCGGTCCACAAGTGGTGAAGAAGAACAACTAGAAGCACACGGGAAAAACTATTTTTATTTTAAATATTTTTATCCTGCCACCATATCAGTGAATTTAAACTAATGCTTGCATTCAGAGTATAAGGGGTGTGTGTACGTGCATGTGTGCGCACATTTAGGAGTGCACCTCCACTGTAGCCTCCACTCATTGTCAAACAGTGTTTGATAACTAAAATAGCCCCCAGAAGAGACAGAGGAGGATGTCCTCTAGGAGAGTTTTTAATTTAATTATTTTTATACCACACCGTGGTATCGACTTTGGTATCGAGTTTCATGTACTAAGAGTGTTTTTCCACTCTTAAAGATTTGTTCAATTGGCAACATTTTTATCTCTCGATCATGCCCCAGTATATCTGTATATACTACCAGTCCAGGTATTGGAGATGAGTTGCCTTTCTCCTTACAGATAATAAATTCTGCATCTAAATAGGTTTTAAAGTCAAGTCATTTCTCTCGTTAAGCTCCCCGACTAACTCGTAATCCATTCATGCTTTGGGAAACCTCCAAAGCCTACACCACAGGATGAATAATCTTACAATGCCAGCAAGAGACGCAAAATTGCAGAAGAGCAAAACCTATTGGAAATCAAACTAAAAACAGATAGAAAATATATACTGTATTATATTATATAAGATGGACCTTCCAAGCATTTCAGAGGAACAGCAGCTCACACTTGGTGCACAGATTCCTGCAGATGATGCACAGGAAGCTATAGGGTTGCTCCAGAGTGGAAACGCACCAGGCCCTGACAGTCTCAGCAGGGAGTGACCATAAAAAGGGTTCCATGATTTTTTAATGAGGCCTCTGGTGATCATGTTACGTCATTTTTTTGCCACTGCATTTCTCCATCCATCTTAAAGAGGTGCGAATATTTCCTTAATTTTAAGACAAGTGCCCAGATGACACTGCCTCCTACAGACCGATTTTAACATGTTAAGGTCAAAAATGTATTTATTTATTTTAGGCATGTTTGTGAATCCAAAATTTCAACAGATGTACACTCACTGTCCACTTTATTAGGAACACATAGAAAGAAAATAAAGTGTAATCTCTGTGCCTGTGACACTCTGACCAATCTGGTCATGTTCCTCTGAGCTTTCTCATCAACAAGGCGTTTCCACCCACAGAACTGTTGCTCCCTCAATGTCCCCAACCCCCCACCATTCTGTGTAAACTCTACAGACTGTTGTGTGTGAAAATCCCAGGAAATCAGCAGCTTCTGAAAAACTCAAACCAGCCCATCTGGTACCGACAACCATGTCACGGTTAATGTCACACTTTAGATGTCAGACTTTTCTGATGTGTATATTAACTGAAGCTCTTGACCTGTATCTTCATGATTTTATGCATTACGCTGCTGCCGCACGATTGGCTGATTAGATAACTGCATTTATCCATTTTAATAAAGTGGATGGTGAGTGTACTGTATATTTAAAATAAATAAATAAATAAATAAATACACAACAACAATAGCCAGGACCAATGATCTGCCAAGGCTAGTGATTTGTCCACCACTGGGGAGGAAGACAAATAAACCTTCCACCTCTGCCATATATTGGAAATAAACCTCATTTATCAAGTTGGATATTAATGGATTTATTCGTAAATTGTTTGTACAGGCATTTACGGAGGAAATTTGGTGTTCATGGAAATCTAGTAAATTTGGGAAAACATTCGTATCCTACTCATTCTCCTGAGTGTATGAAAACTGTCCTAAACAAATGCCTCAGCTGATAGATGACTTAGCGCTCACTTATTATTATTATTATATACTAGTAAATATTTTTATTGACATAATAGTTACTCAAAACATCTTCCACTTATGTTTTCCAGCCTTTACTCTGATGTTCATTTCATTCTCCCAGCTGTTACCTTTTATGTAGTTTTGTGGGCATCACTATGTGCAAATGAGCTGTGCAGGGAACGCACTTTGCACTTTATGGGTGATCAGCGTACGTATACGAACACGAAGAAAATCAGCCATTCTGAAACTTTTGTAAATCCAGTGGCTTACGTAAATATTTACACACAACTTAACTAAAAATATTATCTGCTTTATATTATATTAGCTACTAAAAGAATTTAACCTAATTTCATTATTTAATAAACAAAACGACTCCAATCTTGTTCTTGCTCCTGTGACAATGTATTGAAATAATACATTCCGAATACATCTGCACAAGTTGTAAATACCTGAAATCCCCCTGGCGTCCAGAATGAGCATCATCTTTAGGTCCTCTGTAATAAGGGTAGTCATCCTGTTGGGAGCAGAGACACACAGGTATAAACTAATATTTATAAGGATTCTGTACACAATAGCAGGATAGAAATGTGATGAATATATTTCTTTACTGGACTATGCCATTTCTAGTACCTTTTTGTAAATGAAAGCTTTCATGCTCAGGGCAACGTACACGACAATTAAGATTCTTTTTTTTTATTTTTTTTTATTAGACCTTAAGAATACAGTACTACATTAATGAATGTTGATTTGTAATTTCTACAACTACAGGCTAAATTTTAATTATTTCCTTAATTTAGGCTGGTTTCATGGTGTCTTTTATCCTCTCATTTAAACTGTTTTATATTGAATCCTGACTTACAAAAGGTAAAGATGATGGTGCCATGTGTGCCTTCAGCTCTTACCCTTCGATTAGCTGGGCCTCCTCTGGATTCATTCGAGAAATAGCTGTCACTTTGGTAACCCTTCTTATCTTCATTGTGGTAGTTTCTGGGACCACCGTTGGGGTAAAAGCGAGGAGAGTCATAGTCAAAGTTTCGAGTGTAGTCTTCATCAGGACGTCCAAAAGCTCTCCTTTCCCCACCAGCTCCTCTTGGATAAGGGGCCTGAAACAGGCAAATGTAAAAGCACTAAGATGGCTGAAATTAAGGCCACCGAACACACAGCTCTTGCATCACACGGAATTACCTCATTATTAATCATAACAAATCAAGAAAGTTCAGCAGGGAAAACTTAACCGGCCCCATATTTCATTACTACATAGAAAAAATACCTGTGAATTAAATTTTATATGAGCCGATAACATCAACCACTGAGTATATTTCACTGACCAAGTGCTTTTGTTTTTACTGTTCACGATTGAACAAACATTTACACACGTTTACTCACTAGATCCCTGACACAAGCTAAAGGTTTGTGCTGTAGCTGGTATTAACAAAATAATAATAGTAATAATAATAATAATAATAATAATAATAATAAAAGTGCATGAATGAGGAGAGTAAAAATCAGGACAGCCCTTACAGCTCTGTCTTGATGGAACCGCTGCTCGTACATGTCCCGGATACTCCTGTCTCTCCTGAATGCCACTACAGCAAAAATAAAATCAATAAAAACAAATAATAAAAGATGAAAATGAATCAGTGCTAGAGCACCCTCATGCTTATGTTCACACCAATGCACAATAACAACTTTAACATTAGGCATAATGTTTTTTGCACAAAGGTTGCACCCCCCATTGTTTCTCGGCAAGAAACTAAACATATACCTCCATTTTACAGTCTATCTACAAAACAGCCTTCCTTACTATACATACAAACAGCTCATGTGGAGCCTTGGTAAAAATCTTTGCATGTATGGAAATTTTAGATATTTAAAAATGCATTACATGCTCTGGTGGTTAAAATAAGGGCGTGCAAACTTTTGCGCTCAACTGTATAGCACCTTAACAGATTCAGTGATACGTTACGCGTTATGATGAATCGTGCAAGGACGAAATATAATGCAACGTTTGCCCCTAAAAAAAATATTCCACCTACTTGCTTTTCCTAGAAAATGATGTTCACGTGTACAGTCATAAGACAACGAAGACGAAGAAGATCTGTGACCTGAAAAAGAGGATCACCACAAATGACTTCACCTAAATTTATGTCACCCAAACCGAAGGTGGACATGACAACAAAATACAAATACACCAAGATATATATATATATATATATATATATATATATATATATATATATATATATATATATATATAAAAACCCTGGGAAGAAAAACAATAGAAACCCTTATAGAATCTGTAATGGTTTTAATGGGGATTGTATTGGTTGTAATGGTCCGTGTGGGTCTTTACTGGTAATTGGTGTCTAGTGGATACCATTAGGGACCAATTATTATAATGTTTTTGTTGGTATCTGTAGTGGAAACCATTAGATTTGTGTGATGTGTTTCCCCCAGCAGCTTGTGAAAGTAATAGTGATAGGTATATGATCCATACATTACCGGTCACCTGCGCGCGCTGCCTCTTTGCTGATGTTTACTTGTTTACTAGTTACCATACAACACTGTGGCTAAAGCTAGCATTACCTGCGTTGTTACTGCGCACTAGTATAAGACTTTACACGCAGCTTACCGATCACACACACACACACAACTAGAAAAAGGAGATCATGCAAGATGTGTATATATGTACACACTATTCATGTGAACCTTATGGGACTAATAACCGGAAATAAAACGCAGGGGTTAAATGAAACCTAAATCTGGATATTTGAATACAAAAGAAACTACCCCCTCACACAAAATAACAGCATTAACTTCCGGTCACGTGGGTGAATATATTATATTATATTTCAGAATAAAAGTTCGAACAAAAAAAACATTGGGCCTCATTTGTCCGTTGTGAAAGGATGTCCACTGCGTCCTGTAGTTTTCAGGAAGAGACAGAATCCGTTTCCGATGTTCACTTTATATTGATATTACAACCTCTCTGGAGTCTACAGCAGGGACCGTGTACATGACATCGTAACGGGTTTAAAAATGAAGCCAAAATGTCTCTGACGCCCTCTAGTGCCTGTATGATTTTTAACCCCGCCCACTCCCATGTTACTGAATGAAAACTGAGCCCAACTTACATTTTCAATTTCATCTCCACTAATTATATATTTATTTAGTGATCTGTCCTCCAGTATTTTTCTGTACAACCCTGCTGAAAACCCCCCAAAACAAAACCCAATAGAAACCATCACAAAAATTCAAATTGTTTTCTACTACAAATACCATTACAAACCATCAGCGAACCATTAAAACCATTACAATTATTGGCCCTTAATGGTAGAGGACATAACATGCCACCAACAGAAGGCAACAGATTACCAGTAGAGACCTGTTACCATTTCCATTGAAACCAATACAATTCCCATTATAGCCATTAAAAGCATTACAAATTCTATGAGGGTTTGTTTGGGGGTTTTTTTTCAGCGGGGAATAAGTGTGTCTTATAGCAGTTATTTGGTGATGAATCAAAGGGAGTGGTTGATGAGGTGATTGACGATTTTGGACATGACAGTCGAGTCTCACGAATGTGCAACACACACCCGGACCTTAGCAAACACTCTGTTTAGTTTGGTAAGCTTATCCAGTTATCCTCTTTAAATGCACTCTAGTTCACACTGTACAGACAGATGCTGACCAACGCCGACAATCTCCAACTTTTAAAAGTTGGCTGTTGGATTTAGAATGTTGGGAAACACGACTGTTCCCACTCCCAACAAGCTTTTTTGTTACAGACAGTCAAACTTGTGTTTAAAATAGATGATCCTTTAACCATGATAAAAAAAAAAGGTTACTATTATTTGTGTCTTTACGTTTCGTTCTTCACCTGAAAAGACAAAGAGTGAAAAGAAAGATGTTCTGGTTGAAGCCTTGGTTATTGCGAAGTGAGAGACAGGGTGCTTATTTACATTTATACAGAGAACTGCAGACAGAGGATGTGAGGAGCTTTCAAAATTTTGCTCACTTTGTCCCCAAGCAGTTTCAACACCTGCTCCAGATGGTGACACCAATCATTCAGAGGCAAACTATACATTTTAGAGATGCCATTTCACCCGGTGAACACCTAATGATTGCAATTTGCTTCTTCGAAGCAGGTAAAAATCTTTGTTTCATCTTTAAAATCCCAATCAAGATCATTTAAACTGTTTAGGTGAAAAAGAAATATACTTAAGTTAAGTTATACTTAAGTTTACTTAAATATACTTAGTGCCTTTTTTCGATGCACTTATCACATTTTAATTGTACTGTACTAAATACATATTAAATGTGTTATTTTGGAACAACTTTAAGTATGTTAAGTGTTTGTTTAGATATGTTTAAGACCAATTTTATGCTAATTGCAATATACTTTTAATATACTAAGCTGTGCTAAAATGGAACCACTTCAAGTAACTTTAGTGTCATTTAACTGTATTTCAAATTTGATTTAAAATACACGTTTATGCTATACTTGAAGTGCAGTTGCAACATATTTTAAGCTTCACATGAATGTGTTTCCAGAATATTTTCAATAGCATAACTTCATCCACCGAGTGGAGGGCCACTTTTCTTTGAGTACCACTCATCGTTGCGTATTTCTATGAATGAGGGTTCGCACTTCAGACACTGTGCTATTTGGAAACTGCTTTATCACTGTGTCTGTGGAAGGTAAAAAGAAACTTATATATATATATATATATATATATATATATATATATATATATATATATATATATATATATATATATATATACATTTATAAGCAAAATTGTCCACTGCTTAATGAACATTTTTGTACACTTTTTTGATTATTTTTATTTATTTATTTTTGCGTCAAAGTTACTTCACCACACTATGATGTTATGAAATTTCTCTGACTGTTCTCAGTTTTTTTTAGATGGTAAAGATGAAAAGTTTTCCCACATGTCTCCCAACCATTTAATGCTCAGTTCTTCCATGTTAAGTCTTGCTGAACCACTTTGCAGTCTCCATGGCATTTAATTCCCAATACCACATCAATCAGCTTATGAATTGGTTTCACTGTGTTTAAGTACAGAACAATTACTGTATAATAATGTATAACGATATTTTTGAATACATTTATTTTTAACATGAATATTTGTTTATTTTAGGCAGACCCCCTTGACATGTAGGGAGAGCAAAAACAGTGATCATGTCCAGGAGCCAGATGTACCTATGAGCACATTGAACTTGTGAGGGTCCAACTGGTCCTTTAAGGTTTGAATGCCCCGTGAGAGTGGATCGTTCCAGTGTGTCTTTTCCAAACATTAGCGTGGCCAGGTCTTGGGTAAAAAGAGTAGCTTGTGATTTATTGTCACTTAAATCAAAATTACATTAGGAAGGCATGTCTTTACAGATGATATGGACAAGAGGAATGATTACAGTGACCAACAACTTCCAAAATGTAAACATGGGCATGTGGGCCTTCTATTAAGATAGACTATAAAACAGCCACCATCTCCTTCTGACTCCTGACTCCTGCTGACCTTATCACCTTGCATGAGGTCGTATTCGAAAATATCTTCAGACGGAGGTATAGAATCCAAAGTTAGCATAACACTCAGAGCCACAATTGTCACTTTAATGGGAAATACGTCGGGTTGAAATAAACCTTTGAGATTCATCGATATGAGATTAAAACATTACTTACTGCTCTCTTCTTTGCTCGTCTCTGCTCTGTGTGTTCAAGCAAGTCAACATCAGTGTTATCTGAATCGTCTGACTCTGAAGAGGAGGTTAGAGGAGCTGGGGTTTTATTCTGCGTAAGCTCTGGAGATCTCGTTTAAGTTTTCTCCCACTTTGGGATGCATTTGTGATCTGAAAGCAAGTCATTTTAAACAATGCTTTATTGCAGAGGTTCTCAACCTTTTGCAACTAAAGCCCCCCCAAGCCTTCCCTATCATGTGGCACACCCATGTGGCACGCCCTACACCATAATCTGTTTTTGATAGATAGATAGATAGATAGATAGATAGATAGATAGATAGATAGATAGATAGATAGATAGATAGTTGTTTTTTTTTTTTGCTTTCGTGTTTTTGTACTTTTTTAGTTACTTTTCATAACTTGTGATTTTTAAAAAATAACTTTTATGACTTTTGTAAATCTATATAACGGACAGGTATGGAACATGAATGATCAAAAAATGTTTCTGAACAATATAACTACTTTGAAAAAGAGAACTAGGTTATAATAACATGGACTATTTTACATGTAAAACATGTCGCATTACATTCATCTTGCATTCTATAAATATTCACATATGAATGATGTAAATTGGGATGAAGGATGAATCTCATTGATTACATTTACATGGACAGAAGTAATCTAATTATTGCCCTTATTCTGAGTAAGACAATATTCTGATTAAGGTGTTTACATGAGTCCCTTTTAGAATATTCCTTTCATGTTCCCGTTTTACATGTTATAGAACACAGTTAGATTAACAGCACGTCATTACGTCCCCACACCACGCCGTCCGATGTTCCCTCCAGAATTTCACGTATTGACATACAGTTTGTCTTCGTTATGGTACCATATATAGTTTTAGGTGTTTTTATTTTTAATTTTACGAAAGCTTCAAGTGCACTTCATTATTTGTCGTGCTGTATGTGCAAATTGACGACAGCCGATTCAAATTCTCCAGCAACAGGCCTCCTCTGTACTTTCATTCGGCAACATTTCATTCAACAAACTCGGAGGTACTGGATAAGAGTACGAAGTAAGGACTGGTGGGAGAGAGTTGTTTTAATGAAATTTGATGACGCCGAATGGAAAGAAAATTTTCGCATGTCCCGGAGATCATTTGTAAAATTATGTTCCGTGATGGAGGGAGTCATGAGTCCCCAGGAGGTCACTGTGCGTGCACTTGTGCCCTTGGAGATGTTGGTAACAGTGGTCCTGTACCGACTTAGTAACTGCAGGCAATAACTAGTAATAGCTAATCAATTTGGCGTGCACAAATGCATGGTCAAGAAGTTTGTGTGCATGTTTTGCAAATAAATGGTATCCTTTGCAAAAAATCTCATCCAGGTTCCTAATCTGAAGGAGGCAAATGCAATTGCTCACCGATTCAAAATGGAACATCACATTCCACAGATAATCGGATGCGTTGAAGGGACGCACATTCCCATACTTCCACCAAAAGATGGATATAGGGACTTTGTTCATCGTAAAGGATAGTCCTCATACGTACTGCAGGCAGTCGTGGATGACTGATATTGGTAAGTAGCCAAGAATAAATTTATTTACCTGTATTAGCCCACATGAATCTTGTCTTTATTGTATATAGCACGTATTTATGTATTTGTTGTTTGATCAGTTGTTTTTACTGGTATCTGTCCTAACATAGGTTCCATTTTAAGTATTTATCTGCCCTGTGAAGTGTTTTATGATTTGTCTGTAACAAGCACAATACACATTTTTATTTACTTTAAAATATAAGTGCTTTTCAGTTGGATATCTACCTTTCTCTCAAACCTATATATCGTATGTAAACTGTAGTGTACATTGTCACTGAGTTTATCTGCTAATATGACCAATAAACTCAGCATCAGCTATACTTCTTTAATGCTGATGTTACTTTTTTCTTCTTTATCTAGCTTTTGGAGCATCAATTGCCAAGTTCCTGGGAGCATGCATGATGCCAATGTACTGCAGCAATCACAGCTATGCAAAAAGGCTCATCTACTCCCCAGGGTAAAAAATATTTTTTTACCTTGTCTGTTAACATTAAATGATCAGTGACATCAATAATTTTATGTTGTTGTATGACCTTTAAGGAGTGAGGGTGATTCTGGGGAAACCTGTGTGTTTCTTTCTCCAAGATCCAGATTATCCACTCATGGACTGGCTGATGAAGTGTTACCATAGTCTCCAGGCCGAACACCTGAACAAAAGTCGTTCAATGTTCACCTCGGCTCAGCAAGAACAACAGTGGAGATTACTTTTGGGAGACTGAAGTCTAGGTGGAGGGTGCTCCTGAAATGCACTTCACTTTCGCACCTTGCATGATTACAACATGTTGTGTACTGCACAATTTTTGTGAATGAGAAAAGGAGCAGGTCCCCCAATGATGGTTGGAGGAGGCAACAGTTATGGAGAGAGTCTTACCCCATCCCCACAGTGCACCACAGAACCACACTCCCAGCGCAGATGTTTATGTCATGAGAAATGCATTATCAGCATACATGGCAGCAACCTTTCCCCTTCGGAGGAGTATACATTAGGCACAAGTGGTTAACTTTCAGCATATTTGCTTGCTTTGAGCAGCTTGGAAAGTCACACTTCTTAGTATTTGATCAACCTTATCTCCAGTCTCTGAGGTTAACTGCATTCAAGATGTTATTTTAAGAAGAAGTGCTGCACTTTTTATTTTAATGTGAACTAGGCAGTTTTTTTAAGTACTTTGTGTTACTCATTAATCACAGAAAGAAACACCATTTCTGTTGGGTTTTGTATGCTTCAATTCCAGAAACACTGTACAAAGGTTTGAAGTGCAAAAAAGGACACAACAAAAAGGACGATAAAAAAGGGACCTCTTCAAGTTCTGCTCACTTATGTTAAATATTACTTTACAAAAAATAGAGGTTTAAATAAAAATTTTTAAAAAATTCAACCCCGTCCAGGGTGTACCTTGCCTTGTGCCCCATGTTCGCTGGGGTTGGCTCCAGGTACCTCACGACCCTGTAGGATAGATAGAAAATGGATGGATGGATTTTTTTTTTTACTTTTATATAACAAAAGACAAGGCACAATCTTTCCTGTAACACAGGCAAATATGAGGTAGGCAAACATATCTAAACTTAAGCCAATACAGGCATTCACAATCTATTTTACATAAACAAGTTTTCTGCTAGCCTAATGGTAGGCTGCTCACAGGTGAGTACACGATCAAGCATAGTTATTTGCTTCTTCTGACCAAATGTTCAGCAGTGGATGTGTTTGACACAGTAAAACCATGCATGGGATAGATAGATGGCTGTGTGTGATACCCCTGAAAGTGTAGAGGGTGCAGTGAAGGAGGGGCAAACACTGGCTGAGGATGGGTGCTTCAGAATCCCTCAACAAGTATTGATATCATGTGCTCGGTGGAATGGACATTGCTCTCAATTAAAGCACTAAGGAGTCTCATGTCTCTGCTCTGATTGCTGGATTTGGTCTTGAACCCATTCGTTTTGTTGCCTCATCATCTGTATCATGAACTGCTGATGCTGAGAGATCACAGTGCATCTCGCAGACTTCTTTCTTCAAGAGTAACCTACACAATAAGTTTCCATTAAAAAAAAAAGAGAATAGAAACGTCAGTTGAAGTGACAGGCTCTGATAGCAGTAACATAGCTAAAAGTCTTGGAAAATTTTTAAAAAGTGTCTCCATTTTCTACATTATGCATATTTAAATGTTGGGACAAATATGTGCAGCATACAGGAGCTTGGCTATGTAACAACTACTGAAACTGATGCGTCAAACCAATACATGCCTACAAAGAGTTGTGTCTGTCCACTCCATTCTGGGATATGTTGGACAAAGTTCAATGACCGAGTATGTCATGCATATTTTCAAAATATGAGAAAGATGAAGGAATAGAACCACTGGTGTTATTCTGTTTTTTCGCCCAATAGTAGCTACTTTTTAGGATTTTCCAGTGCGGTGTGAACTTGTTCAGCCGAACGTATGTAACCTTCCTCCCCAATTCTTTCTGCGACTCTTTTAAAGATGTCACTATTCCTGTTTTTACGGCCATCAAGGCACTTCATAATATCCATTTCTTTCAGAATGCCTAACATTACCATCATTTCCCGCTCGGACCAAAAATGTGCCTTCTTCTTGTAACCGTGCTCTCTTGTTTGCCGTCAAATGTTTGAACACTGTTGTGTGTGTATGTGTCCTGTCAAAAAATGCGGTGAAAACTCCCACACGATGTTAATTGTGTGATTAAGGTGTGTACATGTCTGTAATACACGTTGATAATGTGACTAAAATAGTTATACTCCACATGTCTTAATTCGATTTGTGTTTACTTCGAGTATGACTTGAATCGGATTAATGTCATCAATAATCGCTGTTTACATGGTAGTTTCTTAATCAGAGTATTGTCTCAATCAGGTTAATATTGGATTATTGTTATCCATGTAATCGTACTGATTGTTAAATCTCCGGCATTTGGAAAGTTGCTAAGGTTTGTTCAAAAAGTCGCTAAATTTGTCCCTAGGTGCTTTTATTTTGGCAAAAGATTTTGCTGAAGGGGTCTGAAAAGTGGCTAAGTTGGCAACACTGGTCTGCACTGACAGCTAGATAAAAGGTAGCTAAGCGCCACCTCTCCCCAGTAAAAATAAGATACAGAAGGAGAGGGAACGCGGGGCTTTTCATTTATGCGCATTCTATTTGAAAAGCAATAAAATACACAGAGTACCCAAATGATGTCTTCTCTGTTTTTTTCTTGAAAACATTTGCGCCCCCTTTCCGAGCTCTCCGTGCCCCCCTGGTTGAGAAACACTACTTTATTGGAACAAATGTTAGATTACATTATTGCCAAAGCATATAATCTCAGGAAAAAAGTAAGGTTCATAAAGGGTTAATATAATGAAAATAAATGAAAAAAAAAGGCAAACGTACTCATCATAAAAAGTAATAGCATAAAATAAGAATGAATAAGAGGGAGATCTCTTAATAAAATTAAATAAATAAAAAGAAATATTTTTAAGACTTGCTTCAAATTAATTTATTTCTGATTGCACTGTGTATAGGAGAGTGTGTTAGAAAGTGTAGCTCTGTTTCCACCTCCCCCAGGTAACAGTGAGAGTACAGTACAGCCTCTGTCTGAATGAAGCATCCATCTCTCTCTCTCTCTCTCTCTCTCTCTCTCTCTCTCTCTCACACACACACACACACACACACCTCCATCTGAGTGAAGGATCAGCAACAGTGGAAAACCACTATACATTAATAAAGCAAGTTATTTATTTGTTTGTTTATTTATTTATTTATTTATTTATTTATATTTCTGTTATGCAGTTAAAAAGCAATGCAGTTAAGTTACAGTTTAAGGAAAAGACAGCTAGCTAGCAGCTAACTAGCGCTTAGCTTTAAGATAAAAACCTCCAAGTAATGAATTAAGTGGAGATGCAGAGAATGGCTAACCGTTTCTAAGTAAAATTTAACACATTAAATCTGACACACAGCTCAAGGGTTACATCTTCCTGTTGCCATTTTTACACCCATTTCCCAATATAATTATGTTAGCTTTCTAGCTAACATTGTAAGTGAACAAATTAGTTTAGCTTAGCATAGTCCAAACTTAAGCTTAAACTTAAATTTCATCTATTTTTTTGTTTTTAGCGTTTTTCATGACACTTTGTTGCCTTCCATTCATAACCTCTCTTTGGAAGTTGCAAATAGCTTGGTTTAAAAAAAAAAAAAATTTTAGGACGGTTTCTCAGTGAACATATTAATGCTACCTTGCTGCCAGGTGAAGCTCGGATAGTTTCACAAAATGGCGGCTAGTGTCGTGGGTAAATCAACCTTTTTAACCTAAGTCAAAAACTTCAGAGACAGAGAGTTTAGTAGATGTCAAAAGTAAATAAACTTTATTGAAAACCAATAAAGTGTGACAGTCTGCAGAAAGTCCGAATTATGCAAGCACACACAGCACTTTATATACCTTCCTCCACAGTGTATCCATCTTAGGCAGGGTTTTGCCTGTCCACATTAGAAACAGACCAATCTTCTTTGCCACAATTAAATATTCATGTCTATATGTTATCTTAAATTTGTTGAGCATGCGCAGTCAGTTGTTTTTTTCTCAATATGATTTCATGAGGTCATGGTTTCTACTTTTTCTTAAAAAGGTTTCACACAGGCTTGTGTTTCCTGACCTTGATCCACACTCGCCTTTTTACCAGGTCTTACCCTACTTACCCTAGCTCGTTAATATGGCCTCAAAGTTATATCTGCTTCTGTGGAGGAAGATACAGGCTTGTTCAGAAAGAACAATTATTGTACAATAAGACACAGAGTTCATCCAACTCAATCCACACTCAGAATATAACTTGATCAAACATTGTTCTATGGATTTAGATTATGCTTTTAACTATTGATTACACGTATAGATTATGCTTTTTAAATAATATTGATTATTCGATTATGCTTAAGTAATAATTCTAAATGTTGGTTACATATTGAGTACACTTCATTAACAAATCCAAATGTTAGTTACAGATATTGTTTATGCTGCATAAATATTTTCCATACTAGATACACAAAATGGCGGATAGTTACTAAAAATGGCGACTATTTACACAAAATGGCTGATAGTTACGCAAAATGGCGGCTAGTTATGCAAAAAGGCAGATAGTTACACAAGGTGGTGGCTAGTTAAATTGGCTATTTAAGATCTGCGAGTTACACAAAATGTAGGCTAGTTACACAAAATGGTGGCTGGTTACGCAAGGTGGCAGCTAGTTAAATTGGCTACCTAAGATCTGCTAGTTATGCAAAATGGTCGGCTAGTAACGCAAGGTTGCAGATAGTTAAATTTGCTACCTTAGATCTGCTAGTTTCACGAAATGGCGGCTAGTTACGCAAAATGGTGGCTAGTTACTTAAGGTGACAGCTAGTTAAATTGACTACCTAAGATCTCAAGAGACAGTTTAATTCCAAAGAAATATTTTAAGCATTATTACCTGTGTAAGCTTAGGATTGAAAAAAAATAAAAATTTCAGCTGATTTAATTTCAGTGGATTAACTTCAATCTTACATCTCTGTTATTATGTGTGGATTCTTACTGGACTTGCCTTGTCTTGTGTGTCTGTACTCATACATTTATTTTGTGGATTGTTATCAGTATGCTTCTTAACTTTAAGGAAAGTCTGATGTGCCGATTAAAAAAAAAATCTGTTTTATTTATTGTTTACATGACAGTTGTCACGAACCTCTAATCGGCACGGAAGCAGGAGCGGGCAGCAGGTGTAGAGCGTCATATTGGGAAATGCAAGAAACGTAGTCGTAAGACAGGCAAAGGGCAAGCGATCGGACAAACAACACAAACAGGGTCAGGCAGAGATCGTAGTCGAAACCGGAAACAAGGGTCGAGGATCACGAGAAGATAAACTAACTAGAACGGCTTGGTAACGCAGAGAAACGAGTTGACTGAACGTATACTTCGCATAGATTCTGGGTGAATGATATCCCTAAGTACTAGCGGTGAGAGTGTGTGTGTGTGATTGGTGCCAGGTGTATGCCAGGTGGCCTCCCCCGGGGTCGTGGACCAGGGAGATCAGGATAAGTTGCGTGAAAGTCTTTAGTAAGCTGTGGATCCAGTATATCCTGCTTGGGAACCCAGCATTTTTCCTCAGGTCCATAACCCTCCCACTCGACCAAATACTCCAGCTTGCCTCTCCTGTGTCTAGATTTGAGGATGTTCTTGACACGGTAAGCCGGTTGTCCATCAATTTCCAGAGGGGTCGGAGGAGTTTCAGATGGTACTTCTGTGGCTAATGGACCATTGATAACAGGTTTGAGACGTGATATGTGGAATGAGGGGTAGATACGGCTGTGTTGTGGCAGTTCTAGATGGTAAGTGACTTCATTGACTCGCTTGAGGATTTTGAATGGTCCAGTGTATCTTGGCGTTAGTTTTTTACAGCTATGAGCTTGTCTTAAGTCCTTGGTGGAAACCACACCCTATTGCCTGGTTGGTAATTAGGGTGTTCTTTGCGGTGGCGATCCGCTTTGCGCTTGTATGTGTCTGTGGTCTCTTTCAGGCGTCGGTGGGTGTCAGACCAGACACGCTCGCTACGTTCAAACCATTGGTCAACAGCAGGAGCTGTGGTGGGAGTCGCGTTCCACGGGAACAGTGGAGGTTGGTAACCTAGTACGCACTGGAAAGGAGTGAGATTGGTAGCCGAATGACGTAGTGAGTTCTGGGCATACTCGGCCCATGGCAGAAACTTGCTCCAATCCTCTGGGTTATTGGCACAGAAAGTACGGAGGAATCACCCTAGTTCCTGATTGATTCATTCAACTTGTCCATTGGCTTGTGGGTGATATCCGGAGGTGAGATTCACTGTTACTCCCATCTTAGTCATGAAGCTGGACCACACTCTGGAAGTAAACTGCGGGCCCCTGTCACTGACAATCTCCTCCGGAATGCCGAAATATCTAAAAACATGCTGGAATAGAAGTTCGGCTGTCACGAAGGCGGTGGGGAGAGCAGGTAATGGAATAAAATGTACAGACTTGGAAAACCGGTCCACTGTGACTAGAACTGTGGTATTTCCTTGGGATGGCAAATCCGTTACGAAGTCTACGGATATGTGTGACCATGGGCGTTCGGGTATGGGTCAGGGCTTGAGCCTCACAGCTGGGAGGGTCCGAGGTACCTTATTCTGTGCGCAAGATGAACAGGATGCCACCACCTTGTGTATATCTCCCTCCATGTTGGACCACCAGTACTTCTCTTTTAGGAGATCGTGTGTGCGCTGTGCCCCTGGATGCCCTGTACCGAGTACCGTGTGCGCCCAGATGATGATTCTTGCCGGTACTCTTCGGGTACAAATAGTTTGTTCAGGGGACACTTTACGGGTACTTGTGACAGGGGAATCTCCTCTAGTTCCTGATCCAGATCCCACTCTAGCACATTGATAATACATGAAGGATGGATGATATACTTCTCATGCTCGTTGACACGTTCTGTGTGGTCGAGACGAGACGGCATCAGCTTTTATGTTCTTGGACCCTGGTCTGTAGGATAACGAAGTGAAACCTGGTGAAGAACAGGGCCCATCGGGCCTGGCGGGGTGTGAGTCGCTTTGCAGTGCGAAGGTACTCCAGGTTCTTATGGTCTGTGAAGATGACAAAGGGATGTGTAGCCCCCTCTAACCAGTGTCTCCACTCCTCCAGCGCTAACTTAATTGCCAAGAGTTCACGATTTCACACATCGTAGTTTCTCTCAGCGGGGGAAAGCTTTCGCGAGAAGAATGCCACCGGATGGAGTTTTGGTTTCCCTCCGAATCGCTGGGATAAAATGGCTCCTACCCCGGTCTCTGACGCGTCCACCTCCACTATAAACGGTCTGGATGGGTCCGGATGTTTGATGATGGGTGCAGTAGTGAAGGCTTTCTTGAGCTTGTCGAAGGCGGTTTTGGCCGTTGGATTCCATGATAGACGTTTGGGTTTCCCCTTTAGCAGGGACGTGAGGGAGTTGGCGATGGCACTGAAATTTCTAATAAACCTTCTGTAGAAGTTTGCAAACCCCAGAAACGTCTGTAATTCCTTGATCGTCGTGGGTGTGGGCCAGTTTACTACTGCCTGGACCTTTTCTTGGTCCATGGAGATCCCCTCGGGGCTGATGACGTATCCCAGAAACGCAATGGTGGTTCTATGAAATTCGCATTTCTCAGCTTTAACATATAACTGATGACGGAGCAGTCATTGTAGAACTTGGCGGATGTGGTGAACATGTTCCTCCCGGGAGTTAGAATATATTAGAACCACTGGATGCCGGGCCGTCACATTGACACGGAACGTAATTTTCTCCTGATAAAGAGCGCTGGTGCGGAGGTTAATAGGTTCGGTGCAGTGGGTGATTAAACCATCTCCAATGTTGGCTCCATCAATGGCTTGGACACGGCGGGGGGTGCTGAGAGGACGAACGGGGATGTTATATTGGAGTATGGTCTCTTGGTCAATGAAGTTCCCCGCCGCTCCAGAGTCAATCAGCGCCTCTAAAATACAGGAAACGCCTGAGTATTCTAATATCACTGGTAATACGAATGCAGACTGAACTGAGTACTGAGAAATGGGTTCTAAACTGTTTTGGTTTCCCCTCGGGTAGAGCACTGTTTGAGAGGGCATTGTTGCACGAAGTGGCCCTTCTCCCCGCAGTAGAAACAACAATGTTCACGGCGCCGTCGTTCTCTCTCCTGCAGGCTCACCAGAGTCTGCATGGGTTCACTAGGGCTCTCAGATGCTGGTACTTCCGTCTCGCTGCGTATGGAGCGGCGACTCCGTAGTAGACGATCCAGGCATATAGCTACGTTTGATGAGTCAGCTGAACATCGCGGCACGCCAGCTCCATTACGATGTCGGCATTTAATCCCCGGCGAAACATAGTCTTTGGAGCGGGTTGATTCCATCCACTCCTAGCGGCCACAGTACGAAATTCAAGAGCGTAATCCGCCACACAACATGATACCTGCGTCAAGACTAATAATTCCTCCCCAGTCTCCCGGTTGTCTGGAGAATGATCGAATACCATGCAGAAACGTGATGTCAGCTGATCATATGTGCTGATGACGTTCCCTTCCTGTTCCCATTCCCAACATAAATGTTCTCTTTTGGGTACAATTTTATTTATATTTTGTTTCTACGTGATGATGCACTTTAAGGATCAGTCTAATTTGATGTAAAGATTTGTACATGAGCAAGAATGTAGCACAACATGGAGGTGAAAGCAGCGGTCTGTTTATTTAAATGTGAAAGTGCAGTAAAAATATGTTGTCACTAAAATAAATGAATAACCGTGATAAATAATCTCAATATTGATCAAAATATTCTGGATTATCATTTTGTCCAGTATCGTGCAGCCCTAATGTATATTAAGCAAAACTATACAATATTGGTTACTACTATTGAGTGTAAAAATTGTAAAATGTATGGCAGCCTATTTCCTACAGCTATAAAATGAATGAATAAATAAATAAATACCCCCTAAGTTTATTTTCCACATTACTTTGTGGTCCAGGTCCAAAAGAGAAAAAGACATAATAGTTTTGTCTTCAAGTTAATGACATTTTATGAGGCTGAAACTTTGGAACTAGCTTTGGACAAGGTGAGAGACCTTATCTTGAGTCTTACGATGCCGCCAAAGTTTTTCTGGCTGGAAGACATCGTCTGGATTTCACTATGATGTTTCTCGACTATGTGACACATACACAAATTGGTGATTAAATGTCCATGACCCAAAGTCGCCTAACTCTGCCATGGTGTCTAGGATAGCGCTGCATCTGCCGTTACAGAAAAGCAGAGTGGTCGTATGTGCAGAAGGAAGAGTGTGTGTGTGTGTGTGTATGTGTGTGTGTGTGCAGTCAGTGTTTTCTACATAGGTAAAGAGATTTTTCTCTCATCTTTGCCTTTTTGTGATCATTAGGAGAGATGTATTTTAAAACAAAAAAAATCTGTAAAGTAACTGTTATCCGAATACAGCTGTTTCATAACATAACAAGGGCTGAATACAATTACTTTAAAAACATATGTATGAATATTTACACAAACACACACATATGGCAGAATTAATTGATGATGATTTGATGTAGTTGATTAAATTATTCATTAATGTGTGTACTGATGGAGAATACACATCGTTTCACTAACACACCTTTCTCAGGTGTACCTTAACACACTACATCCTGTTGTGTATTCATAAAGATACATTTATCTCTTGATTGTGCCATGACTACATCACTTCTTGTTTTCCTGTTAATCCGATTTATTCCATGAGCTGGAACTTTCATTCATTCCACGTCTCCATATTTTACAACAAATCTATGATTTTATAATCCAACTGCGAGTGACATGTAATAGACACCAACAGCTTCTGATGCAGATTACCATAGCGACACACAGCTGAGCTGGCTAAGGCGAGTTATACAATCATGTTTATATATTCAGTCACACACACACACACACACACACACACACACACACACACACACACACACACGTGCATACAACAAAAAGCGTATGGCTATTCTAGTAAAATAATAAAGTCACGTCACAACTAACACATCTTTAATAGGTCTCGTTACATTTTTATTTAATTAAAAACACTGTTCTGTTTGGCACATTTTAAAAGTTAATAAAGTAGTTTTTTATTGAAATACAAAATATTTGCAATTTAAAATATCAAATATACTATATAAAAGCAAAAGACTTCATAGTGTTTATTGTGTGGCAGCAAGCCTCATGTGTGTTTAATGAAACTGATTAGTTATTTATTATTTATTATGTTTTGTTATTTATTATGTTTCTGGAGCTATAAGGTGAATTATGATAGTTATCAGGTGGAGTTTAATAGTGACTAAGTTCTGTAAACTTTAGTGACTAAAGTATACAGAATTTCTGAAATTAAATTGAAATGAGGTGAAGTAAAGCAAGCATGGGTGCTGGAAACAAAGCAATAAACCACCAAGAGAAGATTGGTAGCTTTCCCAACACCTGTACTCTTCTCAAAACCTTTTCTTCTCTTCTCTGTCCCCCTCCTCCCCCTTCCCCTACCTTTCTCAATGCAGATGACTTTGCCACATTCTTTTCCTACAAGGTTACATCAATCAGAAACCAGTTGTCAACCCCAGACACGCATAGACCGGCTCCTCCTATATGTAACTCTCAACTGTCCTCCTTCTCCCCTCTCTCAGAGACTGATGTCTCAAAACTCCTCCTCTCTAGCCGTCCCACAACCTGTCCTTTTGACCCTATCCCTTCTCACCTTCGTCAGTCCATCTCTCCCACACTATTACCTGCACTCGCACACATCTTTAACACATCCCTCTCTACTGGCACATACCCTACCGCATTTAAGCAAGCCCGGGTTACCCCACTGCTTAAAAAACCATCACTTAACCCTGCTGCGGTTGACAACTACAGACCTGTTTCCCTCCTCCCTTTTCTTTCCAAAACTCTTGAAAGAGCTGTTTTTAATCAACTCTCCAATTTTCTCACACAGAACAACCTCCAGGACACCAAATAGTCTGACTTCAAGAGCAATCACTCCATGTTGACTGCTCTGCTTTCTGTCACTGAAGCCTTACAACTAGCAAGAGCAACCTCTAGATCATCTGTCCTCATCCTACTCCACCTCTCTGCTGCTTTCGACACTGTGAACCATCAGATCCTCCTGTAAACTCTCTATGGCTTAGGCTTCACCGGAACGGTTCTGCGCTGGGTGGAATCCTATCTCTCAGACAGATCCTTCAAGGTATCAAGATATTTCTGAAACTCAGCAACTCACAACTGGCATTCCACAGGGGTCAATTCTGGGTCCACTGTTTTTTTCTATTTACACTACATCTCTAGGGCAGGTGATTGAGTCTCATGGCTTCTCATATCACTGCTATGCTGATGACACCCAGCTCTATTTGTCCTTCCAGCCTGACGATCCATCCGTCTGTGCACGTATCTCTGCTTGCCTGTCAGACATCTCGGTCTGGATGAGGGACCACCACCTTAAGCTCAACTTGGCAAAAACTGAGCTTCTCATTATCCCAGCCTGCCCCTCAATCAAACACAACCTCTCTGTACAGCTCGGCTCAACCACACTCAAGCCAACCAGGACAGCCAGGAACTTTGGGGTGACTTTTAATGACAGCTTGACCTTTACAGACTATATCTCAGCAACTGCATGGTCCTGTAGGTTCATCCTGTATAACATCAAGACAATCAGAGCCTATCTCACTGAACAGGCTACACAGCTACTAGTCCAGGCTCTTGTCATCTCAAAACTGAACTACTGCAAAGCACTACTCTCAGGTCTCCTAGCCAGCTCCAGCAAACCCCTTCAGATGATTCAGAATGCAGTAGCACGCCTCGTCTTCAACCAGCCCAAAAGGACCCATGTCACACCCCTTTTCATCTCCCTCCACTGGCATCCTGTAGCCGCCCGTATTAAATTCAAGGACTTGATGCTCACCTACAAGACCTTATCTAGAACAGCACCCCCCAAGGGCTCTACAGTGTGACCATTTCACTCACATTTACAGCCGAAAAGCACTTTGTGCGTCTGTGAAATAATATTTCGTCGTACCGATGCGACTGACCTGTTCGAAGTAGTATAATACTTTCGCAGTGCTTTTCCTCACCTCAGTCAACCGAACAGTTTTGTAAATACTGCAAAGAAGCCATTAATGATGACAAGAGTAACTTTGTACATTATATGCTTCTCTCAACTTGCCGATCTCACAAACCGCCAACTTTTATTGATCACGGAAAATTACCTGAACCTGCGAATGTGACATTCTCATGTAGTCGGGCGGAGTGAATTAATAATAATGTTAATGCTACAAGGTGGGTTTAATTCAAACTTCTTTATTAAATAATTCCTCACCAATCATAATCAAGACTAGCAACTGTTCAGTCTGTAAACATACAGCACGCTGCTGCACTCCTTCATTCTCTTCACTAACTCTAATAGACAGTGCATTCACTTCGTTTAAACTCACGGTTGTCAGATATCACCAGAAAAGTCAACTCCAGTTTTCTTGTTTTGATTTAACCCTCCAAAAAACACAATATTATCAGCAGACATGGCAACACTGTACTGGGGGATCCGATCTAAATCTGATAAACAAACAAACAACAACAACAACAAAAAAAAAAAACGAATAAAACGTAAAGACAGAATATTGTAGAGACAGGAGAGAGGGGAGAAAAGCTGAGACTTTCTCACATGTACAGTACAATGTAAATGAGTAGTGAATATACACATCAAAATGCCTTTTGGATCAATTCATTGAAACTAAGTTTAAATGTGTAAATGATCATATCAACTGCTGCTGTTCTATAGATTAGTGAAGATGATGTCTGCACTCTGATGAAGGAGCTGATCATCATCCACACAGGACAGGTAGAACACACTGAACCTCCTGAGCGCCACACCTTGCTGTGCTTTTAGTTAGTTATAGCCATGATCAGCTCAAGTTTATCCTTGGGTATCAATACAGTCCATCTATCTATATATCTATCTATGAAGAACATTTCTTCCTCTGTTCTCTCTCGGTTTGTCTCCAGGGGAGTCGGATGTCCTGCAGTGTGATGATGATAAATATGTGTCTGATGGACAGAATTTAACATTTCCTGGGCCAATGATGAGGTGAGACGCTCTTTCTCCTCCTACATGTTAAATATTTCAGCAGTAATATCTTCTGGTGGTTAAAGTGCATGTGTGTGCAATAATCCATATAATCCAGCTGTTCGAACATCTGTTACAGTGCTAAGATGCAGTAGGGTGAGCTGATGAGATTTATCCAGAGCAAATCCCAGGAGTGTTTGCTGCACCTAGATAAACCTGAGCAACAGAAATCCTATTTCTTCTGGTCCATTATGGAGCGCTTCTGTAATCAAAATGGAGTAAGTGTTGGAGTTCATTACACTGAAAAAAATCTTCTCAAAAGAAAAACACAACAAAACAAATCGAGTATTTTTTTTTTCTTTGCTGAACAAGCTGCTCTGTTGTGTTGGCTAATGAAGTCGAACTGGACAAATGAATAACTTTTTCAGCCTTCAGAAATAAATCACTGGCGTAGATAAGAAATAAACGCTGATCAGATGCAGCTTAATTGAGTCAACTTTAACTTCATTGTTCAGTTGATGAATATAATTATATTCTCCAAACTCTAATGGCCTACTGTAATCAGATACTTAAGAGATGTTCTTGCAAAGTGTCCTGTTTACAAAATAAACAACAATTTTTGTTTGCATAAATTTGCGTTTATTACTTTATTTAAAGCATAGCAAAATGTCTGAAAAAGGACTGTAGTTACAAAATGTTTATTTTTTTATTTTTTTGCTTTCTGAAAGATGTACAAATATATGAATATGTAAATAATATATGTTGTAATAAACCTACAACACAGTTACACAGTTTAACTAGAAAAATGCTGCAGAACCTAAAATGGACACCAGAAACAACATAACATTAACATGTAAATATTAACAGACTCAAAAGAGACTTTCCTGTTAGCTAAGCAAGAATGGGAGTTAACTAGCTAAATTAGCTTGCCAGTCTGGTCTGGTTTAAAAGGCTAGGTTAGGTTTAGTTACACTTGATCTGAAAAGACAGGAATTTGCTGCCTCAGTACCAACTAAATTATATCAGCGATGTGTTTAATAAACATATCACTTACCAACATTTAAGAGTGTTGTGGTGTTGTTCTTGGTCTGTTTCATTTTTACATTTTTTCTAAGGATAAATAATAAATATATGAAAGATATTCTTCTTTTACAGAGAGTAATGATGTGTGAAATCGCCACGCTCCTCTTCAGGGGCTACAACCTTCTGAGTAGAAAGGTGAGTGTATCAGCATCGCTTTCTGTCTGTACTGTGTGTACTGTGTTTGTCAGATTCATGTGGATTAACGTGACACTTTCTGCTGCAGCTCAAATGTGTGGAGAAACAGGAGGACCTGTATATTCCTCTGGCGCGGCTTTTATGCTCCACTGCTCCAAGAGATTTGCCAAGAGAAGCCATTACTGACATGGGAGACAAGTTCGGTACAGATGCACTCCACAGTAACAGCATTTTTACACTCACTGTCCACTTTATTAGGGACTCGTTCATGTAATTATCCATTTGACCAATCACGTGTCAGAAGCAGTGCAGTGTATAAAAAAACGTCGATACAGATCAAGCGCTTGAGTTAATGTTCATGTCAAACATCAGAATGGAGAAAGATCTCGGTGACCGTAACCGTGGTGATTGTTTGTTGGTGACAGTTTCGGTATTTCAGAAACATCATTGGCTGATTGGATAAATTGCATGAATGTGCAGATGTTCCTAATAAAGTGGACGGTGGGTATATATTATGAACTCACCTCTGGACTGGTGTATGGATGTTGATTGTCACGTGCATGTTTGGTTTTTTATCTTCAGCCTCCGGAGGATGGACCTATGCAGCACATATCTGCTACGTGGTGGTGCAAGTGGAGCTGGGTTCATGCCCAACATTTAAACTGATTGGATGTTACAGGTATTTGGTGTGTGTGTGTGTGTGTGTGTGTGTGTATGTCTGTGTGTGTGTGTGTGTGTGTGTGTGTGTGTGTGTGTGTGTGTGTGTATGTATGCATTTTCCTTATTTAACACGTTTTTGTCTTTGCACCAGTTTGCCAGACCATAAATCAGCCCTGAGGGAGGCGATTGAGAGAACTGAGGTCTATGAGTAGGTGCTGTCTCTGACCACAGGACTCGGCCAGCCACACTTTCAGGTTTTAATTTTTCTTCTTCTCTTTTTCATGTCAAATTCAACTGAAATATGATGAACAATCATATTGAGAAAGAGTTCAGGAGTTCAAGTACCTTCACGCCTGCATGCTAGCCAACGCTGGACTTCGTGCTCAGGCACTTGATTACTGAGAGAGCGTCGCTGGAGTGCTCTCCAGATTCCCTCAGCACACTCACAGCTGTAAGATGAAACGGGTTATAAATGTAAATAAGGCGATTCTTATTTCTGAAATGGCTGCCAGGATTCAAATGTAGAGTCTTCATCACTGATTTACTTCCCATGTGTGTCTTGTAGCTCTCTGAGGATCTGCTTCGATGGAAGGAAGAAGAAGAACCTGAGTGGCTGATAAAGCTTCGTCAACTGCTCAAACACAGGGCATTTCATTCTAGCTCTTCTGATAAGCTATTGAGCACCGAGTCTGTGCTCTCGGGTCGCCTGGACGGTACGTTACAATCCACAAAAACTATTTTTAACATTTTAAAAGCACTTTACAATTGAACGTTTTAATTGGATGGGAATCTCTAATAATCTATATTTCTATATTTGCATCATCTAAAGGTAAAACCTAGCATAGCATAATGTACATACAGCCTTATCTTAGTCAGAAATGATCAGAGTTTAGGGAGAAGTAAAGATGATTTTGACTCAGTTATACAGAAAGATTGTAAAGAGTGTGTAAGGAGTAAATATATTTCACTTACAGAGACAACTGAATAATAAATAAATAAATGTCATTTTTCTGTTCAGACTGTAGTAGTAATACCAGCTGCTAATATTCAGGACGCTATACTCAAGAGACAGCACTGTGATGTAATCGCAAGAGATGACAAGAACATGAGGGTCTTTTGTTCTTATATCTATTCTGCATAACTATTCTATATAACTGAATTAGTGTGTGTGTGTGTGTGTGTGTGTGTGTGTGTGTGTGTGTGTGTGTGTGTGTGTGTGTGTAACAGAGTACACTGTGGGAAAGAAACTAGGGAGAGGTTTCGACTTTGTCTACTCTGTAGTCCATAAGACAGATGGGAAACAGGTAATGGGGCTGTTATTATTGGGAAAAAAAAACAATAAGATTATATATATATATATATAATACAGTGGCAAGAAAAAGTATGTGAACCTTTTGGAATTTCATGGTTTTCTGCATAAATTTGTCATAAAATGTGATCTGATCTTCATCTAAGTCAAGGGTATTGACAAATATAATGTGTCTAAAATAGTAACACAAAATAAATTCTGATCTTTCATGACTTTATTGAACACACATTCAACATTCATAATGGCAGTGGAAAAGTAAGTGAACCCTTAGAATTAATAACTGGTTGACCCCCCCTGGCAGCAATAACCTCAACCAGGCACTTCCTGTAGCTGTGCATCAGACCTGCACATCGTTCAGGAGGAATTTTAGCCCATTCTTCCTGGCAGAACTGCTTTGCCTCTGTCATATTCTTTGGACGTCTCATGTGTTTGGCTCTCTTCAAGTCATTCCATAGCATCTCTATTGGGTTGAGGTCTGGGCTCTGACTTGGCCACTCCAAAAGGTGGATTTTGTTTTTCTGAAGCCATTGTTGTGGATAAAAATGACATGAAATAAACATGAGGGAGACCTAGTATGAGTAATATGTAATTTTATTGATAATTCACAGGACTGGTGGGTGTGTAATCTTGAGGAGAGCGGTAGGGGGAAGAAAATGGGATGTGTGCTGGGGACATGGGATAGTCAGTAAAGGTGAAATAAGGAGACCACTGAGAGTAGGGCGGACTGACAGGTGAGAAGAGGGAAGAATGGTCAGATTCAAATCCAGCCCCTCCAATAAAGGAGAGAAGGAAAAATGACGACGGGCACCTAGACACACAGAAGCGGTATTAGGCGGATATTGACGAATTGGATTCACACTTTAAGAGTAACACACTATGGTTTATTAGTCAAAAAGTCAAAAAGAAGTATAAGAGCTGAGGAGTGCAAACACACACACACACACACACACACACACTCTCGTACAGTCAAGGGCGAGGCATGTAGACATAACACACACACACACACACACACACACACACTCTCTCTGTCTCTCTCTCACACACACAACATTATAATTTTATAAGAATAATAAAAAGGAGTATTAAGATATTATAAGGGTAATATCTTATAATAATAAAATATAAAAATAAAGAGTAGTAGGATATGTAGGATAGTAGAAGGGCAATATAATGATATTATGAAGTAGGAAGTACAGTAAACCATTTTGCAAGCAGTATAACTATATATAAAATAGAGATATAGAGCAAATATGAAAATAAATTATAAACTAGAAATACAGAAAAATGTAACTTCCTCATAATTCAAATGGTGAAGATTCTTGTCTCGCAAGGAAGGCCTTAATTTTAAGAGAAAACCATGAGGAGCCATTTATATGGGTAACTGATTCAAGCTGCCCCCCCCCCCCCCCCCCCCCCGCGAGATAATAGTGAGACCAAGGTCACTCTAAATTGTTTTTTCTCTCCACTTTTGAACCTAATGGTAAATTGGAAAGTCCTTTTTCAGAACCTAATGGTAACTTGGAAAGTCCTTTTTCAGAGCCTAATGGTAAATTTGATAAGCCCTTTTCAGAACCTAATGGTAATGTAGATGAGCTCTTTTTTTTTAACCCTATTGGTATTGATATCATAGTCTTTCTGAAATATATTGGTTATCTATTGTGTAAATACAGTATAAATACTGGAGCTTGAGCTCTGGGGATGAGATCACTTCTGAGAATTCTCATCGGTGTGGATCTTGTGTGGTGGAATGGAACCAATAAATCTGGACCCTTGCTTCTTCTCACTCACGGCTGGTGTCTTTTTTTCTATCTCCAACTGGGTTCGGAGATAGATGTGAGTATTTGCTTCTATGTTGAATTTGAAGTGTTTTTGAGTAATAGGCTAAATTTGAGCCAGCACCATTCTGTTGTGGACTTGCTCTGGTGTTTTGGGTCGTTGTCCTGTTGCATCACCCAACTTCTACAGTTTCAGCTGACGTACAGACATTCTCACATTATCCTGAATAATTGTCTGATATACTTGGGAATTCATCTTCAGCTCAATGATTGCAAGCTGGCCAGGCCGTGGTGCGGCAAAGCAGGCCCAAATCATGATGTTTCCTCCACCATACTTTACGGTTGGGATGATGTTTTCATGATGATATGCCGTGCCCTTTCTACGCTAGATGTAGTGCTGTGTGGTTTTTCCAAATAGTTCAATCTTAGTTTCATCAGTCCACAAAACATTTTGCCAATACCGCTGTGGAGAGTCCATTTGCTCTTTTGCAAACTTCAGACATGCAGCAATGTTCTTTTAGTAAGCAGTGGCTTCCTTCGTGTTGTCCTGCCGTAGATACCCTGCTTGTTCAATGTTTTACGTATTGTAGACTCATGAAAAGAGATGTTAACCAGTTCCAACGATGCCTTCAAATCTTCGGCATCTTTCATCAATAAAGACATGAAAGATCAGAATTTATTTTGTGTTATTATTTTAGACACGTTATATTTGTCAATACCCTTGACGAAATTCCAAAAGGTTCACATACTTTTTCTTACCACAGTGTGTGTGTGTGTGTGTGTGTGTGTGTGTGTGTGTGTGTGTGTATATATATATATATATATATATATATATATATATATACATATATATACACAAACACACACACATACATATACATTATGTATATGTGTGTGTATATATATATATATATATATATATATATATATATATATATATATATATATACACACACACACACACGTATATATATATATATATATATATATATATATATATATATATATATATATATATATATATATATATATATATATAATTTAACCACATAACACACCATGGATGTAGAATTAGCATCTAGCTCTGAAACTGGTGGAAGTGGAAAAACAGTAAATAAACCGTTTCCTGGTGTGTAGAGCTTTTCGTTCTGTCCAAACATGTTAGCTGTGGATCCTTCTAGTCTCTTAGATATGAGGAAACACTGCAACACGTTACATCCTTATACACAAGGTGTCAAGTTCCACCCGACAGTTTAAATCAAATAATATGACAATACAGGTAGTACCTGAAGTCACCTGCTCTATGATGTTGTGATTAATGGACATCTTTTTTTGCTTGCCAAGTTTTAATACTGCTTTGCTGAGCCCTGAAATGTAGTGTCTGTGTAATGTGTATGTACTATTTATACTAATTAGTATAATGATGGCTTTAGAACTGATTCATTCTGTTTTGTCTATGTGAACAGGTCGCCCTTAAATACGTGGCCAAGAATCCCAGCAGTACATTCATTACCATCGTAAGTAAACTTCATCATTTACTCGTTCCTGCTAATATATATATATACACACATACATACACACACACACACACACACACACACACACACACACACACACACACACACACACACACACACTCTCTCTCTTTATCTAATTTTAGGACTTTTAGTGTGAAAATCTGATTATCTTTTAGGTTATATTTATGCATATGCATATAAGCATTTATGCAGAAATAAAGAAAATTCTCAAACTTTCAAGCACCACTGTATAACACACACACACACAAACTGACAGCCATAACATTAAAACCACCGACAGGTGACGTGAATAACATTGAGTATCTCGTAATAATTGCACCTGTCAAGGGGTGGGATATATTAGGGAGCAAGTGAAGTGAACAGTCAGTTCTTGAAGTTGATGTGTTGGAAGCAGAAAAAATGGGCAAGTGTAAGGATCTGAGTAACTTTTACAAGGGTCAAATTGTGATGGCTAGACGACTGGGTCTCCAAAACGAGCATCTCCAAAATGAGCGGTCTTGTAGGGTGTTCCCGGTATGCAGTGGTTAGCACCTACCAAAAGTGGTCCAAGGAAGGACAACCGGTGAACCAGCGACAGGGTCATGGGCTCCCAAGGTTCATTGGAGGAAGTATGATGCTCTGGGCAATGTTATGCTGGGAAACCTTGGGTCCTGGCCTTCATGTGGATGTTACTTTTACATGTACCACTTACCTAAACGTTGTTGTAGACCAAGTAAACCCCTTCATGGCAACGGTATTCCCTAATGGGAGTGGCCTCTTTCAGCAGGATAATGCCCCCTGCCACACTGCAAACATTGTTCAGGAACAGTTTCAGTTTGAGGAACATGACAAAGAGTTCGAGGCGTTGACTTGGCCTCCAAATTCCCCAGATCTCAATGCGATAGAACATCTGTGGGATGTGCTGGACAAACAAGTCTGATCCATGGAGGCCCCACCTTGTAACTTACAGGACTTAAAGGATCTGCTACTAACGTCTTGGTGCCAGATACCACAGCACACCAAAGGTCTTGTGGAGTCCATGTCCACGGATCAGAGCTGTTTTGGAGGCACAAAGGGGACCTACACAATATTAGGCAGGGGGTTGTATATTATATATACATATGTATACTAGTGCTTGACCTAGTGCTTGACCACACTCCTGACCCACCCCACACACTCCCACTGCCCAACCTCATCTGACTTCTTATATCTCTCAGTCCTGCAACACCAGTGTACCCAGATGATTTTCTAATGGGAGCTATTGCTCCGCCCACTTCACACTTTGAAAACACCCAAAATGCCTCGCCGTCATCAGCACAGGGCCTCAGTGCTCCACTGTTGAAGCATGAGGTCATGCTGTGGTAGATGTTTGCTGTTGTTGTATATTTGAGTGTTTTTCTGGAACCAGCGAATATACATGACTCCTGCGGCTGTGATGTTTGCTGCTGGGGTTGTTGGTGTTGCCCCAACTGGCCTGACTGAAGACTGTTGGACCGTTCCTTTATTTTTGGTAGCAGCAGAATTGTTTTATTTGGTATCAGAGCCACCACTGGTCCTGCTGGACTTTACAGCATGCAGCTGTGGAACAGTAATGATTTATAATCGCACTCTCCACTGGTACCCAGAAGAGGATGGGTTTGAGAGACTCTTTTGAGTCTGGTTCCTCTCGAAGTTTCTTCCTGCACAGGAGTTAATACTGTGTCAGTTTAATTAAATTTGTTTAAAAAAAAAAAAAAAAGAATACAAAAAATGTCATTAAAACTATGTAATGTTTGAAACAGGAATTTACTGAAATATACAGATAAAGATTATGGGATTATGGGTCAGTGCCAGAGAGGGAAGAGGCTTCATAAAGTAAATACTGATTCTGAAATCATTCACATTCAATCAATGGAAACATGTTTTTAGCAAGTCATATGGTCCAAAAATTGAGTGTTTACTATTTAAATAATCTGGAATGATCTGCACTTATGAGGTGACCAATAGCTCTAGATCGCAAAGATCAACACCAAGTTATTATTATTTTTAAATGGCTTTCAGTAGCTTTCAAACAACACTAGCCCAAAGCCTCTGTGATCTACAGTGCCTGAGAAAGAGGCTGCAGAAGTCTGCCATTTTAGCCAGATTTGGAGCTCTAATTCAGGTTTAAAATACCACCTCAGACACTGCTACAGAGTTCATTATATTTCAGTCGGTCACTTTCTCCAGGTTGTAGGCTTTGTTTATTCTAATCAATTTAATCAAAGGTTTAACTATAGCTTTAGATCAGAAATTGTAGAACAGAGCAGATCCTTGTGCACATGGAGGTGGTAAGAAGCACTCTTATACTGTTGTGATATTTTAATCTTTTTTTTTTTGTTCTAATTGTACGTTCAAATCAAGAACGATAATAGACAGAATGTATGTGTTAAAATCAATCAGAGCTTTATATTATAAATATTATAAAACTTAATATCTGGATGAGTCTGACCCCTTAACAGTTTCTGTTAAATTAAACTTGAATGAAAATAAGATGAGAGGATATTGGAAGTTAAATACAACCTAACTAAAGGGTAGACAAGTGACCCATAAAATAATAAATGAAATTAAACAAATCAAATATCTGAAAGGTTTAACAGGTTCAGATAACCAAATGTTTTTAAAACTCAGATAATGTCGTACCTTAAAGGGAAATATCAGCAATTAAACCAGTTACAAAATGAGAATTATAACAGCCTTGTCCCACATTATATTGAGCTTCAAACCAAACAGAAAAGGAATGCAGATGAGGAAAATAATTTACATAAAATTAAAACAGAGATGACTCAAATAAATGATGCAATTGTTTTAAATGCCCAGTTACAGGTAGGACTGGGCAAAGAGCACATAGGAAATACAGAAAAAGTTATTAAACTCCTAAAAAGTCATGAAGAGTACAAGTACATTAAAGGTATTAAAGATAATTCAGGCAAGATTATAGAGAATGAGAACGATAAAAATTTTTAAAAAGATGCCAAGAAGTATCATTAAAAATAAATATAGATGAGGAACAAATAACCAGTTTTTTAGAGACCCTAATACTAAATTACTAAGCAATCAGATTATTACTGATGAGATAGTATCTTATCCACACTGCATTGGCTCCCAGTGAAATCTTGCATTGACTATAAAATACTATTATAAACTTTTAAAGCACTAAACGGACTCGCGCCACATTATCTAAGCGACCTTTTGGATTTCTATGATCCGCCACGCCTACTTAGATCAAAAGATGCAGGCTATTTGTTGGTACCTCGAATAGTGAAGGCTACAGCAGGGGGAAGAGCTGTATCACATGTAGAGCCCCACAGTTATTGAACAGTCTTCCTATTAGTGTTCGGGACTCAGACACAGTCTCAGTGTTTAAGTCTAGGCTTAAAACGTATTTGTTTACTCGAGCCTACCCTGACTAGATATTGTTACGCTAAGCACAGTCCTAATAATCTTTTCTCTCCCTCTCTCCTTCTGTCGAGCCACACATGATTTTATGGAGATACTAGAGATCCTGATCCTCTCTGCTCTCCGGACCTGCCTGATCCGTTCCGGATGTCCTACACCTAGATGGAGCTCTCATCTTCTCCAATTCCAGATTGCTCAATTGGGTTAAATTTGCACTTTTAAAATCTGTACACCGTGTTTATATATTTCTGTAAAGCTGCTTTGAGACAATGTCTATTGTAAAAAGTGCTATACAAATAAAATTGAATTGAATTGTATCTGTGGTATCACAAATGAATGATGGGAAAATATATATGCATACATATATATGTATATATATACACATATACATATATATATACATATATATATATGTATATATATATGTGTGTGTGTATATATATATATATATATATATATATATATATATATACACATATATATATACATATACACACACATATATATATATACATACATATATACACATATATATATACATATATATGTGTGTGTGTATATATACATATATATATATATATATATATACACACACACATATATTTGTATACATATATATATATGTGTACATATATATATACATATACACACACACACACACATATATATATATATATATATATATGTATTTATGTATATATGTATATATATACAGTATATATATGTATGTATATATGTATCAATGGAATTATGTTACAAATCTAAAATTACAAAGCTGTTACAGCCAGTAAAGGTGGGTGATTGGGTGATCAAGCCGTATAACAGTATTGTAGGAGACGTTTCCAAAAACAGATCCATAAACGAATGGGGATAAAATTAAAAAATAAGTATCTTGAATAATTTTATTGTGTTTTCCAGATGTACCACTGCTCAGATTGTGGGGAGAGTTTTACTAAAAGTCATCATCTCAAAGATCACAAGTGGATCCACACAGTGGAGAAGCCATTTTACTGTGGACAGTGTGGGAAGAGTTTTACTTTTCAGAGTAATCTCCAACAGCATGAGCGCATTCACACAGGAGAGAAGCCGTATCACTGTGGACAGTGTGGGAAGAGTTTTAATCCTAAGAGTAATCTCCAACGACATAAGCTCATTCACACAGAGGAAAAGCTGTATTACTGCTCCCAGTGTGGGAAGAGTTTTACTTGTAAGAGTAATCTCCAACGACATGAGCTCATTCACACAGGAGAGAAGCTGTATTACTGCTCCCAATGTGGGAAGAGTTTTACTTATAAGTGTCATCTCCAACGACATGAGCGCATTCACACACGAGAGAAGCCGTATCACTGCACGCAGTGTGGGAAGAGTTTTACCCAACTATGTACTCTCCAACAACACAAGTACATTCACACAGGAGAGAAGCTGTGTCACTGTGGACAGTGTGGGAAGAGCTTTACTTGCCAGCTTTATCTCCAACGACATGAGCGCATTCACACAGGAGAGAAGCCGTATCACTGCTCGCAGTGTGGGAAAAGTTTTCGTGACCAGAGCAGGCTCCACAGCCACCAGCAGAGTCATACAGGACAGAAACCGTACCTCTGTGGACATTGTGGGCGGAGCTATACGCATTCAAGTTCATTAAGGACACATAAGTGCTCTAATATAAAGCCATCACATATTGATGTGAATTTATCAAATTAAGATATGAGTTTTAAATTTTAATTTTTTAAATGGGAGGTAAAGAGACATTCAGGCATAAAATTATAATATTATATTATTTGTCATGAGCTGTAGTATTCTGTTGCATGGGATTTTATTGCTTACTCTCTGGGTTTTAGCAAAATTCATGATTTTATTTAGTTTTCTTGTTTTCCTCCAAACATTTCAAGACCAAGCATGGAATACACATATTTAACCAGTGGGAATGCTCACTTTAATTGACCAATCCAGACCTCTGAGTGAGACACATGACTCTAACTTCTCCCTCTAACATAAGACTTTCATTTAAAAATGACTTTTAAATGCAAGCTAAAATGTGCTTTATAAAATATAGCATTGTGTTTACAGGCCATTTGAAGAGATAATTCTTGTCTAACTTGCTCCATCTTTGCAGCGTCCATTTAACTATAGTTAACTACACTGTATGGCCAAAAGTATGCAGATGCAGACTACGGCTGCTTCTAAGGCCAAACAGACTTCATATAAATCCATAATGTACTTTTTCACACTATCTGTTGTTACCCAGATGAGGACAGGTTCCCTTCTGAGTCAGGTTCCTCTCAAGGTTTCTTCCTCTTAAAACATCTTAGGGAGTTTTTCCTTGCCACCATCGCCACTCAGTGGTTTGCTCAGTTGGGATAAATTCGTACCTTTAATATCTGTATACCGTGTTGATATTTCTGTAAAGCTGGTTTGAGACAATGTCTATTGTAAAAAGCGCTATACAAATAAAATTGAATTACATTACTACCAGTTAATTCATCAATAGATTTTGAATGATGCTATTATATGCTGGGCAAAAGTCCACCAAAAATATTCTGCTATAATGGGCTAAATATTTCAGATATCACAGAATAAATCTGACACACTGCCTCACAGCATTGCCATATTCTTAGGTTTAATCCAGACCAAATGATCCTTATAGTATTTAAATATGGAGACAGAGATAAGAAACTGCAAAACACAGAAGCTGTGTTGCCATTAGACATTCAGCAAAGATGATCAGGAGACTGGATTTATCATCATACAATCTCTTTACTGTTCACTTTGAGTATCTTTAGCTCACCAACAGAAATAAGGAAGTCTGGGGAAGGGAATGTTATCATCTCTGGTCTTGATATGTGCGGTCACCAAGATCCACAGTACCAAAAACATACTCGGAGTCATTCAGAGACAGCTCTAGATATAAACCTGTCATAAAGAATGTTAAATATAATACATATAAATGGTCTGGTGTCCTGAATCTAACTGTACTATCACCATGTTAACATAAAGTTAACATTATTGAGCTTTTGTGACCTTTACTCACCAAGAAATCTATCTGCTACTAACTAATAATGTGTGTGTGTGACAGACTCCACCTGTTTAGTCATTTTCCTGCAACCTTAAATTTCAGCTTTAAACAAGCTTCACAGTCATTACACATAAACAGTCATTATCATCTCTCTCTCTCTCTCTCTCTCTCTCTCTCTCTCTCTCTCTCTCTCTCTCTCTCTCTCTCTCTCTCTCTCTCTCTCTCTCTCTCTCTCTCTCTCTCTCTCTCTCTCTCTCTCTCTCTCTCTCGTGATTAACAGCCAGGATCAGGGTGTAGTCACAGAGTTTGGGGGATGTAGTCATCAAGCCCCAAAATTAGTCAAATATTATGTTCGCAATCAATCTTCTCAAACATATCTAGATTTAACTTTCTTTGTGTCCTTCTGGATATATTCTTTGTGTTCAGACTGTATCTATTTAACTAGCAGCTTTCATTCCAAAATGGAAAAATGCAAGATCCTGATTGGTTAATTCTGCGTCAGTCATTATAGCAACTGGTTGCCAATTAAATGTTTTTAAATAAACTAAGTGACGTTTTTATTTGATGTGGAGTTATAGTACAGGATTATTAGTATATTAATCATCAGTGTGTAAATGTAAACCTTCTGCTTCAGTCTCACTATTAGACTGCTTGCTCATCTGCTATCTCATCAAACACACTGTCCAGAGTGCTGCTGGCCTGGGCCTAGCGTAGATTTCTGGCAGGTGGTTCTCCCAGATCCCCATGCTTGTCTGCCTCTCCTCCAGACACCTTCTGCAGCTCCTGCATCACCATCTCTTTAGCCTCTGTAGCAGTGTTGATGTTTGAGAAAAATGATCTTTATACCTAAATCAGAGAAAATTATATTTTAGCTGGTAATAGACAAGCTTTGTCAGAATGAATGTCAGTATACTGCCTTTAAATCACTAAAGTAATTTGATCATGTAAAAGTTAAATAGTAAAAAGTTTTAGGTCAGTCATAATGGCAGTTTTGTTTTCATCATTCTCTTTCTCACATGCTCAGTAAACACAAACACACTTTACCTCGAATCGAGTACAGTTGCAATGCAGTAAAGTGGGTTAATTTCCATGTCAGTGAAGCGTCTAGTGACAGCTGTATCTAGGGTTTCCTTCATTGTTTTGATGCCATGGTCCTTGTCTGTTTCTTTGGTCAAAAGTCTCTGAAGCACGGTCACAGCAGGAATCACATCTGATGCCAAAGCATCAGAGGAGCTCATTTTTCGGGTTAACTACTCAAACAGAGCAAGAACAGATAGAGTCTTTTCTAGAAGTGTCCACTGGTGAGCGGTGAGATTGTTGGGGAGCTCATATTCAGACCCAAATATTCCCAGAGCCCGTTTCTGCTTTATGAGAGAATGTACCATGTAGTACGTGCTATTCCAGCGAGTCTGCACGTCTTGCTGGAGTCTCCTTATAGGCATGTTGAGCTGCATCTGAATGTCTTCCAGCCGGGAGTAGGCTAAGGCGGAATGTTTAAAATGTCCAACTATTTTACGTCCGACTGCCACCGCCTCAGCAACACTTTTCTGAGCCAAAACACCCTCGTTAACAGCCAGCTGGAGGGTGTGAATGGCACATGGCAAGTTGGTAGTCCAGCACCACTCATAGCCTTGATCATGTTGTTGGCCTTGTCCCACAACACAACGTGAACACAACTTTTCAGAATGCCCCACGTCTGAAGCGTGTCATCAAACGAACCTGCTATGGCTTGGCCAGTGTGCGAACCCCTAAACTGCGTTGCTTGTAAAACGACTCTCTGGGGAGTAAAATCCTCATCAATCCACTGAGCTGTTAAACTTATAAGAGACATTGGGCTGACACTGCTAGTCCAAATATCAGCAGTGAAGCTAAAGGCCGAAATGTCCTGCAACAGGTTCCTGATGTGTTTTTTCACCAAGTCATGCAGCTTTGGTAATGCGGTATCTGTAATGTGGTGACGGCTGGGAATCTCATACTTCGGCTCAAGTACACCAAGAAGACGATGAAATCCTGTATTATCTACAACTGACAGCGGTTGGTCATCAAGAGCAATGAACTGGGTAAGAGCTTCTGTTATATTTACTGCCCGTGGGTTGTCTCTGGACATTTTCTTTCGCTTCTCCAGCGATTGATGCAAAGTTGGTTGTTGCTGTTTTCCGCTGCTAGCATTAGCAAACTCTTTGCACTTGGCGTTATGTTTGTTCTTTAGATGTTTAATCAAATTGCTTGTGTTAAATGAGCTATTTTTTACTCCTCCTCTTGACAGTTTAGCAGAGCATAGTTTGCAGTCTGCTCTACTTTTATCATCATCACTTATCTTAAAATATCTCCAAATTGCTGACGTTGCTCCTCTTCCGAGTACCTGCTCAACTGACGAGAGGTTAGGCTATGTCACGTTGTCATAAAGTGGTATCAGTGCGCTTGTATCGGGGTAGTTTTACAAGTACGAGTACATGAGCACAGTATCGGGCTGACACCCGAGTACGTGTATCGGTATCGGTGCATCCCTAGTTTTTATCATAATCTTCCATTTTTCTCTTATCTCTCCCTTCAGAAATTTCTTCCTTAGCTTAATTACTTTTGTAACATTCCCCTTGTTAACTATTATGTTGAAACTTGTTTATGGTTTGGAAGACTGTTTGGAAGTTACTGTTGCAATTGTATATTGAAATTGTAATAAAAAAAACTTTAATCATACAGCGTAATATGAAATTTCAATGCATGAGCCGCCGTTTCCAGTATGCCGACCATTTGAATGGAAGTCAGTGGAGCGCTAAAGCCTAGTGTGATCGCAGCATAATGGCTGAAAGCTTCACATAATCATCGGTGATGCCCTTACAGGAAACAAACACACACTTGGTCGTGGAGCTTCCTTCTCCACACGGGCTTCGAAGCTCTGCTACTCTGTGTAACATCACTAAAGGTGAGTTCATCTGAAATTTACCACCTGAGCTGCTTGGTTAACAAGTTAGTGGAGATTCTCAAGTGTGGGTCGCTTCAGGTTGGAATAATGGGCGCGTCTAAAGGTCTTTTCATTTGTCTGTTCCACTGAAAGGCTTAAACGCTATTGGCCAACAGGTTTATTAACAGGAAGTGACAAGTGCAACGTAGACAATGGGTGAGTACCTTGTAGTCATTATCCCTAAGCTTATTTACCATCTTTGACTGTAAGAATGGCGATAATGACAATAAAAATATCAAATATTAATTTATCTTCTGAACATCTATGGGAAAGTGGTTAAGACATTGGACTACTAATTGGAAGGTTGTGAGTTCAAATCCCAGCACTTCAAAGCTTCCACTGTTGGGCCCTTGAGCAAGGCCCATAACTCTCAACTGCTCAGTTGTATAAATGAGATAATTAAGTCGCTCTGGATAAGGGTGTCTGCCAAATGTTGTAATGTAATGTAATCTTTCTGACAACTGAGATGGCATGTACCATAAGTTTATTCAGAGCACCGCTGATGAGGATCATAAATCATCAAAAACAAATTACAATTATTATTTGAAGGATACTAATATCTCTTAAAAGAAGACTTAAGTTCAAAATTTGTTTTTTTGTCTATTACCATTGTATTTACTGCACATAATAAAGCAATGGAAATACTGGAAGTTTTGATCATAAACATTACAACATTAAGCACAGAATTATTAAAAGGTAGACTGATGCTTCTAGGTGATTTAAGAACTATTTAGTAACCTTCTATTAACTGGCATTAAACAATTTAGCAAACACAATTTTAACCATTATTTTGAACAGTTTTACACAAATCCAACCTTCACACACTCACTGACATTAACACTGTAGTAGCAGTCCATAGAACAAAAGCCATCAAATTCCATCTCAGAATAAAATGCTGTGAACACGCCTTTCTTTCCATGGTCACACCCAGCTGACAAAAAAAGGTCCCCAGAACATCCCCTAAATGGCCTCTGCAAACGTCCCCCGAACGTCCATATGTAGGGTCCCTTTGACGTCCTGCGGACATCTGCAAAGCTGTCCTACGGACATTCCAGGGAAGGTTCACAAGACGTCCAGCGGCCATTCGGGACGCTTAGGGGACTTTCGCTTAAAGTCGTCTGAACGTCATTTTATTTTAGTTTTTGGCTAATCAGAGAAAACAGACACATGAGAAATTGTAAGGAACAAAGTACATTTATTTTAATTGAACAATTGTAAAGGTACTGTGCTTTTTCCGTGTGTGTGTGTGTGTTTGTATGTGTGTCTGGTTGTCAGCTGTGGTCAGTGTTATTCCGATGGCAATTCTTCTTGTTGGCTTTTAACCTAAAACAACAAAATGAACAGATTCATTAGTGTTATGATTTGATATGTCTAAAATGTTGCCTAGCAATCTCTTTACAGCTGAGGGAGACAAAATTCTGTGTTAAAACTGAAAGGCATTCACCCAAGTCTCTTTTTAACCTAATATTTTATTTGTACCTGTTTGTCATCATTATTGGTGTGAACTTTTACTCAAATGTTAAAGTGGGTGAATTTGAATAGTTGTTACCCATTGTGCATATGTGTAAATGAAAACATCATACTGCTCGAGCGCTACACATGAGCACATAATGTAACTCATAAAGTAACTTTGTTTGCATGGCGACTTTGTCACACGCATCTCAGGCACAGCTTAGAGCTCATGTACTCACTGTGCAAAAAATACCCTCTATTCATGTTTTACTGTGACATCAAGTAATGCAAGTCATCTTATGACCTATATTGATTGTTTTTATTAGGATCTTTGATATTATTGTGATATTGTCTGCAGCTTAAAGTGAATCTCTTGGTTAATTATGCATGACTTTTGGCATTCAGTTTCGTGCACATTTATACTTTTCATCCACATCAACTGGTTAGGTAGGTGACAGTTGTTCCAAAGCAGTTCCCTTGACCCTTTCTCACTTGCCAACCAAATTTATAGCCTATATATGTAAAATGTTCTGCTAGCTACTTGTTTTAGATTAAAATAATGGTGTCACCCACGTATGCAGTGTGTGTAGTGTAAAAGCAAACACTAAATTATAGATATTGCTCAATCGCTTTAGAGACAAAGCCACGTCAGCTTAAAAAAATAAAAATGACATGAGTATGAACTCATAATCTAGTGTCATTTCCAGGGCAACCTTATCACACGGGCATCTCAGTCACAGATCAGAGATCATGAACTCAGCGCATTATTCATGTGTTAATGTGACATCAAGTAATGCAAATTGAATCCTGTTATTTTATGAGCTTTGATATTGTTCTGATATTTCCCACAGCATAAATTTGGAGAGTTGTTACATAAAGCGTAAAGCTAAAGAAACTTTATGTAAATTACACGCTATATTTGGAACTCCATTATGCGTTTGATCATCCGGATCAAAGTGTGTGACCCAAAGCTATAATGCCGACAAAAACTTACAAATTATAACATGCTGCTTATCTATCTCTCTGTCTGTCCTTCTATCTGTCTGTCTATAAATCTGTTTGTCTGTTTCTGTTCATCCGTCCATCAGTGTGAGAATCATAAATGTTTTTTTGGCTGATTGTTTATAACTGCTAGAATTAAATGTTATAATGCACTCGCCTGATTTGCTGTTTTTGCACGATCTGGGGCATGTTTTAGGGTCACAGTAGTCATTTCCCCCACATTCTGGGATTTTGGTGCGAGTATACCTTACTGCAGGCACCTTAAGATAAGATAAGAAGATATAACTTTATTAATCCCCCATAGGGGAAATTTAGGTCAACATAGCAGCACGAAGGAATATAAAAGAACAGAAAAGATGCCATATTGTAGAAGTATTCACCCACTATTTACACTATACAATCAATAATAATTATTTAGAACCAGATAATGTCTCAGATATAATCAGCCTTAATTTATTTACCTTACGTTATACAAATATAACTGACACTACTTTAGATAAAACAATCATAACGTTGCGCTGTCGCTAAATTTGACCTGGTTTTTTTTTTTTTTTTTTTACAAAACATCCGCAACTAGCTTGTAGCCCGTAGCCTGCTAGCATCACCTACCGCTAGCCTTGTTTACGTTTCACATTTCTCACTTACCACTGTTCTGTTTAAAAAAATAAATAAATATGTCTGCTGTCTCTCCGGTTTTGAGTGCAGATGAGGACTCGCTCGAGCTTCACATGGTGCGGCTGGAACTGGAGGATGTGGAGAAGCAGATCCGCAGCCTACTCGACAAGCAGGCCCAGCTGCTGGAGCGACAAACTGTGCTGGAAACATCTTGTGCCTCTGCCCACATATCCAAGGTAAGCACACAGCGTGGTATTTCCACTCCCAGCCCCTCTACGCCGTGTGTTTCTCTGTGTAGGGACCGTGCACATAGGACTTGCCCAGCCGTGGTCTCCGTCACGCCGGCGCCAACACACCTCGGGCCTTGGGTGAACCAACGGCGAAAGGCGCGGGCTGGACCCTCTCCACCTCTGGTGTTCGAGATTCCAACCAGGAACCGCTTCGTCCCTCTCCGCCAGACCAGACCCAACGCTGTGATCATCGGGGACTCCATTGTGCGGAACGTCCGTGTAGCCTCATCTAAAGGTAAGGTGCGCACACACTGTTTTTCTGGTGCTTGTGTCCTTGATGTCGCTGCGCAGGTATCCGGGATCCTGAAGAAGGACGAGCGCATTGGAGCGGTTGTGCTGCACGCGGGGACGAATGACACCAGGCTGCGGCAGACGGAGGTACTGAAGAGGGACTTCTCCAGCCTGATCGAGATGGTACGAGGCAGATCACCCACCGCGAAGATCATCGTCTCTGGACCTCTTCCCACATACAGACATGGAGCAGAAAAGGTCAGTAGACTTCTAGCATTAAATGATTGGTTAGTCTCTTGGTGTAATGAGCAGAATCTGGTGTTTGTCAATAACTGGAATCTGTTCTGGGAGCGTCCTAGGTTGTTTCGTCCTGATGGCCTGCACCCCAGCAGCCTTGGAGCGGAACTGCTTTCAGACAACATTTCCAAGGCGCTACACTCCAAGTGACTGCCTACCGTAAGTACATCTTCCAATAATAGCATTCAGTATAATCAATGTTCAACTAAAAATCCGGCAAAGGTAATACATACTATAGAGACTGTGTCTGTTCCCCGAGCTATACAAATATATAGAGAATCTCGGAAAGTCTATCTTCGTAACCTAATTAACATAAAATTAAATCATATTGAATGCACAGCCAGCACTTTTGATCTGAGGCTAGAACTATTAAACATTAGATCTCTTGCGTCTAAGGCTCTTATTGTTAACGACATCATTACTGATCAGGAATGTAATTTAATGTGTTTAACAGAAACTTGGATTAAACCAAACGAGTACATAGCATTAAATGAAGCCAGTCCTCCTGGATACAGTTATGTACATCAGCCTCGTTCAACTGGTAGAGGAGGTGTTGGACTCATCCATATTAAAAATCTAGTCGTCACACAAAAACCTAAGCATAAATTTAATTCTTTTGAAATTCTTTATACCAGTATAAGTTATGCAGCCACAAAAAATAAGTCAATTCCTCTAATTATTATTTACAGACCCCCAGGGGCATATACTGAATTTCTTAGTGAATTTGCAGACTGTCTCAAACCTGGTTGTTTCTGTAGATAAAACGTTAATCGTCGGTGATTTTAATATTCACATTGATAACCTGGAAGACCCTCTGAGAACAGCGGTTGTGTCAATCTTAGATTCAGTAGGGATTAATCAGAACGTAATCGGGCCTACTCATAATGGTGGTCACACTCTTGACCTCATACTAACATACGGACTAAGTATAGAAAATATTATCATTTTTCCGCAGTCTGAAGTTGTCTCAGACCATTATCTTATCTCGTTCATAATACGTATTGATCATAATATTTCCACCTCGCCTGGCTACCGCATAAAACGTACCTACACATCAGCTACTGCACCGAGCTTCATAAACAACCTCCCAGAAACATCAATTAGATTTGGATCACCGTCAGATCACACAGAACTCGATCAGGCGACTGAAAGCTTGGAGTCAACACTCCGCTACACTCTAGATAGAGTGGCTCCACTCAAAAGGAAAATAATTAGAGAAAAAAAATTAGCACCCTGGTATAACGATCAAACGCGAACCTTAAAACAGACAACTCGACAATTAGAACGTAAATGGCGTCAAACCAAACTGGTGATATTTCAAACAGCATGGAAGGAGAGCCTACTGAAATATAGGAAATCTCTTGGCGATGCTAGAAAAATCTATTTCTCCACCTTAATAGGAGACAACAAAAACAATTCTATATTCCTTTTCAACACAGTAGCAAAATTAACTAGGAATAAAACCACTACAGAGAGAAACACTCAATCATTACATAGCAGTGAAGATTTCATGAAATTTTTCATTGATAAGGTTGAAAATATTAGACGTGAAATACAGGCCATTAAATTAAAACCGGACAGTACTGTATCAAACCCATTACATGACAATGTAGCAATATCAGATCAATGTTTAGAGTATTTTGCTCCGCTTAGAGAGACCGAACTAGCTACATTAATCTCTTCAGCCAATTCATCAACTTGCATACTAGATCCCCTACCTACATGTTTGTTTAAACAGATTTGTCCTGGAGTAATTGAACCACTTCTAAATATAATCAATTCTTCCCTAAGCACTGGCTATGTACCTAAATCACTTAAATTAGCAGTTATTAAACCCTTGATTAAAAAACCTGATCTTGACCCGTCTCAATTGTCCAACTATAGACCAATATCAAATCTCCCCTTCATCTCTAAGATTTTAGAAAAGGTTGTAGCAAAGCAGTTATGCTCGTACTTAGATAGGAATAACATTCATGAAATGTATCAGTCAGGATTTAGACCTCATCATAGCACAGAGACAGCGTTAGTTAAAGTAGTAAATGACCTTCTACTGACTTACGATCAGGGTTTTGTTTCGCTGCTTGTGTTACTCGACCATAGTGCAGCTTTTGATACTATAGATCACACTATTCTACTTGATAGATTAGAAAATGTTGTTGGTATTAAGGGAACAGTCCTCTCCTGGCTCAGGTCTTATCTGACCCATCGTTATCAGTTCGTAGATGTAAATGGTGATTTCTCCATGCGTACTGAGGTTACTTTTGGAGTTCCACAGGGTTCTGTTTTAGGCCCACTGCTCTTTACTTTATATATGCTACCCCTAGGTCAAATTATTCGTAAACATGGAATTAGCTTCCACTGTTATGCTTCCGCTGATGATACACAGTTGTATGTTTCAGCGAAGCCAGAGGACAGACAGAAGCTTAGTAAAGTTGAGGATTGTGTAAAGGACATTAGACATTGGATGTTAATTAACTTCCTTCTACTTAATTCTGATGAAACAAATACTTTTATTAGGCCCACGTGTAGCTAGAAGTAATCTTTCTGATCACATGGTTACTCTGGATGGTCTTTCTGTTTCATCATGTACAGCAGTTAAAGACCTTGGAGTGATTATTGACTCCAGCCTATCATTTGATGCTCATGTAGATAATATTACTAGGATAGCCGTCTTTCATCTCAGAAATATTTCTAAAATAAGAAACATATTGTCACTACATGATGCGGAAATACTAGTTCATGCATTCGCCACCTCTAGATTAGATTACTGTAATGCCGTACTGTCTGGATGTTCCAGTAGGAATATAAATAAGCTCCAGTTAGTCCAGAATGCAGCTGCTAGAGTCCTAACTAGAACTAGAAGATACGACCATATCACACCGATATTATCAATACTGCATTGGCTCCCAGTGAAATCTCGCATTGATTATAAAATACTTTTATTAACCTATAAAGCACTAAACGGTCTCGCGCCACAATATCTAAGCGACCTTTTGGTTTTATATGATCCGCCATGCCTACTTAGGTCAAAAGAGGCAGGCTATTTGACGGTACCTCGAATAGTGAGGGGGAAGAGCTTTCACTTATAGAGCCCCACAGTTATGGAACAGTCTTCCTATTAGTGTTCGGGACTCAGACACAGTCTCAGTGTTTAACTCTAAGCTTAAAACGTATTTGTTTACTCAAGCCTACCCTGACTAGATTCTGTTCTACTACTTCGCAGTCATAATTATCTTTTTTCGCCCTCTCTCCTTTCGCCGAGCCCCACACGAATTTATGGAGATACTAGAGATCCAGATCCTTTCTGCCTCTGGATGGAGCTCAAATCTTCTTTAATTCCAGACTGCTGGGACGACGGCTGCTCCTAACACCATACTGACTTCATATAAATCCATAATGAACTTTTTCACACTAACTGTTGTTACCCAGATGAGGATGGGTTCCCTTCCGAGTCGGGTTCCTCTCAAGGTTTCTTCCTCTTAAAACATCTTAGGGAGTTTTTCCTTGCCACCGTCGCCGCTCAGTGGCTTGCTCAGTTGGGATAAATTCACACCTTTAATATCTGTATACCATGTTGATATTTCTGTAAAGCTGCTTTGAGACAATGTCTATTGTAAAAAGCGCTATACAAATAAAATTGAACTGAATTGAATACAGTCAGTCTGGTCTGTGGTGTTGTGGAGCCTGATGGCTGATGGCACAAATGAGCCTCCAAAGCGCTTTGAGGCTCGGGGCTGGATGAGTCTGTGTCAGGAGCTCCTGCGCTGCCTCAGCTCAGCATAGAGAGGATGAGAGGGGTTGTCCATGATAGTTTTCAGCTTCCTTCTCATCCTCCTCGCAGTCACCACCTCCACACCATCCAGTTCCATCCCCACCAGTGAGCTGGCCTTCACCAGCTTGCCCAGTTTGTTGGCGCCACAAGTCCCGATGCCACCTAACCCAGCAAAGATGATGACACTGGCCACCACAGACTGGTAGGACATCCGTAGCGGCCTGGTGCACACATTGAAGGACCTGAGCCTCCTCAGCAAGAACAGCCTGCTCTGTCCTTTCCTGTAGAGGGCCTCTGTGTTGTCTGTCCAGTCCAGTTTATTGTTGAGGTGCACCCACAGGAACTTATAGGTGTCCACCTTGAGTCAATACAGAGATCAGTTATTTAAACTAGAACTCAGACTAAAGTTCTATTCAAAAAGCATCAACATTACTCTTGTTTTCAAAATAGGCCATGGTATGAATATTTATGTACTGAGAACTAACAACTTTTACATTTACAATGTACATTCTTATTTACAACCTTTCTGCATTCGAAATAATTTGAGATCTTGGGGATTGGCACAGACACATTAAGTTTTGAAACTTACATATGACGACATCCTTGATTAGGAGCTGCTGAAGTTTACATTTTCCCTTTCTCCCTTTGTAACTGTAATATTTCCATAAGGAGATATCTCCAATTTTTTTCAGCATCCTCCTCATTCCATCTCCCAAGCTGTGTCCACTCTGAAGACACAGATAACTAATCTACAAACAACAACAATCAAATTGATCACAAGTGTAAAATGTTTTAAAATTATTTCAGGTTAACAATGACTGGTAACGTTGCTTGTTTTGTAGCACATACCATCTTTCGAAAGTCAGCTTCTTTCAGCTTATCACACAGCTCTTAATTCCTCCACAGTCTTACAAGGCACCTCTAGCACCTCTGTAAGATCAGAGATAGATGTGCTTGGCTGGTTCATTGACTGCTGCATTGTTCTGACCGCTGCTGTGATGTTGTCCTGGATTTGGTCTAGTTTCCAAACACTCATAACTTGTAGATTTCTGTCCAGAATTTGTTTTAAAACATCAATGACATTACTAACTACAGCAATGAAAATAAATGAACACTGCCATAAGTCAACATAAGTCTGTTTGGGAGAAAATTAATAAAACTGACTAAGATTATTATTAAATTAAATAGTTAACATCTTGAAGAGATTGTGGATCATTCACACTTAAACAAGTCACAAAAACATTATTCAGATCAATATCTGTATCCATGTGTGTAGTTATAAAAAAATATATATTAATTATTTTTTAGTATACCTTGATTCTGCCAGTTGGCAGAAATTGACTGATGTGGATGCAGTTGTGATGTTGAAGATGGAACTGTAAACACATCACAAAAAAAGAAAAACAAAAAAAATTGATGTCTGTAACACCCTTTATTAGTCCAACAGTTGCACTCTTGTGTATGCTAGAGCTATAATTTTTAAAAATTTGTTTACAGCCATAAAAATGTTATTAGAACATGTTTAAATCATGTGGCTATACTTTTGAAAACAAGTATAATGTTTATGTAACATTGTAAGTGTCTCATTGAAAATGAGTTTTGTATTTTTACAGAAAAGGAGAGCTGAAGTTAAATTTTGTGTTAATCAATATTATACCACAAGTAGTATATACTGAGTTTAACTTGGAATATTCATTTAATTCAATGGAAGTACAACTATTTAAATGACTGAAAACATATAAATGTACTCACTGTAAGGCGCCTCAGGCAACATCACAGTAGATCTTTGGGGTTTTTTTCCTTATAGATGGTTCCTCATCTAACACAGGAAAAAAAGAGTAGAAAAATCAGAATAGAATAAACATATGAAAGTAAGTCACAGTGACCTTACCTTCATCAGGTGAAAAATCAAAACACAAAACATTACACAGGGACTTTGAAAGGTTTTTTTCTGTTGTTTTTTGTTGACATTTCCAAAGTGTCTAGGCCAGCCTAAATTAGGTCATTTTTGCACAACATAGAAAGGGGTTTCTCTGTACTCTTTAGATTATCATCTAACATTTTCAAATAATCAAATATTCAACAGCTGAATCTTTTTTTAACACTACTTACACGCAGGTGCAATTGCTGCTGATCTTGACCGTTTATTTGATTTCTTTGCTCTCAAACTAGAAATCTCTTCTCCAGGGCCAAAAGCAATAGAGCAAGTAAGAAGTTTATGATATAAATTAGAAACAGATGCAAAATGGCTCTGTTCTAAATAATTTATTCCCACTGTTTAAACTCATATTTCACAATGAATGCAATGACAGTGACATAATAATGATCTCACCTTCTGATGATTCACTTTCCTCTTGAACTGTAAATCAAAATGAACATTTAAAGAAAATATGTACGTACAGACAACATGCATTTTGGCTTTCCTTCATTATTCCAAATTCATTAGTTTTTTTTTTTTTTTAATGTATGCTTACTGTTACGACTCCTTGGCAGAGACAAACGCGGACTGGCAAACTGCGTACGTGGGGCAGACGACAGACGGACCACGGAACGAAATCAAGGTCAGATAATCGGGCAATCGAGTTATACGGGGAGTAGGCAGAAATGTAGTCAAATGACATGCGAATATCGAAACCAGATAAACGGATACGAAAATAAAGCTTGGTGCACGAACAGAGACGAGGCTTACTTCACAAGAAGCTACCGTTAATGAGGCCCTTTTATAACTTCTGATGTAGCGCAGGTGTTCGTAATCAGAACTCCGGCGAACTCGAGCGCGGGCATGGCTGGGAAGTGTAGTCCTCGTCCGCCATGTCCATGGACGGCACTACACGCTGGGAACTGCAGCCGCGAGTTCGCCGTGGCGTAACACACAGTGTTCTGTCTGTTGTGCACTTTTGGGCTTGCTGGACTGGAATTCTTCTTCTGCAAGAAACAAAGTTAAAACCGACATTGTCTTTCAATATGAAGAACCTTATGTTATTTACAGTGTCAGCACAGATCAAATACCTCTAAATTGTCTTGGTGGGATGATCTTTCGTACTTTGTTTCCACCAGAGTCCTCAACATTAGAGGTTTCCAGTGCTTTTTGGGCCCGGTATCTTGCCAGTTTGTAACTATCTGTTCTCTAAATAGCACAACTTTTGCTTAACATATATTATATAAAATTATATTTTAGGAATGGTTGCCGGTGTTTGTTCTTAAAAAGAACATTACTATTATTTTTGCGTACTTTACCTGTATCAGAAAAAACTCTGACTGCATATTTTGCCCATAGCTGTTTGTCTGGGCAGTCGCTTTTTTTTTTTTTTTTTTTAACCATGTTCCCAACATTTGAATTAGGCCAGTAGCAAAACAATAGACAGAAACAAGAATGCTGGATTAATTTTTATTTGTATGTAGTTGACCTTGTTTATCATTTATGTTTGATAAAAAACATATATGGACTAAATCCTACCCCATCGATCCACTCTAACCACAAGGATGGTGCCACTTCAACCTCATTTTGCTCAATGAAATGGAGCACAAGGGAGGGCAGATGAACCTGTAAATAAAGTTCATATAAATCTGTCATTTCAGCTTGCAGTACACAAAGGAAATGTACACAATCACCTATTAAAAGAAGACAATTGTCTCTCTAACTTCATGCTTAAATTAAGTCTTCTGATGTTTTTTCTTGTTGTACTCTAAACATCTTGGTTGTTTTTGGCCTTGTTTTCTACCTGCATGGTCTAGTTTTCAAAAGTGAATGGCACTGGAGAGCAAGTCACTAGACATTTTGTCACAACCTAGAAAGAATGAAGTATGGACACCACAATTCTGATCCCATAGTTTTCCTCCACAATGAATGCCCTCCTCTGAAATGACTTTCTGTCTAGGCAAATCATTTGAGAATGCCTAATGGTTAAAGTCATGTATGTTCCATACAGACGTGAATCACACGGTGTCATCAGATATGGCTGTAAATTTGTCTACACCCTGCATTACACTGTGTTGTCCACTTCTTCTGACACCACCTCGCAACATTGTTCAGGGCTTAACACAAACACATTGTTTGGGCACTTGAATGACATCAACTCTTCCTTGTTTTCTACCTTCAACTTTGATGTTTCTTACAACTTGTGCTAAAACATTTTCCCAGAATGGACCAGTTTCTTAATTTGATGAAGATAGTTCTCAAACTTGAATGCAGTACAATTGTCAAGGCTGGCAAAGTTTTGGGCATTTTCTGCAAGGTGTAGCAAGGAATGAACATTGTAAACTAAAAATGTCCCTCCGTATAGCTCCCATCCTCTCTCCACAACATATTTTAGCAGCTGGTTTGCATAAGGCCTTTGTGCCTTTGTAAGATCTGGACTCACTAAAATGCAAAGGGCCATGCTGAAACACAAGAAGTGTTCATACAGTTGATTTTGTAGAACTCCCTTCAGAGCGAACTTCCCTCTGTACAGAGCAAACTGTCTGAACTCTGTTGCTTTCCAGTGTTCAATTTCCTGAAGCCCCTTGGCTACCGGGAAAAGCAGTCAGGAATGGACTTCTTTAGTATCACCAGCCTCTCGCTTACAATGGTCAAATCTCCTGATGACATCCTGAAATCTGTTCTACCTCTTGTCCACAACAACAGCAACTTTTTCATTACACCGACAGCTCTGGTGCATGTAATCTATGGGGAATGATTTGATCATGTCAGTTGTGAGGACAGAGAAGGGTGAGATCTAGAAATGTAATTTATCTCACACACTTCACCCACAGTGTATATAGCTATGGATGAAAGGTTAATGCTATATTTTATATAAATTAATACATTTACTTACCACAAATGTAACTGTATGTGCCCAGTTGTTGTGGAGACAGTGGTGTAATGGACCTGTCACGTTCTGAAGCTGCTTTGAGACAATGTCTATTGTAAAAAGTGCTATACAAATAAAATTGAATTGAATTGAATTGAACACTAAAATTTACTAAAATATTATAACAACAATCCTTAACCTACGATATGAACATGAACACTTAAAAAAATCTAACAAGTAAATATAGCTACAAACCTCGTGTCATATATCATGGAGGTAACTCTGGACTTCATTTCCCAGCAGCCACTGAACCATACTACATCATTATCACATGACCACCTGCACCTGTATCACTTTCTGTTTAACGAGCACTCCTATATATAACCACTGTTTGTACTGTTTCCTTGTCTCACGTAATTGTCTATCTATGCTTTTGTCCACGCTTCCATGTTTAGTTTTTGCCATAGTATTTTGCCAAGATGTCTTAGTGTCGTCGTTGTTTCTTTGTTTATTTATTAAACTGTTTGGCAATCTGCGATTGCTTCCGCACCTACCTTTGTAACGTGACACCTTGTATGAACTAACTAATCTTATACACAAACATGTATGAGCAGCATATATACACACAACTGTACACTAAATAAACTACGAATAAACTTCAAATCTTAAACTGTAGTAAATCTAACTTATCAAACTGTACACTATATAACTAATATAAATAATATATGGTAAATTTAACTTTACCTATAACGAAAACTAAGTAACTAACTTATCTAACAATTAACTAATACACGCAATTTACATGAAAAAATATGAAATCATTAGGAGTTCTTGTCTATTTCCACCACAGTTTTCAACCAACAGACATTAAGGCCGTTTTGTCCGTTATTAAGTATCACTCGCGAGGCGCATTCCATGCATTCAAATGTATTTTTCTTTCTCGGACTCAGTCAGCATCTATAATGATAATATAATACACATGATAACAACGGGATATGCTTTCATGTGTTTCATGTGTGGCGACAGGCCAGGGGCCAGCACACAAACGAGAAAAACGTTCCTCCCGCGACTGCCGCTATGGTGCTGAAAGGACAGCTCCGCTTCAGCACCACCAATGATTTGGACAGTCGGAGAGCGCGTGGCTGCGAGGCAGGGTCGCAGAAACACACACGGCTGGCGGCTAATTATCAGTGCGGCCACTCTCCACCATCTAGCAGCTAGCGCGAGCGTATAAAAGGGCCAGCCTCCGCTAGCAAAGGGAGAGAGGGGTGCTGTGCTGTGCCGTGCTGTGCCGTGCTGTGCCGTGCTGTGCCGTGCCGTGCCGTGCCGTGCTGTGCCGTGCTGTGCCGTGCTGTGCCGTGCTGTGCCAGAGCTCCCTGACCACCAAACAGGATCTCAGCCGCACTGGAAGACCCCAGCACACCCTCTGCAGCCCCGAGGATGACACCAACACCTGAGCACTTCACCCCACTGCACCCACGCTCACAGTATTGAATAAAACTCTATGTTCGGCACTTAAACGGCCTCCTGTGTGTCTGTGCTCAGCTCATCACTGTCTAAGCTCGCTACACTCGTGGAGAATGCAGGCATGAGCACAGACCCACCCACCTAAAAAAAACAAAAAATGATCCCATGCTGCAGTGCTTGTTGGAGATGAGCATCCAGCAGGCAGTAATGCAACAGCTCACCCAGAGCCTGCAGGTTGCAACCAGGGAACTCCTGGTACAGAGGACCTCGGCCCCCGCAGCTGCCACCCCTCTCCCCGACCCTGGCTGAGAAGCCCAGTGCCTGCTGCCCTGCCTGACCCAGGAGGATGACATCGAGGCCTTTTAATGGATCGCCCTCCATGAAGACTGGGACAGCGAGGAATTGTCCCGTATCATCGGCCCGCTACTCTCTGGGGAAGCCCGCACAGCTTACTGTGTGCTCTCACTTGAAGAGACGGCCGACTATGGAAATATGAAAAGGGATCTGCTAGCACGATGTGGGTGAACACACAATGAAGTGGTGGCAGAGTTCCACCAGTGGACCTACCAGCGCAGAAATAACCCATGTGGACAGATGGACACCCTCCTATGCATCACCAACAGGTGGCTCCATACAGACCAAAGCACCGCGACTGAGGTTGCGGAGCGGGTAGCCATGGACCGGTTCATAAGGACTCTGCCGCACGCAGAACACCAGGCAGTAGGGATGCAGGTGCCGAACAATCCCAAAGAAGTGATAACAGCCCTAGAACGAGCCTTGGCCAGCCTGGAACTCGGCAGGGAAGGACAATGAGCATTCAGCCCTCCGAGGAGATTCCCACCTTGTCGTCAGGAATGAAACTACACTGGAGAGAGGAGGAATGGCCGAAGCCGAGCCGCCTACAGAGCACCCTGGGACGAGGACATGCCGACAGAACCGGACCCGGAAACCCCGAAAAAAGCCCAAAACCCCTGGCTGGCAGGGTGTGCCCTCCATACACCTAATCCACTCAAAACACCCACCCTGACAGCCAACAGGTGAAACGACAGGTGAACTGTGGGTGGGAGCAGAAAGAAGATGACCGTCTGAAGCATTGCTGGGCACAGGTGCGACAGATCGAGGGGTCAACCAGAATCAGGACCAAGGACTCCCCACAGCCTACTTTCTGGTTAGGGGTGGTCTGCTCTATTACAGGACCAACCGCAGGGGGGAAACCGACGACCTCCTGGTGGTCCCTAAGACAAGAATCCAGTTACTGATGCACCTGGCCCATGCCCATCCACTCGGGGGCCACCTGAGGACACGAAACCCACTGGAGAAATTGAAGGACCGCTTTATCTGGGCTGGAATGGATGCAGAGATCCGAGACTTCTGTCAGCAGTGCATCCACAGAGCTCTGGAAGACCCCAGCACGCCCTCTGCAGCACGGAGAATGACACCAACACCTGAGCACTTCACCCCACTGCAATTCTTTCTCACCCACATGCTCACAGTATAGAATAAAACTCTCCACGTTCGGCAGTTAAACGGCCTCCTGTGTATCTGTGCTCAGCTCATCACTGACTAAGCTCACTACACCTGTTACAACACAACGAATTTCCTTTCTACATATTACACAGGCAGAATTTGATTATATAGGTACATAACCATGAAATGTCATAATTGAAAGCATATTGCTTTTGGTTAGGCTGAATTGTAATTGTTATGTGATGTATAGCTTGACAGTTCATCAAAGTGTAACGAATGAATGTTTTCTATAAATGGGTTCCCTATTAAATTGAGGCTTGTTACTGTTTACTCCAGACTCTCAGGCTGACCATGAACCATCTGGTTTGTGAAGACATAGATGCATAACAATGGAGGATTGCAGGCCAGCATACTAACATGTGAGTCAAAATATATAATTTTCAACCATGTATAACATTTTCAGTGTAGGGTCATTCAGTGTCAAACATTTCCAGGCTACAATGTTTGAATTTGGTAATATTTGTTAACTGAGAAGGGGAGCTTCTGGATAGGGCTAAATATGAAGTTTAAAAAGTAAGCAGAAAGAAAGAATAGGTAACTTGGGTGATATTTGGGGAAGGCTTTAACTGAAGTTGATAAGACATATGACACTGTGTGTGACACGATACCAGTAGTGCACTGAGTAGGCCCCTTAGTATCATTATGTCTCATATGTCTGTGTCAGGGCATTATGAAATTGTTTAGAGAGAGCATTCACACAACCTAACAATTGATGCTTATTATATATGTTTCTGTGTTCCAGTGCCTGGTAATATAGGGTTTACTTCCTGGCTTGAAGGATGAAGCTTTAGCTAAGCAAATTCAAATGACACACCATTACCTGAAACCTTATAAAATAAGTTTTTTAAAATCCTTTCTTGATATTTTAATAGCATATTGGTTAGGGCTGCAGTGGTACATGTATCTGTGTGAACCAAATGGATATGAGGTGTTCAGTACGGAACATGCAGTTACACGAATTTAATACAAGTGTTTAATTCAAGTATTTATGTAACAAATATATGTACTGTATGTAACAACTTCATAACACTCAGAACCGGATCAGAGTGCCAGACCGACTCTAACACACAGATGAGAGTCCCACTCCAGAGCTCTTTTACGCAGTAGAGATAACAAGCCTCAAAATTTCACCACAGGAAAGACAATATGTGACATCAGCTTGCATAGTACGGACAAGAGGCAACAAATGAAAATAGTGATTGGATCGTAATCTGGGGTTCCCCGTTGTTACTGACCATGTTCCAAAACATAAATTTAGTGTAAGCGTAACAATTTCAATCAAAATTTTCAAATATTTAAGCGGCATACCAATATTTAAAAAAGCTTGGTCTGTTTCTCCAAATAAATCGGAACACTTTATAAGACTTGGATTCACTGGAGTTATTGATTGTGCTACATTTTAAATTCTGGTCACTTTGGACCTACAGAGCTGAGTTACTCTTCTGAAATTATTTGTATTCAGCAGCACAATGCAAGTCAGACCAATGTGATAAGGCATGAGGGTAAATTTTATTATTGGGACCACTGTTCTTTAATTGTGCTTTCACACCAGTATTTTTGGTGTTTGACATCATAAACATTTCAACCCTTTTCTGTGACAATTTGTGTCTGTAGTGACCATATTCGGTTACATGTTTGTAGTTTTGTCCATATTTATAGTCTCATTGGTTTCCATTTCATCAAGCTTGAATTATATGTTTATCCTTTTTTGAGAAGATAAGAAATTTGGGTTTACAGATTATTCTGAAAATATTTTGATAGGAATATTATATTTACATCCATTATTATGCATGAAACTGTTATTCTGTATAATTGATTATTATTTTGGTAAAAAAAAAAAAAATCACCTTGTTAACCAGCCTAATTAACAGTTTATCAGTTTAAATGGTGGGTGTAGAATGTGATGTAGCCCAAGTTTACATGAGGATGTATGTCTTACCTGTATCTTTTTCATTTTTCTTTTAAAGCAATTTCAGCACTGGACTCGTTTCCTTCCTTTTTGGCCTTTCCTTCAATTGCTGTTTGGAAATCATTGCTTGCATCTGATTCAGCAATTGTGATTCTGCATGTCTGTTTCGTTGCTTACATTTTGAAACCTTAGCAATAATAAGTTTTCCATTTGTGAATTCAAGTTTGTTTTTCCTTGATTTAATGTGCTTGTGTGGGTATTTGCTAAGTGACAATGATTTATTTCACAGTACTTCATATATGGGAGTATGCAAAGACTCTGCTACTTATAAACATTGTCAAATTAATAATAAAAAAAATTAATCAGTTAATATATAACTGCACAATTCTTTCATTATTGCATGAATATGTGCACTGTGATTTAGATTATGAAGCACACATTAAATTGACCGTATTTAAATGTCATAGTAATGATGGGGAAAATGATTTAATGAAAAAAATGACAAGGTGTCATCTTTTTATTAATTTTAAATACAACAGAATTATTATAGTACAGATATAAATAGGTTTAGTTGGATCTTTGTAATATAATCAGTAATGGATAAATATAAAGGCCATGTTTTACAGAATATTGAGTAGTTTCTAAACCAATATTACGAAAAATATTTGTTCGTTAGTAGCTATTAATTATTTTTATTAGTAAAACCATAACAACCACAAATACTTTTTTCTGATTACTGGGAAAATTCCTGCCGCAAACTCAAAACAGAAGGAAAGATCCTCATAAAATGGCGCGTTACCCAAAATCCATCTTCTTCAAGTCCAAAGAAAATGACGTTACTATATGGTTAACGCTGATTGGCAAACGCAGTTCCAAGCAAGAAGCTCCTCTCACCAATGAGAAACCTTTTAATACCCCTTTCACCAATGAGAAACATATAGTCACGCCCCTACCTTTAGACACGCCTATTTTCTCCGCGCGGCAGCAATCCCTGTCTCTGAATCTCTATATTTTCCTTCCAGTGTCCTGATTCTTTAAACCTCTTATAATGAAATCCAGACGGCACTCTTTAAGAAAATCCCCACAGACTCCTGATGCTACTGGCTCAGAGGTAAAGTTTAGTCATGTGTCTGATTTCTCTTTTCCTTTTTAAACTCTGAGAACTTGTTTATAATTAAGTGACCATTACAACACTATATACAACAAGCAGAAAACTTACCCGCTAACGCCGCGCGTTCTGATGACGTCACCAGTTAGTCTGCGGTACAGCTGGTTTTATATTGGGACATATTCGCTGCACATTGGAGATTCTCTCTTATATTTCTCAAGAAATTAACATAAAAAGGACGAAATGTGTATTATCCGTCAGTAAGGGACCTGTAAAAGGTGTATAACCTGTACAGCTGTGTAAGATTCTACCAAGATTATAGTCGTCTACTTCACAGGACGTCTGACTTATTGTGTTAGGATTCAGTATGGAGTGGGATGTAAGACTCACTATAAGGGCTTAATGTTGTTAACAAATAAGAGGGATCATAAAACTCTAGTACTGTCCCGAATAAGCTATTTCACTTAACAGATGTTCAGATATAGTCTACTAGACAAGATAACAGCTGAATTTATTAAAATCACACACGCACACACACATTATATACATATATAGAATGAGAGAGAATTTAAACATTTTTATTTTAAAAAAATTCTAAAAGAAAAAAATAATAAATTCAATAACATATGTAAAATAATGCATTACGACACTGTCTATTATTGCTACCAACTACAGCAAAAATAATTTTAAAAGCTTTTTACATTTTTTTATACAATTAAAAAAAGAGAAAAATAATAAAAAGTCTAAGTATAAGGTACACATGTAAAACCAAATGCAATACGATAATATTCATTATTGCTACTAACTACAGAAAACAGGTTTTTAAAAACTCAGTTTAAAATTTTTTTTTTTAATTTTGTACATTCTGAAACAATTAGCAGATTAGCAAACCAGAAGACAAGCCTGCTAACTGTTAGCTAGGTAACTAACGTTCATTAGATGGAAATGTGTAACATGCTCCACTTGTTAGATAGGGTTGTGGAATCTTCTTCAGCAAAAAGCACTCCAAGAGTCTCAGGGTCTTGATGTTGAAAGATAGACTTTATTATTCAAACAACAAAGTCGAGCTAGTCTGCGGATCAACTCCCTTGCTTATCCTTGATGCATGCCTTTATTCAATTCTAAAACACTGATCTTATCAGGTGTTTTTTTTCCCTCTTTTTTTATTTATTCAGACATTGGCCGTGGACCACCATTAATTCTAAAGGCCCTTTCACCCTGAGTGCGATGTGATAAAGCGAAGCGAATGGCAGACGAACGATGCTTTCATACAGAAAGCTACACGATTGTTCGCTTCAGCTAATTCCCGCCTGCACACTAGTTAGCGCAACCCACTGTTTAGCTGATCAGTTTATCGTGTTTGTCCTGAGAGGAAGAATCACTTAAATGTTGGCGCATAGCACCACAACACAAACTGTTAGGAAGCACAGAAACTAACTTTTCTTATTTTATTTTATGTGTATTCTACCCAGAAACTGAGCTTTTTGAACAGCACCATCAAGCTGTTTTAGTCTGAATGAAATAATGTTAACTATAACACAGTAGTGGGAAAAAAACAGAGTTTAATGCCCAAGACCAGCCCACTTTGATCAGAACTGAACTGTCATTTCAGTTACTATTGAGTTGTATTTATTACTGATGTTTTAACAAGAATATAAAGATAAATAACAAATGAGATGCTGAGTATTGTTTTCTACATAAAGTCCAACTGTAATATTAGGGGAAAAAAAGATTTGTTTGCATTCAAACAAATATGAAGTATTTCAGTAAGAAATATACTTTATTCTATGGCATGTGACAACGGTTTGTTAAAGGCCAACGGTCAGTAAAAGGCCAACTGGATGGAAACAGGTGGGATACAGCAAATATCACAGAGTTTTTTTTTAACACTTTCACTTTGTAAATAATAGAAATGTGCAAAAAGTGGATGGAAACTTGGCAAATGATAACAAGAACTCAATATCCATTCTCTTATCTCTTCCAGAATACTCTTCTTTGGTATTTACACTGGTTTTCAAAACAGCTTTCTGTTCTATAGTGTCACCTATCTCACCCTTTTGTGCAACAGCAGCATCTCCGTGCACGTGAACTAAAGCTCAAATCTAATTGGACGGCCCGTTTCTTCGCTTAGCAACAGGGGAAAAATTGACATACTGAACTAAAAAAATGCGTCGCTTTGTCGCGCCGCGAATGACGCACCTGGTGTGAACAGCTTCATATGGATCTATTGTTTTGCTTCAAGAGCGCCATCACGTCAGACTTTTGCGTCGCTTAATTGCGCTCAGTGTGAAAGACCATTAAAACTTGGGCCTGCCTCCTTACATTATTTTTAATGCTGGTATGGTATAGCCAACTCTCTTTTTTTAAAAAAAGATTACATTCCGAAAAGATTACATACATTCCCAGCTTCAACAGGTACCAGTATACTGATTAACAATTGGTTACACTCCTGAAGCATAAGTTTTAGTGGATTAACTCATTTAATTGATTATACCTTGTTGATACTATTTCACAACTTATACTTTATACATGAGTGAATTATACTTTGATTGATTAAAATATTGTATAATGGATGTGGTTGAAAATGGGGTCTTATTCAGAAGGTTTATTCAGAAGACTTTGTTTGGGGTGGAACAGAAGATTTATGCACATGTTCAAAACTAATGTTTATAGTTTCGTAGCAATTCACAAAAATATACACTATCATTCAAAAGTTTTCCATCAGTGTTGTTTCAGATACATTAATGAAACAAGTGTAATACGATTCTAGTGTTATAGACTTAGGTTTCCGAATAATATTCCATGACAGAGTGGGGTGATACGACAACATTTTCACTTTGTTGAGCAGAAGTTTGTAGTCTGTTTCCTGAGAGCTCCAGAGCCGGAGTGCTGTAAACTTTCTGCCACTTTTGGGAAATATCAATGTTTTCAGGTCTATATGTTCTCTGTCGAACGTCTGTGAGAGAACGGCACCCAGCCCGGTCACTGATGCATCCGTGTGTACCGTGAACAGCAGGGTGAAGTCCGGGTTATGTAGCACTGGAACGCTGGTGAGAGCCTCTTTCAGGGCTTGGAACACCTGCTCCGCCTCTGTAGACCATTTCACCCGGTCCGGTTGTCCCTTCTTTGTGAGATCTGAGAGGAGGGAGGCTACAGAGGAGAAGTTAGGCACGAATCTGCGGTAATACCCCGCCAACTCTAAGAAGGCCTGTACCTGTTTTTTTGACTTAGGCCGAAGGTAGTCCTTAACTGCCTTGATCGTCTTTGCTTGTGGCTTTAGCAGGCCCTGGCCAATACGGTATCCTAGGTAATGTGCCTCGGTCAGCCCCAGGTGACAATTTTTTGGGTTGGCTGTCAGCTTGGCCTTCTGGAGCTCTTTCCCCAGGTGGAACAAGTGATCAGACCAAGTGGAGGAGTGTATGACCACATCGTCCAGGTAGGCGGCTACAAACGTACGATGTGGTCATTGGATGATATCTGTCAGCCTCTGGAACATTGAGGGCACTTCGTGTAGCCCAAAGGGGACAACCCAATACTGCCAGTGGCCATTTGCAGTACTGAAGGCAGTCTTTGGTATTGCTTCTGTGGCCAGTGCCACTTGCCAGTAACCTTTTGTGAGGTCCAGTGTGGATATGAATCGGGCTCTCCCAAATTGCTCCATTAGGTCGTCCACTCCATTAGGTGGGGCTAGCTGTCAAATTCTGAGACCTGGTTCAACTTCCAGAAGTCATTTCAAAAGCAGATACTTTCGTCTGGCTTAGGCACAATCATGATGGGGCTGGACCAGGGGCTGGCGGACTCATCTGTGATGTTGTCCCGAAGCATCTGGCCCACCCCCTCCTCGATAGCCTTGCGGCGGGCCTCCGGGACATGGTAGGGCCGCTGTCTAACCACCACTCCTGGACGGGTCTTAATCTCGTGGTGGACCAACTGTGTCATCACTGGAGTAGTTGAGAAGACATCGGTGAACTGGTCCACGAGTTCTGCCAGCTCCTGTTTTTGTGTGAGGTTAGATCCTCTCCCTGCTGGACCAAGGCCCATTTGCTGTTATCTGTGTCAATGGTAGCAAAAGCAGAAAACATTGGAGCAGGCTTGATACACTTCTTCAACAGGTTTGTGTGATATGTTTCTGTTTCAGCTTGCTTACCAGGCTGCTGCGGGCGATAGTTCACCGCACCCACCCTCTCGAGGACTGTATGTGGGCCTTGCCATCGGGCCAGGAATTTACAGGAGGTATTCAGTACTAGCAGGAGCATGCATTCAACAGGCTGGAACTCCCGTGGCTGTGTTATGTGATTGTATGCTGTTTTTTGTTCCACCTGAATGGCTTTTGTGTGTTCCTTTATGATCGGAGTCACTCGATCCATCTGCTCCTGCATCTCTTGTACGAACTTGATGACTGAGTAAAATTGTGAGGGCTGTTCCTCCCACGCTTCCCAGGCCATGTCCAGTAGTTCTTGTGGTCGCCGTCCAAAGTGGAGCTCAAATGGTGTGAAGCCCATGGATGCTTGAGGGCACTCCCAAACAGCGAAGAGAACGTATGGAAGGACATTAGTTTAGACGTAAAAAGGCCTACCTTGGTCTGTTAGTATGTCCTTCGGGATCCCCACATGGTTGAACAGGAGTACAAGTTCCTTAGCAATGTTGTGTGAGGTGGCTTTACGTAGTGGCACTGCCTTGGGGAACTGTTGGTCCTTGTCTTAGGGACCACCAGGAGGTCACTGCTTTCTCCTCTGTGGTTGGTCCTGTAATAGAGCAGACCTCCCCTGACCAGTAAGTAGGTTGTGAGGAGTCCTTGGTCTAGATTCTGGTCGACCTTGTCGATCTGTCGCACCTGTGCCCAGCAGTGTTTCAGATGATCGTCTTCTTTCTGTTCCCAACCGATGTTCCCCTGTCGTTTCATCTGCTGGAGTACAGAAGTGTTATGACCGAGTCTAGGTTGGGTATATTTTAAAACACACAAATATATACATATAACTGTACAAAGAACCAAAAACCAGACTTACCTTCAGGGTGGGCCAAGGCCAAAATAATAAACGAAAGGATTCTTTGTTTAGTCGCTAGTTTACTTGAAAGGAAAATAACAACAAAGGAAAACAAGTATCCTTCCCTAACTCCCTAAACCAAAAACTATGACAAAATAACCCCTCTCCCAAAAGAAATGGCAGCCACACCCCTACTGCCGGTGAACCGAGTGCAAAATATATACAGTGGTGTATAGAATATCCAAACAGGTACAGGGACAATCAAACTCACAGTCAAAAACCAGGCAAGAGTCAAAAAACCAGAACAGCAGCCAGAATATAAAATTCAAGCAACACAACAAACACACTCTCCGAACACCAATGCACATGTGACCACCTGCAGCATCCCACGCCATTCTCACTCCTCTTCCTCTTTAAATAGGGTCACCATTCAGTGATCTCATCCTGGGAGGCGGGAGCAAGGCAGGCTAGGGCAGGCTGGAAACTCTATGAGGGAGTTCGGACCTGCACACAAACATATGGCACAGCACACAGAAACAACTTCCCATCCCAAAGATAGCAAGTTGTAACAGAAGACATTGGCTTAGTACATATATGTGGCTCACCTTCTGCAGTGGCGTTCCCCTCATCCTGGGAAATGTAGGCCTGCTGGATCCGTGAAGCCTTACCTCATTGGGGCGCCCTCTTGGTCATGGCATCTGGGCCGGTTGGGAACCCTGGCCAGTCTCTTCCCAGGCGTAGTGGCAAAGGAAGGTCTGGAATGATACCCACCAGGAGTGGCCAGGTGCCTGTTTTGCCTTTTATTTGCACCTCAGCTGCGGGGACTTCCCGTGCATCCTCATGTACGCATGTCACCGTGATGGTTCCTTTCCTGATGGCAGTCATTTTTGGCAGGATCGTCGGTCTGGCAAGGGTCACCATGCTAACTGAGTCCAACAAGGTTGTGACTGGGTATCCCTCTACCCTTGCTGTTAGGATTGGTGTTTTGGGTGGGTTAGGTGTGTGAAGGGCACACCCTGCCAGCCAGGGTTTCTGGGCTTTTTTCAGGGTTTGTAGGTCCGGCTCTGTTGGCATGGCCTCATCCTCAGGTGTTCCGTAGGCGGGGCGACTTCGGCCATTCCCTCTCTCCCCGGTGTAGTTCCGTTCCGGATGGCAAGGTGGGGGCCTTCTAGGAGGGTTGAGTGCTCATCGTCCTTCCCTGCCGAGTTCCAGGGTGGGCAAGGCTTGTTCCAGGGTGGTTATCATTTCTTTGGGGTTATTTTGAGCCTGCAATCCCATGGCTTGGCATTCTGCAGGCAGCAGAGTTCTTAGGAACCAGTCCATGGCTAATTTCTCAGCAACCTTGGTGGCAGTGTTTTGGTCTGGCTGGAGCCACCGCTTGGCGATGCAAAGGAGGGCGTCCACCTGTCCCCGTGGATTGGCTCAGGGCTGGTAGCACCACTGGTGGAACTCTGCTTCCGCTTGGTTGGGTGTTGGCCCACATCGTGCTAGAATCTCGCTTTTAACATTTCCGTAGTCGGCGGCATCTTCGGGTGAGAACATGTGATAAGCTGTGCGGGCTTTCCCCGAGAGTAGCAGGCCGAGCATGAGGGACCACTCTTCGATGCCCCAGTTTTCATTTAGGGTGATCCGTTTGAAGGCCTCCAAATAGGTCTCGATGTCATACTCCTGGGTCAGGCGTAGTTGAAGGCGCTGGGTTTCTCGGCTGGGGTCAGGGAGAGGGATGGCGGCAGCAGGGGCCGTTGTCAACTGTGTTAGGAGCTCTCTGGTTGCGACTTGTAGGCTCTGGGTGAGCTGTTGAGTCACTGATTGTTGTTGAATGTTTGTTTCCAGCAAGTGCTGCAGCATGAGATCCATTTGTCTCTGGGTGTCCGGGTGTGTGCTCAAGCCTGTATCCTCCACCAGTGTAGCGAGCTTAGCCTGCGGTGGTTTGAGCACAGACACACAGGAAGCCACTTAGGTGCAGAGTGGGAGGGTTTTTATTCAACAGAGGGTGTGTGAAGGTGAGAAAAAGTGTGGTGGTGTGAGGTACTCGGGGTGTGTTGTCGTCCTCCAGGCCGTAAAGAGCATGATGCGGTCTCCGATGGAGGTTGAGGCCCGTCCTGGAGGTCAGGGAGCTATGGGTAGGCAACCACGGAGCGAAATCCTCTTCTGTAGTCGTATCTTCTATGAAAATAGAGAACAGAAGGTAAGCATTGGTTTGGAGACGGTTCTCTTCTTTGTTAGAGGAGGCAGGCCCTTTTATATGCGCCCGTCGGCTGCTGGATGGTGGATGGCTGCCGGTCTGATCATTAGCTGCCAGTCATGTGTGTTTCTGCCACGCACACTCTGGCTGTCCAAAACATTAGTGGTGCTGAAGCAAAGCTGTCCTTTCAGCATCCCGGTGGCAGGTGTGGGAGGAGCGCTTTTCTTCTTTTGTGTGCATGCATATATATATATATATATATATATATATTATATATATATATATATATATATATATCAATCTCAGAGCCGGGGCCTAATGCCCCAGTATAGTGACGTGACGGGGACACTATACTGTAAAAACACCTCTTATCTCTTTTGGATGAGATGTTAAACTGAGGTCCTGACACTCTGAGGTCATTAAAAATCCCTGGCAAAAAATCTATGGTATCCTGGTGAAACTCCCCCCATTAGCCCTTCTCTATCATGGCCCCTAATAATCTCCATCCCTGAATTGGCCACATCACTCTCTCCCCTCACCAATAGGTGGTGTGTGGTGGGCGTTCTGGCACACTATGGCTGCCGTCACATCATCCAGGTGGATGCTACACACTGGTGGTGGTTGAGGAGACCCAAAGCACCCCCCCAATACAATGTAAATGCATTCTATGCCTAGAAAGTGCTATATAAATGTAAGGAATGAAAAAAGGCTCAGCAAAATCCAGAATTTTTGGCCACAACAGTTAAAAGAATCTATGTGAAATCCTTTATGGACTGATTATATCACACAAGCTTGGCGACCACCATACGAGTCCCCATGGATGCTGTGTTACTGGAATTGAAGCATGCATGTGGCATGATATAAACTTCACACCTGAATGAGTAACACAGTAAAAACACATTCAGTGCTTCAGCTTGAAAAAACATTGACGCCCAGAGTAAGGTAATCTTTGTATGGCTAGTATCTGAATGTGATAAACATACCAAGATTTACATTAACTATTTCTGTGTGATTAGTGATGAGAAATGATGTGTACGGTCAACTGGTTTTGGCATTTGTAAAACTGGGCTGCAGTTAATGGAATTATGTTACAAATCTAAAATTACAAAGCTGTTGCAGCCAGTAAAGGTGGGTGATTGGGTGATCAAGCCATATTACAGTATTGTAGGAGACGTTTCCAAAAACAGTTCCATAAACACATGGGGACAAAATCTAAAATAAGCATCTTGAATAATTTTATTGTGTTTTCCAGATGTACCACTGCTCAGATTGTGGGGAGAGTTTTACTGAAAGTCATCATTTCAAAGATCACAAGTGGATCCACACAGTGGAGAAGCCATTTTACTGTGGACAGTGTGGGAAGAGTTTTACTCACCTATATGATCTCCAGCGACACGAGCGCATTCACACTGGACAGAAGCCGTATCACTGTGGACAGTGTGAGAAGAGTTTTACTTTTCAGAGTAATCTCCAACAGCATGAGCTCATTCACACAGGAGAGAAGCCGTATTACTGCTCCCAGTGTGGGAAGAGTTTTGCTCGTAAGAGTAATCTCCAACGACATGAGCGCATTCACACAGAGGAAAAGCCATATTACTGCTCCCAGTGTGGGAAGAGTTTTACTTGTAACAATAATCTCCAGCAACACAAATACATTCACACAGGAGAGAAGCCGTATTACTGCTCCCAGTGTGGGAAGAGTTTTACTTTTCAGAGTAATCTCCAACGACATGAGCGCATTCACACAGGAGAGAAGCCATATCACTGCACACAGTGTGGGAAAAGTTTTAGCCAACTATATACTCTCCAACAACACAAGTACATTCACACAGGAGAGAAGCTGTATCACTGTGGACAGTGTGGGAAGAGCTTTACTTGCCAGTTTTATCTCCAACGACATGAGCGCATTCACACAGGAGAGAAGCTGTATCACTGTGGACAGTGTGGGAAGAGCTTTACTTGCCAGCGTTATCTCCAACAGCATGAGCGCATTCACACAGGAGAGAAGCTGTATTACTGTTCTCAGTGTGGGAAGAGTTTTCGTGACCAGAGCAGGCTCCACAGCCACCAGCAGAGTCATACAGGACAGAAGCCGTACCTCTGTGGACATTGTGGGCGGAGCTATACTCATTCAAGTTCATTAAGGAGACATAAGTGCTCTAATATAAAGCCATCAGATTTAGCCATGTGAATTTATCAAATTAAGATACATATTTTACATTTTATTTTTTAAAGTGAGGTCAAGAGACATTCAGACATTAAACTTTAATATTATTTTATTTGTAATGGACTGTAGTATTCTGTGGCATGGGCTTTTATTGCTTACTCTTTGGGTTTTAGTGAAATTCATGATTTTATTTTGTTTTCCTGTTTTTCCCAAAACGCTCCAATACCAAGGATGGAATACATATATTTAACCAGTGGTAATGACCACTTTAATCATCCAATCCAGACCTCTGAGTTAGACACATGACTCTAACTTCTCCCTCTAACATAAGACTTTCATTTAAAATGATTTTTAAATGCAAGCTAATGTTGTATATGTTAGTCGTTATATCATACACTTTCTGTCAAACTGTCAGTCAAAGTAGTGTGTGCGGATTTATGGCCTTTTGTGCTTCCCTGGCCGACGTTTCTGAAGGTAACATAATTTATGACCGGGGTGGGGGGGTAACCCTATCGACTGCATCAGTGGGTCATTCTGGCCCCTGTGTGTCTGGGCAGTGGTGGAGAGGGGTGTGTGGGGGAGTAGCCCCGCAACAAAGGTGTTTATGTTAATGAGTCTGGGTTTTTTTTTTTTTTTTTGGGGGGGTGGGGAGGGCTAAATACGTCTGAAAAGCGTATCAATGGTTAATATTGGGTTTGTTACTGTGTGGGGGTATTTAGTTTGTGTAACCACATTGTTAGAAAAAGCATGATGTTTGAATGTGTACATATATGTGTAGAATATTTGTTTGTGAAATAAATGAAAACAAATGTTGATTACGTTTTTTGGGAGCCCGATTTGCCTTTAGGAGGTTAAAGTTCAGTTTAGGAGGTAAAGCATTTTTTTAAAGAATCTGTTTAAAAGAATCACGTGTATTACATACCTTCTAAACATAAACCTTTAGGAGGTAAAAATGATTAAAAGAGCTGTTTAAAAATAATCGCACATATTACGTGACTTCTAAACAAAGATCCTTATGCGGTAAAAATGTTAGTGTTGGCTAAAAGAATCGCCGTATTGTTTAAACTAGAAGATGAGTTTTCCCGAGATATCTTCCATTCGCTGGGTTAAAGCAGTAATGATGTTAAATCCGAATCACATCTCTCTGTCTCTCTAAACCCCACCCATACATATGTGTTTCAGACACACCTCTCTCTCTCTCTCTCTCTCTCTCTCTCTCTCTCTCTCTCTCTCTCTCTCTCTCTCTCTCTCTCTCTCTCTCTCAAACCCCACGCCCATACGTGTTTCACCGGCAGACACTTTCTGTCAAACTGTCAATAGAAGTAGTGTGCTGATTTATGATCTTTGTGTTCTTCCTGAATGACCGTTTGTAGGTACACCTAATTTATGACCGGGGAGGTAAATGGCGCACTTATATCCAAAGCGCTTTACACTGTGTCTCATTCACCCATTCACACACACACACCAATGGTAGCAGAGCTGCCATGCAAGGCGCTAACTTCCCATCGGGAGCAACTTGGGGTTCAGTGTCCTGCCCAGTGACACTTCGGCATGTGGAGACATGCGGGCCGGGAATCGAACCGCCAACAATACGAATAGTGGACAACCTGCTCAACCACCTGAACCACAGCTGCCCATAGGGGTAACCCTGTCGACTATATCAGTGGGTCATTCTGGCACCTGTATGTCTGGGTTGTGTCCTTCCTTTCCTGGGGGTGTGTGTTTTGTGTATTGTGGGGTATCTCCCCCAACAAATGTGTTTATGTTAATGAGACTGAATTAATCACACACAAATGTATGCCTTTTTGTGGTATAAGAGAATGTTTGTTTCTGGAATTACTTTTGTGGCATTGTTTTATGTTGAAGCTTAAGGATGGTTTAGGCAAAATATGTCTGATGTAAGAAAAAGAGTATCAAATGGTTAATATTGGTGTGGGGGATTTCGTTTTGTGTAACCACATTGTTAGAAAAAGCATGATGGTTGAATGTGGATATATATATAAGCAGAATGTTTGCTTGTGAAATAAATGAAAACAACTGTTGATTACGTTTTTGGGAGAACGGCGTGACGTTGAATAAACATTTACTGAAATAAAACCCCTGAAACAGATACACAATCGATATGGCCAAAGAAATGTAAAAAATGTTTTTACATACATTCTAAACATAACCCTTTAAGAGGTAAAACATTTAAAAGTGCTGTTGAAAAGAATACGCGTGATTCTTTTAAATGGATTCTTTAAAAAAAAAAAAAAAAAAAAAAAAAAACGCTTTACCTCCTAAACTTTTTATTCAAAGGCAAACCGGGCTCCCTAAAAACGTAATCAACATTTGTTGTCATTTATTTCACAAAGAAATATTCTACTCAAATATGTACACATTCAAATATCATGCATTTTCTAACAATGTGGTTACACAAACTAAATACCCCCACACAGTAACACAAACACATGCCCAATATTAAACGGTGATACGCTTTTCATACATACCCCCCCCCCCCCCCCCCCAAAAAAAAAAAAACAACAAAACAAAACAAAACAAAACCCAGACTCATTAATATAAACTCCTTTGTTGGGGGGCTACTCCCCCACACATCCCTCTCTACCACTGCCCAGACACACAGGGGCCAGATTGACCCACTGATATAGTCGATAGGGTTACCCCTACCCCTGGTCATAAATTATGTTACCTTCAGAAACGTAGGTCAGGGAAGCACAAAGGGCCATAAATCAGCACACACTACTTTGATTGACAGTTTGACAGAAAGTGTATGATACAACTACCTATCTTGTATATAAGTTTCTTTAAGAAGTAAGAAAATATTTGTTTGACCTGCAAGTTTTAGAGTTTACTGTAGAATCACTATCACAGTCGTGAATATACAGTGAATGGAGCATTGAAAGAGTACATTAGGGGCCTGGGTTTGATGACCCCTTCATGTTAGTAAATCACATGTTTAATAATGCAATAAATAGGTTTTCTAAAAGTTGTGTAATTTCCTTTTAAAAATGGGAAATTAAATTACATTTATAAATCTTCAGATGCTTTGCTTTGATACTCACAGATTAGCTCATGTATTTTTTATTAGTCAGATTACATTACTACCAGTTAATTCATCAATAGATTTTGAATGATGCTATTATATGCTGGGCAAAAGTCCACCAAAAATATTCTGCTATAATGGGCTAAATATTTCAGATATCACAGAATAAATCTGACACACTGCCTCACAGCATTGCCATATTCTTAGGTTTAATCCAGACCAAATGATCCTTATAGTATTTAAATATGGAGACAGAGATAAGAAACTGCAGAACACAGAAGCTGTGTTACCATTAGACATTCAGCAAAGATGATCAGGAGACTGGATTTATCATCGTACAATCTCTTTACTGTTCACTTTGAGTGTCTTTAGCTCACCAACAGAAATAAGGAAGTCTGGGGAAGGGAATGTTATCATCTCTGGTCTTGGTATGTTCAGTCACCAAGATCCACAGTACCAAAAACATAATTTTTGGTCATTCAGAGACAGCTCTAGATATAAACCGGTCATAAAGAATGTTAAAGAAAAAAATATAATACATATAAATGTTCTGGTGTCCTGAATCTAACTGTACTATCACCATGTTAACGTAAAGTTAACATTACTGAGCTTTTGTGATCTTTACTCACCAAGAAATCTAACTGCTACTAACTAATAATGTGTGTGTGTGACAGACTCCACCTGTTTAGTCATTTTCCTGCAACCTTAAATTTCAGCTTTAAACAAGCTTCACAGTCATTACACATAAACAGTCATTATCATCTCTCTCTCTCTCTCTCTCTCTCTCTCTCTCTCTCTCAGCCAGGATCAGGGTGTAGTCACAGAGTTTGGGGGATGTAGTCAGCAAGCCCCAAAATTAGTCAAATATTATGTTCGCAATCGATCTTCTCAAATATATCTAGATTTAACTTTCTTTGTGTCCTTCTGGATATATTCTTTGTGTTCAGACTGTATCTAGTTAACTAGCAGCTTTCATTCCGAAATGGAAAAATGCAAGATCCTGATAGGTTAATTCTGCGTCAGTCATTATAGCAACTGGTAGCCAATTAAATGTGATTAAATAAACTAAGTGATGTGTTTATTTGATGTGGAGTTATAGTACAGGTTTATTAGTATATTAATCATCAGCGTGTTTGATAACAAGTTTGATAATACATGTAAATCTTCTGCTTCAGTCTCACTATTAGAGAATGTGTCTTTTCTCAATTAGGAGATCTACATTCCCTTTTAATGTGCAATTATTCAATTGGTAAACTTTCCAATTATCATCAGCAAATGCTTTTGGCTTAGGGACTTATTTACAGGCATAATTTCTCGCCAAACACTGTTTTAAAATTGGAATAATTGTAATATTATACATAAGAGAAAATCTTTATTTCTTGAAAACTGGTTCAGTAATGGATTGATGTTAGTGAACCAGCTATTTGATAATGATGGTAAATTATTCAACCACATTGATTTTGTTTTGAAATACCAATTTCCAGTATACAGGAAAAATTTAATATAGTTTTCAAGGCCATCTCTTTGGAAATTTGTATTCTCTTTAGAAACAATAATAGTGGCTCAATGATATCTGTTTGTCCCTCTCACCTTGAATTCACTGTGGTTGGTTCTATTTGTTTCTCTGTACAAAAGTCTAATTACAAAATCAGATCACTGTTTGTGGACCTTGCTACCTCATTCCTTCCACAATTTCTTATTGGAATAATCTCTTAGATGATATTAATTGGTCGCATGTGTGGTCACTCTCTCAGAATTTTTTCTTAACAAATAAAGTTAAAGAAATATCTTAGAAGTGTTTTTTTTTCACAGAATTTACCCTGTCATGCATTTTCTGCAAAAATTTTGAAATAACATACATATCCTGCTCTTTTTGTGAGGCTTCATCTGAAACTGTAGATAATTTATATTGGGATTGTCCTTTTGCTCAGTCTTTCTGGAGTAATGTTAATGCCTTTTGATCCAAAATGTGTTTTATGATTTTTCCTTATCTTTTGGACACATTATTTTTGGGGTTTTATATTAACGAAAAGAATTTGATCAATGCAAGTTTTTGTATAAACCTACATTTGTTTATTGGAAAGTTTTTTATATTCATAAATATAATATAATATATTCATAAATACAAGAAGTAAACCCCACTTTAACGTTTTCAAACAATAATTGAATTTGTATTTAAATACAATCTCCATCCATCCATCCATCCATCCATCTTCTATACCACTTATCCTTTTCAGGGTCACAGGGAAACCTGGAGCCTATCCCAGGGAGCATCGGGCACAAGGCAGGGTACACCCTGGGCAGGGTGCCAATCCATCGCAGGGCACAATCACATACAAACTCACAGACCCATTCATACACTTTGGACATGCCAATCAGCCTACCATGCATGTCTTTGGACTGGGGGAAGAATCTGGAGTACCTGGAGCAAACCCCCACAGCACAGGGAGTACATGCAAACTCCATACACACAGGGCCATGGTGGGAATTGAACCCTTGACTCTGGAGGTGTGAGGCAAACATGCTAACCACTAAGCCACCATGCACCCCTTAAATACAATCTCAATGTCTATTAATAAAAAAGCAATAGAAACATCAAGAATTTGCGCCATGTTTAACATTGTCTTAATGTTTTTATCGTAATCTTCCTTCTGTTTTTGTCTCATCTCTCCCTTCAGAAATTACTTCCTTAGCTTAATTACTTTTGTAACATTCCCCTTGTTAACTATTATGTTGAAACTTGAATATGGTTTGGAAGACTGTTTGGAAGTCACTGTTTCAATTGGATATTGAAATTGTAATAAAAAAATTAATCATGCAGTGTAGTACGAAAATTATATGCATGAGCCCCCGTTTCCGGTATGCCGGCCGTTTGAATGGAAGTCAGTGGAGCACTAAAGCCTAGTGTGATGTCAATTGAGAGGACAGAGAAGGGTGAGATCTAGAAATGTAATTTATCTCGCACACTTCACCCGCAGCGTATGGATGAATGGTTAATGTTATATTTTATATAAATTAATACATTTAGTTACCACAAATGCGTAACAACTGTATGTGCCCAGTTGTTGCAGAGACAGTGGTGTAATGGATCGGTGTATCTTTAGGTTACGCCCAGTTATCTCATTATTTTGGAATCCCAATATGCTTTATTAACGTCTTTTTCTGATTCCCCTTATAAACTATTCACTGGATTTTAAAATACCATTAGAATCAACTTTTCTCGTTCTGAAATCCCCTTAAAACACATATTCAGCTATTGGATATCCTCTTATCTTTATGTTTTTCTTTTTGGGTATTTAAAACATTTTCCAAGGCCCTACTGCCATTCCCACTTCCGGTAATCGAGCTGTACGCATCTCATCGCTCGTTGTCCAAAACAATTTGGATATTTTCATCACTTCTTCATTATGGGTAAGATATATTTTTTATTATTTCTTAATGATTTTTTATTATTGCTTATTTCTCTTGAACATTTTTGTGAGTGTGTAGGTGTGTGCGTTCTTCTCAAAACATCGTATGAGTGTGTTTTTTCCCACTTTTATGCTTTTTCCATGTCATGTATTGATACCTGTTTCCTGCATTCTTTGCACGTGCTTATAAATGTATTTATGTGAATATTTATTAGTTATATTTATTGTGAATATTAGTGTTACCACTAATGTTTTGTTTAATTTTTGTCCTTTCTCTCTGATCTCCGTTCAGCTGATCAATGCCCTCCTGCAGCTGGTCTTTCTCTCTCTCGGCTGCTCAATCTCACAGGCCTGGGTGGCCTGGGTGAATATATACCTCATCAGCTAACTTTTTTGGCCATCGATGTTACAACTCTGCTGGAACTTCTCTGCTCACCTGCACCCACCGGGCCTCCCTATTCTCCCACATATCGTATCATTCCATCGCTGACCTATGTTCATGCTTCCACTCAAACTGAAGCTCAATTTCTTCCCATAACTTCTGTGGAAGGCCCACAGAAAAAAAGCCTTGGCTGGCAGGGTGTGCCCTCCATACACCTAATCCACTCAAAACACCCACCCTGACAGCCTTGTTAGACTCAGGTAGCACAGTGACCCTGGCCAGACCGACGGTCCTGCCAAGAAAGACCATCAGGAAAGGAACCATCATGGTGACATCTGTACATGGAGATGCACGGGAAGTCCCCGTGGCCGAGGTACACATTCAGGGCAAAACAGGCACCTGGCCACTCCTGGTGGGCGTCATTCCGGTCCTGCCAGTGCCGCTACTCCTGGGAAGAGACTGGCCAGGGTTCTTGGCCGACCCAGCTCCCACAACCAAGAGGGCACCCCGATGAGGGAAGGCTCCACGGGTCCGGCAGGCCTACATGGCCCATAACGAGGGGGACTCCATGGCAGAAGTAAGCCAACAGGTGAAACGACAGGTGAACTTTGGCCGTGAGCAGAAAGAAGATGACCGTCTGAAGCATTGCTGGGCACAGGTGCAACAGATCGAAGGGTTCGACCATAATCAGGACCAAGGACTCCCCACAGCCTATTTTCCGGTTAGGAGTGGTCTGCTCTATTACAGGACCAACCGCAGGGGGGAAACCGACAACCTCCTGGTGGGCCCTAAGACAAGAATCCGGTTACTGATGCACCTGGCCCGTGCCCATCCACTCGGGGGCCTCCTGGGAGCACGAAACATACTTGAGAAATTGAAGGACCGCTTTATCTGGGCTGGAATGGATGCAGAGGTCTGAGACTTCTGTCAGCAGTGCATCCACAGAGCTCTGGAAGATCCCAGCATGCCCTCTGCAGCCCTGAGGACGACACCAACACTTGAGCACTTCACCCCACTGCACCTCTTTCTCACCCACATGCTCACAGTATCGAATAAAACTCTCCACGTTCGGCACTTAAAAGGCCTCCTGTGTGTCTGTGCTCAGCTCATCACTGACTAAGCTCACTACACCTGTTACAACACAACGAATTTCCTTTCTATATATTACACAGGCAGAATTTGATTATATAGGTACATAACCATGAAATGTCATAATTGAAAGCATATTGCTTTTGGTTAGGCTGAATTGTAATTGTTATGTGATGTATAGCTTGACAGTTCATAAAAGTGTAACGAATGTATGTTTTCTATAAATGGGTTCCCTATTAAATTGAGGCTTGTTACTGTTTACTCCAGACTATCAGGCTGACTATGAAACATCCTGTTTGTGAAGACATAGATGCATAACAATGGAGGATTGCAGGCCAGCATACTAACATGTGAGTCAAAATATATAATTTTCAACCATGTATAACATTTTCAGTGTAGGGTCATTCAGTGTCAAACATTTCCAGGCTACAATGTTTGAATTTGGTAATATTTGTTAATTGAGAAGGGGAGCTTCTGGATAGGGCTAAATATGAAGTTTAAAAAGTAAGCAGAAAGAAAGAATAGGTAACTTGGGTGATATTTGGGGAAGGCTTTAACTCAAGTTGATAAGCCATATGACACTGTGTGTGACACGATACCAGTAGTGCACTGAGTAGGCCCCTCAGTATCATTATGTCTCATATGTCTGTGTCAGGGCATTATGAAATTGTTTAGAGAGCATTCACACACAACCTAACAATTGATGCTTATTATATCTGTTTCTGTGTTCCAGTGCCTGGTAACATGGGGTTTACTTCCTGGCTTGAAGGATGAAGCTTTAGCTAAGCAAATTCAAATGACACACCATTACCTGAAACCTTATAAAATAAGTTTTTAAAATCCTTTCTTGATATTTTAATAGCATATTGGTTAGGGCTGCAGTGGTACATGTATCCGAGTGAACCAAATGGATATGGGGTGTTCGGTACGGAACATGCAGTCACACAAATTTAATACAAGTGTTAGTATTTATGTATAATATATGTATTTATGTAACAACTTCATAACACTCAGAACCGGATCAGAGTGCCAGACCAACTCTAACACATAGATGAGAGTCCCACTCCAGAGCTCTTTTACGCAGTAGAGATAACAAGCCTCAAAATTTCACCACAGGAAAGACAATAGGTGACGTCAGCTTGCATAGTACGGACAAGAGGCAACAAATGAAAATAGTGATTGGATCGTAATCTGGGGTTCCCCGTTGTTACTGACCATGTTCCAAAACATAAATTTAGTGCAAGCGTAACAATTTCAATGAAATTTTCAAATATTTAAGCGGCATACCAATATTTAAAAAAGCTTGGTCTGTTTCTCCAAATAAATCGGAACACTTTATAAGACTTGGATTCACTGGAGTTATTGATTGTGCTACATTTTAAATTCTGGTCACTTTGGACCTACAGAGCTGAGTTACTCTTCTGAAATTATTTGTATTCAGCAGCACAATGCAAGTCAGACCAATGTGATAAGGCATGAGGGTAAATTTTATTATTGGG